>NC_054742.1:23200067-23850298 GCF_018143015.1 Lytechinus variegatus | reverse complement strand
GGAGATCCCCTTGAAATAAGGGGAAATATCAGTGTAAGAATATTGCTTCAAGATGTGTAATATTTCATGCATGTTCATGTTCAGAAGGCATTCCTCCTCACTGTACTTTTGTATTTCAAAACAAAACAAAACATTATTCTGATGGTCATATATTTTTGTTTAATAGAAGAATATCCTTTCCTTTCTCATGCCCCCCTGTCTCTAATAAGTGTCGTGGCTTAGATGTGTTGATCTAAATGCTTTAGTCTCATTTTATTATAGAGCTTGAACTACATCATTATCATATAAAGTAACTCCACTTAAAAAAATTACATATAAAATTAGTCTTTCTTGGGATTGGGAAATCTTTGAAAAATATCTTCTTCTTGGCATATTTCATTTTTTTTTGCTTGAATGCATATTTCTTTAATGTATCGAAAGCTACCAACAGTTCATCCTTTCATTATATTTGTAATTTAAATTCTCCTTTGTATTTTCACTGTATTTTTTTGAACAGCTGAAAGCGAATCATTACATGTTTTGATATAAATAAATGTACATTAACCAAAGACATTATTACAGTTACATCTGTCTACCTCAATCTGAAGGTGAGAGAACAATGTACAGGATGGGGATCATGCTGGGGAGAAAGGTGAAGATATTTGTGTTCCAGTGTCATGTTTCACATCACTTAATATTGATAGCAATTGCTACAAATTCTATTGCAAGTTTGATTTCAATGAAATGGCTTGGCTTTAGTATCTTAAATAATAGCTTGAAACCAGAGATTAATTTCAACTTTCTTGAAACAGGGTTTAGATCCAGCTGATATTATCATCAAGAGACTGTCAGCTCCTTATTTCCTCCACCTTTCCTCCCTCTTTATGCTAGAGGGTTTAGCCTTGTGCATGGAGGGATAACTGAAACTCAGCTAGTCTTGAAACGTACCTTTTCAAATGTCTGTACATCATCTTTTAGCCGGATTCTACAATGTATTACTATAATGCATCTTTCAAAAGCTACTTTTCCTGCATTCCCCTTTGTTTTCTCTTTGGTGAAATGTAAGGATTGGTAATGAAAATACACTTGCAAGTTCCTTGTGGGATTAGGATGTATACCGTAATATTTTACTTGTTGCCTGATTTATGTTGATATGACATGACATCTTAAGAGAATGAACAATTTCATAGAATACATAATGTAGAGTAATCATGAACCTCCTTAATAGCGTTTTAGCTAGTGTTTGCTGGTGCGACATTAATAAAGTAAAACTTAAAAAACAACTGAATTTAGATACAATTTTTGGTTTGATTATTTCTGTTAAACCTTCAGCTACAGGAACTGTCTGTATTACTATTTCAATGCTCAGTGGGTTAACAAATTGTTAGAAATAAAGAAAAAATAAAAGAAATAAAGAAAATGCATGAAGTCATCTATATAGGTGGTGCCCTATAGTTATTTTTTTGTGAACAATTTTTTTGGAAAGTAAAATTTGGTAACTTTTTTGGTAGCGTAGATGCTTTAATCACCTTTTAACACTTTTCAACCCACTCCTCTATCTGTCACGGTCTTTATTTTAGCCATTTTTTCTCTAACTTTTATTTTGTATTGTAATATCAAGAGATGTATGAAGTCATTGTGTAGATTATAAAGTTAAAGGTTGTCTTTGCCCCAATTAGTCAGAATAACCTGGCACTCTCCACCCTTTCCCCATTTTGGCCAAATTGCAAAAAAACTATTATCAATTAGATCATAGTTTTATGACTATAAATTCAGGGTCAACCTCTCTATATTACGAGGAGAGATTTGGCATTTACCTCATGTCTTTTTTTCATTTGTTCGTCATCAGATACACATTACAAGCCATGATTGTGATTTTATAGGACAAGCTGTATTTCCCTGTCGCATGATTCATCAGGTGAATCATCATAGAGCCCCCTGGAGGTCCAAGATGAGAGGAAGAGGGTTAGGGGTGCCCCCTATCTATCCAGGGAAGAACAAAAGTGCCATGGTAACAAGTATGAAATCAATCTGACAAAGTATTCGCCTTGGACATACCTCACCAAGTAGGAGAATGATCACTAGAATGATAGTCCCAAAATTATTCATTTTATTCCTCCATTTTTTTGTCTAATGTGCATTCCTTCCTTTATTTGACTCAATATGACCTCCAATCAATAAGTAGGGTTGTTTAGGAATATCCAGCCATTGAGTGCACCTGGATCTTGTTACATTTTAATTTTGTAATTGATTATAAATAGTAAATTTTGTGAAAGCTGAATTTTGGTAGGGTGCTGAGTAATATTACCACATTAATTACCAGTAGTTGTAATTCTTCAATGAATAAAAACAGTCATAAACTGTCATGCAACATACATATAGGATAAAGTGTACGTCCAAGGGTTGCATTCACCGAACAAATTATCTTATCAATTCAGAAAGGTCTGACCATGTATAACTTGTTGATATCTTTGATCAATTTATCACTAAAACATTTTATCATATTTATAGTAGTCTGACTGACACCATCTTTGACTTCTCTGTAAAGGGGTGAGAGAGAATGTTGTGTGTAATAGGATCTGAAATAGGCTGTTGAGATGACTAACTGCAAGCTGTGATGAAATTATCCGTTAGTAAAGGTTCAATTTTGCATATTTATTCGATAAAGTTTTATCTGCGTCATTTCTTTTCTGATTGGGGAAATGGCAGTATAAGTTGATAAATCATTATACAGACTCTATGACAAGTTGAGAAGTATGTTTGAAAGGCTTACTCACCTCCTTTATTGTTTCTTGGTTGGAGTGAATTGACATTTGGTCTAATACTTCTACCCTCATACAGTACGTCCCAGAAAACAAAACCAAGAGGTATTGATAATTTATCATAACTTAACAAATATTATAGACAAATCACATTAATTGTAGAGCTCTTTTATCTGGTATAATATGTAACAGATTCTTCATTCATGCATGAGTCATGCAAGTCATCATATTTGATACTATTATGAATGCTGGACTGCTTACTGCTTATCTACATGAATAACCCCTTTCACAATTGACGTACGACCTGTTTACGACCGCCTGCAACAGTTTTTTCTTGTTGTTGCACGATCGATCCCTTGGTGTCTTGCAAACACTCGCAGTCGTTGTAGACGATTGCATGAACTCGAGGTGGTCGGAGGTGGTCCTGACTGGTCGCATCTGAACTTTGAACATGTTCAAAATCCAAACGCGATCAAATACGATTGATTCACTCGCATCGGGTCGTACTATCGGTCGGGCGATCATCGTGTCAGTGTTGTTCAACATTGTACGACTTGGTGCGAGAGGTGGCACAAGTAAGTATAGACGCATTTGGTCGACTGGAGGTCGTACAACACTTGCACATGTGCTAGAGACCTACAGAGACCAGTCTTGCAACTGGGTGCAATAATATAAGACTGTTGTAAGACCGATCAAAATTACGGCTTGCAACATTCCACTATCATTGCATTCGCATGTATGCGACCGTTCAGCCCTTTTCAAAATTGACGTCCGACCAGTTTATGACCGCCTGCAACAGTTTTTCTTGTTGTTGCACGATCGATCCCTTGGTGTCTTGCAAGCACTCGCAGTCGTTGTAGACGGTCCCACGAACTCGAGGTGGTCGTGACTGGTCACATCTGAACTTTGAACATGTTCAAAATCCGAACGCGATCAAATATGATCGATTCACTTGCATCAGGCCTTACCCGGGGTCGTACCATCGGTTCTTGTGATCATCGTGCGAGTGTTGTTCAACGTTGTACGACTTGGTGCAAGAGGTGGCACAACTAAGTAGTCACATTTACTTGACTGGAGGTCGTACAACACTTGCACATGTGCTAGCGACCTACATGTACAGAGACCTGTCTTGCGACTGGGTGCGATAATATATGGGCCAAAAAGATTGTTGCAAGACTGATCGCAACGGCTTACAACATTGCACTACCGTTTCATTCACATGTATGCGACCGTTCCACTCGCAATCCCTCATGCAACACTTGCACGTGATCGCACGAGCACAATAAGAGCATATGCGACTTACTTGTGCAACAGGGTTTACTGGTTGTTTTTGTTGTACGACAGCTATTGCAACTGTGAAAGCCTCTGTGCGATCTTATGAGATGACTAGCGATTAATGCCTGTTGCAGCCTGTTGCACGAAAAAAAGGTCGCAAATGGTCGTACATCAATTGTGAAAAGGGCTTAAGGTATGATGTAATCAAATCAGATTTTTCAGATGGTTGAAGGCATCTTTAATATATCATGTTAACATGTATTTTCATCTCGAGAGCCAAAGTAGAATAGAGATTTACAGATCATTTTTGTCCCGCCTGCATACCTAGGGACAGTGATTTTCCGTTTCTAAAAATTGCCTTTTCCGTTTCAGAAAATCTCAAATTCCGTTTCAGCATGTCTGAAAACGGAAATTCTGTTTCCCCATAGACTTTGTGTACAAGAAAAATTGACAATTCCGTTTACATAGAAAACCAATACGCAACGAGTAGCGATATCAAAATGCTAGCGCTGCTTTAAAATCCATATTAATCGAAGAGATTCGAGCTCATAAAATATTTAGGGAAACAATCATCATGAATATATTCTCACCTTTCATATTGTTAGCATTATTTTATTGTTAAATGGGATTTTATCGCTGATTTGGGGACTTTTCGGACATCGTTTTGTGCAGTCGACGACTTCCGAATATCCGCCATTTTGGATTTGATGAATCACCGTGATCATTATATTATGACCGAACGTAGAGGGCAGCAAAACACGGCCGGATTCTGCCTTCTCTGCATGCTACAGAAAAACACATTAAATGCCTTTGCGATCATATCAGCAGAATCATACGAGTTACCATTATAAACAAAGTTGTTGACATTAGAAGTTCGACGTTTCGCCTTAACGAACGACCAAAACCGTTTTGGATCATTGTTGGCATTTATGGCAAGGTTGTGTACATAGTCATTGTAGGAAAATTTACATACGCGCTTCACTTCTCGAGAAATCTCTTGATATTTAGTCCAGAGTCTCTTATTTTTTTTCGATTACAGCAGGATTTCCAGTTGCAGATTTACATCTCTTCACTTTTCTGTACGCACGTTTCTTCTGTTATATCAAATCCTATATTGCCGGAGAGACAGCCAGAGGGTTCCACTTGTTTTCTGAACAGTCTTAAAGTAGACAACCGAAGAATCAAAAGTATTTTATAATGACTTTTTGTGGTCATCATTGTAAAGGGGAAGTATAACTAATCAGATATATAACTTCACTTTTTGAAATAGTGATGAGAGTTTGCAGAAATCAGCTCTCAAAAATGACTTATTTTCATGGCATATTTCTGCCTTCGTCCGTCCTCTGGCGAGCTCTAGCTGAGTGACGTCACACCAAGAGCAGTGAGCAGCTGAGCTGACAGCAGCCCATTGAAGACGATCTTTCCAATCAGTGTTTTTTGCTCTTAGAATTGTTTATTCCTCTCAAGATTGGTCTTATTACATAGATAAAAGTTTGAATTTTCTGAACAACAGTAAAATGAAATGCACATTTAACATATTTTGGTAACCGATATTTAGCTTTGAAAAAATTATTTGTTTTCAAGAAATATACGCGAATAAACAAAGCATATTTTCACTTAGAAATCATGCTTGCACCACATTGATATTATTATCAATATAAAGCATAGACATTCATCTTCACGACTGAATAAAAATTATGAAATTTAATTACGTAGCAAGTTCAGAAACCACAAAAAACACGGCAATATCCATCGCGAAATGATTGGAATTGCAGTTGGATTGCCGAAGCATTGCGAGGCAACAGCAGCGAACGCACTTTGTTTATATATCATTATGAACCCAGCGGAGTTAGAGACATGGTCTATGGACAAATCTGTACGCACGTTGATTTTTCATGAGTGCGGGGATCCTGGTTCGAAACTCTTTGATTTTTTGGGGGTTCGGGATGTTTTTTTAAAAATTATATTCCTTCCCCGTTCCTACCAGCTCTTTTTCCTCTTTTTATTTCATGTGAGATTCTATTCAGTCCTGTATTTATTAAACCTTACTTCTTAATTACTGCTTTTGATTTTCAAGTTCTTGATGAGATTCTCTATATATTATTTGGGCAGCGACTCACTGACTGGAGTGGAGCAACTGTCAGCAACACAATGACGACTGCAGTGGACAAAATTGGGTCTTTACAGTCTACAATTCAATAAAAATGGGCAAAGGAACACAGTTCTGATTCACGTTTGGTCTGAAGTTGTCGAAAATAGAAATTGAATATCACATTACATGAAGAAAACGGTAAATTCAGAAGATATTGAACAGGTCAGTAAGGTGATTCAATGCATGATGCACAGAGAGATGATGAGCTCGTCGATTGTGTGACGTCATTATTCTCGACCGTTAGTCGGCTGCGTGATTGTCGGTCTGGGGGGCTGAGAAGGGTGTCTAATAATTTCATTTCTTGCATTTCCACGACATCTATAAGACTTTTTAGTGACATATTTGTGTATAGAAAGACAATACATTTCCATCCATATATAATTTGTCTATAATCACTTTCGTGAATTTTCTTCGTGTGTAAACTTTAAAGTTGCATTCAGTTTCAGTCCCCACTTGTCTTTCATTGTTTTCCACTTTCCTCCAAAGAAAACAATTTCCTTTATTTGTTGATGGAATATCAGAGAGTTCTTAAAGGGTATTTAAATGTTCCTGGAGGGTAAAATATCCTTTTGCATTCTGTTGGTAAATCAGTAAAAATCTGTTAAATCTTACTTTTGTCTTGATTTGAGATGATGCAGATTTAATGTCCAGTCGATAGACAGTGGTCTACACTTTTGGTTTAAATGTTTATATATAGTCTTTGACTCAATCTGTGATTCCTATAAGCAATGGGTTTTCATGTTGTATATTCTGATTGATCAAGGATAATCTCCTTTGGGACTCTAATACCCCTTTCATAAACCCAATTATGCGGCTAATAGCAGCATTATTTGGTCGTAAAATTGGAGGAGGACCAGAGTTATCCGCATTATTTTGATGCTGCTATTATCTGCATCGGGACAAGATTTTTAATTTATGAACGCATTTCCAAATAATGCGGATAATTGCCATGGTGCGGTCACAAAGTCACCCTTTTCCAACACAACCGCAATGAAGGGGGCGTGTCCAGTTGTCATGACGATTATCCACCTTTTTCAGGACGGGCGCTCGTAAAAATAATGCGGCTTATTTTCGGAGTTTGTGAACGCAAATTTTATTGAATTATCCGCATTACTCTTAGGTAAGCCCGTTTCGGGTACACATGTACACGCACGGTCAAGTCAGTGCACGTGTACGAAATTCCATCACCGTGTACAGGTAGCATCTGCATAAAGCTTGCATGGGACTACAAAGTCAGTGAACAAGCTCACAACCTCACATTAAAATCTTAATTCTCAGACACTGCACATGTTTTAATTACTAATATGTCAATATATTTCAATTAATCTAGAGTGAGTTCACTTCCAAAATTTAATCCATGTTCATTCTAGAGACTTAAGTTTTTGTAACACGACATGGGTGTGCTCCGGTCTCTAAAGCTCGAAAGCATTGCTCAATCACGCTCAGAGCCAATTTGAGAATCACCAATTGCGACAGCGATAATTGCTACAACTTATGTGTTATACGCTCGTTCACATGTGCTACAAGCCTACAAACAAAAGCTCCTCAAATTGGCAACAAAATAATAAAATTAATCGATAACTTCAGTTACACTTAATTTCGCAGTGATCTGTGCATGCATGTATGTTACAGTATACAAAATGCGCATCCAACGAGCGTCTGCGATAGCTAGGGCCTTGCACTGATTTTCTTTTGCATCTTTTATTAATTTAATGCGCTGCTAAGCTGAGTAAACTTTTAATTTGCACCAATTTTTGTGGATTGATACTTCAAACTTCTCAAGTAAGCTTTAAAACCTCGACTTAGGCTTTATAGACCCCTTTTTATGACATGTTGATGCGGGTCCATGTCGACTCGCTTTCACAGTGTTTACAACATGATGATATAGTGCTTATTACATCTAGTCATCATTTCCCCAATCATGGTTTCTGCCTTTGCCAACATAATAAGATATATTCAAAACACAATAAGGATTAAATTTTAGCATTGATTTGTGATAATCAACGATGTGACATAAAACAAAATTATTGAGAAAAAGAGTATGTTACAAATGCCAATTGCAATAGCTGTAATTACGTAAGCTGGCTGAGAAGATAACCTTAAAAAAAAATTTTTTTAGAGGCTTTATGTCAATGATTAAAAATGGTAACAAGTTTTTGGTAGCTCTCACTGAATATCATGATGCAGACATGATAAGGAGTACACTCTTTAAATGAATGTGAATGAGATCTAGAAGAAGTGTGAACAGTGAGTGATCTTCTACATTGTTCAGTGTATCTTGCTTTAAATAGTGAGATCATGAGGCTCTTTAATTTACCTTTTCTGCATGGATTATCTCTTGATTTTAATAAGGTGGATTCTCTACGAGAAACTTCTAACTAATTGGTCTGTAATTACATGAAACTTCCGCAAAAGTGACCACAATTTGATGAACAAACTAAACACATGAACAGTTGGCTGCCTTGCACATGTTCCTTAACCTAATTTTTCAATCATATTTCCACATATTGGCATAAGTCTATAAATTTGTCTCTGTATTAAAGTTGTATAAATTTGTATGTATCTTATAATCAGCTTTATGGAATGACCCCAGGTCAGTGAAATTAATCATGTAGGGTTTGACAAAAAAAGTTGTAGAATGTTTACTACAACACCCATAAACTTTGATTCTATGTCCCCAGGACAGAGATAATCCCTATTTCATTGTTTTCTAACCAGGTGGTTGATACATGAATAATAAAATGTACTGTTTTTAGCTCATCTGGCCCGAAGGGCAAGATGAGCTTATGCCGTGGCGCAGCGTCCGTCGTTTGTCCACAATTTCAAAATGCCACTTCTTTGCCATTTCAAGTCCGATTTCAATTCTGTTTGCTTTATATGATAGCACTAGGTGGGGGATCCAAAACTTCTACACAGAATTTTGAAATTCATTAAATATGCTAATTTATGCGCATTTTTCAAAATTCACAAAAAATGCTTCTTCTTTATTTGTTGACCTATTTTGAATTTTTTGCTTCCATCTGGTAGAGCTTCATGAGGTTCACACAAAACTTCTACACAGAATTTTTGAAATTTTGTCCAGAACAATTTCTATGCTAATTTATGCGAAATTAATTTATGCAAATTTTGAAAAATTCACATAAAATGCTTCTTTTTTTTTCTTCCATCTGGTAGAGCTTCATGAGGTTCACCAATCTTCTTCACTGAATATCGAAATTTTAACTAGAACAATTGTTATGCTAGTTTATGGGAAATTAATTCATTCATATTTTTAAAAATTCACATAAAATGCTTTTTCTTCTTTAATTGTTGACCGATTTTTGCTTTTTTTCTTACATTTTGTAGAACTTTATGAGGTTCACCAAACTTCTACACAAAATTACAAAGAGATGTTTTTTCTTCTTCATTTGTTGATCAATTTCAATTGTGTTTGCTTTAATAGCTCGAGGTGGTGATACAAAATTTCAACATAGAATTTTGAAACTCAATAAATATGCTAATTTTATTCATATATTTTCAAAACTCACAAATATTATTTATTTGTTGATTGACCTTGGTTATTTTGTTCCATCTAAGAGCTACATTTGGTTCACCAAGGTTCTACACAGAGTTCAGAAACTTGATTAGATAATTATTAATACTTAATTCATATGAAATTTATTCATAGATCACAAAAGAATACTTCTATGTCATTTCTTTATCAATTTCAATTCTATATCTTCAATTTATAACCACCAATATAATTCACTACAGTGTCAACTGGGCTGAAATTAAAATTGTGTTAAATTTTGTTGTGAGATGCCGGATGAGCTCCACATCATTGATGTGCTAGTTTTAATCTCTCAGCCCTCAGTCATTTGATCTGGAGGTAAAAATAACTTAAGGTGAAAGTACTTAATGACAAATGATATCAGTTCTTTTATTTACTTATATTCATGGCTAATGGATTTTTGTCTAGGTTTTTTTTGTATAAGTGCCGCTTTTCTGACGGCGGCGTCGTCAACATTGAAATCTTAACCTTGGTTAAGTTTTTGAAAGTCATCATAACTTAGAAAGTATAGAGACCTAGTTCATGAAACTTGGACATAAGGGTAGGGAAGTATTACTGAACATCCTGCCTTAGTTTCAGTTCACATGACCAAGGTCAAAGGTCATTTAGGGTCAATGAACTTAGATCATATTGGGGGAATCAATATCGAAATCTTAACCAAGGTTAAGTTTTTGAAATGTTGTAATAACTTCAAAAGTATATGGACCTAGTTCATAAAATTTAGACATGAGGGTAATAGTGTATCACTGAATATCCTGCCTGAGGTTCGCTTCACATGATTTAGGTCAAAGGTCACTTAGGGTCAAACTTTGGCCATGTTGGGATTATTTGAGGAATTGTCATCATAACTTTAGAAGTTTATGGATCTAGTTCATGAAACTTGGACACATCTATCACCACCTCTTTTGATGTTTCTCTACATTTATCTCTCTTTCTTTCCTCTATCAATCTCATTTTCCAATCATCCTCTCTCTATGCCCTGTTGATGTTGTGTTTTTTTGGTCTCCTTTTGATATTGTCCTTTTCTTATGGACTCTTTACCTATATAGAGCCTTACTACTGAATCAATGGGAGACAGCAGTAGACCTGATCCTAAAACCAAGAGAAGGAGGTAAGATGATATGAAATTGTCAATTTATTGAATATCGTTCTTCATTCAACATGCCTCTTACAAATGTATGTTGGTGAAAAAAAATTATTGAATATCGTTCTTACTTAGCCTGCCTCTTAAAAATGTATATGTAAGTGAAAAAAACAACAACTAAGAATTAAAAATTTAATGTGAGCTCAAAAAATACTTCAAATTCAGATTTATATGAAGTAGAATTAACCTTAGTAAATGACTTTAAAAAGTCACTCTTCGGATAAGTTTTTCTAAATGTTGATGAAATATTGCTATAATTGTGTATTCAAACACCCACATTTTCAGGCCTAGTTTTCAATTCCAAATCAGTACTACCTGTAAGCCACAGAAATTTTGATGCTAGAATCCTTCCAATTCTTCTGTTTTTGCGACACTTCACAGTTTTGAGATGAAGAACTTTTGTGACATAGTGTAGTACACAATTAGATGAACACTTTCCACTCATTAAACATGCACACCCCCCCATATAGACCCCCCATTTTAAGACCTGGATTTAGTTCAAGAGCCCCTTATTTTCAACGTCATCACAGAACATAGGCATCATGATATAAGTCAGGAGATTCCCCTCCCCTTGGGGCTGCAAATTATTTCATAATGTTGATATCCCTTCACAAATGGTGTTAGAATAGCTCCAAAGAATGTTCTGTAATTGGATCACATGATATTCAGCGAATTGCACTATTGCATCCGAATCGCACTATCCTGCACTCTGACGTCATACGGTAAGTACTATCCTGCACTCTGACGTCAGGATAGTGCGAGGTCTGGAATTACCTGAATTATCTAGAATTTAGATAAAATATAGCATTTGGGGCAACTCAGTAGCATGGGGGGTTGTATAAAACAAACAATGCATGCATTCTTGTGCATAGAGGACCTAAAAAATTACCTCTGTGCTCCACTCGCCAAATGGATATACCGCACTCGGTCCTGCGGACCTCGGTGCGGTATATCCATTGGCTCTTCTCGCACATCGTTCATTATTTGGCCCTGCATGCACGCGCTTACGTGTATTATTTGTATACTAACCCATGAACAACCTGGGTTTGTATGGTAGGGCTGATTGATAGATGCTTTGGCCTGATCATATTAATTAGTTTACCCCTTGCAGGTAATTGGAAGGGATGGACATTTCAGAGTTTTTAATAGCAGGTGTGTTCACTTAACAGCTGAGAGATTAATATTGATCCTTATAGATAATGAATATTAATATAACAGGGTCTTATAAATGCTAAATATAAACCCTTCAAAAAAAGTTCTGCAACTCAAGTTTGAGTGCTTATAAATTTCTTAGTGAGCCATCATCATATGTAAAAGTTGTACCATTGGAAAGTATGATTATTCCTATTTACAACCATGTGTCATTTGTAATGCTTGTGTTATCATGAAATACACAGACATGATAAATATGCAGCAATGTCAAAAATGAAATGTTGTAAAATTCGTTGCCATCTCATGTTTGAGTTCTGCAACTCAAACTGCAAGTTTGAGTGCCAATAAATTTCTTAATGTGCCATCATCATGTGTAAAAGTGATATCTTTAGAAAGCCTGATTATTCTCCTTTACAATCATGCGTCATTTGTAATGCTAGTGTTATCATGAAATACACAGACATGATAATACGCAGCAATGTTAGAAATGAAATGTTGCAAAATGCGTCGTTTCCAATAGCGAATTTCCGATTGTTTCGAGGATGGACCGAGTGCATTCACTGTCACCGGCCGGCCTGCATGGTGGAAATTCTATAGAAATGGAGACTCTTGTTAGAAATCAATGCACTTTGCAACATTTCACTTCTGACTTTTCTCAATGTTCATGGTGACTGCATATTCCATGATTACATAATCACAGCAAATGGCATGTCATTGTAAAGAGGAATAATTCAGCTTTCCAATGAAACCAGTTTAATCTTTTATACTTCATTAACCAAACAGATATCATCCCCAAAACTGAGTTGCAAAACTTTTTTTGAGGGGTTTACATAGTTGCAAGATTCATAGTTGTTTTTCATGCAGAACACACACATTAAATTGAGCATTTTGTGTATATCTTTAGCATTTAATTTGGATAGAATTTGATCCATGTGCAGATTTTTCTTGCCATGCTCCAGAATGAAAGTTGTTGCCTCTACAACATTTGATGCCCCATATCCCATTGGCTGTGGACGTAAAATTGTTGCTCAGCTTTGTTGTGCCATATATCAATGAATCATTATTTGGAAGAATGCTGCAACATCTCAATTTCATTAGAATCAAATAAATGTGGGATTCTTTTTAAGGTTCTTGGCTATCCTAAATCATCTTGGCTGAGCTTTATTAATCTAGTTTTAAAGAGATGGATTTCAAAAAAATGAATTCTCTGTGAATAAATGTTATGGTTTCAGGAGCTTATAACCATAGAGTGATGCTTATGAAACAGGGCACAGGTTATACCAGTTGATGGCATTTGGTTTCAATTAAGGCACCTTGGGATGGGGAATGTTTGGCAGTCTGCCATCATGATTACATCATCTCTGCACCTCTTGTAACAAGGCTCCAGCATCCTATACTGGTCAGCAATGATGTGAGACGATGTTACTCACATGATATTGACAAGTGTTTATGATTTCATAATGTTCACCTTTGTTTAACACTCCCCTGGATTTCCAAGTAGTGTGAAAAATTGCCATGTCACAGCTTAAAAGAATAGAAAAATTTTAATGTTTTATTTATTCTTTAGGCTTATGTCTCATGTTTATTGTAAAAAGTTATAGATTATAGATTAAATTAGCTTCTTGTCTAATGTAACTAGATGGAATGTGTATAAAGCCCTGGGAATTACAGGTATTAGTTATTGTGTTAAACCATTTTAAGAAGGTTTTATTCCATAGATCATTCCAAGTTTATCAAGTAATTTTTTTGTAATAATTTTCAAATTCTACCTTTCATGTTTAATATGAAATAAATTCAAACTGAATTCTTAATTCATATCGCTGTAGGAAGGTTTGACAATTTAAGCAAATATCACATGAAATGATAGAGACTGGTTAAAAATGAAAAAATTGAAAGTCTCTTAAATAAACATGTATGTGTGTGCATGTATTATATCGTGGCATTTAGCTTACAGAAAATAAATGTCTAATAATAAATGCCTTATTTTTTGCTATACTGAACAATAACCATACTCATATTGAATCATGGTCATTTGCCACATTTCATTTCATGTTCATAAGTGCATGTAATTTGATGTTGCAAGAAAATTACTTTCCAACAAACACGAGTCCATGTTGATATTTCAAATCAAACACAAGTCCATGTTGATATTTCAAATCAAACAGAAGTCCAAGTATGAACAAGTAACACATTGCAGGATTGTTGAGTTGCAATTGAATGCAAATCAATAACAAATTTAATATGTTTACTCAAAGGACTAATGCATGATTTTAAATTGAACACAAATCTCTTATCTGCCCCATTTGTTTTCTGTTTGAATTCATTCTGTGATGGTTGCCATAATTCATATTAAGAGCCGGAATGTCTGCTTTATCTCCGTTTCAATTCAAGATGACAACAGGTGGAGAGAGCATTGGATGAATACCAGGGATGCTAAGAGTACATTAGAGATGCTTCCTCACCATAAGAAAAGCTCTGTTGAGCAGCAGCTGTTAAGAGGCTTACTCAAGTCAAGGAATGATTACCAGGCATCATTTTATTCAGTGAGTAAAACTTTTAAAAATATATTTTTACTGATAGCATGTCTGCATTCGCAATTTACCTCTGTTTTCACTCAATACAAATGTTAGAATTGTTACTTTTACGGGAACATTTGTTGTTTTAATGCAGTCAGATTTTGTAGTGTTTAAATAATAGTTTCTCTGTCTGTCTGTCTGTCTGTCCTCCCTCTCATTTTTTTTTTGTTGTGTGTGTATACAGATTCCTCGCAATACACGTCTCATCTACCTGCACAGTTATCAGAGTTATATTTGGAATGTCATTGTCACACAAAGGCTACAGAGGGATGGCTTCAAAGCGGCTGTTGGGGATCTAGTCCAAAAAAGCGTTGAAAATGGTTATAATTTTTCCTTCTTATTAGCTTACACTAACACTTGTCCTTTTTTTAAGGCTGGTTTAAGTAAGTAATTTTTAAAATATGGTTACATGAATGTGTATACAAAATGTAAATTTTGGCATTGATTGTGGACATAGTATTATAAGATCATGTGGGATGAGACCAAACAGAAAGTTATGAAATTTTGATTGTTGATTCTGATTGGCAATGACATGAATTCATGAGGATAGGTGTCATTGTTTAGTCTGACGAATGCATTCAAAGAAATTATATGAATTATGTTCCAATATAGACTTACTGTTGCATGGAGTAGCAGGAGCTATGATAACCTGTATTTTTGTTGGAATAGGTAAATAGCGTCTTCTTGTCCCTTTTCTGAAATTCAGTATAAAGATATTAAGGCCTACTAAAATACTGATGCATGAGAACATGTGAAAAACTCTTTCTTCTCACAAAAATGTTCATAAATGCACAAAAATTTATATTGATGTAATGCTTCACAAATATTTACAAAAGTATGTTGTCCCTAGCATGTGAATATCAGATATTGCAGTATGAGAATTGTTTGGACTTCAGTTGGTACCCCTCTCTGAAATGTCTGACATGTGATAAGCAGCAAGATTTAAATACACATTTGATATTCTTTTCATTTTTAGAAGTTCTTGCTTTACCCAGGGTGGAGTATGTAACAGAAGAGAATGAAAATGATTTTACTATTTATGATGTGGTCTTACCTCTACCGGGACATGGTGTCAAATACCCTGTACATCAAGGTAAGAGACAGATATAGGATTAGAAGATGGAGTAAGAGAGAGAAAAATACATACACATTAGGTAAACGCTTTCTATAGATTGGTAAATCCTGAAATCATAATAAAATCATCATGGTTTTTGTCTTCACAGTCTTAAACTATTTCTTTCTTTTCTTATAGACTTGAAGGAATATTTGGGTATTTCTTAGCATAAGGGATGCTATTCTTCTCACCATGTAAGGACCATGTCAATTGTTGCTGAGCATTGTTGCATTATATCTAATGATGCTGTCGTTATTATGACATTGTTATTTTTGCCTATAGATGGATGTATACTTGATGCACGCACTATTCATTGAAAAAATCAGATGATTTGTGATTTCTTCCCTTTTCCATTTTTTCATTTTGATATGACTATATAGCTGGAAAATGGTTTACTGAAGAGCTTGCCAAAGATGGTCTGACAGTGGAGATGCTGAAAAATTCCAATAGGTAGGCTAAATCAATGATTAAACGATTAATGCTCCCTATAGGTGTTTGTATCCAGGTTGAGTGTGCTATGTAAAATTCAGTCCAACTTGTTTAAAACACCAGGAAAAATATTGTAGACCAGGGGAGTGTTTCATCAGCAAATTCATTTTCCTTGATTATGATTGGCTAAGAGGTACTGTTACCATAGTAACTGTTGAATAAAACATCACTTGTCAAATAAAATGTCTGACAAGTCCTTTCATGATGAACCGCTCCCCAGATGATGATATGGTTGTGGACATAGTAGGATAAGACAATGTGGGATGAGACCAAAGAGAAAGATGAAATTTTGATTGTTGATTCTGTTGTTAATAGTGGGTACATTGAGCAATGTGAACATGCCATGATGATGATGATCTTATGTATGTAGTCATCGCCATCTTGTGATTGCTTGCTAACCTTTTCATTCTAGGACGTTGGTCTGGGGATTAAATGTAAAAAGAAAACTGCTGTGCTTCTCATTACCAGACAGTTTTAGTACGGACCATGTTGAAAAATGGTGTCACATTTTACTACCCATAGTTACCCCATTTATTTAATCTAAAAATTTGTATAAATATTCTGTCTTAAAAAATTTGTATAAATATTCCATCTTTGTAAGTGTGGGCCAGTAATTTAAGATTGAAAGGCATTTCGATTGGAACATATCCTACAGTATGCACAATTTACCAATTAATTCAAGCTATGAACTTAGTCTTTTTGAAAGTGATCTGTCATCAGTATACTGCTGTTTATATTCACAGATTGAACTTAGTCATACAATTAGTGAATGATAGATGGGGCTATTGCATTTTAGCATTGTGACAAAATTTATCAGTGAGAAAAAGAAATTATGAATGGATAACATGAAAGACAGAGAAAAATACAAGCAAAGTTGACTGACTGAATGAATGAAGGAACAAACGAATGAATGAATGAATAAATTAATAAATGACAAAACACTTCAGTAATTTTTACGAATATACGAATAGTGTTTGAAATGATTGATTTATTTCAATTTCTAGATAAGATACAAATAATTCTGAGTAATAGGTACATGAACATGTATCTTGAAATCTAAAGGAGGCAAAAGATAACCATAACTACCAATATTGTTCTTGCAATAAAAATTAATTTGTACTGGGTATGTAATGCTTACCAGCCCCTCCACTCTGTTCTACTTGAATTGCTCAATCCATGCTCAAGTAATTGCAGTAATATTCCTATAGGCATTGATTGTAGTCAATGATTCTTTATCAAAATTAAATATTTCACATACCACATGCCTTGATTAGGGCTATTTTATAAAGCTGTTTGTATTATACATGACTAGTGATCATTTCTTGTGCTAGATGATGTAACCCACATATTTTCAATATCGGGAGAGAAATTTCTATAATGATCAAATCTTGACAAATAATTAAATTTGCATTCAAATGTTTTTTTACAACAAAAATTTCAATTGAAAAAGTTTGGATTTCAATTTAAGCTGGTGGGAATACAGATCAGTGAGAATCTCATATAGCACAAGAATGGGTCATTAGTCCTGCATATAGTTCACAACGATCTATTACACCAACAGATAGGAAAGCAGTCGCCGCAGCAGTCGACATACACTTTGCTTTAAGTGAAGTCATCCAGCCACAGTCACAAGCCAAAGTATGAATGAATATATAATAAGCATGCACAGTGCAAGCCTCCCTGTGCCCATTACAGCCTTCTATCAAAACAAGGCTACAATTTTTATCATCTCAGATTGATATAGAATTTAACTTTCGTTTGTTATATGACTTATGAGAGGTAGTAAGATGAAATACATTAGTAGACTGTTCAGTATGTATTTTTTACATCCTTATTTAGGACTTCAACTCCTCTATTTAATACCAACATGTCAATAATGTGCTGAATACAATCTGCTTGCATATATCTGAATCATATGCTATATACATCAGGTTATTATTTGTATAAAATGTAACATACTATGATTTCTACTTTATTACCAGAAAGCAACATTACCATTTACTCAGAATGGGTCTATATATATATATATATATACTAGTATTCCATCGCTCACATTGACATTATTTTTCATCACTCAAGTTGCATAGTAAAGGCCCTGTTACATTGTTTTGTGCCAGCCTTGCATATATTGTGGATGACATTTTTTCTACCCACAGGTCGCCAGCACATATAGAATACACAAATAACATAATGTTTGCCGAATACACAATACGTCCAGCCACAATCGCAGGCCAATTTATGAATGAAAATTTAGTAAGCATTCAAATTGTAAGCATCCCAGTGTCCAGCACAACATGGCATCAAAACAAGTTTGCAATTCTCCATCACCTCCTACCAAGAATAGAATTTCACTTTTGCTTATTTAAAGGAAAGGCAGTTTTGGATGATCTATTTTCTTATCAATATCGCACATGTAAGCATATTTTGATTACTTCTTGCTTTTCTGTCAAAATCATACAGAATAGCGCCAGTGTCACATGGTATTCGTCAGAGTTTACATAATCTATCGCAACGTGTACAAAGTCGATGGAGTGCAGGGTTTTGGAGCGCTGCATGGATATGCACAAAATTGCCAAATCTTGATAATTGTTTATTGATACTTGAACATCTGTTCACGAACCAAGACCATTTTAAGTGTAGAAAATATGGCTGGATATCGTTATCGCTACAATACTTTTGCATACCTTTCAGCCAAATCATATTTGTGACCATGTGATCATGACATCTGCGCGATGAACCAATCAGCGGTCTCCAAATCGCTGCCCTGAGCTGTGTGGAGCTTGGCTGTCTGTGTCACACAGTCAATGGGCAACATTTCGATGGTCTTATAAAATATTCTTTGTGCATATAAATCTGTCTTTCTTTACTAAAGAAAGGACACACAAATAAATAATGGAACTCATCTCCAAATTCCTTCAGCAAGCATAAAGGACATAAATCATCATTCACTGATTCTCAAGAAAATTGATTGTCATTGACGGGTATAACCTATGAGACCTGCATCTGAATTTTATCAGTGTCTCTTAAGATTAGGAAATATGTCTCAAACCCCAATTCCTTTTTTCATCTTTTAATTCAAACAAATATGATTAGACCATGTTGTTGCATGCCAATCTTGTTTGGACATATCCTTTAAACGCAACTTCAAGGCTTTTAGAAACCAATCAGTCCCAATTCCCTTCCCTTGTGATGAGAATATGTCACCAAAACCTGCTTTCTGTAGTATATCTTCAATGCAACTCATCCATTTTGACGTGAACTGCATAGTTGGATTTTGGTGCATATTAAAAACCAAGCTATAAATCAAGAAAGTACACTTGTCCTCCTCACCTGTCACAATCTACAACTGATATGACTTAATAAAGTGGAGCACCCAGTTTCTCTATATGCCATGGCATCTGGAGTAAACTTATTTATCCATTAATTTGTTCTCAAAAACTTTCTGTTAAAAATTTCAATTTGAGCAATATCTTCATAGCCCCATACTTCACACCCATATGTCAGAAATCATTCTATCAAATAATTCACGCTGTGTATCAATTGACAGTTGTAATCTTTTTGCTTTTGCTAATAAAATGTACAAAGCTTTCCTTGCCTGGGATACCTGCTTTGTGACTGTTAATTTGAACGTACCATTATACTTAAATCTAACTCCCAAATAGAAAAAATCATCCACAACCTCCAAAACATCACCACTAAAGTTGAAAATTTGTATTTTTCTCACCAACCCTAGAGAAAATATAACGATTTTAGTCTTGCTAGTATTTATGGTTAAAATAATAGAATGATAGTGTCATCTGCATACAACAAACAATGCAAATTAAAAAAAGTATCCAAAACCTTACTGCTCATCTCATGGGCATATCCAGTTATTGTATTCTGGAAAGTGTCATAAATATTCTCATTTCTGTGGAAGATGTGACACTGCTATGATTGTCACGATCATGTGATATGAAAATTGTATTTTTTTTCTCTGTTATATCTCTGTAAGTTCCTGTCCATCTTTTCACACAAACCAATCAAAATCACTGTTAGCTCCAAGTGGGGGCCCATCTAATCAGTAGGAAGGCCCAAAAAACATAGGATGTATCCTCAGTGCAGAAGCTGACTTTATGCGACTGCACGTATTATTTTAAAAGAAGAGACAGAAGGCTGAGAAAAGAGGGATTGTTAGTCAGGCATATGTTTTTTTAAATAGTCATGGATGGTGAGTAAAACTTATACAACAATCTAATCTAAGCAATGTTGTTAGGTACGTGGCATATGGTCAGCATGGTATCAGGATATTATGGTACTAAGAAAAATGATTTATGACCGCTAGACTCTGTCATAAATATTATCATAATTTTGCTTGGAATGGGATTATTTGCGTTGATAAATTCGCTTATTATTTTGTGCGCTATAATTTATGACAATTTTGATGACAAATGTTATGGCATCCAACAGAATACCAATTCTGTTACATCTCTGAGAAAAGATAAAATATTGGAAAAAAGATGAAATAATTGAAAAAAACTACATTCAGAATACTGCCCCAGGATTTCATGAAAGAGAGGGAACACAAGGTTATGATTTTCTGACAAGATAGAACAGTAAACCCTATACTCATCAACAAGATAACCAAAAAAAATAGAAATTAAAACGTAATTAGATAGAAAAAAATAAGATAAACAAAGTGTCCATGCTCAATCTAGGGTATAAAAGGGATCACATATCCACCAAACCCATCCTCATCTAGATCAGCAACAGGCTACAATTGGTACTATATACATAGTTTACAGAATGGTATCAAAACATACATGTAATGTTTTGCAGAAAAATCATGCTCATTTTGGGTGTGATAGAGCAATCCTTACCTTTCTATGTGCTTCTTATTTCTTTGACAATCATGTACTGGAAGTTTTTTTTATTGAATACCAACTGGTAATTTTATTAAACTGTTTGAAATCCAGTATGAATTAGAGAATACTTATGTATTGTGCATTAATACTGTTTTTTTTCTGTAGACAATTGTTCAAATGGTAATACATAGAAAATGCTTTTTCTAGCCTTTTGCAAGCTAGCACTTTGCTTGATTGCTCAGGGTTCGACCATGGTTAGGCCAGGATTAGATGATTTATATGCACTGTGTTGTTCATACCAGCATGACTACTACAGTTGAATGAAAAACTAAATGTTAGCACAAAGCAAGCAAATGATATAATTGCAGAAATTTCCCATTTTGTAAGCAAAGGGCTAGCAGGTGGCTAGAAAAAAAATGTAATTGCTATATATACATTTGTAATTGGCCCATTTTCTACTGAGATGTATAGCAAGTTTCTGTTTAGAATAGAGTTAAACATCCTTCTTGAAGCCAACTATTTTCAGGCCAGATTAACCACTTCTCAATTCATTTGCTCTTTTTTATCTTGAATTTTCATGGACTCATAATTTTAGCTTTATTGTTGCCAAATACAATGTTCCAGGTTTCACAAATAATACAGCTGACATGAATTATAAATTGACAAAATAGAATCATGATGTTATGCATGCTAATTACTTTAGATACAACTTGAGAGCAATTACTTATCCGTGATTGCATGTTAATTGTAAAGCAAAAGCTCTTTCTTATGCCTTTGTTTTAAAAGCAAAAGCCTGCAAGCAATTGCTTATTTTCATGCATTCAGCCTGATATATTCTCTTTGAGAGGTTTATTCGTTTTTCTATCAATCCAGGGATCTGTCTCTATCTGGTGCATACAGGAAATGTGTTGTCAAACCAACTGATGTCAGCTGGTAAGTCAATTCATATTAACCAATTTTATACCATGTTTAACTGGGCTCTTATCAGGCCAAGCATATATCTATTTTATTTGTCATTTTGAGATAAGTTAAATGTTTTGAAGCACCAAAATGCTTATAAATTGAATATTCTAATGGTGGGGGTGATTTAATTGGGGCTAAAAGCAATACCAAATAAGAGAAATGGCTCTTATTAAGTGTATCAGTAATATCATTCCAAAGAGCAAGTTATCACTTTAGGAACCGATTCACTAAAGTATGTAGGGAACTTAAGTGAGGTTGACACCTGTCAGAAAAATGATAAACTGTCAGGTCACGTTGAAATTTTCCAACTGTCTCATGTACCGAAAGTGATTAGAATGTAAATGTCAGGTCACCCAGGGCTGTTCTAAGGGCTTCATCTACCGACATTGATTAGAATGTCCCGATTTTAGGTCTATCATCCAAAATTTTCAGCTCGCTTTGCGCTCGCATTCTTTAATTAGTTAGATCTACGCCTGTCAGAAAATGATAAACTGTCAGTTCACTCTGGAATTTTCCAACTGCCTCATGTATCGACAGTGATTAGAATGTAAATGTCGGGTTATGCAGTGCTGTTCCCAAGGGCTTCATCTACCGACATTGATTAGATGTCCCAATGTTATAATGTACACCACCTAAAATGTCACGCACGCTTTTACCGACAGTGATTAAAATGACCAGGTTGTAGTTCTAAATCATTAAAAAATTTGGCTCGCACTTCACATCATTCATTTAGTGAGATCCATATCATCTTCATGATATTCTTATGTCTTGGACAGCGCTTAAAAGGTTCCCAAGAGGGTCAGTATGAAAATCAGCTCGCGCTTTGCACTCACATTATCTATTGAGATACAAAGTTTGTTCTTTGGACCTATTGAAAAATGTTTTACTTTTCATGTTTTGAATATCAAAATTTGTTGAGCATGATACCCTTCATTTTCATCATTACAAGAAGTGCAAAAATAGTGTTGCCTTTTTAAAGTCTGTCAGGTCTTAATAAAAAAAAATCAGCTGGCATTGTTTCATTGGATATCCAATATCTTTTATTTATCTTGGTAATCCATTTTTCATATCAGAAAAAAAAATCAGTTCATGGTTCATGCTAGCATCATTTAGTAATATATTTTTTATTAAAATATCCATCCTGTTCAAGGTTATATCACTTCAAATGTTTTGTTTTTATGTCTAAATCTACATTAAAAGCTAAGCTGGCGCTTCACGCTGGCATAGTGATATCCATATTTCCTCTCCACATTTTTCCTTCATGTTTTAATTTAAACAAGCTGCACTCCTGGGCATGCTCTGCTGCTGACGCCAGGACAACTGATAAAACCAGTTGGCCAGCCAGCTCCAGTGCGCCATCGAGGAAACTAGATGCATGCATAGAAACCCAAACTGTGGTGCCGCCCTCACGGGTTACGAGTACTATCAGAGGGCTTGATAGAAAAAATGGACAGTAAGTCAAACCCCTGAGACGATGATAGACAAAATAGCACTGCTTCACATGATGCAGTTTTGACAAATCAGAAACAAAAATCTTAGTATGAGGTATATAATACTCTTTTAAGCCCATGGAAGTTGAGCATTAAAAAATGCTCTTGAACTGTGATTTTATGCTGCAGTCTTGAGCAATATTTTTTGAAGGTGTCCAGGTGGTTTATTTGAAATAGACACAATTGAGTGTTAATTACATGTTTTATGCATAATGATACAGTACGACCTCCTCACCATATAAGATTGTCAGTTATCATATTACATGCTAAACTTTGAATGTCAAATTGATTGAACTGATATAGATAATCTATTACAGAAAATTAAATTTAATCTTAAAAGTCACACTTATTAAATACAAGTGTTATTTGCCAAGCAAGCATAGATATTAGCGGTATGTCCTTTCATGTTGTATAATAAAATGATCAATTAATTTTATGAAAATAGTTCAGCTACCCTAATCATAGTTCCATCTGTTGGAGTCACTTTTTATGACATTATGATGACCACCATGAGATGACACCAGATACAGATTGGTTATCTGCAATTGTTAAACTTGTTAATTTTAATCTGTGTCACAATTAGGTACAGGTGTAGCAGTAGCAGCCATATTTTTAGTGGATGTCGTAGTAGTGGCAGTGGTGGTACATGACCTAGGCATCAGAAATTTAGCAAGATCAAACCATCTTGAGGTCGTCTGATACCCACTAAAATCGAATATCTGTTCAATATGAGCCATGTGTTGAGCAATTGCTGTGTTGTCGAGTTTTAGTAGGGCCATGCGTGAGGCTGGCTTAGCCTGGCATGCAATCCCAAAGAGATGCTGGCATTCTCTATGGTCTGAGAAAGACTCTGAATGTATTATGAGGATGTAAGCAGACATTTTGATGGCTTCTGCTTGAGATTTTAGCCTCATTTTGCCTATTGGTGTATCCCTTTCTTGATAGTAACCTTTCAGAGAGTAGAAATCGCACTCCATACCAGCAAGAAGACTGTATTGTACCCATCGAGTCCATTCACTTGGTGTAATAACGTAGAAGTCATATTCACAGTTTGGATTCTGTGCTTTTTCTGGAGGCACATGATCTGGCAGGGAAGTGGATGGGCATACAGAGATTGAAGAATGCATCCTGCTGTTATGCTGACTCTCAAGATTTTGTAATCTCTTATAGTTCTCTCTCTTGAAAGATGTCTTTCTTAAGATGATGAAGCCTGCAGTGATCATTCCACTCACACTATTCACAGTTGGTTGTTTTAATACTATGTACTCCATCACATCTAGGATTTCGTTTTGAAATTTCCTTCGGGCCAACTTACCTAAGTTCTCGAAAATGATGGTTGCAGATTGTTGTTGTACACAAGCATCAGTAATCCAGAAGGCCAACTCTGCAAGAAGGTTCTTGGGTTTTTGTTCAGCTTTATAGTGGTCTAAGTAATTTGGAAGCAAATACTTAGATACTATGCTCTCTTGATAAGTACTTCTACAGCTGGTACTAATTGCCATTTTGAAAGATTGTACTGCTGACCACCTGTCCCTGTCTAAAAGACATTTACCCTGCTTGAAGTGGGCATCACTTATGTCCATTCCATCTTGGATCTCAAAGGACTCAGTAAAATGTCCAAGGGCTTGCAGTGAATAGCATTTCTTTTCTTGATCAGTAGAGGAAGATTTGGCCATGTCAAAGGCTATTTCACCTCTATGAGACTTAGTCCGAGGATTGGGATTAAAACTGTCTGCCTTCTGTGAATTCTCAATTGCTAGACGTTGATAGCTTTCTTTCTGGCATTTGTCATCTGTGTTCCTTGCTATTTCTTTGTATACTTTGGATAGGGTGTCATACGAGAACCACGATGAAGGACTCGGGTCCTTCATGATGGATTCGTTTAGTTTCTTGATTGCTGCTGGATACTCTCTTTGCATATATAACAGATGACCATAGTTTCCCAAAACCCATGCATTACCAGGGTCAAGATAAAGTGCTTGGTCATAACACAGTGAGGGTTCATACCAATATTTTTTATATTTATTCCTGATAAATCTAGGTATAGAAGTACGTGTATCAGTTGGATTGTACTTCAGGGCATTTCCAAGGACACCCCATGCCTCTACCCTGTGCAAGGTGTGCTTTGAGGAAGATATGGAAAAGTGTAGATACTTAGCTGCCATATCAATTGAATATATATATTGTGGAATGTTGTTGTTACGTTTGTGTCTGTGAGATAGACGTTCATAGGCTTGCCCAATCGCTAAGCACCAATCCTCTTTCTCATCCTGGCTGATAACACTTCCTGCATACTCCAGAGCTGCCCTTAATTTCTTCACAGTTTGCTCCATTGGCATTATCCCTTTGGTCCATGTCTGTGTGTGCAGGTCCCAGCATGTGGCAAAGGCTTGCTCGAATCGGCACCGAGCTTTCACTAGCTTTTCCTCATCTGGATTGCCAGATAGTTTGCTCTGGATATCTTCAAGATGTGTGTGCCACTTACTTGATTCATTGTGGTCTCCAAGCTTGGCATATGCAGTACATAGATCTTTAATGGCATTGAGGTTTGTAGGATCCTCTTCAACTGTCTTTTCCCAACATATAATGGCTTTGTCCTTCTCCTGTAGTCTGTAATGCAGCATACCTACATAATTTCTGTTTCCATGACGGATTGGACGGTCTTTAAGTTCTCTTGTTATCAGAGGGATCCGTCGGTTTAGTTTACGTTTGGCCTGTGCCTCTTGGTTGCCAGTCAGGTCTCCTTTGTTGAACGCAAGGGGTAAATCCAATAGCCCAGGAGTGAGATTGTCTAGATCTGGGATGTATGCAAAAGCATGTGCCATAGTATATCTCCTACATGAAAAGATACAAAATTTAAGGTAACAATCTTTAGAATATTAATATTACCATAAATTAATGTTAAACATTTGTTGAAATATTCATTTTGTTACATTTTTTATTTTAAACAAAGTGCATACAAATTTGTTTTGATTCCAGCAGGGGGGGGGGTGGCGTTGTAAGGATATG
This sequence comes from Lytechinus variegatus, assembly GCF_018143015.1. Classification (NCBI taxonomy): domain Eukaryota; kingdom Metazoa; phylum Echinodermata; class Echinoidea; order Temnopleuroida; family Toxopneustidae; genus Lytechinus; species Lytechinus variegatus. The sequence goes on along the minus strand of NC_054742.1, from coordinate 23,823,802 downwards.
TAAGGGAAGTGATTTTGGTTAATGAATTTTACGTACAATTTTATACAGCATGCCGTATGTGTTATCCAACAGAAGTAAAATGATTTGTTTCTCTTAAATTGAAAATGTAACGAGTAAAATGATTCTTTGTAAAAAAGAAATATTTTTGAGAAAAGTGAAATATGTTTTTTTTTTTAGTGAAATGATGAATTGCTTAATTTTGAGAGAAAACAAATCTGACAAGTCAGTAAATGATGCAGTATTTGGTACCCTGGGGTACCAAATAATAATCCGCCATTTTGTTGAATCATTTATTTTATTTTTTGCGCTGTTCCCTGGGTTACCAACAAATGTGTACAAGTATATTTTAATGTTTTGTACAGATTTTTTTTCTTTTTAGTGATCTTATGCTTTGTTTGCAGTGCCGTCAGCCTTTGAAAAGGTATTCACAATTTCCTCAATCTTCTCCTCCCCCAACTTCCAAACCACCCTCTCTCTTGCATTATCAAGTTTGTCCTTCCTGCTAAGTTTCTTGTATTTTTCTTCGGCTTAAGAAGGCCTTTGTAGCCGCCCGCGACCGACATGATTGTGTACACAATCCGAACACTAGCTACGTCCGAAGCGAAGTTAGCTATGTTTAATTTTAACGTTTTGCCGGTCTACTACCCGGTAAATAAATACAAAATGAATGAAAATAAAATTATAAAATCATTTTAATGACATTAAAATTATGTATTACGTTAATTATAATTATTGATGTTAATCACAAGAATCAAAGTCCATAAATTTGATTTTAGCTCTCCCCCAACATTGCTCGATCATTATACAAAAACTAATGGCTATCTTCACTTTTGGAAATTCATGCAATATCATTGCAAATGCGCTGCACATGAACTGCGCTGTGCCTGTGATGGACGAGTAATAAGCCTACACCACCATCACCGTGTGTACCAGGGCGAGTTTTGGGACTATAAGCTAATCTTTTGTGTAAGTTAGCTGTCGAAAAGTATACTTAAATTCTTAAGTATAACATAATTTGTTTACTCTTATTGGCATTAGATTGTATCAAAAGAAAGGAAATAGGCGTTGTGATCATTGTCCCCATTCATTGTCATGATTGTCGCACCGATCGTACGACCGTGATCACCATGACAACAATGTAACTGTACACTATTACCGTACAACTGCACAATGCTGTACTGTAGTACCCCGGTGTATGGCGGAGTGCATCAAATATCGCTTCATTACAGAAGTAATGTTTGCCGAAACTTGCTCCAGCTCACCGGGGCCATTCCTCGTGAGTAGTTACATGACTGTATATATTTTAATTTACAAATTAGAATTCATTAGAAACTAGCAAAATCGCGTACCTCGGCCTGGAAAGTGGTTTCACATGTCTCTTCCATAGAAATAAAAGGAATCTTGATGGTGGCGCTAATAATTATCACAACCTAAATTCAGCTCGTTGGTAATTTTATAACTGTCTAAATTCAATGTAAAAGCAATTTATATGATTACTTGTAAAAATATGGTCACCAATAAATGAGATACCTTCGAAAACATACTTTAAGAATATTTTTGGTGATGATAAAACTGTTTTGGAAAGCATTTAAAGCAATGACAAATTTCTAAATAAATAGAAAAATAAAAAAACATGCCTTGAAGGAAATCAGCAGTAGGGCAATTCCACAGGTGGGTGGACATGAGCTTAAAAATTCAAATTCAATATTTTCTTGAATTTTTGATACTTTAAGTCCTTCATACATGGTAGTTTCAGGAATAAGAAATAAAAAGTTTATTTTCATATGTGTACTTTGGAAAAAAATGGTTAAAAGTTGTGTATTCCATTCTGTACCAAAATACAAGAAAAATAGTGAAAAATGAAATATACCTTTTTACCATTAGGTTATTGCAACAACATACCACTTTATATATTTCTGAAGTTTAGAATAGTCAAATTACTTAAAATACACAACAGCTTTTCAAGTAAATTTGTAGTACTCTTTCAAAAATGAATATTGCAACCTGCTCAGGTGATGTAACGTGAGTAACCGAAAAAACTGACTTTGTTTTCTGAGAGAAAAATTCTTCAGTTAATTGGTGGGATTTTAAATTCTCTTCCTTCAAACAATCTTTGACACGGTGATGACTATCGAATTCATTAAAAAGTACAATTTTTTTTAATAACAAGTGGAATGCCTCTGGCCGTCTCACCTGCATCACGCGGTTCAATATAGCAGCAGTGCTGACTTTGAATACTACTCTAACTCGCACAAGATGTTCAGTGATACATGGTTACTCTTATGTCCACTTTTTATGAACGAGACCAATAAACTTACAGAGATATGATGGTTATTCAACAAAAAACCCCAACATGGCCAAAGTTCATTGACCATACATGACCTTTGACCTTGATCATGTGACCTGAAACTCGCACAGGATGTTCAGTGATACTTGATTACTCTTATGTACAAGTTTCATGAATAAAATCCATTAACTTTCATAGTTTTGATGGTAATTCAACAGATAAACCCAATTCGGCCAAAGTTCATTGACCTTTGACCTTGGTCATGTGACCTGAAACGCGCACAGGATGTTCAGTGATATTTGATTACTCATATGTCCAAGTTTAATGAACTAGACTAATAAACTTTCAAAGTTATGATGGTAATTCAACAGATACCCCCGATTCGGCCAAAGTTCATTGACCCTAAATGACCTTTGACCTTAATCATGAGACCTGAAACTTGCACAAAATATTCAGTGATGCTTGATTACTATTATGTCCAAGTTTCATGAATCATATCCATAAACTTTCAAAGTTATGATGGGAATTCAACAGATATCCCCAATTCGGCCAAAGTTCATTGACCCTAAATGACCTTTGACCTTGGTCATGTGACGTGAAACTCATGCAGGATATTCAGTGATACTTGATTAACCTTATGTCCAAGTTTCATGAACTAGGTCCATATATTTTCCAAGTTATGATGACATTTCAAAAACTTAACCTCAGGTTAAGATTTCGATGTTGATTCCTCCAACATGGTCTAAGTTCATTGACCCTAAATGACCTTTGACCTTGGTCATGTGACATGAAACTCTAATAGGATGTTCAGTAATACTTGATTAACCTTATGGCCAAGTTTCATGAACTAGGTCCATATACTTTCTAAGTTATGATGTCATTTCAAAAACTTAACCTCAGGTTAAGATTTGATGTTGACGCCGTCGCCGCCGCCGTCGGAAAAGCGGCGCCTATAGTCTCACTCTGCTTCGCAGGTGAGACAAAAATGAAGAAGAAAAACTAACATGAGTAATTTTGTAACGTGAGTAACCATCATGTAATGTGAGTAACCTGTAAAAATTATTCAGTTAGGTAACATTTTCTGTGGGATGTCAAGTTTTAAGTCTCATGGTGCGTTGTGAAGTTATTTTTTATTAATTAAAAGCAAAATGAGGGTACACCTCTTTGATGTGACTCTTTGTTCATCAAAATATCAGTGGTCATACAATCCAAAAAAAAGAAGGAATATTAGTAGAAGTATTCACAATGCGAGAGTGCATTAGTAAGACTTGGTTTCGCTTCACCAAACTTTAAAGAGTGTTCGAACAACACATTGAATGTCCTTACCTGTAACCCTATCTAGGCTGGGGTATTTTGGGACTTAATATGGCCCGGGGGGGGGGGGGGGGGCCTCCCAGGCCCCCCTTGAGATCTCGGCAATTGGCCCCACGATCACTCCGAAAATTTGCGCGCAGTTTGTTTTGGACATAATCTACAATACTATATAGTAATTCATTTCATGCAAATTGGTATAAAGCGATTATGCTAATTTATGCATAATTAGTAAGTGAAATCAGACTTTTCCCCTCCTACTCCGTAATAAAGCTCCAATTGTTCCAATTTTTGGTATAAAATCTCTTTTTTGATGTTCCTAGCATGGCTAGCAATGAATTGTACACACAGTATTGAATTTTTAATGACATGTGCGTTGTTATCCATACATGGACAAAATGTAATGTGAGTAACCGTAATGTGAGTAACCATATTATTTGCACCCCAAGTAAAAACCACGTGTTCTTTTTTTTAATTTTTTAAAATTATATACAAAGTTTGTCTCCCTAATAAACTTCTTTGAAATGGATATAATCAACTTTCATAAAAGCCTTGTATGAGGAGTCTTTTCATTTTATGCATGTCCAAATCATGTTACGTGAGTAACCGACACATTCCAAAGAGTTGCCAGGAGCATAATAAAGTTTCCCAAGTTTTGTTTTTGTACAAAGGATAGTCAGACTGTGTACTTTGTTGTGATAAGGAGATGTTTAGTTCCTATCAATAATAATGGAGTTACAGCTCCAAGTATGAGTCAAGGTGTCTCCAAATGTAACGTGAGTAACCGTGGAATAGCCCAGTACAAGCTTTGTTTGTTTGTCAACAACGGTACACCACAGTCTATACAATGGAAAGACTGCACTTTGCGGCCTTCGCGTAATGCTTCGCATCGATTTGTGTGTAAAATAGTTTCAGTGCCTAGCCTTTTCCTTGTAGTGTCTTGATATGAATATAAATCTTGTGCCCTCTTTAGATGAAAAATTGCTTTTAACGTAGTCGAAGAGCAAGAAAAGTAAGCATCGAGCTGTGGAATCTTGTGATTGAACTTCACTTTATGTCCTAAATATTTACTACACTGCGCTATACTTACCTATACCATCTCATCAAATTGCTATTCATTACCCTGACTCGAATAGCCACCGGTAAAAAACTCCCCAAAAGAGGCTAACTGCAATCAGGTAGCCTGGGAAACCCATCATGGGACGAACCCATTAAACCCCCTCGCCACATATAAGCTTCCTCTTTTGTTACCGCGACGTCGTTGAGTACACTCGAAACGTTTAGCCACCACGCAATTTTTATGAATCACGATGTCTGAAGAAATAACTGACATATACATTTATAATTCCCAAGCCTCCCCCAACCCAAAAGATCTCAATAAAGGGGAGAATAACTCGGTCAAGACAAAGCCGAGAAATAATAACAGCAAAGATGATAAGGCGGCCAAGATAAAGAAGAAGAACAAGAACTCTAACACTTATAACCTGGCCAAGACAACGCCGGCTAATGACACTACACAATCAGACACCCAGCCCCATAGGCGGGAGGTAGACCAGGGTACGGATAAATCGGAAGAGGCCGAAGTGGGGGCTAATGATAACTCGCCTCGTACTAGCCGTAGATAAAAGTTTTCCATCGTGGGAGAATCTGATTCGGAATTCGACTACCACCGACCCGATTCATCTCGCAGAAGAGATTGGGGGCGATTTCTCCCCATCAAATTCTAATAGCAGCTCCTTGCATTCCCTGCAAGCTGCCCAGCAAGTGGGATTCGATCGAGGAGAATCACCATTAGGGGTACGAGAGAGTTCTGGCTTACTCAAACGCGATACTCCGGCTAGTGGGAACAGGCATCAGTCAGCCTTGCTCTTGACTAAATACTGCCCTCTAATTCGGGCCGAAGACAGTACCATTTTAGCGAAATAATGAGCTGAGCGCGCGAGAGTAGTCAATCTTCCGCCTGAATTCGACCCTTAGTTGTTCGGACGAAGTCAGTCCTGCGATCAAGATGGACGCTCCGTATAAATCCTGCTTTCGGGACGTCCGAACTTAGATAAGCAACACTCTCGGCTTAAACCGATCAGTAAAGAAGTCTCAAAGGATTATCGGTTTGCCGCTCAAGACTGAGGATCTTTTGTGCACCCCTTCGGTCCCGGACGTTGCTTTCCGTGTCGGGGATGCGGGAGCGAGGAAGTTAAGATCGGGCCGTAACCGTCTCCGCGGCACTGGTTACCGCTCAGCCGACTATCAGCTTGCAGCGCAGGACGCGGCCGCCCGGAGCGGTATGATATTCGCGATGTACTAGGGGAACCTGTTAACCGCTCGTAGTGAGGGCTTGAGTCTCTATCAATGACAAGAACTTATTGTTAAAGTCACTCACAAAAATCGCTGATTTCCAGTATGAGCAAGCAGCAAGATCAACACTGCTAATTGCTATGCACAAGGGCAAGGAGGGCTAAAGTTCTAGATGCTCTCAAGATGATTGAGAAAGGGGCAGCCAGACTTCTCCAATACTTTCAAGAAGTATTGGACAAGTCTATTTCAGCCAGCACCACAGCTGACAAGACATTTTATAAGCTCTCCTTGAGGCTTGAGTAGACCTAGTCCACCAGGACCTAGTCCAGGGCCAAGCCCAGAGACCTCCATATGCTAGCTCTAGCTCCATACCCCAGCCACAGACCTATAATGAACATAAGGGGTCATCCCCCTCCTTCCCTCGCTCTGGTAGTGACGCCAGGAATGAAAGGGGCCACGGGGAAAGTCATAGGAATCCTCATGGTGGGGGATGGGGCTGCCAGGCCTACTTTCAATGCATCGAATTCAGGGCCCCCACTCATATTCATAACCGGGGCTTTTGACAATCTAACACTAGCCCTTCCCCACCTTCAGCAAGTCCCAGTAGGGGAAAGACTTTCTTTGCTATTGCATTTCATTATTTGAAATCTGTTCCAAGTCCACAGCAATATGTGATATTGAGGTGGTCAAGTTAATGTGCAGTAAAAAAGAATAAAAAAAAGAAACTTTTTCATATCAGAAGAACATAGAAAGGAGGAAATAGTGGTGATGGATGAGGTTGCCAAAATCATACCAGGCAAATCATACAGGCATAATGGTAAAACTTGCCAAACTTGGATTACTTACAAAGTTGAGGTCACTTGTGTAGAATGTAGACCTAGTATTTTTTATATTCTTGATTTTTTTGTGGCATCTGAGGTATGTATCTACTCTATTATTGGCTTATAAAGGAATGACAGAAGTAACGTTTAGATGTGGTTTAGGGAGTGGTCTTCGAATGCTCAGACAGATTCTACCACACTTGCCACAATGATATCAGCTTCTCCTTGGAAATGATTATGACATTTAATAATCTACTGTGTGTTCCAATGATAAAGATTCCCCATACAATCACAGAGTTCTCAATCAGGGATTGTGATTAAGATATTTTATTGTTTGTAATAGAAATCTGAGTATAGAAATATTCCAAAATTCTTTTTACCCTATTGATTGTGAGCCGGCAGCCACTGTGCAGCTCCAGATCGATGAGGATCTATCCTCTAAATGTTGAACGCCAAACAGGGTAGTAGCAAATACCCCCCCACACACACACCTCCTGGTTGTGAGAAGTACATTCTACCAGCTGATCCAACAAACTGGTTCTGAAAGTGTACAAGGGGTGGTCAATTCTTTCCTACATCGAATTGAAGGCCAATATGGTATCTCATAAATTTTGCCTGCAACTTTCCTTAGGAATTGGTTAAAGGGGAAGTTCACCCTGAGAAAAAGTTTATTGTAAAAATAGCAGAAAAAATAATAAAAAATATTGCCAAAGGTTTGAGAAAAATTTATCAAATAAATAAAAAGTTATTAGAATTTCAATTATTTGATCTGTGATGTCATATGCGAGCAGCATTCCTACATAGCGAATGGTAAAATATCAATGAGATGTCTTTTTTCTTAGAAAATTGAGAATGTTTTCGCTGTACCTTTTGTATATCAATAGACAAATCATTACACACCCGATCATGAATAGAAAACAAAATTATGTTATCGGGAACCATAAAAAAATGAAATTCATGCACTTTATATTACATAACACATGGGGCAGCTGCTCGTTTATGACGTCACAAATCCAAAACTTTGAACTCTTATAACTTTCTTACTCTTTAATGGATTTTTCTCAAACCGTCACCAATATTTTTTACCTTTTTTTCTGCTATTTTTACAACAAAGTTTTCTTCAGGGTGAACTTCCCCTTTAATGATAATAATGCAGTTCTTGTATAGCACATATCACATTATGTCCAAAGACTTGGATATTGTTACCCTGGGTTTTCGAGGAATAGTCCTGCCAGGTACCCATTCATCTCACTTGGATTGAGTGCTGTGCAATGTGGATGAATTTTTTTTTTGCTGAAGGAAATTATGCCATGGCTGGGATTCGAGCCACGACCCTCTGTTTCAAAGTTGGAAGACTAATCCACTGGGCCACAACGCTCCACAACATCTGTACGATATTCATTACTCTGCAAATGTCATTGGTTTAATCATGAAGTCCTCAATGTTTGATCTAGAAATCCTTTGTATGATATCAAAAAGTCACTATGGACCTTGCAGCAATCCAACAACTATCAAAAGGGTTGAGCAAGTGTTTTGTAAAGAGGATTCCATCCAAAATAACTATTAGATAAGATAAGATATTTATTCATCTTTCTGTCTGCACATACATTTATCTTACAAGTGTGATTTCACATTCTACAAATGAAAATCAATTAACCATAAATCATTGTTACAGTAGAGAAAAAAAAGAAACACAGCAAATAACTAATTACGTATTGAGAGAAAGACAAGGAGAACCCCTGAAAAGCAAGGCTTGTAAGGCTAGGGTCTCCTTTGTTTCAAGTACATGACTAAATAGTATTCAGTGTGTACATGTAATATCCTTAAAAATACAAGAGAAACAAAACAACTACAAAAAAAGCAACAACAATAAAACACACAAGAAAAAGAAAAACTAAAACTAATCAATGACAAAAAACACACTAAAAAAAAAAAAAGAATACATTGCTTGAATGTACAATTATGAAGTCTAATAAACTAACAACAATATGATATAATTAAGGGATATATGATGGAAGAAGAAATACGTATGGATAACATGGCATGAAAAAAAGAGGAAGATCGTATGTAAAATAGTAAATTAAAAAACAAAACATGACAAAGGTAAAAGATACACAAGAAAAGAATAGGAAAAAAAAAACATGGGCTGACCCTCTGCAGAAGAAACCAGTTAGACAAGATACAAGATAAATTAATATTGATATATCATAACATTCTCCAGTCTTATATACAGTTTTTTATAGGCTCCAAAATTAAAAAATAACATAGTATATAAAAGCATATCTTAACCTAGAGCAACTCACAAATAACAGTTAAGAAGATAACCTTTAAGTACACGCTGAAAAGTATAAATGCTTACCGATTTTTTAATATTTGAATTGAGAGAGTTCCAGAACCTGGGTCCTGTATTTACAACTGTCCTAAAAGCAAAACTTGTATGTAACTTTGGTAAGTGGAATGCAGAAGCATTTCGTGTATAATAGTTATGTATGTCACTATTTTTCATGAACATTGTGACCAGAGCTGGTGGCATGATGCCTGCATTGTATGCATACATTAGAGTACCAAGTTGAAAATCATAGATATCTTGTAATTTAAGAATTCTATGCTCATAAAAAAGTGGGGTAGTATGCGAGCGATAGTTAACATTACAAACAATTCTTAAAGCTCTTTTCTGAATCAAGTACACCCTTTCTAGATTGGTTTTAAGAGAATTACCCCATGCAAGAACACCGTAATTGAGATAAGGGAGAATTAGTGTTGAATACATCATACAAAGAATATCAGTAGAGAAAAAGGATTTCAATTTGTATATTACACCACAATTTTTTTGATAATGTCTTACATAGATGATTTATATGGGTTTTCCAAATCAGTTTTTCATCTATATGCAACCCCAGAAATTTGGTCGTCTTTACTCTATCTATTAACACATCATTAAATATAACATCACCTGGAACTTCTCTAATCCTGTTGCTAAAAAGCATGTAATTTGTTTTCTGCAAATTTAGAGATAATTTATTTGCTTGAATCCACAAAGTGACTTTCCTCAGTTCACTATTAACTGTTTTTAAAAGGGTCTCAGGATTTCTGTGGGAATAATACAAACTTGAATCATCTGCAAATAAAATGAATGATAAAATATCAGAGGAATAGTGAAAATCATTAATATACACAATAAATAATAACGGACCAAGGAGGGATCCCTGGGGAACACCACAAGTGACATTCTGTAAACCTGACTCAGCATCCTTTATCGAGACAAATTGTTTCCTGTCAGCTAAGTAACTCTTGAACCAGTCCAATGCTGTACCCCTGATACCATAATGTGATAACTTGCCAATCAAAATATCATGATCTACTGTGTCAAAAGCTTTCGAATAATCAAGAAATATACCAATTGTATGCATCTTTTTGTCTATGGATTGTGATACTTTATCAATAAAATGTAGCAAGGCATGGGTGGTGGTATGTTTCTCACGAAAGCCAAACTGAAATTTAGAAAATATATTACTCTTGTTGAAAAATTTCAGAGTTCTAACATAGATCACTTTCTCAAGAATCTTTGAGAATGCAGTCAATAGAGAAATAGGTCTGTAATTATTCAGATATTGAGGGTCCCCTTTCTTAAAAATGGGTACGACCTTCGCAATTTTCATGTCAGTAGGAACTTCCCCACATGACATTGATAGATTAAAGACATGAAGTAGGGGTTGAATAATTCCTAAGATAATTTCTTTAATGAAGTTGTTAGTAACCCCATCATAACCGGGACTTTTCCCGTTTTTAAGAGATTTCACAATGGTAAGCAGTTCTTCCCGAACTACTGGTAAGAAAAATAAACTTTTACTATTTCGCTCTTTCATAAAATCTCTGTAAGTCTGCTGAGAAAGTGGCACTGCCCGTGAAAGTTTTGGACCAATGCTGCAAAAGTAATCATTAAAGTTGTCTGCTATAATATTCCTTTCTTCCACCACACGACCGTTAATTTCAATACTCTTTACATGTGATATCTTTTCCTTTGACTTGAATACTTTCTTAATCACTTTCCAAGTTCCCTTGATATTGTTTCTTGTTGCTTGAAATTGAGTGCAATAATATGATTTCTTTGCAGTACGAAGAACTGAAGTAAGCGTATTTTTATAATTTATATAACGTTTACGTGAAGATTCAGTACCACGCACTTTATACGAATAATACAGCTTGTTTTTCTTGTTAATGGATCTCAACAAAGAAGCACTAACCCATGGCATAATAGGAACAGTTTTACGATTTCTTCTACTTTGCTTTACAATTGGTACATTTTTATTATACAGAGACATGAATTTTTGTAAGAACCTTTTGAACATCATTTTCTTTAAGAACTTCACTCCAGTCAGTTTCCATTAATGCTGCCCTCAGCTTTGCGATATTAGCGGAAGTGTTTTTCCGAATTGATTTGGATTCTTGTCTACAGCCTCTATCCAAGTTTAGACGAGCGAAGATTGGGAAATGATCTGAAATATCTGATACAATGATCCCTGAGGATGGAAAAGGTTGTCTATTACAGAAAATGTTATCTATGAGCGTAGATGAAGCTTCAGTTACCCTTGTTGGTTTAATAATTAATGGCATTAAGGAAAAAGACAGCATCATATTAAGAAATGCATCATAATGATAATTTTCATCACACTGAAGGAGGTTTATATTATAGTCACCCATTATGAAAATTGTTTTGTTTACGTAAAGTGGGTTTGAAAATATACTATGCATTTCGTTCACAAAACTCTCTAAGTTACTCTGAGGGGGTCTATACACAACTCCAAATAAAACATTTCTTTTTCCTGGAATGAAGCACTCTGCAAATATTGATTCCATATGCTCAGCCATCATATTTAGCTCATCCCTTAATTGAAAGTCCACTGAATCTGGAATATATAAAGCGACTCCACCTCCTTTTTTAGCATATCTATGATTAGACACAAGATTATGACCAGGAATATGATAAAGATTTGAGTCATTCTCACTCGAGAACCACGTCTCAGTGACTCCAATCACTGTTTTACTATCTTCAAATTTGTCAATTAGTGTACTAAATGCATCAAAGTTCCTAGGCATACTTCTCATATTTAAATGCAAGACAGTAGCAATTTCAAGATTGTTATGAAAACTATGAATAAACTGATTTTCTGAATAGTATTGACAGTTAATTGCAGAAGCATGTCCTAAATCATCAGTATCACTAAGCTCTAGTATTCTTGAATTATTTTCTAAGGAGTTACAAATGGCTTCTTCTATACTAATCATTTGGATGTTGAGTATACAATTTCAAGTGAAATCTAACTGTTTGCGCCATAAAGAACATGTCAGCATGAAAAGGAAGAATGTCAAGATGCACACATAATATATAAGAGAAAAACATACAATAATGTATATAAAATAAAATGAACATATTATATAACTTACAAAAGCAAATGAAAAAAATAAACAAAAAAGATGATTAGAGATTGTAATAGAAATAACAATGAAAGAAAAAAAAAACACAAAGGAAATTACAAAGGAAAGTTGAATGGAAAAAGAAAAGTAATTTTGGGTTATCATGGGATTTGGCTTGCAAGGAAATAACCTTTTTTTCAAAGTGGGCATATAGGTCAGCATGATGTCCTACAATAGGCATTAATTATAATTCAAAGCTTCAAAATATCATCATCACATGTGATGAGTTTTTTCGTAAGTCCGCCTCCCGTGTTCTTAATTCCAGCGAAAATTTTTCCATCGTTGCTCCAAGACCGCTCAACTTTCGGTGAGTGACGAACATTGAAAAGTAGCTTCTGTCTTGTGGGAGTCAGATCGTCGTGAACAAAGATTTTTGAGCCCTTCAACTTTGATCTGGCTCCCATAATACGAGCTCGGGTGCGGAGGCTGGAAAACTCCACTAGCAGTTGACGAGGAGAACTTCTCCTTGCTCATTTGTCTACTGGAGGACCCAGTCGATGACATCGGACAAAGTCGGATGAACTCAAGTTGACCCCCATCCTCCTGCCAATGTCAAAGACATCCTCCTCTGGATCCTCATCTTTCATCTCTGGAACTCCTTGGATCCTGATGTTGCGTGACCTGGATTTTTGCTCCAGGTCATCAATTCTTTGCTCCAAGACTGCCATCTTTTCCACTGATTTCTTTTCTGCCTCCTTATGTAGTTGAATCTCTGACTCCTGGGCCTTTATCCTCCCCTCAAGATCCATGATCCGGCCCTCCTGCATCTCTAGCCGGGTGATGATTGCAGACATTGCCTCTGTAACTGCATCTTTTACAAATTTTTTAGTTGACTACTTTTCTCGAGCTTGTCGATGACAAGCTGGGCAATGTCGTCAGATTCCCTTTTTGTTGGCATATTAAAAAATATGGGTTTAAAATGAGAAATGGGTGGGAATAATCCAAAAAAGCAAATTGTTGAAAATTAATGTGAGTGAAGTCTGCAGCGGAGGAAAAGACCCAAGTGACATGACAGGTTTATGTGAACAGCAAGAGCATTGATAGAGTAGTACTCTGTTTTGAAGCGAAGACTATGTTTACAGGAATGGAATGTTAACTAATAACTTCTCAAGGACATTTCTCCACATTGATCCACTTTCACTTTCACTAACATTTTTAGCTCCAAGTATCACAAAAAGTCCAAGGTGTGGGACTGTAGTAAGAAGTTCCTTGCAAGACCCATGAGGAATCCAACCAAAAAACACATAAAGTTTCTACATTCTGATAGTAGCGTATATCAACACAGATGTCACAAAGATGGCATCTATTAGCTGCATAACATATGAAGTGTGAAGTATGAAGACTTAGACTAGAAAAGAAGATTTTTTTGTAGACACTTTACAAGCACATGGCAGAGTTGATCCTATAGTAGGAAAAGGATAGAAAAGACAATTCTAGATTTGTTGGGGATTCCACCAGAAAGGTTATATCTTGTGATGATATGACAGGTCTGTTCTCAAACCAGGGCCCTGTCTTACAAAGAGTTATGATTGATCCAATCAATCGTCCAATTAATCGTAACTATATTGAAATCCATCAATGTCATAAATTTTTCTACAGGAAATTTGCACAATGTCATTTGTAAACAAAGAGAAGCTCACTGAATTTTCAAGAAAACAATGAATGCATGAATATACATCATAATTAGAACACTCATGATTCTAGACTCTAGTGATACTTCAGATGTGTGGCAGTTTACAGATTGATCCCACCTTGCCTCTTTAAGTTAGATAGCAGATTTCTTCTATTATTTGACGAAGGTTTATCAGTCTCTTTTATAAGGGGTTACAGGTCAGCCATAGCAGCCATTCATTCAGGCTTCCATAATAGGGAGACTACCTCAATTCAGTTGTCCTTACCAGACTAACAAGATCCCTCTTCTTAACAAAATCCTCCCAGCCGAAGACTCTTCCCCAAATGGAACCTTCCACGAGTCCTTCGGGCCCTAGTCAAATCCCCCTTTAAACCCATACATAATTGCTCCCTTCTTGATCTTTCCATTAAGACAGCCTTCTTGTTGACTATAGCTTCAAGTCAAAGACGTAGTTTGCTTCATGCACTCACAGTGAGACCAGGTCATATTTGTTGGGAGAAGGACAGAGTCCGCTCGATCCCTAGACCTGATTTCCTAGCTAAGAATAAAAAAGAAACATCTAAATCCTGTGATGTTGTTCTTCCAGCCATTAGGGGGATATCGTGGCTGAATGGATAACGCACTTGACTAGCATCCTTGGAGTCCAAGGTTCAAGTCCTGGGGTGAACAAGATGATTTTACAATCTCTCGTCAGATTCTGAACATAGGTTATGAAGTCCCGTACGTGCCTTAAAGTGGTACATTGATTGGATTGATTGGTGTATTCGCACCTCCCACCAACTGTTCATTAGTTCAATAGAACCTCACAGCCCTGTTAGTCCAATTACAATTACTCAATGGTTAGTGCAGGGGATCAGGTCGGGTGGAGTGCCTTTGATACTGTTAATCATCGCATTTTGTCTTATAGATTGAAAGAAATAGGTCTAAGTGGTATAGTTTTAAGGTGGTTTGAGTCTTATCTTTGTCATAGATCACAAGAAGTTTGTATACATGATGCTCACTCTGCCTCAGTAAGTATAGATTTTTCGGTCCCGCAGGGATCTGTTCTCGGTCCGCAACTTTTTAATATTTACACACTACCCATTCAACATATTGTACAGAGACATAGTGTCAGTTATCATATGTATGCGGATGACCTACAACTTTATTTCACTTGCAGACCAGTTCAAACGGAAATAGATGAAAATGTACAAAAACTGGAAAACTGTATAGCTGATATAAGGAACTGGATGATTGAGAGTCACTTAAAACTAAATGATGCAAAGACAGAATTCATTTTATTTGGTAACAGAATACAGCTTAGTAAAGTTCATATATCTCATGTCCAAGTTGGCTCTGCCCGTGTAACTTCTGTACATCAGGCTAAGAATCTTGGAGTACTATTTGATTCTGCCATGTCATTTGAGTCTCACGTTTCGAATTGTGTGAAACTAGCTAATTGTAATCTTCGAAATATCCGTACAATTAGACAATATCTCTCACCTCAATCCACCCAACAGTTAGTACATGCTTTCGTTACCTCACATCTTGACAATTGCAATTCTTTACTCTTTCGTTTACCCGCCAACCAAGTTAACAGACTGCAAAAAGTCCAAAATACTGCTGCTCGCCTTGTGACCAAATCAAGAAGATCCTCACGTATCACTCCTATCCTAAAATCCCTCCACTGGCTCCCTGTTCAACAGCGTGTAATCTACAAAATTCTCCTCTTAACCTATCGTGCACAAAATAATCTAGCTCCTGATTACATCTCATCGCTTCTGTTAACCCATTCCTCAGGTCGTTCTGGTTTGCGTTCTTCAAATAATGTAAGGCTCAAAGAAATACCTACTAAACGAAGTTGGGGGGATAGAGCATTTTCATCTGCTGCACCTTTTTTGTGGAACAGGTTACCGCTATCTATTCAGACAGCTAATACTCTTTCTACATTTAAGGCAGCACTTAAAACTCACCTGATGCTTAATGCATACTGCTAAATCATACCAGCAGTTTACAGTCTAGTTCTTTATTCTTATGTTTAGTTTGTTAATTTTTCTTTTGTTATTTGTTATTTGTATGCGCCTTGAGCATCTCTTAGAGATGGATATGTTGCGCTTTATAAATATTGTTATTATTATGTTATTATTATTGGAGAAAATGCCATTTTATCAGGGTCCTTTGGAGCCCACGATACATGGGGCATAGCAGCATCTTGGGCGCTTTTTCAGGGTACTTCTTTGGAGGAGATCCTCCAGGCAACCTATTGGACCAATTCCAATACCATTGTATCTTATTACTTATCTGATGTAATAGCCAAGACACAGGTTTTGCCTTGGCGGTTCTGTCTTGTCCTAATTTTTCCTGGGCTATTTCCAGTTGATATATTTCATTAATGTGGTTGATGATTCTTACCCCTTTATTCCTAGATTAGCTTCTCCAGTTGGGAGACTACTCCATTTTGTAGTAAATCAGTTTCTTTATCGTTGTTATGCTAACTTGTCTGGAAAGGGTCTTGTTTTTGCATCTCCTCCAGTTTTTTTTTTGTGCTATTCTAGCAATTTGATGAGATGGTATAGGTAAGTATAGCGCAGTGTAGTAAATCAGAATGCTCAGTAGTGAGCATATTATTTACTAACAAGCTATATATAGCTCCCCACCCATCCTCCCCAGCAGACCTCGCCCCTCCTTGGCAACGAAAGAGGAGGCTTATATGTGGCGAGGGGGTTTTATGGGTTTGTCCCGTGACGGGTTTCCCAGGCTACCTGATTGCAGTTAGCCTCTTTCGGGGAGTTTTTTACCAGGGGCTATTTGAGTCAGGGTAACGAATAGCAATTTGATGAGATGGTAAAGGTAAGTATAGCTTCTTAGTAAATAATATGCTCACTACTGAGCATTCTGTTCGAATGAAAGTCATTATATATTTGATAAGTGTCAAATGAATTCATATGATAAATTCATTTTTTTTTACCCCTTTGCATAGGTCTAAATCAATTACCACCATCGATGTAAGTGCATTGTGTCTGTGATTTCTATGTACAGCTGATATGCAATGCACCCATGGGTGGTTGATTACCAAAGCAGAGCTACCAAGTCTCACGCACAATGCGCATTCAGGGTCCGTCTCACGATCTCACGCATAGCACCCATTTTTCTCATGCATCGGGACCCGACAGAAAAAAAAAGAGAAAAAGTAGCATTGTTCGCCAGATTATATGACTGGCCGACCGCCTTCGCGTCTAGCCGGCACGCGAGACGAATCGAGAGTGCAGTCAGCGCACAGCTAGTATGGTTGGAACTACCCCTTATCGACCACCTAATCTTCTAAGCATTGTATCTGTGAAAATATTTATCAATTTTACCCAGTTTTCATCTCATTTGTGCAGAAAATTGAGCAGATCAGATTCCCATGTTTCTCACGGCGACTCCGATTCAATCAGCGTATGTATCGACGAACAACGAATTCAGCGAATTTACATTTGCTCATTTGCACCCATCTTTTGAAACCGACCACCCACGATACACTAATTCTTGTCGCTGTGCCTGTGGCGAAGTATTTTGACTCTTCCAAATCAGTTCTGTGATGTCAACATGCTAAATGATCGTCTCACTACTTCCATTGCGAGCTCCGGCACATGATTCGACGATTGACGACGGATACTTGTTCTAAAGACGTTTCCTATCGGATTTCTTGGTTTTTCAGCGGGGTTTGGGTCTGGTCAATACAATTTTGATTAATTCTACTAAATATTTACCGTACTTTCTGTTCTTTTTTTTCTCGTAAAATCGATTCTTACCGTTTACGTTTCTATGGACACTGCGCCTACTCTCCTGCGCGTATTGTTTGGAATACGCAATAATTTTAATGCGCGCAAGGTGGTCGGTTGCACAAGAGGTGGTCGATATGTAGTAGTCTCACCATACGTGATACGATGAATCGCGTGCGTGCATCGCATAGTTTTGAAGCCCATTTCTCATGCGCGCGAGCGTTGCGCGCGCGCCTTTTCGCAACGTACGAGTGTAAGTACTGGCCATAGAGTAAACCTAAACATTAACTCTATGGTATACTGGCCGCGCGCACAGAGACGTCGAGTCATGAAAATCTCACGCATAACATTTTTTTGAACTTGGCATCTCTGCCAAAGCTTTATATTTTGAACACTGAACAGTTCACCGCTGATTGTGTTTGTGTTATGTGCATTTGCAATCACGATTCATTATGCTGTTTTAATTTGAAAATCGACATATAATCTGTGATTTATGTGAAAAATGAGATCACCATGATAGTCCTGGGCAGCCTTGATGATATGCCAATTTTACTTGTGATGGGAAAATACAACAAACACAAAAAACACAAAATGAATCAATATTTTTGTAATCCTATTTTCATGTTTTTATTTTGATGACCCAAACTCACCTGCCAGTGGATAATTTCCTGTAGAGCTTGTTTTCTTTCTCCATCCATGGAACAGTCATCCCATGGCTGATTTGTGGAAGCAGAATTCATTTCCTTTATCTGAAACTGTTCAATGTCAAGTCACGGTTTAATGCCTCAAGTCAATGGTTGTTTTGATATCACACTTCTAGACAAGCACCGTTCTAGAATGTTTTACGATAACCCTGCATTTTTTTTTATCAAATGACAGTACAGTATGTGCATAAACACTGGGGATTCCCAAATTGTAATGCTCCAGACAGCTAGTGGCTGGGAATTCCCAGGCTGTTTGTAGTCTAATAATGCAGACTCTATTCTATTTTGTCAATGTAAAAGCACAATAAATATGATCAAATATTTAGAACTCTTTTCTATATTGATCAGTTATGGAATACAATCAATGCAGCATGTATATGATGTATTCATGTGACTCCCAACCACGTAGCTAGGATTTAATTTTTGGAGAGGGCTGTGCTCCTTAGGGGTTGCAAAGGGTGCAGGGAGGGAGGAGTCCCACCTCCTGCACAAAGCGCAAAGTTTTCGATGTCTTGTCAAATTCATGTCAAAAGAAGAGGTATCTTGCATTTTGAGTACCCTTAACAAGGTGAATTTGATTGAAATGCAAAGATCTAAAAAGTTGTTTTTGAAAGAAATTATGAGCACCCCAAACATGTGAAAGATTGAGGAATTTGAATTAATTTCTCTTCACTAAGTGTGATTTTTTTTTGTCTCGCCCTTCAGAGGTGAAGGCGAGACTTAGGGATCCAAATGCCGTCTGTCCAGGTCAGGGGCGGATCCAGCCTTCGCCAATAGGGGGGCCCCGAATTTTTTCAGCCATATTTCCCCGATCGGCTGCTCGAATATGATTTTTTGTTTCTTTGAAGGGGTAGTCCTAATGGTCACTTTTTAGCTTTATTCTTATGAAACATAAATGTATAATACCATAACCCTTATTTATATAATGCGAGCGCGAAGCGCGAGCTAAATTTTTTGCAAATCTTATGTACTTTTTCCTAAAATTTTGAACATTCTGGGAAATGTTTGTCTTCCTGAAGAAAAAAAGATGTGTATGCAAGTTTATACGAACGTAAAGAGTGAGCAGAAATGAAGTGATGGAAAAGGTACTGTTAAATACTTGCTTGCAATTAAGCCATGAAGACGTTACACATTTTCAAAAATCAAATAATGCAAGCGCGAGCCAAATTTTTTGACATTTTTACCTAAGGAATGAAAATTCTTAGCACTTTTTGTTTAACAGAATAGGTATATAATTAAACATGCAAGCACGAAGCGTGAGTAAAAAATTTCAAGATTTAGACCTACTGAACAAGACACTCTATCATTCAATTAGTTTTGTAAATCATGAAAAGGATGAGTAAGTGGGAATCTTCCTTACATTAACAATGCGAGCGCAGAGCGCGAGCAGAAAATTTATGTATATGTTTTGAACTGCTCGAAATTGTACCTGTTATGGACTGCTTGCATTTAGCCATGAAGACGTTACATATTTCAACATTCAAATATTGCGAGCGCGAAGCGCGAGCTGAAAAATTTTGACCTTTTTTACCTGAATAATGAAAATGCTCAGCACTTTTTGTAATCTTCGAAGGACTCTAAGTATATAAACTAAACTTTATTGATGCGAGCACGAAGCACGAGCGGAAAAATTCTGGACACTCTATTCATGTTTTGAAAATCATGAAAAAGTTATTTATCCGTGAGCAGACACGTTTTGATATTGTGATCTGAAAGTGGATGATTTAAATAGAGAACAATCTGCGTATCTGAATTAACGTGTGCTTAAGAATTTGGGTATTCTAAGTACCTTTCTTATCATGAAAATCAATAAAGCGAGCGCAAAGCGCGAGCTAAAAACATATGATATTCCGATCTAACAAAGGGTCAATTTAAGCTCTGTATTGCAAACAATTTGTGGAGAATTTTAATACGTGATGGATGACAGTTAAAAAAGAGCTGATGTATTTTATTATTATTACTTTGAGTTTTTACATAGGACCGGGACATTTATTAAGGGCATTATGTCATCATAAGAAAATGATGACTATCTTCCTATTTCTCTTCCTAAGCATGAGAGCGCGAAATCTGTTAATATTATGGCCTGAAAACTGGACATTTAAAGCACTTTTGTAATTATGCATAAAATAATATCTATCAATGCGAGCGGAAATCGCGAGCCGAAATTTTTGATAAAATGTCATCAAAGTAGTTTGATTTAGAATTAATATTGGGATATACATAACTCACTAATCAAACTGCTAGCGTGCATGCAGCGCTAGCTGATACGTTTTGACAATCTGACCTGAATAGGGAACTTTTTGAGAACTTTATGGAATACAGAAAAATAATAGGTACCTGACAAATCAAATTTTGCGAGCGCGCAGCGCAAGCAGAAAATGATAATATTCAGACCATAACACAGACATTTTTACAGAGCACTTCTTTAAAATCAATTTGTAAATCAAACAAAATAATGAAAGTTCAATTTCCCAGCTGAAATATGTTTTGTATATTGACTTCAAAGTTTGATATTTCAAGCTCCATATTGAGCAAGATATGCAAATCCCCTAAAAGATAATAAGAGCGCGAAGCGCGAGCAAAAAATTTTATATCCTAACAAATAGATTTTTCAAAAAATTATTTTCAAAGTCTTCCCCTCGTGCTATTTTATTCAATCATGTTCCTCCTCTTATGTTTGCCTTTCTTCTTTTCTCCTCTCTTTTCCCTTCCTTTTCTTTTTCCATTTTTTCTTTTTTTTTGCTCCGCCAATAGGGGGGGCCCGGGCCCCTCGGGCACCCCCTGGATCCGCCTATGCGTCCGTCGTCTGTCTGTCACAAACCTAGTGACACAACTCCACAACTATAAGTCACTTTTCAACCAAACTTGGATGGTAGATGGACTTGGGGGACCTGCATGTTATGTGCAGTCGGGGGTCACATGGTAAGGTCATAGGTCATTTTCAGGTCAACGTGAAAGTTTTTATGAAGGATCTTATCACAAGTGTTATTCCATCCCAGTTATTTCACAATGAAGTTTTGATATAATTCTGTTGTGTGCCCTCGCAAATCACGAATTCTCTGGTTATTTTCATAAGTGGGCGAGACACAAAATTGCTTTTGCCTTGTTTTAATTAAGATTGAGAGCAGTAATGGTATAAAATGCCTACCTTGGTCAGATCAGATTGGATAGCAAAAGATTTAGCCTCTTTTCATTTGCAGAACAGAGTGAAAGACGAGTATGTAGGGAGGAAATATATTCCTTCCCGCAAATGGCATTGATGCTTTGAAATTTCCAAATTTTTTTTAAACATGAACCTGCTCTAATTTGTTGGATTAAATGATTATGAAAATAGGAGCTCAAAATGTCAAAGGGATGATTCAGGCTAGAAAAGGGGAATTTTCCTATCCATGCACATGAATGATGGAGACCTCTGTGATTTATTTTGGGAGGAACAAAAATAAGCGCTTCAATTCTTTTGTATGATTAAGAAACTTCGAAAATGTTCATAATTTGAAATTAATGACACAAAACAAGACAGAGGAGATGGATGGGAGCAATGTAGAATAAAGTTTCATTGTGTATAATTTTGCATATATCACGGTGCAAATTTAATACCTGCCCCCTTGAGCAGATACTTGCTAAAAACTGTTTGCTGAAAAGCAGTAAAAGCCTATGCGGATTCGGGAGTGGTGGTAGAGTTTACCTTCTCTGACCAAAAGAGCGCAAATTTTTTTGTCAAGATACTTTTTAAAAAATTACTTCTTATATTTCAAACTTTATAATTTCTGGCATGAAATACACAAGTTCCATAGCCGGGGAAGGGAAAAACGGAGCAGAAAGAAGGTGTGAGAAACAAAGGGAAATGCAGTATATGGAGATGATTTTCATGTTTTTTTTTTATATATTTTGAAACTAAGCCTATTTTGGATATCATAAGTACCAACTACTTTTAACTGTTTGTTTCTAATTCGTGTAATGCCAATTCATCCAATTGCCAACTCGTTTACTATCATTTGGTCTACCATTGGTTCGTCCACTGTCCACATGGTCTAATTGCCAATTCGTCTAATAACCTGTTGGTCCAATAGCCATAACCATTTGGTCTAATTGGACTTAGTATTCATTGTGCAAAATGAATGAAATTGATATTACACCAACTGGTTATGAGACGAAGTAGTCATAGACGAAATGGTGATTAGACAAATTGATGATTGGACCAAACAGTTATTGGACCAAATGGGTGCTAGATAAAATCTTGATGGAGGTAATGGCATTAGACTAAATGATAGCAGCCCATGTGGTGAGTGGACGAGTTTTGCACCCTTTTATCATCGCTCATATCACATATAGCCAAGAACATGCTTAGTTTACATAATTGACTGTTCTTCAGGGGCAGTGGACCCGAAGGGGGGGGGGGTGCTGGAGGCCCCTCCCCCAATTTTTTTTTCCAAAACAGTGTACAAAAAAGTAGAGTTTTTGGCATGGGTTAGCCCCCCCCCCTCTTTAAAACTGTCTTGTGATAAAAATCCATACCAATAGTGGGATAAAACTGAAACACAAACTATCTCTTGAAGCATACTGTACATTGTAAGTGAAAAGGGTTTCTTTATTGAATTGAGCTTTGAAAAGTAAAAATAAAAACCAGTTAGATAATAGCATAATTTGATGTTGATTTCACAAAGTGATTCCAGCAATATCATTTGTGTTAAACACTTCTCAAGTAAAATGAGATTTAAGATTTCATTCATTTTGCAACTTCTGATATTTTGATGAGATAATGAAGGTAACCAGTATGTTTAAGGTAGATCAAGACTCTGACCTCAACAGGAATGATTGAATCCTCTCTCTCATCAAAGGGATTTGGTTCTCATGTTTATCAAATGAAAGTCCCTTGCTTGAATGATAAAACTGAAAAATTGACTATTGATTTCATATATTGGTATATGCCACATTATCATGAATACATTGACTAATTACTCTGATTAAAACACATTACATTTAACTATACATTTTTTTTACAGTTTATAACCTTGTACAGAGCACTACAAAATTGCCTTTACATCTTAGACAGGACATTCTATATCAAAAGCAGTTTATAGAGATGGTATTTACATCAAATTAAACACAAATGAGATACATATTTCTTTCAAGATAATGAACTAGTAAATGCACATAAAGAAAGCAAACCAATGACTGATGAAATATTATTATATAGACATTTTTTTTTGCAAAGCCAGTCAAGCAAGTATATTGTTTATTAAACACCACCAAGTAATCCAATCATTTAATAAATAGGTTATTGAACACACACTTAAATCCAGATTTATAACAATATATTCTTCATACTTCTGTATAGTTTGATATTAACCATTACTTCCTTACTACTTGCAGTTATGTACACATTTTGTATTAATTCTTGCATCAAAGTGTATGACACATTTATTTACACAATTCAAGTTTATTCACTGAAGTTAATGATAACAGTGGAAAATAAGACACAGATCATATTACAATTGTGCCTTTATTACAAGCTTAAATGCTGTGCAATCACAAGTTATTTCGTAGGATAAAAGTCCCATCATTAAGTCACTTTCATTAGTCATATGTCATTTGAAATAATCTACTTTAGATAGTATTTACAATAGAATAAAATCAAGTCATTTGAATTTTGCAAATTCAGCATCATTTCAAATTTAGTTTTATTCCACATTTCTCAAATTCTGTGCCTATTTATACATGTAACTTTACAAAAGTTAAATAATATAATTTACATTGATGTATTCTAATATTCCAATATTTCAAAGGTTAAATGAGGCCAGTGACTGTTTTATTTCATGTGATTATTTATTTTAATCCAACTTGTTCCATTAATCAGATTAGTTCCACTTCCATGTCTCATTGATGTTTTCATATTACAAAATGAAATCCCTTCTGAGTTCTGACATCTATATGTATCTTACAAATATCATAAGGGTCTATTCAAAGCCTGTCTCCTGAATTTTCACTTTATTATTTGCCCTAAAAAGGTGATTTTATCCATAGTGACAAAAAAATACATTTTCAATATTTCTATTACTTTGTAGATTCAGGACTAGACATGTACATTTTGCCTATGAATACCAGATTTTAGGATGCATATTAAACACATGTGTTTGAAATACATTGAATTTTCAAAAAAAAAAGATAATCATAATTTTCCAAATAAAATACAGGTTTTTGAACCAAATATATAAAAAATTCTGATCAACATATGGAAAACAAATATGTACACATATAATACAAATATTGTATAGAGAGCAATATTGGGGATGTAAAAGAGGAGAAAGGGTCATATACCACACACAATTAGGAACTTAAGAGAAACTTGACACACACTTACATGTTATATTATACATGTCATGTATTGTAATAAAATATTGACTCCATATTTCACTCTTGATTTGAGTTTATTTGAATTTATTTTTTTCCACTTGTTTTCATTTGCAATCCATAATATACAAACATCATAAACAAAGAAAAATAATTATTCATAACAATACATACATCATAAACAAAGAATAACTGGATTACAATATAAAGTTGAAAAAGTTAACATGTATAGAAAATTTAAAAAGTATTCAGTAACTAAGTACATAAGTTGGAGAAGAAGTTTCTGCAAAAAAAAACCCAAAGTGGTGGAACCTAAAATAAAAGCAGGGCTTGTATTTCTTATGTCTCTAAAAATATGAATATGATACTTTGATTGTTTTTTTGTAAAGTAAAATACAGAACTAGCCCAATAGGCACAACACTGTTGAAAAATACTTCTCATGAAAAAAATTCTATTTCCAACACTTAAAGTACTTATGAATACAACTTGAGACATGCAGTTTTTTTCCAAACATATTCACCTTTTTGAAGTAACAAAAAATAGTTAAAAGACAACAAGGAAATTGCAACAACCATCACAAGCACCAGACATTAGAAAACAGTGATATTTTATCCAAATGATGACTCAGATCTTCCATTCTCCAAACATACTTTTCATAGATATTACTGTGTGAGGCTTAGATTTTTCTAAAAACTACAAATGTTCATACCATTTTCAGATATCAGAATAAAAAAAGATAATCAGAATGTATCCAATAAGTTTGGATACCTGTTTCCTTGTTTGTTTTGCTGTTTGCTTTTGCTGTTTATATATGAATGCCTTTTTTATTTGTTTTTTTACGAATCTGCCTAAAATTTTTCTTTCTTGTGACAATTTACAAGCCTGTTAATGGATTAATATGTTTTTCACACTGTACTTTTTGTCCTTGAACCAGGGAAATTGGTGGGGCTAAGCAGCCCACTTCGTTGTCACACTACGTTTTAGCAAAGTGGGCTAGCATGGCAAATAGTATGGTACTATCTGGCCCTGCAAAAAAGCAGGGTGAGCAGGCTTATTGCGGTGCTAGCACCACAATTGGGGTGCTAAGAGATGCAGTGTGAAACAAAACCGGGCTAAGGAAAAGTGGGGCTAAGCAATAGCCAATCACAGAAGTCGAAATTGCACATTAATCACGCTCTGTCTGGTAAAATCATCAATATTCATGAGCTCTGAGATAGTCCGGGGTTAAGATGTTAACCCCGGCTAAGCAGATAGTATGGGGTTAAAAAAGACAGTGTGAATCCAAAAAAGACAGTGTGAATCCAAAAAAGATAGGATGGGGTTAAGGATAGTATGGGGTTAAGGAAATGCAATGTGAAAAGCATATTAATAGAGGTATGAACCGTCAAGGTTAAAGATTACAGAGGCCATATACATGTACCTCATGGAGAACCATTCATGTTTGTATAAAACAGGGACAGTGATTATATCAGAATATGAGGTTACATAAGAATCTCGAGATGTATCAATTTCTAACTTGACTCATAAATATGGAGGTTATGTTGATGTGGTTAACATTTTGGTCAAAGGTCCCTGAGGTCCTTTAACAAGAATGAGACTTGCTCCATAGACAGACCATTGTTCAAGTGGTGTTATCATAGAAAAATGTGATCATATTCACATTTATAAATGTGTTACTCTGCCTGCATTTTATGGAAATGATGTATTTACAAGTTATATCATTGATTTTGGTGAATCATTGGCATGCTTGCATTTATCAAAGGACCAACCACTTTGGGTGACTCATTGCTCTTGATATTCACTGTCAGACATGTAAGCAAATGCCCATTTTAGATTAAGGGTAAAATTTTGGTTAAAATTTAAAAAAAAAATAGTATATACCCAATGCTTGGACTTGCAAAAAATCTGCTCACAGTGACACCAATGTGGACAACAGAATTGAAAATTCTTTTTTTCACAACAGGTAATAACCTCAGTGGTTTTAAAATATGAAGACAATTTCCTAAAAGCAGTGGCTTACTGGTAGTTTTACCCTTTATCTTCTTTAAAATTGGTTTCCACAAGCAGGAGAGAGAGAGGTAATACCTAAGCCCGGGGGGGCCACTTCCATTCACGAGTGGATACCATGCGCGACCATGGGGTCTCGAAAAGCACCCTAAACACGTAATTTCCATATTCTGAAAGTGCACCCCTGAACAAGTATTGGCGTGTGAAACCCTACCCTTAACAAGTATTTGAAACAAAACGATACTCTTGGCAAATATTCCCTGAAATGAACCCCTAACCAAGTACAGGAATGTTTTATTGTTACGGGTCCTTCGGTAGTCGGCTTTACTTTTTTTGGTTTAGCACGACCCCACTTTCTACACCTCGCGCAAATCGGACTCTAAACACGTAGTGTTGGGGCAAAAAGGACATCCTTTATAAAACATTTTGATCTTGTTTTATCATCCCCGCAAATTCGACCCTAAACACGTAATTTTTCTAGCGAAATAGATACCCTTTTTTCATTATTTTTGTGTTTTTGACACCCTTATCACGTTACGTACGTAACGTGCCCTATCGTGAAAAAGACATCCTTTTTACGTGTTTTTTTGGTCGCGCATGGTATCCACTCGTCAATGTAAGTGGCCCCCCCGGGTACCTAAGTCACATTCACTAGCCACTGGCCAGTGTCAGGACATCAGGGGTGATTGGAGGGGTGAGCAATTTTGTAAACATTGTCCCTCACCGGCCAAATAATCCTCAACTCATCACATTCACAAATGCCATCTTGGGAAGGCTGTCCATACACCTATTTCTTTTTATTGGCTGGGTAGGAAGCAATTAATGGCTGAACATTTGATAATTATCCCTGATTAAAGGTAAATGCTAGTTTTGGTAACGATATCAAAATGAGTTCGTACAGAATCCAATGAAATGACCACCAAACTTGTCTGTTTGTATAAATAAAAAGCATGTGCCAAAGGATTCTGGAAGAAATTGTGTAATTGCTGAGAAATCAGCAAATAAGCACAGGCCCGACGCTCTAAGCAATAATTATACTTTGTCCCACGTGCGCTTATCTGTGTTGGGGATCTTCGATGTGAACATTTTTCAGCGTAGATTTGAAGATTTCACAAAGTTCAGTTAATGTAACTGTACCAGATCTAGATCCTCGATGATATACTGACAATTATGCCTTGTTTTACAGACTTTCTCATGAAATCAGTGTTTACTGCAACTACTGGAATTTCTCTTTGATTGTATGGTACTCATGCCATAGCTGGACAATGAACTAGACGTTGTGTGATTAGTGGTAGAATATCCAACGGACATTGTACGATGCTTGGGCGATTGTCGACCAGTGTGCTTCCCTCTTGGCATCTTGCATTGTGTAGTCTGCAAGTGCGCTGAAAGTTGTACATACAAAATGACAGTTTGTAAAGGGCCCCCGATGCATCTGTGATGACTGAGCGATGTCCGGCCAATGTAAATTGTATTGCCAATATACATTGATGCATACCATTCCAACATGGGTTGATTAGTAACTAATATACAGACAGATATCAGTGTGTTAATAGGCCAATCTCTGTCTGATGTTTGTTCTTAAGGACTTAACCTCCGATACTATGGACACTGGTCGATTCACGCCAAACATCAGACAATACTTAAATGATGTGTCAAGGATGAGTGGGTGATTGGAAAGGTGGAGACATTGGAAAATTTTAGCTCCCAGGTATCTATGTGTGATCAACATTCTGATGCTATCTGAGAGACCACTCCAAAATGGCCTAAATACACATCCCAAGTACATCCAGGGTGACCAGATTTCATAAAATGAAATACGGGACAATCAACAAAAAAGATCAACAAAGAAGGCTACACAGTGTTACACCTGTGAAAAATTATAAAGAATTGGAATGGAGGGTGAAAGAAAGAATGAAGGAGAGAAAGAAAAGAAATGAATTGAGAAGAAAGAAAGACAAAATTAAAGGGAAAATGAAGGATTTTTTTTTTAAAGAATAAAATAAATTAGAACAAAGGATGAAAGAATGAATAAAAGAGTGAAAAAAGTTTCTGTCATTCTTTGAATTGAATACAGAAAGAAAGGAATGGAAGAAGAATACTATGACATCTATGAAAGACAAAATAAAGGAAAGGAAAAAAAGAAAGTAAGAAAAAGGAGGAAAGAAAAAATGAAGCCAAAAAAGAGAAATGCTCCCTTCATTCTTTGACAGAAAGAAACAAAGAAGGAAAACAGTAAGTGAGGAGGGAAGGAAGGAAGGAATTAAGAGGCTAGGAAGAGAAAGAATAAGGGAAAGAATTAGAAGGAAAAAAAAATAAAGAATGTAAAACATAATGGAAGAAGAGAAAGAATTAAAAGAAAAAGGAGAGGAAGGGAGGGGGAGAAAAAAGTTTAAAGAAAGAAAGAATGAAGGAAATAAAAAAGGAAATTTGATAAAGACAGTAAGAAAAAGGAGGAAAGAAAGAAAAATGAACAGAGAGAGAGAGAAAGAATCAGGAAAGACAAATAGGAAATAAAGATAGATGGAACAAAAACAGGCAAGCAGGAAGTGTAGAAGGATGAAGAAAGAAAGATAGAAAAGAAAGAAAGAGGAAAAAAGTTCAGACTTCAAGCAAACAAAAAATCCAATCATCTAACAAAAAAATCATAATGCTATTTGGTGTTTTTCAAATATATTTTTAAAACTAAAAAAAAAAGTTTTAGAAATGAATAAAATTTCAAAGTGATTTTTTTTTTACTTACAAATTAGATGAAACATCGCGGCATCATACACAAGACTCAAAACGAAAGCTGAAACAACTAGATCTAGTTATGAAAACTCAAGAACTTGTTCCTCTGATCACATCTCCAAATCAGTAATCTGAGAACCCATAATATCATTATACAAATTTCCCGCAGATTTTGTGATTATTTTGGCATGTTTGGTGCCGGTGGAGAGAATCTGCTCCGATAGAACTTGCATAAGTTTATATATTGTTGTCTCTGCTTCGTCATCTGTTGTTTATTTTGATGAAAATTTGTCAGTTTCAAATACATTTTGTTCAATAATTCTGAAATACGGGACAAATAGGTGTCCCGGGAAGGGTTTGTCGGGACGCCGGGACAAAGAAGCGGAATACGGGACAATCCCGGGAAATACGGGACGTCTGGTCACCCTGAGTACATCATAGACCTAATCGGACTGGAATATGACTGAGGTTTAAGTAATTCATTTGAGTCTGTTTTATGTTGTAACTCATGCAGTGGGTAGTAATTCTCATTGAAGTCTATTCTATGGTACACTATTGTTATTAATATCTTGCTGAAGAAAATATTTGTGTGACATGTGAAAACAGGATTCCATCAATGTATAGAAAATCTGATCGTATAAAACATTGTCTAAGATTCAATATGAAATAATTGATCCTGTCATACAGAATTTTTTTTTATTACTTTGAGTCAACTTTGAGGAAAGTTGAAATATTTTCCAAATTATGTTTGCTGCTATCATCTTCTTGTAATGATCAGAATGAAATAGTCAAGATATACATCCATCTTTCATGGAATTTAACTTCCTGTTTCAGTATTTCAACAATTTAGGTAAACATGATATATGATATAATTTAGAATGTTATAGGATCACAGTCGCCTGAAAAAGAGAAAGCTGCAAAATTCCACAAATTGAGTTCACTTCCTATTCATTCCATGAAGAACATACTGGCAATATGTACCGTGCCAAATCTGGAAGGTCTATTCGCACAGTGAAATCAAACTTCCTATAACATATCAGATTGGAGGGAACTTCCTTAGCCTCTCTCTGGAGAACAATTACATTCTCTGTGTTCTTATCCTGTAATTTTTGGGCCATTTCAGTTGATAAGTTATGTTCTCCATCAAAGTCATGGCTTAAAACAATGAGTATTTTGGCAGATTTCTTCATTGCTTTAGCCTTTGATTCATTTGACAGCTCACCAAGCCTCGAGTCTCGTAGATGATAGTAGGCTTTCAGTGCAAAGAAGTTGCATTCAAGACCTGTTATCAGTGAATAATTTATCCAGCCTGTTATGTCAGGGTCCTCTCCTTCATGAAGGATGTAAACATCATAGTCTATACCCTTAGATTTTGTCAATGGATAACGAACATCATCATGTTCTGGGCATGTATCATTCTCTGTGATTGTATTTGATTGAGGCTCTGATATTTTGAGGGTTCTGATCATTTTAAGCAGGTCACCTGGAATTGTCATGCCTGATTGATTTTGAAGAATGAATGCCCCTACTTCTGATACCTCTTCAAGGAGCTTCTTGATGTGGGAAGATATATTCTCACAATCTTTATAGATGTAGACAAACCAGAATGCAACTTCTTTCTTCAAGCTCAGTGGTCTATCAAGCTCTTTGTAGTGTTGTAACATTGCTTTCAACAGTTTTGATGAGAGAAATGCACGAAAACTCTTATTTTCTTTTGCTTCATTGTCATAAGCAATCTTGAGTGACTCAATTGCAGATGGCAGATTTTGTGTATCTTGAAGACACTCTGCCCATTTCAGATGGATGTCTGAGATTGCAGAACCATCCTCGGTGACTGATGCCTCGTAGAATCTGTCAAGAGCTGTGTTTCTTAGATCATCAACTTCATCTTGGGGGGTCTGTGGATTCTTTGAGAGCAAATGGTAAATTGTACCAGCCAATGTGAGGTCTTTTGGGGTTTGATTTATTTGTAATGCTCTGCATACATCCTGTTCTGCCTTGACCAAGTACTCTTTTTGCATTATTGGATTCCTTTTCTCATGTTTTGCCTTCTTGGTGTACAGTTTGGCTCTGTAACTCAGAGCATTCCAGGGGGGAATCGCTTTGGGTTCATTTTCTTGAACAGCTTTAATAGCCTTACTTAATTCAATCTCTGCTTTGTCAAGTTTATTTTTCTTGTAGTAATAATGTCCTATACATCCCTGAAGCCACAGATTTTTGGGATCATATTCTAAAGCCTTTTCATAGCTTTTCAGTGGATCTTCCATGTACATTTTATATTTCATCATAACATCAGAAAGATCAAGATCATTTTCAATTTCCACATCACATGTGTAACCAATCGTAATCCATATTTCTGCACGGTAATGATCACAGATTTCATCTCGTTTTTCTATTGCATGTCCCATGGACTGTTTGCATTGATTATATTGAGCAGCCCTGAAACTAACATGGCAAAGCTTAGCATATGCCTTACCAGTGTAAAGAAGCCAATCTCTTTTCTCCTCTTCTTTAATGTAACCCTGAGCCTTTTTGAGTGCTTTTTCATAACTCTTTACCTGGTCTTCAGCTAGAGTGATCCCTCTCCAAGATTGTGTATGCAGGTCTTGAGATAATGCATAACCCTGCTCAATGAGACACCTAGCAAACATCATTTCCTTCTCATTAGGCTTTGCATTTTTTAACAGGTTCCTTGCCTTGTCTTCATACTCCTTTGCCTTGTGGTCATGCCGAAACTTTTGATATGCCAGTGCTATGTCCTGTAAAGCATTCAGATTGCATGGGTCTGTTTTTAGTGTCTCTTCCCATACTTTTATAGCCTCATTCTTCTTGCTAGAGTGGTAGAGCATCACAGCTGAAATTACAGAAAAAAAATTATTGAATTAAGAAATTGATTAACTTTACCAATGCTGATGATATACAATTTATAATGATGCCAAATCAGCTATATCAGCAGTTACCGCTATACTTTCTCAAAGCCTGGTATATTTGTGAGGTCTTTTGGGGTTTGATTTATTTGTAATGCTCTGCATACATCCTGTTCTGCCTTGACCAAGTACTCTTTTTGCATTATTGGATTCCTTTTCTCATGTTTTGCCTTCTTGGTGTACAGTTTGGCTCTGTAACTCAGAGCATTCCAGGGGGGAATCGCTTTGGGTTCATTTTCTTGAACAGCTTTAATAGCCTTACTTAATTCAATCTCTGCTTTGTCAAGTTTATTGATTAACTTTACCAATGCTGATGATATACAATTTATAATGATGCCAAATCAGCTATATCAGCAGTTACCGCTATACTTTCTCAAAGCCTGGTATATTTGTGTATTATGCATGTTGAAAACAAACAAATAATGCTTAATATATCAATGGTGATACTATACTGTGAATGATATTTATATGATATTGATATTAATGAAAACAATGTAGGGGAATGGTTGGCGGTAAAATAGGTGGATGTTTACTGTCAAAAGTCATGGAATCTTTGATCTTGTTTCATAGACTATTGGAGAGATATGACATCAACTTTCTCGTGGCAACTTTATGAAGACATAAAAGAACTATTTCACAAAAATACCAAGTCAAAAATCCATGTAGTTTGACATCAAAAGACCAGAAAATCATGTGCAACTTTGTAGAATAGCTGTAACAGGCATCTGTAAGATTGACCAGAAACCATCACTTGTTTTGAATAATGAAACATGGTTTTGTACAGCAAAGTGATTTTGTTTTAAATTTTGCCTGCGGTTCTTCCATGCCATTGCAAATGTAAATATAGGTCCTTACTAAATAAATCAAACTAATGAATTATTTCACCTTTAACATTCCGGATAACATTCTTGAAATATTCACTGTAGATATCCTTTTGAAGAAGATCGTCTTGGGTTTTAATGACCATTTCCATCCTCTTTTCTTCTGCTCTGGTTATTTGTCCCTTGTTGATGGTCAGCTTTCGGAATTTGAGAAGACCAGGGATAGGTTCCTTGTCGGATTCTCCTTGACTTGTTGGCTGTGCCATTGTTTGAAAAGGATCTGAAAAGGGATGAGAATGTGAATGAAAAATAATTGCATTTATTAGAAACTATTTGGTAATAAATAAATACTGTATTAATGCATTCAAAATCGCTGCTACAAGCCCTAACTAAATTATGTAAGATACATATAGAGAAACTAATTTTCACAAGAATGAGAACCATTAAATTAATGTAATTGTGAAGTATGAGTAAAAAAATTGTCTTATGGAAAAACTTGATTTGTAAATTGTAACTAAATGCATCACATATTAGTCATAAAGGTGATAAATGCTGTACTTTAAAATTCAGAATGGCTGCAATAGGTCCTAAAAGTATTATGTACCTTTATCTGGGGACAGATAATTTTGACAGAATTTGATTTTGCTCGACTATGAATATTGCATATAGTAAATAATAATAATATATTGCATTTATGAGGCGCCGATTATGTAGTTGCCTATTCACTATATATTTGCCGGCTTTAGCTCCAGCTGCTAAAGGCGTCTGGTGCATTCAAGGAATAATCCTGCTGGCGGGGTACCCATGTACCTCACCTGGGTCAAGTGCAGCACAAATGTGGATAACTTTGTTGCAGCAGAAAAAGACACCATGGTTGGGATTCGCACCCACTTCCCTCTGATTGAAAGTCATCACTATTAAATAGACCACTATGCCCCCCATTATTATTTGTGTAATTGTGATGTAAGAGTGAAATATTGCCTTACATATTTTTCACCTATAAAACCCCCCAAAAGTCGCTCTGTACGGGGGAGATGGGGTATTGTTTGGATCAGAATGGGAGTGATTAAGACATCAAACAGGGGTATCATTCCCTTGTTTGGCTGAGGGGGGGCAAGATTTGTACGAAAAGATCAATGTTTGGTTAAATGTTTACCACCTACAAACCTAAAAAAAAAATGTCGTTCTGCGTGGGGGAGATGGGGGATTGTTTGGATCAGAATAGGAGCAATTAAGACCTCAAACAGGGGCATCTATCCCCACTGTTTACACATAGCTAATCTAGGGGTGGGGCAAAAGAGCCGTCCGGACCCATTGTAGCCAGCGTTGGGAATGAGATGGGGGAGGGCAAGACACACATAATTTACATTAGATTTAAATATGTATGCATATAACATACACATTTATTTATATATACATATACAGGGATGGATCTTGCCCCGGGGACCCTGACACGTCTTCAGACAGTGTCTGGGTCCTGAAGGCTACCCTTCATTATCACCGGAGTACAAAACTTCGCGATGTTTGGCATTAGAAAACCAATGATAATGATTAATTAAAAATCTAACGATTAATATCAATCTTACCTAAACAAACTGTTCCTAAATCAGCTTAACTTTCAATTAAAAATGATGTATACAATTCCAAGAAATCCTTCGAAAGAACGTCAATTTTCGGACTTTTGTTCCAATCGCGAGATCGCCATGTTTGAAGAACATGAAAATAGTTTCTGCGCATGCGTATATGAATATTTATAAGATGACGTCTCTGCCTTTACAACACAGTTTAATGAATATGCATGTAAGTCAAAACTTTCGGCAAGTCGCCTCGATTCAATTAAATCGTGATTTAGGCATGTAATTCAATACCATTTCTTCATTTTAATTTGAAAAAAAAATCTATATTAATGAAAAAAAATAATTTATTTCATATATACAGCGTATTTCTATTTTGTTACATTCTGTGTTTTTTTTATATTTTTTATTTTGTCATTTGTTATATTTCTTTCTCCTTTTCATTCTTTTTATGCTTTGTTTATGGGAAAGGGGGGGGGGTAAAGCATGACTGTT
Organism: Lytechinus variegatus; assembly: GCF_018143015.1. NCBI lineage: Eukaryota > Metazoa > Echinodermata > Echinoidea > Temnopleuroida > Toxopneustidae > Lytechinus > Lytechinus variegatus. Next base: position 23,788,627 of record NC_054742.1, on the reverse strand, counting down.
CTCTTGGTGTGTGTTTTATATACTGAACAAAATAAAATTTACGAATAGCATGATTGTGTTTTATAATTATATTAAGAGATTTCTAGATCATGTAGAAACTTTTGGTCTGTATTATGATTATTCCCTTTGTGATTATGAGATATTAAAGAAATATTTACAGATTCTAATTTTACATTTAGAATAACCATTTTACGATTTTCTTAAATATGAATCCTGATTTCATTGATGTTATTCATCTTTTTCACTTGTTATAGCAATTAGGAAGGAATGAATATGATTTTAAACAAAAGGACATACTTAAAAAACAACTTTGCCTACTTTTACAATAAATATCAAGATATTGTAAAGAATAATTAATTATGATAAAAAAAAATAGAAAATTGATACGAAACGACCTCCAATTTTATGTTAAAGACCTTTTTTTGCTTGTCAAATTCACATTAAAAACATCGAACTCACTGCCGGATCCAGGGGGGGGGGCAAAGCCGGCTCGTCGTCCCCCCCTTGAGAAGCATAATGAAAATTTGTGATGTTAAAAATGGTGTTAAAACCGAACTGTGCCCCCTCCCCTTTGAAAGTAAAGACCTTTTTTCTCTTGTCAATTTTTTCTGGCCAAATTATTCTTTTTTTGTTGTTGTTAAAAAAGATTTCTTTTTTTTTTGTTTTTTTGGCTTATCAATTTTTTTCCGGGACGAAATTTCCTTAATTTTGGTTGGAAAACTTTTCTTCTTTTTTTTTTTGCTCGTCAAATTTTTCATTTGAAAAATTTGCCCCCCCCCCTTTTGAAAACCATGGTTCCACCCCGCTAATTGAACTCATTTATACGAAGCGCTTACACTGTCGAAAATAATTTAAACAACGCTATTTATTGTGTGAATTGCGCAGTAGTTGTTTTAACATTTTAAATAAGTGTATAAAATCTTAAACAATCATGCTTTAATTATTGATAATTCAATATTTGAATTTGATTATTGATAATCAAATTTTTAATATAAACTGTGTTGTTTAAGATTTTAAACACTTGTTTAAACTTTTTAAACAATTGTGTGATTCGTGTCGTTAACAGCGTTTTTTCAATCATTTTTAACAGTGTATTTGAATGATTAGGAACAAAAAGTGACATGCAAAATATCAAATTAAAGGCGCAAAATAGGCGACAGGAGATTGATGACATATGAACTTCCATCATCTAGTAATATTGTACTTTTTTCACAATTTTTATAACTGCCCCTTTAAATGCTCAGGATAAGGCCGTCCGCAGCCCCAAATAAATTCACTAGTAAAGAGCTGAAAAGCGGAAGAAGTAGCCTTTGTGGGTAATTGACATCATTGTTATTATATAGTTTACTGCCCTCACTAAGGATCGGAAAAGTGATCAATTTGAAGAAATATATTACTTTGACCTGTAATCTTAATACAAGTTCCGTTCCCAAATATTATTTTTAAAAACTTGATGCCGCCACGAAACAAAATAGCATTAAGCCGAGATGGGAAACGGGGAAAGGTAAACAAAGGAGAAAACAATATTTTCATGATTTCCTCGCAAACTTGCGCGGAAGCAAATATTTAGAGAGAAAGAAAATTAGAAAGAAAATCCAGCAAAGCTATCTTTTTCGCCATTGCTTTCCCCTTTGCTCTCACCGTTTCTCATGTCCTTTTTTTTGGGGGGGGCGTTAGGATGGGGAAGGCCACCCCACCGCCTCCTTGCGACGCACTATAGAAAAATGGAAAAGGTTCATGACAAAGGCCTAACTTTTATTTGGATGTTATGACAAAATCTATCACAAAATTTGATTTCTGCATCAATTCTTCAGTGGTACTGCAGTAGAAGTATAGATAAGGTGATTTAGTGTCATCATTATTATTCATTAATTCTTAAGCAAAACAATTAAGATAAAGAACGGGACGTATTTAGAAAAAAGTGCCTCTTGGATGCCAGGAAAACAATCTGATAAGCAAGATTCGCGGCGAATTTATGCATCCTATATGTAATGAGCAATTCAATTCTTTGTATAGGCCTATACTTATCCCGAAGAGATTTATATACTCAATGATTGAAGCTTAAAGAATGCCAACAAGATGAAAGATTACATAGGATCTATAAACAAACATATTACAAATTGATATTGATATAAGCATCAATTGTATATGAAAATTTTTTATATTGGAGATTGTGCATTTGTTGAATAGCGTCGTCTACGTCAGGTATGAGATCGAGTGTATTCATAGAGATATATACTTAATAAGGCGTATACATCTCTATGAGTGTATTACACTCTTCCAAAATAATTATGATTCCGACCTAGAATCACGGCCGTCACTAAAATGAAGGGAGGTACAAGTAATCCCCCCAGTAGCGAACCGTGACCCGGATGAGACGATGCATTGGGGGGGAGTGCATTGTCTGTGAAATGCTGTGCCCCCCAATGCTTTGTCTCCTCTGGGTCATGGTTCGCCACTGAATCCCCCCACCATGGCCTAAATTCCCAGGACGATGCGTCTCTTTATAAAAATAGTAGGGGGTGCAATATCAAATATCCTCTACTATTTTTGGTATTTTATTATTGAAAGAAATACATAAATCTAAATTTGAATGAAACATGTATTTTGCACCAGACGACCTGACTATGGGGTGATAAACCCTTTTCTAGCCCCTGGTCCCCCTTTGGGCAGAGTTTTCTGCCCTTTCGCCCTTTTTCTCCCACTATTCTGGATATTGTTGGTTAATGTGCGCGGCCGTCAGGGGCTGGGGATTAGGAAAAGCGATGAGACGAGAAAAAAAATAGAAGAGAAAATAGGACAGAAAGGAGGTAGAGAAAGAAGAAAAGAGAGTAAAAAGAGAGCAAGCAAATAAAAAATTAATAGAAAATTTAAGGGAGGAGAAAATAGTGAGAAAAGTATTGGGGTTGGCAAGATTTTATGTATCCGTGTAAAAGAAATACGGAGTTTGAGATGTTGTCCGTTTGAGCAAATTAATGTCTGCCTGTTTTACAAGAGCGGGGTTTGTTGGACTGTTTGCAAAAAATGATAAGCTGATGGAATCGGAAAATGTTCCAATTGCTTCATATTACCAATAGTGATAGCGGTTGAAGGTAAGTCGCACTCTGACGCTCTAAAACCATAGGTGGCGGAAGCGGGGGTGGGGCGGGGGACCTGCCCCCTTAATTTGATGGGGGACGATCGCGCTAATTTTTTGTTGATAACATTTTGTTGTTGCTTGTCAAAAAATAATCGGTCCCAACCCCCTGTATAGCCTTCTTTTGCTTGTACAAAATTTTTGGTGGTCCCCTAATTTTGTTGGCTTCGTCCGAAAATGAATTGTGTTCTTTATTGTCTTATATTCATTTTAGGAAAAGAATCCCAAATTTTCAATTAATAAATTGTCTATGTAGTTATCCTGTTTATAAAAAAAATACTTAGAATCTGCGTTTCTCTTTATATGACTTGAGGCATTGTATATTATAAAGGTTATAGGATAGACCCTGTCTAAATTGTATGCTCGCATAAGTCGGTTAATTTCATATCCATTTTGTTATTGATATAAAAAAAAGTCGGAAAACGTAATTTTTTTTAGCTCGCGCGTCGAGCTGGTATTATTTTATCTGTGAGATATATTTCAAATGACATTCATTCTATTTTACGTTTCACAGCAATATATTAAACGTTGCAGCACGCGCTGCGCGCCCGCATGAATTAATGATACTTATCTTGTTTATTGGATAGTTCTGGTTATCAGGTGAATGATTTAAATTACCGCTACACACTGAAACTGTTTTGCAAGTGAAAGGGGATTTTTACCCTGATAATTTTTTTTAAATAAGAAAAATTGTTAAAAAATCAGAGGTTTTATTTGAACAAAATTAGAGTTAATAAATTTTCGTATGCTTGATTTCTGTCGTCATAAACGAGCTGTTGCTCTATATTTTCAAATTTTAATGATCTGGAATGACTCACTTTTTTTCTTTTTGGAATGGGTATGAAGTTCTATTGATATATTGAAGGTACAATGAATGTCATTAGCATGTATTTACAGAAAATGACATTTCCTTTATTTTTTTAAACATTAATTGTTTCGATTTGAAGGAAAACTGCTCGCATATAGGCCTACGTCGTCACTCAATTTCTTTCACCTAAATTCGCGATAAATGCTAGCACTATGAAATATATAATTATTAACGTCTGGCGAAAAAAATAACAAACCGATCAGGTGACGAGAACGCGTATCATGTGATCTACATATCAGCTTTGATCGCGAGTCAGAAGTGCAATAAAATCTGGAAAAAGTCGTCAAAATGTAAGTTCCCCTTCATTTCTTTCAATTTTTTGTTATTTCTAACAAAATAAATGTCTCATTAAAGCAAAATTTAATCAAAAGACTCAAATTTAGCTAGTGCTTTTGTTAAAATTACAATAAATTTATCTCCACATAAATCTCTAACCCAAAATAGCACTGATGTCGCCTATGAGGTCCATACATGTAATGTTTGGACCTCATTGGTACTAGAAGTGGGGTGAAACACTACACAGCCAGAACACAGTACGTGTTCGGGCTGCCGCAGTAAGGATGGATCCAGCTTTTGCCAATAGGGGGGGGGGGGTTCATCTACATCCTGATCAGCCGCTCAATGCTGTTCTTTTTTTTCTTTGAAGGGGTAGTCAAAACAGTTCTGTTTTAGCTCTATTATTAGATAATTGTATCTCATAAATTGAACATCCTGAGCAATGTTTGTGATCATGAACAAGATGCATATAGAACTCAATTACTACAAATTTTTTATGTACTGGCCCGATCGAAAAGGGACCTGTTTGCAGTTACCCAGGAAGACGATGCATAAGGGCAGTTCCATGAATACCTAGTGACATTCAGAAACAGGTTTTTATTACTCAAAGATATCACACATATTTAAGTTATTTGCAAAGAAATGGTACCTGACAGTAGTTGCTGAAACCCACTTTTCAAAATAATAACATTTGCTATTTTGATACATTGAATTAATGAGATATGAATTTTCATGAACATGGTTACGGAGTGACGTAAAATGGTCATGCATATTTGAGGAGAAAACATAATGCTCAAACTGAACTTTAAGTGGCTATCACAATGTTTAGTTATTGATTGGATTCTATATTGTTCTAGCTTTAATATGCTGCATTACATTAAAATAAATTTGTATTTTTCATTAATTACAACTTAAAACATAAACACATACCCGGTTACCAAGTGACATCTGTAATATTCACACACAGGCAACGTAAAATGAACTTATAGTTATATTTTGAAATTTTCTTTTGATTTGATGTGAAATGATGACCTTCAGATTATCCAAAAGAAAATTTAAAAAAACGAGCAATAATTTTCTGTTAAATTGAAATTAAGTAAAAACAATACATGTAGTCCCATGTATAAAATTTTCGTATGGTTTGGATTCTCCTATAAAGAGATGCATAAGAAAAAAAATTGTGGCTAATTATGTTCCCCTTTTGTATTTATGAAATCCCATATGAGTTTTGATTGAAAAATTTGATCTAGATTTGAAATAGAGCCAATGTGAAATTTTGGAAAATGTCCACTTTTGCTTGGAATTGCCCATTATTCAACATGTAATAATACGAGTGCAAAGCATGAAAATTTTGACATTCTGACCTAAAAACTGGACATTCTAAGCATTTTTTGTAATCATGCAGAGGAAAGGTATGTTACTCAGGTACTCAGTTTTAAGGGGAGTAAGAGCGATTGTCCACTATTGCTCCCCTTAATCCATTTCAGGTAAAGCGGTGTGCGAAGTTTCAGTGTTGGCAGAAGCAATGAAACAAACCCTCATTTCACTTTTGTTAAAATTTTGATTTCCTCTCATTTTTTTTAGCACAGCTGCTCAAGCAAAAGTGTCAATATTTTTTTAACAAGCACATGGACCCCCAATTCTTAAAGGGGAATTTCACCCTGACAAAAAGTTTATTGTAAAAATAGCAGAAAAAATGATAAAAAATATTGCCGAAGGTTTGAGAAAATTTCATCAAATTTATTAGAATTTCAATTATTTGATTTGTGACGTCATATGCGAGCAGCATTTCTACATAGCGAATGGTAAAAATCAATGAAATGTTATTTTCTCAGAAAATTGAAAATGGTTTTCACTGTAACTTTTGTATATCAATAGACAAATCATTTCACATCCGATCATGAAAAGAAAACAAAATTAAGTCATCAGGAACCATACAAAATTTGAAATTCATACATTTTATATTACACAACACATGGGCAGCTGCTCGTTTATGACGTCACAAATCCCAAATTTTGAACTCTATTAAACTTTTTACTCTTTAACGGATTTTACTCAAACCTTCACCAATATTTTTTACTAATTTTTTTGCTATTTTTACAACAAAGTTTTCTTCAGGGTGAACTTTCCCTTTAATGTTCACCCCTCTTTAGTATACCTTTTTGTACAACCATGCAAAATTTGGTGAAAATGACATGGGTCCTTAATAAAGTGCAGCATTAAATGTACTTATTAGATTTGTTACTGGGATATAATTATTTTTTTCGATAAGTTTTTGTCACCTTTCACACCTGATATTTAAAGTTAAAGGTGCTAGTATTCTTTAAAGAGCAATATGAGTGAATTCTTTATGTTAAGTATATAATTCTGAATTATGATGTAAAATTTGAATTGATTTTGACAGAGTGATAGAGGTTACACTCAACATTGTAATCTAATGGGATTGAAAAACTCAAAATTATCTTTATTTTGTATTTTTTGAGACCTTGCAAATGGGTGAACTTGAAAGCTCGATAGCAAAAAAAATCAAGCAAATGAACCCATGTTAATTTTTGTCTCGCCCACCAGAGGTGAAGGCAAGACTTAGGGATCCAAATGTCGTCCGTCAGTCACAAATCTAATGACACATAACTCCACAACCGTAAGTCGCTTTTCAACCATACTTGGATGGCAGATGGACTTGGGGGACCTGCATGTTATGCTGCAGTCTGGGGTCACATGGTAAGGTCAAAGGTCATTTTCAGGTCAACGTTAAAGTTTACATGCAAGACTCTCTTATGACACCTCACTCCGCAACCGTATGTCACTTTTCAACCAAACTTGGATGGTAGATGGACTTGAGGGAATTGCATGTTATTGCTGCAGTCGGAGGTCACATGATAGGGTCAAAGGTCATTTTAAGGTCAACGTTAAAGTTTACATGCAAGATTCTTATGACACCTAACTCCGCAACCGTAAGTCACTTTTCAACCAAACTTGAATGGTAGATGGACTTGAGGGACCTGCTTGTTATGCTGCAGTCAGAGGTCACATGGTAAGGTCAAAGGTCATTTTAAGGTCAACGTTAAAGTTTACATGCATGACTCTCTTATGACACCTAACTCCGCAACCGTAAGTCACTTCTCAACCAAACTTGGATGGTAGATGGACTTGGGGGACCCGTATGTCATACTGCAGTCGGAGATCACATGGTAAGGTCAAAGGTCATTTTCAGGTCAATGTTAAAGTTTACATGCAAGGCTCTTATGACAAGTGTTATTCCATCCCAGTCATTTCACAATGAAGTTTCGACACAATTCTGTTGCGTGCCCTCGCAAATCACGATATTTCTGCTTATTTTCATAAGTGGGCGAGACACAAAATCATTTTTGCCTTGTTACATGTTTGGAATAATTAAGTGCTAAAGTAACTGCAAATTTGGGGAAAATGACATGGATTTCATTTTAACTGTGGAACGTCCTTAAATTGCTGTGACTTTTTATCATCGACCCTGTTCTCTTTACCGACCAAAAACTAGTTTACTGGAAACTAGTTTAACGTGTAATGAGTACGGTCAAAGCGATCTTCCAAACGAGTTCAGAAATCCACCACACGATGTTGTTTTCAAGATCACTTGAAGTGAGGACAAAACCATTCTTCTGGAAGCAATCTTCGCACGTGTTGTGTGTAGAATGCATACGCTGTGGTTTTAAATTTCATGTGAAACTGAGAGCGTATCCATAGCTACAAGATCGCTTTCCATGAATTGGCCGTGAAGTGGATTTGAAAACCACTTTTGGGTGATCAAATGGGAACGCTAGCAAAGCGATCTTCCAAACTGGTTTCCAGTAAACTATTTCTTAGAATTGTAAGAGATAGGTAATATTATTTTATCACCACACACACTATCACTCTTTACACGTTCATTTTTGAGTGAGCACACTTGAAAACTCGGGAAAGAATACTCTTTATATTGCATAAATGCATTCTTTGCTGATAATATCTCATGATCAGTTGAATTTATGGACAAATCAGTGGTGGCTCCAGAATTCGAAAGTGGGGAGGGGAGCCACTGACATTTTCCAGATTTAGCATGTTTTTGTCTCGCAAAGCAGAGCGAGACTATAGGCACCACTTTTCCTCAGCGACGGCGTCGTCAACATTGAAATCTTAACCAAGTTTAAGTTTTTGAAATGTCATCATAGACTAGACCAATTCTGGTAAAAGAGGCCTATATAAACTTTAAGAAGCATTTTGGGGTAAAAGTTGGAAACCGGACTATTTCACACAATTCAAATATGCTGAATCTGATAAGATCGGTTCCCAAGCTAATTTCTCATGTTTTGACCACCTAATTTGCATAAACAAAATGGCTGCCAAATTGACAATTCAGAATACTATTTCGACAATGTTCTTTAATTATATTTTTTTTCACAGACATGAATAGAGCACAATCCTGCATACATACGTGTACCTTTCTGGAAAATTTGTTATTTTTGCTTGTGGCTAATTAATTATGCAAATTTATGTATATTTTGGATGATTATGCTATAATTTGATAACTTCAGCTCAAATGTTTATATTTTTGGTACAAATACCATTTGCATCATTACAAATTATTGTACGATCCTTATAATATCACAGTGAATAATAATGTATTTTATTGTTTTTTTAATTTCTCATGTATTTCTTTGTATTTTGTACCTTTTTTGTACATGTTTGTTATGGGACCTGTCAAGGTATTGATTATCAATGGAAGAAAATAATCATCTTCAATGATTTGATTATGTATTCACTTTTTTACACTTTTTATTCGTATATATCCATGGGCATAAACAGATGCACCCACTCCCACACCCACATCTGCATACAAAGGTAAATTCCTGCAGGGAGTGCCTTCCCGTTTAAAAGCACACTGGTGGAGATCCAACGAATTTCAGGAACCGATCAGTATTCGAGCGTGTGTCACTATTAATTGCCTATATTTTTATTATAAAATGGGATCTTGAATTTTGATATCAATCAATTTATTCATATTTACAATTTCAGATGATGAATCATTAAATTTGAATCATGACAGTACTGTAATTCTCAACTCCTAATAGTCAATCAGTTGCATTTAATATCCTTTGGAGTAGTTATGTTTCCCTACCAACAGAATCTGATCACACATACATGTATATATATTTGGTGTGTTTTTCTTTAGCAAAATGAAGTAAAAACATTTTGCTGAAATGAGATGTCTTGTGTGTTTCTCCTTTTTGCTTGTCAAATAGTCCCAATTTTGAAAAAAAATTCTCAGAACTGAACCCGCATATAAACCATCTAATATCTCATTTTACCTATCAATTAGACCGTTTTCCTTGTTTTAAAAGCCAGACTGTGATGTCCTAAAGTTCCACAAGGAATAAGTCACTTCATATCCTTCCAATAACACATTTTGTTCATTGGACTTCATTAACAGATTACTTGTGCATCTCCATAATATATCTTTTCCAATGCAGTACTGCACTTGTCCTATCAAGGTTTGTCGCTTCATCCAACTTAGAGGCATCCAGCTTCCCCCAGCTTGATATACACTTTTACCTTAGTGGTGTTGAATGATCAATGTCAGCTCGATTTGGTGTTCCTATTTCATTGATAGGGCAGCCTCATAATATGAAAGTCATCTCTAATTGTTGAAATCAAACTAATTTAGTACATGGTCAATTCCAGCGTAACGGACATGACGTTCAGACAAATTTTTGTAATTCAAAGGCTTATACAGTAGAATAAGCAGTCTTTTGATAATTGTTACTGAGCTTATCAGACACATTTAAGTATCAGTTACATACACATGAAATTTCAAATTGTTTCATTGAACAGTTGTTGAAATATTGCACTCTTTGTGAGCGTAACGGACATGACACGAAATGGACGAAGCATTTTTACCTCCAATTGCTTATCAAAATTCCTGTGAATTCTTATATTGCATGCACCTGACATTGGTGTTAATTTAACCTTAAGATCATGTTTTATCCATAAAATGGTGTTTAACAACAGTTTTGAAGTGCATTCTGTATTCATAGCTCAAAATGTAGCGTAACGGACATGACACACGAAGCGTAACGGACATGACAGTTTCGTCCACTTTTTGTAAGCGAATATAATTATTTTATTACAAGATATGGTACAAGTCTGATTGTTTACATGTTAAGGCTAGAGGTTAGAGACACACATCATAACTGGTAATCAGTAATATCTCCCATTATTTTGCAAATTAAGAGGGGGGCTTTCCATGCAATATTTATAAAACAAAAAAATATTTAGAAAAAAATCTTTTACACCAGTGAACAACAGATAGAGGGTATTTTCCAGTTACTACCATCCTCTACACCTAATTAAAAGAGAAAAAGTTGATAGTAAAGATTATTTTTTATTCATGGCTTACCATTTGATAATATACACTAGCGTAACGGACATGACACCCTTACGTAGTGAACTTCATTAGCACTTCTCAGTTTCAAAATGAAAGAAATATGAATAATGAATGTAATCATGTAGCAGCTAAGTACATTTACTAACATTCTGAAGAAAACTATGTAGATATTATTGGCAGTTATCATTAATTTAATAGCTATAGCCTACATGATATATTTTTAAATAGAATACAATGTTTATCGCACCACTACGGCACACTGAGAAGATCAAATCTCATTTTTTGTGAGAAGAAAACAAATGTACCAGACCTATATAAATCCAAGATGAACATACATGTATTATGAAATGTATTTTATGATAAAGAATATGTACTGTAGTAGACTAGTAGTATTAATGTCAGTTTTAAGATTTTAAAAAAATTATTTTAAAAAGTATTTTAAAATTTAATAGCAGTACCTGGAAACCAATCTTTCATCATCGATTATGTATGAGTTGAAAGGAAATCGAAATGTTTGTAAATTGCTTCTGAAATTATTTTTCATTCGAATTAAGTATCATCCTGAGTATAATTATCCTTTCATCAAATCTTGGATGTTCTAAATCTTACGATGTTACTTGCTGACAAATGTGGCTGTATCTAATTGCTGCATTGTCTGCGCTGCTTGTGTACAAATGAAGATACATCATTCAAATCGTAATTATGGCTGACCAAAATATTATGATGACATAATTTATTGATCGCGCCACATTCCTTCCCCAGCTCCTTTGCTTTGTGATATTGCAAAGAAATCTCACTGTAGGTTCATGGATTCATAGAGCTACACCATGTAACACAGATATCTGATTCTGAATTTACAAACTTGTTTTTTTTAATGTGAGCCTGTGCCATCACTGAAGAAGTAGAGGTTGGTGAAAGTCAGATAGTTTGAAGCAATACATGTATCATCAATGATCTCATGAATTCACACAAGTTGAAGTTTTATCATGCTCCAAACTGTCAGTGCAAACACCTAAGATAATCAATTGCATTGTTCAAACGCAAATGATGCAGATTGTGATCTAAGTATGTTGCCAGATCTAGCTGCATCTTTCCTAATATTATGTGGCATACCGTTAATTCTCAGAAAAATATACCAGAACAAGAGCTGAACTTTCATCATTCACTAACTTCTAAAAATGGCTTGAATGACATGCAGATTCTAGGAGTTATTACATCCAGCTATCATCAAGCAATTGAGACTGACCTCAGTCTGTCACACTGAGCCTAATATTTTTTTTTGTGAATGCTGCCTTTTGTCATATATAAGGTGTCATGTCCGTTACGCAAATTGTCATGTCCGTTACGCCATTTTTATGAAAATGAGAAGTGGTAAGGGAAAATGATTGCTACACATGGTAGGGGGTTTAATTCTAACATAGAATCTGAATCTGCAGTACCTTTAGACAAATTTCCTGTAAGCTATGAAAACATTAAGTGAAAAACGTAACGGACATGACACTGATAATGGTAAAGAAATCACACAAATCTGAAGACAGATTTCTCTAAAATTGATGAATGGCATAAAATTTAACGATGATTTTCTGTTGATTTAAACATTAATCAACTATTCAAAAGTTAAAAGAGACCTCTGGGACCTTGTTTGCTTTTAGTAGAGACAGGAAAGATGAATTGTTTAAAAATAGCCACATTTTTTACATTTTGAAATTTACTATTCTATTTTTTTGATGATGGAAAAAACTACAAAATTTTATCAATATTGCGATTATTCTATTGGAAATTGGTACTTTAAAGATTACTTTTTAAGAAAATTTGACTGCTTAAGTGAAATCTGAGACTTCATTTTTCCTCTAAAGTGAACATTTTCCATGGAATTGCCCACATGTATTCTGCGGAGGCAGTTTGTATTGAAGTCATCGTGTTTGTGTTCTTGAAATATGTCTGATTCTCATGTCTTAGATCCATAGAGAAACATAAACTTTTGTCTCGAGAGAGAATCTGCTGTCTGACCAAAAAATGCTCGGAGTGCACCTTTTTAATACCGCAGTGATTCGTTTAATGTCCCTTTGTCTATTTATCATACTTGTAATATTCACACATCTTCATATCTTCATAAGATAGACTATTTCTAATTGATAACGAAGATATCTTTCAGAGGATGGTGGGTACCTGACATGTTTGGCGTTCTGTAGGTGATTATTAATCCACTTCTTTTGATCGGTATTAAACTATTAAACAGCATCCAATAGCGTACAAAGCTTTGATAAGCATGTGAGTCTGAAATATCACCATCAAAGTCTATGTCGAGAATTTTCTTCAACTGTAGAGCCAGGATATCTCTTTCTATGAGGGAAACAGTTGCCTAAGTTATTTTTAACTTTTCAACCGGTTTTGATACCACTGAACATGTCATTCTTTTTGGAAGACTGACAGTCTGCTTTGGAATTGATGATTCTGCACTCCAATGGCTTTCCCCTTACCTTGCCAACAGAGCTGTATGAAGTTGTATTCATCACTGGCGTGCAGTATCCTGTGACTACCCTTTGCTATGGAGTTCCTTGGGAGTCTGTCCTTGGTCGTCTGTCCTTGGTCCCTTACTCTTCAAACTGTACATCACTCCTCTTGGCTCTATAATGTGGCTTCATGGTCTTGGTATACACTTCTATGCTGATGTCATCCAGCTGTATACCTCACTTTTGATCCAAAAGTTAAAGATACAGAGGTTCGTGCAGCTGCTGTTGTTGGTGCTGTCATTGAGGATTCGATTTTGGATGAAGGTCTACTTCCTGCAGAGCTTAACGATAAAAAGCGAAGTATCTCCATATATGCGTAATTATTATGACTCCAACTCCAGTCTTAATAGTTGAGGAAGCTATAAATCTCCAGTATACAAGGCCAGATTTCTTGGCGTAGTCTTTGATAGAACAATTAATGAGCATGAAGAAATGCACATCAGATGTCTGCCAATCTGCATTTTACCAGCTCCACAATATTGCTGAGATCAGACATTGTCTTACATTAGGTGGTGCAGAAAATATCATCCATGACCGGATAACCTTTAGACTGGACTTCTGCAACTGTCTACGTGCTGGTTTACCTTCATCAGGCATCCCTAGCACTTTAACCATAGGACGCAGTGTGACAATTTGTTCTACATTGAGCAGTGACTGGGATGGAAGCCTCCTCGTTTCACCCATGTTTTTACCATGGAGCTAATCTGTGTTTAGCCCCATGTTTTTATCATTTCCCCTTCTGTATTCAGTATCGTTTGTCAAAGAATCTTCCAAGGCAAGGATTGGTTAGAAGCTGTGGTTTTCAGTTATTACTTTGATAGTTGACTTGGGGAAAATGTATTGTTGCCAAATAAATGAATAAATCGGTAATGACCAAAAACATTAGTAAGTGATCCAGTAATACAGACCCTTTGCATTTATCACAAATTGTTCTTTGGTTAACTGCCATGATTGTAGTTCTGATGGAGCTGAATCAAATGATATAATTTTGCTACAAGGATGTTCAAAATGTACTGATACTTATATCAAATTGATAAACTACACTGCTTAAATCATACATTTATTTATTACATCTGTTATAAAACATGAAATTTCTTTTTCAAGAAAAAAAAATTAAAATCATTGAATTTGGTAATTGGCATGACTATAGGATAGGCATCAAAGTGTTTTCATATTAGGCATGTCTACTATACCTTGAAGTATATTACTTTCTATATACAGGTGTGGGTGTGGGAGCGTGGGAGCATATGTGTGTATTTGTTCCTGAGTACAATTAACATTCGTGGCAAAAGAAGTTTATCAAATGATTCAATCATTCAAGCTTAATATTTGTCTGCCATTGATGTGTTAGTTTTTTAAAGATCTCCGTATCAAACAAATCCAAAGCAAATGGCAGAAAATACAGGAACATAAAGAAATATCAAAGAACGATAAAATACATAGAAAAATTGACCTAAATATTATATTTAAGGGCCAAACAATTATCATAATGATACAAATGCTATTTGTACCCAAAATTATAAACTTTTTAAGTGTAATTATCAAATTATAGCATTTTATTGCAAAATATGCATAAATTTGCATAATTAATTAGCCGCAAGCAGAAATAGCAAATTTTCCCGAATGGTACATGTTATGTATGCAGGATTTTGCAGTATCCATGTCATTGGAAGCGAGTATTATAAAAGAATATTGTAGAAATAGGAATTTGAATAGTCAATTTGGCAGCCATTTTGTTTATGAAATTAGGTGGTTGTTACGATACTGCAACAAATAACAAAGAAGATTTTATTTAAATTTCCTTTTTTTATTACAGGAAATAATTATACATAAATAAAACAAATAATGATCTTACATAAATCTCTTGAAGTGTCCGATGTAAAATCCCGAAGTGATGATGCTATTTCCAAGTAATAATCCAAATGATAAAAATCCCAGTTGACTGGCGAAAATTCACAATGATGGCGATGATGAAACTGATGTTGAAGTCCGATGAATAATAAGAGTCACTGCAACGAGTTGAAATGTCCGTGAAGACGATGTTGATGATGATTAAAAGTCAATTTCAGCAATCCATGGGTTGAAGCATGTTCATTGAACAGGTTGATGATGTTGATGATCTCGATGAGAACTGATAATTTCTCTCTCAAAATAACTGCAAACAGTTCATTGATGCATAAACTGCTCTGATCTGATCTGGTGAAGTGATCTCATATGATGTGATGTGATCTCCTGCTCTCATATGATGTGATGGTGTGATGTTGTCCTTAAAGAAACTGCAGCTATATATACTAAGTTTCAACTAATCTAGAAGCTTCTAAAAAATGTCACCACCATAGAAGGTTCTAACACCTTCTTCCAAAAGAACATTCTCCTATAATGGAGCAGTCAAAAATCCAGAAGACTCTTGAATGACCTCATTGAAATCAACAGTGTGTCAATAACATAGCTAAGCCTATTGTTCCTAATCTCTATTCAGAAATAACAATACAACTCCTTGGCCTTTTAAATAGGCAAGGCCTGCATAATAAAAAGACATGTAGAACGTTCTTACAAACATGCTGTGGAATGTACTTGATCATTCTAGGCTATTTTTAAAGAGGAAATAACTAATAGAGTAATGTAATAGTCAGGTCCAGATTTGAGAAAAGTAGACTGCCTTAGGCAAATCGTGTTAATGCTGAATTGAGAAGTGCTTTAACATAATTTGAGGGCGCTGAGTCCAAATTTGCTGTTTGCCAACCTTGATTTTGATGTTAAAATCCTCAAATTGGCAAAAACAAAATGGCCGCCATTCTACACCCATTTTTACTCTATTCTGACCCCCAAAACTTGTAACGAAAATGTTTGTCAACGGTTTTTGGTACTATTTGATCTAAAAAATAACCTACTTAAAATCCACCAAAATCCGTATCCGGGAAAGTGGTTCTTTTCAAGATGGCATCTAAGATGGCCGCCATTAACTGAAAATTAGAATAACCGGCACTTTATCTACCCCAGACACCTTTTCCGGTGCATGTATGTATTCAATGGTGGAGGGCGAAAAAGGAAAGAGTGAACATAAGCACTCCAGGGTACCTGAAAATCCAAGATTGCGTAAAAATGGCTGCCATGGCCTAAAAATTCATGATAAAAAATATTCATTTTTAACTTTTTTTAGTGTCTTTTATTTGGGTTGTATTCATTGGTGATTTCAAGGGTCAAGAAGTAAACCGGGACAAGTTACAAGGACAGTCAACAGTCCACTATGTCCAAAAATCCAAGATGGCTTTCAAAATTGGAGTCTAAAATAGCTGTTGTTATCTAAATACCCCAAAACCCGACATAGTTTGTTTAATACCTGCCTTGGGCAAATTATGTTGGTGTCTAACCCATGGTTTAATGGGTCAAGAAATACGTTGGCACAAGTAAAAAAACAAAAAAACATGGTCCTCCATGTCCAAAATCCAGGATGTTTTGCAAAAATGGAGTATAAAATGTCTGTCGTTAATTACAAACCGACACAGGTTGTTTAATAACCGCCTGGAGAATATGATTTTTTAGTATAACACATTAACACATGGTTTAAAGGGTCAAGTATTAGATTGGGACAAGTTACAAGGACAGTTAGTGGTTCCATTATGTCCAAAAATCCATAATGGCTTCCAGAAATGGAGTCTATATAGGCCGTTCTCACCGAAAAACTGACATAGTTTGTTTAGTATCAGCCCGGGGTATATGATTTTGGTGTTTAACCCATGGTTTAAAGGGTCAAGTAATAAATAAGGACAAATTACAAGGACAGTCAGAGGTCCAGCATGTCCAAGAATCCAAAAAGGCTTCCAAAATTGGAGTCTAAAATGGCTATTGTTAACTAAAAACTGTCATAGTTTGTTTAATATCCGCCTGGGTATATGATTATCTTGTCTAACCCTTGGTTTAAATGGTCAAGTAATACATTAGGATAAGTTACAAGGGCAATCAATGGTCCTGTATGTCTAAAAATCCAAGATGGCTTCCAATTAAGGAGTCTAAAATGGCTACTGATACTCAAAAATTGACATAATATATTTAAAATCCACTTGGGAAATATGATTTTGATGTCTACACTATGGTTTCAAGGGCTGAATAATACTTTTGGATTAGTTACAATGGTATGAAGTGGTCCATTTTGCCTATTATTTAAAGTTGGCTTTCAAAGTGAGTCTTAAAATACTTCCATCAGCTAAACATAGTCATAATTAGGTGAACAAAATCTTCACTACATGTATTGTGGTTTGAAGGCCGAAATAATAAATCGGAACAAATAAAAAAGATGGTCAGTTTCCTTTTCGTCGTAAAAAGTCCAAAGCGACTTCTAAAATTGGGTGAAAATCACTGCAATCCCCTAATCATGAAACCATAGGAAAGTCCTGAGCACAAAAATGACGTGTCATGAAATACTTATCAGTGAATTATGGAAATTTTTAGGTGAAAGTGTACCTTATTTTTTAAAGTTTGTTTTTGGATGTTTACTTATTGTTGCACCACCACCTAATTATGTCACTAATTCTTGTCAAACATAATTTCATGAGTCTTAGAAACCGAGACACCAAAATAGTGGCACTGGATGAGATATAAAGTATTGTCATTTTTGTAACAATGGTGGCCAATTTGAATGTAATTTTTGGAGCGTTCTTCAATTTTTTAACAAAATGGACAACAGTGGTTCCCAGTAATCTGTCTTCAACTATATCATATGACCCTTGAAATCATGAGAAAGGCACAAGAATGTTCTTACATTGTAGTAGATAGTATATGAACTTTGCAGCCAGATTTTTAAGAAATAGCAACTATTTTTAAGCCATCATTATTATTTTTTTTTGGGGGGGGGGTAAACTGCACCACTGATAAACCTTGAAATTTTTCCAATGTAATTTTTCCCTTTGGAATCATGATTTTTGTTTTATTCTCGGTAGACCCCAAAGTTATTTCTACCAGGTGGATATTATATGAATTTGGACCATTTCAAAGTTACAACGTCCATTATAGACGCCATTTTGGAAGGTAATCTTGAATTCTCTGACACACTCACTATCTTGTAAACATGTCCTGATTCATTATTTGCCTTGAAAGCTTTTTATGATTTTGATTTTGAGGAGTTACTTTATTTTTGGAGTTGATAGTACAACGACTGCCGTTGTGGACGCTATGTTGAATTTCCCGGTAACCTTGACAAAGTTTTGTAACTATAATCTGTGTCAATAGACTTTGTTTTATCCTAACATGCCTAAGTTTCATGAAATAGACATCTAAACCCTAAAAATTATGAAATTTCAAAAACTTAACCGCGGTTAAGATTTGTTGTTCACTTCGCCGCCGCCGTCGGAAAAGCGATGTCCATGTCTTGCTTCTGCTTTGCAGGCGAGGAAAAAATGGCGGACATGTTAAAGATATCCAATGTGAATATGCCAGCATTGCCCCCAAATTATCAAACATTTTGCCATATTATTTATCAAGTCAGCAGCAGTGAATCATGGCAGCCATCTTGGAATTAAAGATGGCTGACGAATCAATCGGACACATTGTGTTTGCAACCCTGGGTATCAAAAATAGCGCATAGATCCCAAATTTTTAAATACAATCATCCATAAAAATCGTTTAATATGGGAAACTGCATTAAAAATGCCGCCATTTTGTTTTTTGCCGATTTGAGGGTGAAAACGTCAGAATCAAGTTTGGCAAACAGCATTTTTGGGTTCAGCACCCCTGTATTACCTTAGAACAATTGATAAATCAGCATTAACACAAAATGCCTAAAGCACTTTTTCTGAGCACATTTTTTAAAATCTGGACCTGACTATAACTGCTTTTTACAATTCCTCTACAATTATTCTTATATATAACACCTCCCCCACCGGAGAAAAGAAAGCTTTACCGTAGTAAAGGTTTCTTTAAGATTACTTTTTCTTTTAACTGTTCAAACTCATCTTGATAAATCATTTACAGTTATCGTGTACAAAGATATAGTACTTAACGAACATGTTAAAATAAATGAACATCAAAAATGTTTTCTTCAAATGACACACTTGGTCAAAATCATGAATAATTTCACTTTTTATACTCTTGATAGAGCATCAGCAATTACATTATTCTTTCATTTTATGTGTACAATTTTCAAAGGGAATGGTTGGAGCATTAGGCTCCATCTGTACAGTCTTTGATTCTTTGTTTTGAATTTCTCCAAAAACACAAGAGGATTGTGATCTGTATAGACTGTAATCTCTCCATTGGTTAGATACACCTCAAACTGCTGAAGGGCTAGTACGAGACTCAGGGCCTCTTTTTCAATAGTTGAGTACTTCTTCTGAAATCTATTGAGTTTCTTAGAGAAGTAGCACACTGGTTTTTCGATGCCTTTTTCATCTTCTTGGAGCAATACTGCTCCTACTCCAACATCACATGCATCAATTGCTACTTTGAATGGCTTTGTGAAGTTTGGAGCTGCCAAAATAGGCTCATTCACCAAAATGGCCTTTAATTTCTCAAATGATCTTTGACATTCTTCAGACCAAACATACTTCACTTTTGCCTTCAGCAGGTTTGTCAGAGGACTAACCACAGTACTGTAATTTGGAACAAATTTCCTGTAGAAGCCACTCATACCTAAGAATCTGAGCAATTCTTTCTTAGTTGTGGGAATTGGGAAGTCTAAGATAGCTTGTATCTTGGCTTCTCTTGGTAGCACTTACCCTTGACCAACCACATGACCAAGATATGTGACCTTTGCCTTGGCAAATTCACTTTTCATCAGATTCACTACTAGATTGGCTTTGTCCAGCCTGTCAAACAGTGCTCGCAAATGATTCAGATGATCATTCCAAGTATCACTGTATACTAGGATGTCGTCTATGTATACGACACAATTGTCAAGTCCGGCAATCACTTGATTTGTCAACCTTTGGAAGGTTGCTGTTGCATTTTTCATTCCAAAAGGCATGACTTTGCATTGAAACAAGCCTTCAGGTGTAACAAAGGCTGATATCTCTTTGGCTTGGTCAGTCAATGGCACTTGCCAATATCCTTTAAGCAAGTCTATCTTTGTGATATAGGCAGAATTTCCAACCCTATCAATACAAACTTCTAACCTAGGAATTGGATACGAGTCAGTCTTAGTTACTGCATTTACCTTTCGGTAATCAATGCAAAATCTCTGAGAGCCGTCTGGCTTTGGAACCATTACAATGGGAGAACTCCAACTACTCTGACTCGGTTCGATTATGTCATTATCTAACATAAACTGTATTTCCTTATTCACCATTTCCAACTTGCTTGGATTGAGCCTATAAGGATTCTGTTTGATAGGTCTTACATCACCTACGTCTACATCATGTACAGTTAAAGGTGTACGACCTGGTTTGTCTTTACACACATTTTCATATTTTCTTAACAGGCCAGATATATCATTTCTCTGATCTTCAGGCAGGTGTTTTAATAACTCATCCATGTTTCCTAACATCTCTGAGTTAGACAACTTTATACCACATGGTTCGTTCTTGGATACATCTGTATAAGACAATTCATTATCTGTCTTTCCATAACATTCTTCTTCATTTACATTTACATGTTTTTCTTCTTCTTTGACCTGTGTTGTACCTATTGGCTGACTAGCCTCTCGCTCAAAGTATTCTTTTAACATGTTTACATGACAAACTCTTTGAGACTTTCTTCGATCAGGGGTACTGATCACATAGTTGACATCATTCAATTTCTTTTTGACTATGTAGGGACCACTAAACCTAGCTTTCAAGGGCTCACCTTGCAAAGGCAACAACACTAATACTTTGTCTCCAGGCTTGAAACTTCGCTCTTTTGCATTTTTGTCAGCTTGAGCTTTCATTTTTCCCTGCGACTCTTTCAAGTGTTCCTTAGCCACATCACAAGCTTTTGAGAGCCTTTCTCTAAACTTTGACACATAGTCTAGAAGGTTTACATCATCATCCTGAACCATAAACCTCTCTTTGATAAGCTTTAGAGGACCCCTAACCTCATGACCATAGACTAATTCAAATGGACTGAAACCTGTGGACTCATTCGGGGAATCCCTAGTTGCAAACAGTAGGAATGAGATCCCTTTATCCCAGTCATCGGGATAGTCTTCACAATAAGCCCTAATCATGGTCTTCAAAGTCTGATGATAGCGTTCTAACGCTCCTTGGGGCTGTGGGTGATAAGCAGAAGACTTAATCTGCTTTATTCCCAACTCCTTCATAACTTGCTGAAATATTCCTGACATGAAATTTGACCCTTGATCAGATTGAATTTCCTTGGGCAGACCATACCTAGTGAAAAACTGCACTAACGCCTGCACCACTGTCTTTGCAGTGATACTCCTCAAAGGTATCGCCTCTGGAAACCGTGTAGACAAGTCCATAATCGTCAGGAGAAATCTGTGACCCGACCTCGTTCTGGGTAAGGGTCCGACACAACAAGAACCCTAGTAAAAGGTTCATCAAATGCAGGAATTGGTATCAATGGAGCAGGCTTGATAGAAGGCTGTGCCTTACCAATAATCTGACATGTGTGACATGTCTTACAGAAATGCACAACATCTTTGTGCATCTTAGGCCAATAGAAATGCCTCATAATTCTATCTTCTGTCTTCCGAATGCCGACATGACCTGCCATAGGTAACTCATGAGCCATTTTCAGAATATCTGTGCGGTAACAAGGAGGAACTACAACCTGGTGAATTATACACCAATCTTCATCAGCTGGTCTCCGGGGAGGTCTCCACTTCCTCATCAAAATGTCATCTTTGACATAAAAGCACTCAGGAACCTTATCAGCCTCAGCCTCAGAACATGCTTTCTGTGACAAGCTTTTTAATTCTGGTTCTGCCTGTTGTGCCTGTACAAGGGAGGATTTACTAAACAAACTATCATTGTTAGCAACAGAGCCTTCAACACTTTCCCCATTCAAATCCTTGAAAAAGGTTTCAGCTAACCAGACATCAGTACTCTCCTCTACATCAGCAGATTCCGCATCATCCTTTTCAGCTCTACGAGTCTGAGACCTAGTAACAACACAATCCGGGAAAATCCCTGGAAAATCTTCCTGCAACAATTCAGTTTCAGCTACCTCAACGGGCTTTTCCGAAACCACTGGAGATGCAACAACTTTATCTCCAGCCAAGTCGTTACCTAACAAGAAATCAACACCTTTCATGGGTAATTCTGGAACGACACCAACAGTCACAGGACCACTAACTAGGTCACACTTTAAGTCGACCTTATGCAAAGGGACCGACATGAAATTTGGGCCAATACCTTGAACTAAGACGTTGGCCTTTTCTGAACTCTCCAGAGGAAGAGCCGAATCACCTGGCACCATCAGGGACTGTGCAGCCCCTGTATCCCTAAGGATCACCACTGACCTACCAGCAGCACCAGTCGAACAAGGGGATACTTCACCATCATGCAAAAAACTTCTAAAAGTTTCATCAACCTGTTTGACTTTATCAGCAAATACCAGAGAAACACTTTCAACATCTTGATTGGGCTCTGATGGAACAAACTCCATCGAGGGAACACTTGTTTGCTTGACAAAACCCATGTCTTTCTTAGTTTTGGTTGTCATTCCAACCAATTTCCAACATGATTCTTTCAAATGTCCCGATTTATGACAATGAGTACAAATTTTGGAACTACGACTCTCAGACCGTTTGGTTGATTCTGTGCCCCCACTAGCCTGATTCTTATTAGCGTCTTTGTCCTTGCTTGCATATTTTCCCTCACTAGGTTTATTGTGGGATTCAAATGACCCTTTACCTTTCTTTTTCCAATAATTCTTGAAAGGAGGCCTATCTCCACTACCTTTATGTGTGACCTCAAATTCATCAGCTACTATGGCTGCTTTACTGACTTCAGTAACTCTATGGTCATCTAAGTGAGATTTAATGCCAAAAGGAAGACTCTTTTTGAATTCTTCTAGGAGGACAACTTCCCTAAGGTGAACAAAATCTTTGTCAACTTTCAGTGATCTGTACCACTTATCGAACATCATTTCTTGTTCCCTAGCAAATTCAACATACGTCTGGCCTGTTTGTCTTTGCATGTTCCTAAATTTATGTCTGTACGCTTCTGGTACCAACTCATATGCATTGAGAATTGTTTCTTTTACTGTAGCATAGTCACATGATTGCGTTTCAGAGAGCGAAGAATAGACTTTTGCAGCCTTTCCAACGAAAACACTTTGGAGGAGAAGAGTCCAGTATTCCTCGGGCCAATTCAGTCTCTTGGCCACTTTTTCAAATGACACAAAATATGTATCAACTCCCTCTTCATCAAATTTTGGCACAAGGCGAATATTTTTCGCCACATCAAAGCCTTGGGGAGATTTATCTTTAACAAAGTTAGTATTTGCATGAGCTAACTCCATTTCTTTCAACTTTAACTGGTACTCCAATCTCATTTTCTCCATTTCAATGTTTTCTCTGATTCTTTCCTTTTCAAGGTTTTCTTTGATTTTCTCTTTCTCGACATTCTCTTTCATTTTCATTTCCATTTCAAACTTTGCAAGTTGAATCTGAGCATCATCTGAAACAGTAACAGAAATTTCAGACTCCTCTGTAAGCTTCATGTGACTAGCTAACAAGTCAATTATCTCTGCCTTCTTTAATCCTGGGGCTAGAGATACACCCAAATGATCACAAACTGTTATCAAATCATCTTTCTTCAGTGACTTCAAATGATCATATGACAATTCTGTCATTGCAAGAAATTCTTCAACATCAAATGTAGCCATAGAGAATATACACAAATACAAGCAAGTAATAACACAGTACAGTATATTCTAGAACTTTCCAAAAATTTCCAAAATGTTTCCAATTCAAATTGGCTTTTGTTTCAAATTGGCTTTTATTTCCTGAAAAACTGTTTTTAGTTTCAAATTGGCTTTAAATTTGGTTTTCGTTTCAAATTGCCTTGGCTTGTACAAATTTGGTTTCCGTTTCAAATTGCCTTGGCTTGTACAAATTTGGTTTTCGTTTCCCGGACAAGCCCCCAAAATTATTTGTTACGATACTGCAACAAATAACAAAGAAGATTTTATTTAAATTTCCTTTTTTTTATTACAGGAAATAATTATACATAAATAAAACAAATAATGATCTTACATAAATCTCTTGAAGTGTCCGATGTAAAATCCCGAAGTGATGATGCTATATCCAAGTAATAATCCAAATGATAAAAATCCCAGTTGACTGGCGAAAATTCACAATGATGGCGATGATGAAACTGATGTTGAAGTCCGGTGAATAATAAGAGTCACTGCAACGAGTTGAAATGTCCGTGAAGACGATGTTGATGATGATTAACAGTCAATTTCAGCAATCCATGGGTTGAAGCATGTTCATTGAACAGGTTGATGATGTTGATGATCTCGATGAGAACTGATAATTTCTCTCTCAAAATAACTGCAAACAGTTCATTGATGCATAAACTGCTCTGATCTGATCTGGTGAAGTGATCTCATATGATGTGATGTGATCTCCTGCTCTCATATGATGTGATGGTGTGATGTTGTCCTTAAAGAAACTGCAGCTATATATACTAAGTTTCAACTAATCTAGAAGCTTCTAAAAAATGTCACCACCATAGAAGGTTCTAACACCTTCTTCCAAAAGAACATTCTCCTATAATGGAGCAGTCAAAAATCCAGAAGACTCTTGAATGACCTCATTGAAATCAACAGTGTGTCAATAACATAGCTAAGCCTATTGTTCTTAATCTCTATTCAGAAATAACAATACAACTCCTTGGCCTTTTAAATAGGCAAGGCCTGCATAATAAAAAGACATGTAGAACGTTCTTACAAACATGCTGTGGAATGTACTTGATCATTCTAGGCTATTTTTAAAGAGGAAATAACTAATAGAGTAATGTAACTGCTTTTTACAATTCCTCTACAATTATTCTTATACATGTATATAACATGGTCAAGACATGAAAAATTGGCTTGGGAACCGGTCTTATCAGATTCAGTACATTCAAATTAGGTGAAATAGACCGGTTCCCAACTTTTACCCCAAAATGCTCCTTGAATTCAAATTCTCCCAATATTGGTCTTGTCTATCATAACTTACCAAGTGGAATGCCTCTGGCCATCTCACCTGCATCACGCGATTCAACAGAGCAGCAGTGCTGACTTTGAAAACTACTATAACTCGCACAAGATATTCAGTGATACTTGGTTACTCTTATTTCCACATTTTATGAACTAGACCAATACACTTACAGAAATAGGATGGTAATTCAACAAATACCCACAATGTGGCCAAAAATCATTGACCTCACATGACCTTTGACCTTGATCGTGGGACCTCAAACTTGCACAGGATATTCAGTGATACTTGATCACTCTTTTGTCCAAGTTTCAAAAGTCAGATCAATAAACTTGCAAAGTTATGATGGTAATTCAACAGATACCCCCATTATGGCCAAAGTTCATTGACCTTTGACCTTGGTCATGTGACCTAAAATGCGCACAGGATGTTCAGTGATACTTGATTACTCTTATGTCCAAGTTTTATGAACTAGACCAACATACTTTTAAGTTATGATGGTAATTCAACAAATACCCCCAATTCGGCCAAAGTTCATTGACCCTAAATGACCTTTGACCTTGATCATGTGACCTGAAACTTGCACAGGATGTTAAGTGATACTTGATTACTATTATGTCCAAGTTTCATGAATCAGATCCAAAAACTTTTAAAGTTATGATGGTAATTCACCAGATACCCCCAAATCGGCCAAAGTTCATTGACCCTAAATGACCTTTGACCTTGGTCATGTGACGTAAACTCATGCAGGATGTTTGGTGATACTTGATTAACCTTATGTCCAAGTTTAATGAACTAGGTCCATATATTTTATGATGACATTTCAAAAACTTAACCTCAGGTTAAGATTTTGATGTTGATTCCCCCAACATGGTCTAAGTCATTGACCCTAAATGACCTTTGACCTTGGTCATGTGACATAAAACTCTAATAGGATGTTCAGTAATACTTGATTAACCTTGTGGCCAAGTTTCATGAACTAGGTCCATATACTTTCTAAGTTATGATGTCATTTCAAAAAGTTAACCTTAGGTTAAGATTTGATGTTCATGCCGCCGCCGCCGTCGGAAAAGCTGGGCCTATAGTCTCACTCTGCTATCCATATGAGACAAAAAGTATATGGACCTAGTTCATGAAACTTGAACATAAGGGTAATAAAGTATTACTAAACATCATGCCTGACTTTCGGATCACATGACCAAGGTCATAGGTCATTTAGGGTCAATGAACTTGGAATGAACTTTAAATGATAAAAACTTAGTGAAAAAATGCTGGAGATGTCTGATATAAACTTTTGTTTAGATTTAGTTCTGTCCTCAGATCCAGCAAGGCACAAAAAAGGGTAAAGGTTGTGCTTACTAACTAAATTGTTCAGATCACATGACCAAGGTCATAGGTCATTTAGGGTCAATGAACTTGGACCATATTGTGGGAGTCAATATCGAAATCTTAACCAAGGTTAAGTTTTTGAAATGTCACATAACTTAAAAAGTGTGTAGACCGACTCCATGAAACTTGGACATACAGGTACTCAAGAAACACTGAAGATTTTGCCCAAGTTTTAGGTCACATGACCAAGGTCAAAGAGTCAACGAACTTTGGCCATGTTGGGGGTAATCGTGGAATTATCATAAATTTGAAATTCTATTGATCTATTTCATAAAACTTGGATATAAGAGTAATTAAGTATTCCTTAACATCCATTGCGAGTGTCAGGTCACATGCCAAGGTCAAAGGTCATTTAGGGTCAATGGACTTTGGTAATGTTTGAGAAATTTACAAAATTGTCATAATTTTTATAAAACTGGGACATAAAAGTAACCATGTATCCCTGAATATCCTGTCATTGAACATCCAGTGCGAGTTTCGGTCAAATGCCAAGGTCAAAGGTCATTTAGAGTCAATGAACTTTGGCCATGTTTGGGATATTTGTTGAATTGGCATAACTTTAACAGTTTATGGATCTGGCCCATGAAACATAGACAACAGGGTAATCAAGTTTGTTTTGGACACGTCTTTAAAGGACAAGTCCACCCCAACAAAAACTTGATTGAATAAAAAGAAAAAAATTCAAAAAGCATAACACCGGAAATTTCGTCGAAATCGGATGCAAAATAGTTATATGAACGAGCCAGTTACATCCAAATGAGAGAGTTGATGACATCACTCACTCACTATTATTTTGTATTTTATTATATGAAATATGAAATATTTATATTTTCTCGTCATTGTCATGTAGAATGAAGTTTCATTCCTCCTTGAACACGTGGAATTCCATTATTTTAACGTTTTGTGCTTCTGGCAAGGATGTCCTAATTGTCAAATTCGTAAAAATTGAAATAGTGTATAATTCAAGCAATAAAAAACAAAAGACATAGTGAGTGAGTGACATCATCGACTCTCTCATTTGGATGTAACTGGCTCGTTCATGTAACTATTTTGTTGAAAATAAGCGAAACTTTGAAATGTCATAACTTTCTTATTTTACATCCGATTTTGATGAAATTTTCAACATTGTGCTTGTCTGATTTTTCTATATTGATTCAAATCAACACATTTCTGAGGTGGACTTATCCTTTAAGTCTTAATGACTATGTTCAAAGATCATTATGGGTCAATAGACATAGAATTTTATAATTATATGAATCATGTTTTTTGTGAATAATTATTCAATAGCTGTTTTCAAAGTCAGCACGGCTGCTATATCAAATTACGTAATGCAGGCGAGACAGCCAGAGGCGTTTCATTTGTTTAAGTTATATAGGACACTGATGATGATATGTCACAAAAATTATCTTCACTCAACCATAAACATACGTCATGAAAATTTTGTTTGGAGTGGTTTAATGATGGAAAGTAAAACAGCATAAGCACCATAAAATTCACCAAAAAACAAACTTCCCTCAACTCTGTAGGCCTGCTTACACAATCTTAAAAAATGACTCTTGTGACTTTAAAAAAATTGTAATTTTTACTCTAATCTTTGAATTCTCATGCATTTCAAAAACAGTAATGTTTCATTTTCCAACTTATCAATTAAGTAAATGATCATATGATATTCATTTCCTCATTCCTTGGAGCAGGGCATCCAAAACATTGCCCCCTCATGGCCTTTGCATTGAAAGGATGAATATGAAAATTATAATACCAGTTCTACTAACATACCTGTCAGTATGAGATGATTTCCAGTATGTGTGTCTCTTTCCCCTCTTGTCCCATTTGCATTTCAAAGTGAAACTGGTATCCCCCAAAGTTTGGGAGTGGATTAGTTGTTTTGCCTACACAGACCAGCTAGGTCTTGTGAATTAAAAAAAATATGTGCAAGCTGTTCCTTTTTAAATTCAATATGTGCAAGCTGTTTCTTTTTTAAGTTCAATAGAACTGGGAATTCCCAAATCTATTTTCAGCCTTTGTTTTTAAGCCTGTGCGCCATACAATGAAGATGCAGACGATACATTGTTTGAATTAACATGATAGTCTGTTATTTACGGACCCCTTTCTCTTTGCTGTAGTAGAAATGCTTTCACACAAATGCACTTACATTATACAGTGTGTATCAAAAAAAGTTTACACTTAGTTAAAATCCTGTAAAATTATACATTTGTAATATCTTGAACATTTATCCACAGTTTAACATTGGTACAGATCCACTGAAGCAAATGATGATATAACTGTCTAAAAATATTTCTGCTTGAGTGAGCACCACTTACTTTTGAAAAAATAGTGAAAAATGACCTGCGCAGAAGTTTGAAATAATTATTAGAATAAAAGTAGACCTTAATCATGAAGAACACATGGAATTTAGCTAGTAAAATTACTTCAAAGATATCTTTTACCTTTTTAACTTATTTTCTTGCCCCAAAACACTTTCAAGAGTGCATTGCGCCCCACCCCCCCCCCCCTACCCCAAGTACACACCGAGGCCATCGTGACATTGTTTGCTTTACACTGAGCTGTGATTTACATAAAATGGCCTAGGCTTGATTTTCAATTTGTTAATCATTTTCAAGTTTGGGAAAAGTGTGGAGAAACAAGTATTGAATGAAAACTGAAATATGAGAAGCCCTCTTTAAATGATAAAAACTTAGTGAAAAAATGCTGGAGATGTCTGATATAAACTTTTGTTTAGATTTAGTTATGTCCTCAGATCCAGCAAGGCACAAAAAAGGGTAAAGGTTGTGCTCACTAACTAAATAGGCTATCCATTAATTAATACAAAAGAATGAAAATAAATTTTCATTTTCAAAAACAGTAATGTTTCATTTTCCAACTTATCAATTAAGTAAATGATCATATGATATTCATTCATTTCCTCATTCCTTGGAGCAGGGCATCCAAAACATTGCCCCCTCATGGCCTTTGCATTGAAAGGATGAATATGAAAATTATAATACCAGTTCTACTAACATACCTGTCAGTATGAGATGATTTCCAGTATGTGTGTCTCTTTCCCGTCTTGTCCCATTTGCATTTCAAAGTGAAACTGATATTCCTCCAAAGTTTGGGAGTGGATTAGTTGTTTTGCCTACACAGACCAGCTAGGTCTTGTGAATTAAAAAAAATATGTGCAAGCTGTTCCTTTTTAAATTCAATATGTGCAAGCTGTTTCTTTTTAAGTTCAATAGAACTGGGAATTCCCAAATCTATTTTCAACCTTTGTTTTTAAGCCTGTGCGCCATACAATGAAGATGCAGACGATACATTGTTTGAATTAACATGATAGTCTGTTATTTACAGGCCCCTTTCTCTTTGCTGTAGCAGAAATGCTTTCACACAAATGCACTTACATTATACAGTGTGTATCAAAAAAAGTTTACACTTAGTAAAAATCCTGTAAAATTATACATTTGTAATATCTTGAACATTTATCCACAGTTTAACATTGGTACAGATCCACTGAAGCAAATGATGATATAACTGTCTAAAAATATTTCTGCATGAGTGAGCACCAGTTACTTTTGAAAAAATAGTGAAAAATGACCTGCGCAGAACTTTGAAATAATTATTAGAATAAAAGTAGACCTTAATCATGAAGAACACATGGAATTTAGCTAGTAAAATTACTTTAAAGATATCTTTACCTTTTTGTCTCACCTGCGAAGCAAAGTGAGACTATAGGCGCCGCTTTTCCGACGGCAGTGGCGGCGGCGGCATCAAATCTTAACCTGAGGTTAAGTTTTTGAAATGATGTCATAACTTAGTAAGTATATGGACCTAGTTAATAAAACTTGGCCATAAGGTTAATCAAGTATAAGAGTTTCATGTCACATGCCCAAGGTCAAAGGCCATTTAGGGTCAATGAACTTAGACCATGTTGGAGGAATCAACATCGAAATCTTAACCTGAGGTTAAGTTTTTGAAATGTCATCATAACTTAGAAAATATATGGACCTAGTTCATGAAACTTGGACATAAGGTTAATCAAGTATCACTGAACATCCTGCATGAGTTTACGTCACATGACCAAGGTCAAAGATCATTTAGGGTCAATGAACTTTGGCCGAATTGGGGATATCTGTTGAATTCCCATCATAACTTTGAAAGTTTATGGATCTGATTCATGAAACTTGGACATAATAGTAATCAAGCATCACTGAACATTTTGTGCAAGTTTCAGGTCTCATGATTAAGGTCAAAGGTCATTTAGGGTCAATGAACTTTTGCCGAATCGGGGGTATCTGTTGAATTACCATCATAACTTTGAAAGTTTATTGGTCTAGTTCATTAAACTTGGACATTAGAGTAATCAAGTATCACTGAACATCCTGTGCGCGTTTCAGGTCACATACCAAGGTCAAAGGTCAATGAACTTTGGCCGAATTGGGTGTATCTGTTGAATTACCATCCTAACTTTGAAAGTTTATGGATCTGATTCATGAAACTTGTACATAAGAGTAATCAAGTATCACTGAACATCCTGTTCGAGTTTCAGGTCACATGATCAAGGTCAAAGCTCATGTAAGGTCAATGAACTTTGGCCATGTTGGGGTTTTTTGTTGAATAACCATCATATCTCTGTAAGTTTATTGGTCTAGTTCATAAAAAGTGGACATAAGAGTAACCATGTATCACTGAACATCTTGTGCGAGTTAGAGTAGTATTCAAAGTCAGCACTGCTGCTATATTGAACCGCGTGATGCAGGTGAGACGGCCAGAGGCATTCCACTTGTTAACTTATTTTCTTGCCCCAAAACACTTTGAAGAGTGCATTGCGCCCCACCCCCCCCCCAAGTGCACACCGAGGCCATCGTGACATTGTTTGCTTTACACTGAGCTGTGATTTACATAAAATGGCGTAGGCTTGATTTTCAATTTGTTAATCATTTTCAAGTTTGGGAAAAGTGTGGAGAAACAAGTATTAAATGAAAACTGAAATATGAGAAGCCCTCTTTAAATGATAAAAACTTAGTGAAAAAATGCTGGAGATGTCTGATATAAACTTTTGTTTAGATTTAGTTATGTCCTCAGATCCAGCAAGGCACAAAAAATGGTAAAAGTTGTGCTTACTAACTAAAAAGGCTATCCATTAATTAATACAAAAGAATGAAAATAAATTTTCATTTTCAAAAACAGTAATGTTTCATTTTCCAACTTATCAATTAAGTAAATGATCATATGATATTCATTCATTTCCTCATTCCTTGGAGCAGGGCATCCAAAACATTGCCCCCTCATGGCCTTTGCATTGAAAGGATGAATATGAAAATTATAATACCAGTTCTACTAACATACCTGTCAGTATGAGATGATTTCCAGAATGTGTGTCTCTTTCCCCTCTTGTCCCATTTGCATTTCAAAGTGAAACTGATATCCCCCAAAGTTTGGGAGTGGATTAGTTGTTTTGCCTACACAGACCAGCTAGGTCTTGTGAATTAAAAAAAATATGTGCAAGCTGTTCCTTTTTAAATTCAATATGTGCAAGCTGTTTATTTTTAAGTTCAATAGAACTGGGAATTCCCAAATCTATTTTCAACCTTTGTTTTTAAGCCTGTGCGCCATACAATGAAGATGCAGACGATGCATTGTTTGAATTAACATGATAGTCTGTTATTTACAGGCCCCTTTCTCTTTGCTGTAGCAGAAATGCTTTCACACAAATGCACTTACATTATACAGTGTGTATCAAAAAAAGTTTACACTTAGTAAAAATCCTGTAAAATTATACATTTGTAATATCTTGAACATTTATCCACAGTTTAACATTGGTACAGATCCACTGAAGCAAATGATGATATAACTGTCTAAAAATATTTCTGCATGAGTGAGCACCAGTTACTTTTGAAAAAATAGTGAAAAATGACCTGCGCAGAACTTTGAAATAATTATTAGAATAAAAGTAGACCTTAATCATGAAGAACACATGGAATTTAGCTAGTAAAATTACTTCAAAGATATCTTTACCTTTTTGTCTCACCTGCGAAGCAAAGTGAGACTATAGGCGCCGCTTTTCCGACGGCAGCGGCGGCGGCATCAAATCTTAACCTGAGGTTAAGTTTTTGAAATGACGTCATAACTTAGTAAGTATATGGACCTAGTTAATAAAACTTGGCCATAAGGTTAATCAAGTATTAGAGTTTCATGTCACATGACCAAGGTCAAAGGTCATTTAGGGTCAATGAAATTAGACCATGTTGGAGGAATCAACATCGAAATCTTAACCTGAGGTTAAGTTTTTGAAATGTCATCATAACTTAGAAAATATATGTACCTAGTTCATGAAACTTGGACATAAGGTTAATCAAGTAACACTGAACATCCTGCATGAGTTTATGTCACATGACCAAGGTCAAAGGTCATTTAGGGTCAATGAACTTTGGCCGAATTGGGGATATCTGTTGAATTCCCATCATAACTTTGAAAGTTTATGGATCTGATTCATGAAACTTGGACATAATAGTAATCAAGCATCACTGAACATTTTGTGCAAGTTTCAGGTCTCATGGTTAAGGTCAAAGGTCATTTAGGGGCAATGAACTTTTGCCGAATCGGGGGGTATCTGTTGAATTACCATCATAACTTTGAAAGTTTATTGGTCTAGTTCATTAAACTTGGACATTAGAGTAATCAAGTATCACTGAACATCCTGTGCGCGTTTCAGGTCACATACCAAGGTCAAAGGTCAATGAACTTTGGCCGAATTGGGTGTATCTGTTGAATTACCATCCTAACTTTGAAAGTTTATGGATCTGATTCATGAAACTTGTACATAAGAGTAATCAAGTATCACTGAACATCCTGTTCGAGTTTCAGGTCACATGATCATTGTCAAAGGTCATGTAAGGTCAATGAACTTTGGCCATGTTGGGGTTTTTTGTTGAATAACCATCATATCTCTGTAAGTTTATTGGTCTAGTTCATAAAAAGTGGACATAAGAGTAACCATGTATCACTGAACATCTTGTGCGAGTTAGAGTAGTATTTAAAGTCAGCACTGCTGCTATATTGAACCGCGTGATGCAGGTGAGACGGCCAGAGGCATTCCACTTGTTAACTTATTTTCTTGCCCCAAAACACTTTGAAGAGTGCATTGCGCCCCACCCCCCCCCAAGTGCACACCGAGGCCATCGTGACATTGTTTGCTTTACACTGAGCTGTGATTTACATAAAATGGCGTAGGCTTGATTTTCAATTTGTTAATCATTTTCAAGTTTGGGAAAAGTGTGGAGAAACAAGTATTAAATGAAAACTGAAATATGAGAAGCCCTCTTTAAATGATAAAAACTTAGTGAAAAAATGCTGGAGATGTCTGATATAAACTTTTGTTTAGATTTAGTTATGTCCTCAGATCCAGCAAGGCACAGAAAAGGGTAAAAGTTGTGCTTACTAACTAAATAGGCTATCCATTAATTAATACAAAAGAATGAAAATAAATTTTCATTTTCAAAAACAGTAATGTTTCATTTTCCAAATTATCAATTAAGTAAATGATCATATGATATTCATTCATTTCCTCATTCCTTGGAGCAGGGCATCCAAAACATTGCCCCCTCATGGCCTTTGCATTGAAAGGATGAATATGAAAATTATAATACCAGTTCTATAAACATACCTGTCAGTATGAGATGATTTCCAGTATGTGTGTCTCTTTCCCTTCTTGTCCCATTTGCATTTCAAAGTGAAACTGGTATCCTCCAAAGTTTGGGAGTGGATTAGTTGTTTTGCCTACACAGACCAGCTAGGTCTTCTGAATTAAAAAAAATATGTACAAGCTGTTCCTTTTTAAATTCAATATGTGCAAGCTGTTTCTTTTTAAGTTCAATAGAACTGGGAATTCCCAAATCTATTTTCAACCTTTGTTTTTAAGCCTGTTCGCCATACAATGAAGATGCAGACGATACATTGTTTGAATTAACATGATAGTCTGTTATTTACGGGCCTCTTTCTCTTTGCTGTAGCAGAAATGCTTTCACACAAATGCACTTACATTATACAGTGTGTATCAAAAAAAGTTTACACTTAGTAAAAATCCTGTAAATTATACATTTGTAATATCTTGAACATTTATCCACAGTTTAACATTGGTACAGATCCACTGAAGCAAATGATGATATAACTGTCTAAAAATATTTCTGCTTGAGTGAGCACCACTTACTTTTGAAAAAATAGTGAAAAATGACCTGCGCAGAACTTTGAAATAATTATTAGAATAAAAGTAGACCTTAATCATGAAGAACACATGGAATTTAGCTAGTACAATTACTTCAAAGATATCTTTTACCTTTTTAACTTGTTATTTTGCCCCAAAACACTTTGAAGAGTGCATTGCGCCCCACCCCCCCCCCCCCCAAGTACACACCGAGGTCATCATGACATTGTTTGCTTTACACTGAGCTGTGATTTACATAAAATGGCGTAGGCTTGATTTTCAATTTGTTAATCATTTTCAAGTTTGGGAAAAGTGTGGAGAAACAAGTATTAAATGAAAACTGAAATATGAAAAGCCCTCTTTAAATGATAAAAACTTAGTGAAAAAATGCTGGAGATGTCTGATATAAACTTTTGTTTAGATTTAGTTATGTCCTCAGATCCAGCAAGGCACAAAAAAAGGGTAAAGGTTGTGCTTACTAACTAAATTGTTACAAAATGCGTGGATGTATCCGTTTTATTTCAATTGACTAAATGTGCAAGGGAAATGTATGAGAAATGCTTCGCAAGGTAAGTTTGATTTCGCCCTTTCCCCTTGACATAGCGTGAAAATGAGCATTTCTGCGCAAACAGATTTCTGCGAGCTTTACAAAAATGGACAGTGCTCACTCAAGTGGAACATTCTGTCAAAACTTTTACTTTCATTGGATAGATGAGACCCAAACCAAAGATTAAATGTGAAAAAATTACCCACATGTTGTACATTTTTTAATTCTCAGGGCTTTTTCAAAGTGTAATTTTTTTTTGATATGCACTGTATAAACAGGGTAATTGGAATGTTCTATTTCTCCCTAAATAATCAAATTTTTAAATAGTATCTAAGGAAGTATCTCATGTTACTTGCTACACTTAACTGAATTTATTTCATATGATTGGCTGAGAGCATATATGAAAGTCAAGATACTTCATAAAACACTCCTATTATCTTAAGTTGTACTATAAATTTGAAGGTAGTTTACTTTGTTAAAATAAATGAAAACTTGAATTTGATATCATGATCACTTGGATTACTGGTATTTCATTCAAGAGATCCTTGCCATGAAGCATCATGGTGAGGCTCTCCTGACTGAAATAATCCAAGTGATAATGATTTCCAATTCAGAGCTAAAGATGTATCAAACAGCAGGGTTTTTTTTTAATTTTTTCAACACTAAACAAGAAATTTGGGGTGTTGTAGATTTCTTAGTTTAGAAGTATGACTAGGCCTGGTCCCACTGGCCATTGGACACAAAAAGTATTCATAACAGATACAGTGGACAATTTTTGGGTAGCTCCATACAATGGACAAAATGGGCAAACAATTACATCACAGTGGACGGATGCTCAGTGGATGCAGAGCGTATAAAACATGTATGCAAATAGTACACAATGGATACATTGCCTTTCAACTATGAGAGGACACCAAGGAATCATGTTTTTCCATTGAGAACATCTTCAACACTCTCTATTTCAAAATAAACAGAGAAGAGATGTAATGTCTTTAATAGTCTAATACATCTTGTTTATTTGAATTTAGATGAATAGGATTGTAACCCTGTTTCTTCCTTGTATTTTGAGTTCTGTTATCAATGGTATTCGCGCAATGTTCATAAAAAGTTAAATTAAGTGTTCACTGTGACTATGTAAGATGCAAGCACATTGCTTGCTATCCACCCAGGGCTATTAACACCTTTCAAGTTTTATTTGCTTACTTCATATGATACTTGATAAAATAGGTTTTTGAGTTTTTACATGTATGTTATAATTAGAAACTATTATAACTAGAAAAATTAGCATGTCATGTTATTGAGCAAATAATCACTGTTGGTGAAGGTGATGGGCAAACTATCAGTTTCAAGGCAAGCTGATGTAGTTATCTCACCAAAGCGAAGCAGAGGAAATATAACGAGCACATCCAGCTTGCTGAGGAAATGGTAGAGTGCCCCATCATCTGAAATCGAGAGATGATTATATGCTTTATGTTCCACATCAGGATTAAAAAACTGATATCCATTTGTCTGTAGAAGAAGAATTCTGATTAAAAAAAAGGAAATTGAGACGATTATGCTCGTTTTCATGCATACATGTATGTAAACTGAGCACAAGCATCTAGATCTTGCTCCAGCAAGATTTATTGTGACCTCATAAAGGAATATTACCATCACAACAAACAATCAAGGAGCAAATGATCGCATATTATATGAAGTAATTTCCATATGTTCTTGATAAGGCAGACTATTATGTTTGCTTATGTACCTCACAATATACCTCTGCTGAGTAATCTACAGATAAGTTTGAATGTATAATGAAAATTGCATAATGATCATGGAAAAAAAATTCTGTTTCTTAGCTCTAGGAAGTACAAAGTAGTACAAAATAAGTGATATGATACCCTACTAACTTTCATAAGGGTACTACATAAGCACTTGCCCGATTGCCCAGGGCAAGTAAAAGTTATAGTGGGGCAAGTGTTTTGAGTAAAGACCAAAACTACTTGCCTGAATTGGGCAAGCAAAATTCTCATTTGGAAAAAGAAATGCAATAACAAAGTAGATCAGTTCATGTCAAAAGAGAGAAAAAGGTCAATGGTTTTATATAAAACCACATAACTTTTTTTTGGAGAGGTTACACTTTTTTAAATGATTTTGT
Source organism: Lytechinus variegatus (assembly GCF_018143015.1). Taxonomy (NCBI): domain Eukaryota; kingdom Metazoa; phylum Echinodermata; class Echinoidea; order Temnopleuroida; family Toxopneustidae; genus Lytechinus; species Lytechinus variegatus. The sequence goes on along the minus strand of NC_054742.1, from coordinate 23,751,082 downwards.
TCAGGCAAATGAAATAGACTTTGGGCAAGTATATTCCAACTACTTAAAAATTTACTTGCCTGACTGGGCAAGTGCTTCTAAAAAATTATGTAGCACCCTGTTTTTATTTCATTTTAAATTCATTTTTTCTGTAATTTGCAGGGAGACTTACAATTATAGCGATGCTAAACTTCCACTTGTTTTGACTGATCTAGAGAAACTGGAAAAGAAGCAAGAACCAGAAGTGTCAGGTATGAATGTGTTCTGGTTGGTTGATAGCAATATAAGCAAATAGAGGAAAAAAATAACTGTTTTTATATTATCATTGCATGTTGGTTTTATTGTGCCATTGAATTTATTAAAATACAGTATTTGCTGTATGTAAGTTAGGCTCTCGTTAACCCCTTTTCACACATGATCATTAGTATATAGAATATGATTATTGCAATAAATTCATTAGCTTCTCTTTTTGAAAATTCAGATTGATATTAATCAAAATATTCATTGTAGGATTATGACTAGTCTCATCAATACTGTGTTATCCATTTTCATTGGAGTACATTTCTCATGTGTATGTCAAGTGTACTTTCATTTCTTAGTAAATAAATCAGTCTTTATAATTTTAGAAATTATTTTTTACATTACAGATGGGGTGCATTTGGCATTGAAAGTAGAGTTCTCCCTGCCTAGTTCTTGCTATGCTACAATGGCCCTTAGAGAGGTGATGAAGACTGATACATCAGCTGTACACCAATCAACACTTAATCGATGAGCTAAGACATATACCACTCAATACTCTCTGAATTAACTCAGTGTTACATGAAGGACTGAAGTCAGTTTTACATCAGTTTATAAATCCACCACCCTTACCGGTCACTCAGTTGATTAACTCCGCCATTCAATATATACTCAATGACCTCAGCCTTCTACCAATCAACAATCATGGACTAAGGTCAGTTTACACCAGTTGATAAATGAGCTCCGCTGCCAACCCTACCAGTCACTCATTTGATGAACTCAGCCATTCACCATTCAGTACCTACTCAATGACCTTAGCCTTCCACCAATCATGGACTGAGGTCAGTTTTACACGAGTATTTAAATGAGCTCCACCACCCACAACAGTCACTCGGTTGATGAACTCGCCATTCAATACATACTCAATGCCCTTATCCTTCCACCAATCAAGGATAAATCAATTGATAAATGAGCTCCACCACCCACAATAGTCACTCGGTTGATGAACTCGCCATTCAATACATACACAATGACCTTAGCCTTCCACCAATCAAGGATACATCAGGGGGCCGTTTCATAAAGCTGTTCGTAAGTTAAGAGCGACTTTAAGAACGACTGGTGAACCTTTCTTACTCGCTAAACCATCGCCAATGCTGTAGGCCTATACCATTTACCAAAAGAAAGGATCACCAGTCGTTCTTAAAGTCGCTCTTATCTTACGAACAGCTTTATGAAACACCCACCAGTTGATAAATGAGCTCCACCACCCACAACAGTCACTCGGTTGATGAACTCAGCCATTCAATACATACTCAATGACCTTGGCCTTCCACCAATCAAGATATACATCAGTTGATAAATGAGCTCCACCACCCACAACAGTCACTCGGTTGATGAACTCAGCCATTTAATACATACTCAATGACCTTATCCTTCCACCAATCAAGGATACATCAGTTGATAAATGAGCTCCACCACCCACACCAGTCACTTGGTTGATGAACTCACCATTCAATACATACTCAATGACCTTAGCCTTCCACCAATCAAGGATACATCAGTTGATAAATGAGCTCCACATCCCACAACAGTCACTCGGTTGATGAACTCAGCCATTCAATACATACTCAATGACCTTATCCTTCCACCAATCAAGGATACATCAGTTGATAAATGAGCTCCACCACCCACACCAGTCACTCGGTTGATGAACTCAGTCATTCAATACATACTCAATGACCTTAGCCTTCCACCAATCAAGGATACATCAGTTGATAAATGAGCTCCACATCCCACAACAGTCACTCGGTTGATGAACTCAGCCATTCAATACATACTCAATGACCTTGGCCTTCCACCAATCAAGGATACATCAGTTGATAAATGAGCTCCACCACCCACACCAGTCACTTGGTTGATGAACTCGCCATTCAATACATACTCAATGACCTTATCCTTCCACCAATCAAGGATACATCAGTTGATAAATGAGCTCCACCACCCACACCAGTCACTTGGTTGATGAACTCACCATTCAATACATACTCAATGACCTTAGCCTTCCACCAATCAAGGATACATCAGTTGATAAATGAGCTCCACATCCCACAACAGTCACTCGGTTGATGAACTCAGCCATTCAATACATACTCAATGACCTTGGCCTTCCACCAATCAAGGATACATCAGTTGATAAATGAGCTCCACCACCCACAACAGTCACTTGGTTGATGAACTCAGCCATTCAATACATACTCAATGACCTTATCCTTCCACCAATCAAGGATACATCAGTTGATAAATGAGCTCCACCACCCACACCAATCACTTGGTTGATGAACTCAGTCATTCAATACATACTCAATGACCTTAGCCTTCCACCAATCAAGGATACATCAGTTTATAAATGAGCTCCACATCCCACAACAGTCACTCGGTTGATGAACTCAGCCATTCAATACATACTCAATGACCTTGGCCTTCCACCAATCAAGGATACATCAGTTGATAAATGAGCTCCACCACCCACACCAGTCACTTGGTTGATGAACTCACCATTCAATACATACTCAATGACCTTATCCTTCCACCAATCAAGGATACATCAGTTGATAAATGAGCTCCACCACCCACACCAGTCACTTGGTTGATGAACTCACCATTCAATACATACTCAATGACCTTAGCCTTCCACCAATCAAGGATACATCAGTTGATAAATGAGCTCCACATCCCACAACAGTCACTCGGTTGATGAACTCAGCCATTCAATACATACTCAATGACCTTGGCCTTCCACCAATCAAGGATACATCAGTTGATAAATGAGCTCCACCACCCACAACAGTCACTTGGTTGATGAACTCAGCCATTCAATACATACTCAATGACCTTATCCTTCCACCAATCAAGGATACATCAGTTGATAAATGAGCTCCACCACCCACACCAATCACTTGGTTGATGAACTCACCATTCAATACATACTCAATGACCTTAGCCTTCCACCAATCAAGGATACATCAGTTGATAAATGAGCTCCACATCCCACAACAGTCACTCGGTTGATGAACTCAGCCATTCAATACATACTCAATGACCTTATCCTTCCACCAATCAAGGATACATCAGTTGATAAATGAGCTCCACCACCCACACCAGTCACTCGGTTGATGAACTCAGCCATTCAGTACATACTCAATGACCTTAGCCTTCCACCAATCAAGGATACATCAGTTGATAAATGAGCTCCACCACCCACAACAGTCACTCGGTTGATGAACTCAGCCATTCAATACATACTCAATGACCTTATCCTTCCACCAATCAAGGATACATCAGTTGATAAATGAGCTCCACCACCCACAACAGTCACTCGGTTGATGAACTCAGCCATTCAATACATACTCAATGACCTTATCCTTCCACCAATCAAGGATACATCAGTTGATAAAAGAGCTCTACCACCCACACCAGTCACTTGGTTGATGAACTCAGCCATTCAATACATACTCAATGACCTTAGCATTCTCCCATCAGCAATCATGGACTGAAGTCAGTTGTATATCAGTTGATACTCCTGAAAATTTTCATGATCATGACTTCTTCCCATGTGACAGAAAAACAAATTCCTTATGGTTAAGGTAAATCAACATGTTGAAGTAGATAGAATTATCTTACTAGAGAATAAGACGTATACCATATCTCTTTCTACTCTATAAACTACCTGTACTTTTTAGATTGATTAGAGGTCATTTCGTCAGCTGAGAACCAAAAGGGTACTATTGCAGATCAAAGATGTTCTGTTGAGAACTAAAAGTGTGCTCTCTCCATGGACTTTGTACAGCAATAGTGCACTTGTGTTTTTCAACAGAATATCTTTCAGCTGCAATAATGCCCTTCTGGCTCTCAACTGATGCTTGTCATATTTCGTACCTGAGAGCATCCAGCATGTCTACTGGCAAGCAACACACATAGGCTATGCATGTCCTGCCAAGAGAATTTTTAAGGATATTGTGGTACCCTTATTATAGTCATAACGTAGATATCTTTATTAATATGTTATGACTTGACTTATAAAGCTTTGAGACCATTCTTGTCTGACCTAAACCATTGCAACTGAATCAGTTATTTTGATTATGAATCCAGCACAAGATTCCAACTGTATTTTATATCTGTCACATACAGTGCCTGTAACAATAATTGATATGAATTGTAGGAGTGATTTTAACTTGACATGATAGAGCATGTATAACAAAAAACACAACTAAATAATTATACATTTGCAGCATTCATGTCAAGGTAAAAGAGCACTGGAAACAAAAATCACACTTGATAATATGATTAAATTCTATTCTTATTTTACAAAGTTTCTGATATTTCAAATACTAAATCTTTCCTTGTACATATGCACTAATTCTGAAGCCAACTAAAGATATTATTATTTTTCATGAATTATAGTTGTGTTCAATTACATAATCTCAATGTACAACTCCACAACCTTTAAAAAAAAGGGGTAACGCTTTTCTGAGTACAGATATGAATGCAGTATAAGTCAAATTGTACATTGAAAATCATTCCAGCTGAGTTGACACAGTCAATAACAGTAAGATATTGATAGATAATGCTATGGAAGGAATAATAATGATAAGTTTTATTTACCCAGGGTAGCCTCTTTAGCTCTCATTACCCTTCTCCATTCTAAAATGTAGCACCTGACATGAAGGCAGAAAATCCCATTTACAAAGTCTTTGGTATGATACGAGCAGTGATTAAACCCATAACCTCCCATTCATGAGGCGGATTGTCTACTGCAGAGCCACTATGAAAGAAAGGGTAGAGATGGTGCACATAGTGTATAATGATTTTTTTTTATGAGCATGATGAAAATAAATATTCGGAATTCATTGTTAAAAAGATTTTATATGTACTTATGTTTTAAAAATCTTGTTTTACAAGTACTGTAAAATAGAAGGATTGTTATACCAATATCTCTTCTCATAACATTTTAACATCTTGATGTTGAATAAATGATTTTTTTTATATACATCCTACAACCTACCCAAGTAATCATTTGCTTTATTTTATCCATCACAAATTCTTTATAATACAATTTACAAGACAAGAGGTAATGTATTTCAGTCAGCTGTATTTTAAAAGTATTTATGACTCTTGAATTTGAATATTGCAAGGCAATTATTTTTCCAAATCTGGATCTGGATGTATACGTTGCAGGACCCTCTTGGCATAAACGCATCGGGTACTTGACCTGAATTTTTGCCGGGTGAACACCCTACTCTTGACGAATAGTGTAGGGGAAGGCGGGGTAAGTCGTGACACTTTTTGCATTTTGCATGTTAGAATTGATATGACTAGTAATATTGTAGAAATGAGTACCTTGCCTTTAAATTTGATTCTTGGGAAATCTTTTTCACCTATAGATAACTTTCTACCACCTCACTGAAAGTCATCGTGACCTTTAAAAAAAACGATGTCAAATGGCTCAACTTGTCTCATCTGTGGGGTAAGTTGTGCCACCGTCTGGGGTAAGTTTAGCCACAAAAAATATGTACAAAATGTATGCAGGAAGAACCAGGATATCAATTTTTCATTTAAAGTCTTTTCACTTGCTAATTCTCTATAAATACTAACATCTTCTAAAAGTAAAAGAACTTTCATGTGAATTTGTTCCTTTCTGCCTGCATATCAATGGCTTTTTACATTTTTAACATTTTTTAATATACATCACCATAAGAATTACCATGGCTCAACTTGCCCCATGTTGATTTGGCTTAAATTATCCCAGTCCAAACTTATTGCAATATTTTCACATCCACACATTTCTCATGCATTCATCATGTAAAGGACTATGACAAAAATGAGAATCCATACCTGGACTAACAATATTGTTGTTATTTCTATAATATATTTAAAATGATAAAAAGTGGCCCATGACTGCCTCATACTAAACCATGATTAAATAATGTGACAATGATAATTAGATAGAATGGGCAGTCAACCCAAACCATTTATAAGTAGGGGCCAAAGCCACTTGTTCCTGGGACTTAAACAGGGTTTACCCCTTCACAGCCTGGTCGGATGCAAGCAAGGGTTGGTCAGTTCGGAGCCAAGTTACACAACTTTGACTTATACCCCCCCCCCTATTTTCTTAAGTATTGATATGCATGTATTGGGTGTTGACCTACTTAAGTGTTAAGTATAATAATTGTTACAATGATGTAAGGGGATGGAAGTAAGTTTGAATTTTTCATAATAGTAAAAATCTTTTTTATTTATTTTTTTTCTATTTTTTATCCTTCATATTCCAATCAATAATTATATCAAGCATAACTTTACAAACTGCTGTAAGAACTTCTCCATTCAATGGGTACTTTATCCTGTTATAATCCTTCTAAACATTTACTGGGATAAACTTATGTCAAATTATGCATTATACTATTTAATGATGAACTATAGTCTGTTTGAAACGGAAAATCAGTGAAATGAAAAATTATTGAGAAAGTGGGTATTGGTCACAGCATGTATATTCTATTTATAAAATGTTACTACTTTAACACTGGTTAAATCTCCAAACTTTCGTCTCTGAAACAGTTGTGTAAGTTTGTATTTATTTAGCCGTAAACTGAATTTTTTCCTTCATCTCATCATTATCGTCCTGTGGAACAACCATCAACATCTGCTGCAAGAAAACTGTCAGGTTATCTGGAAAACAAAGACATTCAAAAGATTAAAAAATTACTTTAACATAATAGAGAAATCTGAGCAAATACCACGAACACCTTTATCATTAATCACTTATCAAACAAATTTGGCTTGATTTTATAAAACATTATGATGCAAAACATGAGGGTTTTGCAAATGAGGGAATCGTTAACATATATTCTTGTATGAAACTTTATTTATTGTCATAGATCTGATAATACATTGAATACAATATACAGTGCGTCCCACAACGAGGAATAATCTAAGTAATATCAGATGAAAGAGGAGATTCTAAGCTTTACATTTGTAGGTCATTTGTCTATTGTATTTGTGATTAAGTTGTGATAAATCATCGCTTAATCTCATTTTCAGTTTTTCTTTTGAGGACTTTACATCTATTTTAGAGGAAATTATGTGTGGTAAACTTTTCTCTATTCATCTCAGAAAAGAAAATGGGGGGGGTATACTTGACATGTATCAATCAAGTTGATGAAGTGTGCATTTATATTTGATGATGGATAAATCATTTTTTTCATATTCAATATAATACTTTTTGTTAGTAACATTTCAAGTTATCTTAATTGTGATACTCTCAGTCAGATTGTAACACCTTTGTGGAAGATTGCAAAATAGGGAGGAGTAACTAGTTAAGGGTTATTGCCAATTCATCTTCTACCATCCCGTCTTCTCATCACATGGTCTACCTTCATTTTGTTTATCATCCTTCTTAACTATTTTGTTTACAATAATTTTGTTCAAATCATTGTATATTGCCAAATTGTCCATTAATTGGTTCATCCAACGTTCATTTGGTCCAATAGCTATGTCGGCTAATTTCAGTTGGTGCAACATCCACTTTGTGTACTTATCAATTCATGTAATTTCTGTTTCGTCTAATTATCAATTTGTCCATCAAACATCAGGTTATCAGTTTGTCTAACAACCAAACTGTCTAATAACCATTTAGTCCAATTTCCAAATGTCCAATTGACATTTAGTCTAATATCCAATCGTTCCAATAGCAATTTCATCTTCAAATACTTTGGTGCAATATCCACTTTGTGTACTTATCAATTCATCTAATTTCCATTTCATCTTATTATCATTTTGTCTATCAAACTTTAGGATATTAGTTAGTCTAACAACCAAAAATTGTCTAATTACCATTTAGTCCAATTTCCAAATGTCCAATAGCCATTTAGTCTAATATCCAATCGTTCCAATAGCAATTTCATCTTCAAATACTTTGCATTAACCGAGGAGGGGAGCAAGATGACTTATTGATTATACCTGGAAAATTACTGAAGATGATAAAAAATAAAATACTGCGATTAAGGCTACCACCCCCCCCCCCCCCCTTACCAATCTGTCCCATCTCCTTTCCCTTTTTGTTCATTTATGTTTACTGGAAATCCACTTCACACATAAAAATTAGGGTAAGGGGGTAGTAAAACGATCTGATCCGCCTATGCATAAATGTGTGAAAGTGTGAAGGAACCAAAATTCTGCAATAAACTATACACATATGCACCATAGAGAGCTAGTGCCAGTATAGTAGGCAAAACAAATAGTAGATGAAATGGTGATTGGCCGAGATAGCGTTCAGATATATTGGCGATTAGACGAGATGGCATTTGGACCAAATGACTGTTGGCCATAAAGGTTTAGACAAAGTAATAGTGGACCAACTGCAGTTTGACCAAATGGAACACTGATAAAAAGAAACTAGACGAAGTGTTTATTAGACCATATGTCCTTGGCCCTGTAGGCTTTAAGATGGAATGGTAATAAGAGTGGACAAAGTGGCGATTGGACTAATTGGCAAAAATTATGTTGATGATTACAAATACCCAGTTCCATAAACCTCCTTCATATTTGTTCTCTCACTTTTCAGCCCATTACAAACATAGTCCCACTCTCTCCACAAAGTCAGGCTGAAAATTTTACTAACCCATTCCATTGATGAACCAATTGGGTTTATTCTTCCAAGCCACGCCCACATAGTAGACTGGTATCCCTAGAAGAGTAATGGCTAAACCTATTCCACAATCTACAGGACTGCTGTAGATTGACATACCAATCAGGAACAATGCACAGCATACGAAGATAATTGGTATCACAAGAGGAACCTGTTGTGATATTAATAGGACCTCTCAAATATACACAAGGGATATGATTATGAATATCCAGCAGAGGCAAGAGATAAAAAGACAAATGGTTGAATTAGATGGAGTAGAAAATGAAAGGAAAATAAATTGTAGAAAAAGTTCCCGTGTAAAATATGAAAAGATAACAAGGGAGATAATGAAAGGTAAAGCAGAAAAAGTATTAATTAAATATGAGAAAAGGCAAGCAGATTGTGAGGTGATAAGAAAAAGAACAAGAAGAAGCAGTAGTAGTAGAAGTGGTGGTGGTAGGCTAGTCGTAGTAGTGGTAGTGGTGGCAGTAGCGATTGTAGTAGAAGCAGTAGTAGTAGCAGCAGCAGCAGAAGAAGAAGTAGTAGTAGTAGTAGAAGTAGCAGCAGCAGAAGTAGTAGTAGTAGTAGAAGTAGCAGCAGCAGAAGTAGTAGTAGTAGTAGTAGTAGAAGTAGTAGTTGCAGTAGTAGTAGTAGTAGTAGTAGCAGAAGTAGTAGTAGTAGTAGTAGTAGAAGTAGTAGTAGTAGTTGCAGTAGTAGTAGTAGTAGTAGTAGCAGCAGTAGTAGTAGTAGTAGTAGTAGTAGTAGTAGTAGTATCAGCAGCAGTAAGTAGTAGTAGTAGTAATAGTCGTAGTAGTAGTAGTATAAATGTAGAAGAGATCAATGAAGAGAAGCAGAATATATAATTATATCTCGAATTAGGTCTTGGATCTTTGTTCCAAGAATGTTAATTTGTAAGAGAGCAAATGTGTATGATATATTATTGGGCTTTGAGATTATTTTTTATTTTATTGTCATGTTTTTCCTCCTTTAGTGATAACAAAATGATACATTGACAAAATAGCAAACTAGGAATAACACTGAATTTGATTTAACTGTAAAATAATTTTGAATAAGAAATGATGTAGGATGAAGAGTAAAGTAATGTCAATCACTGGCAACACACGCGCTCAATCCCCACAAAAACATATCCAAACACACCCACACACACTAATCCAATAGAGTTTTTATCAGTCTATACTTAATGCATTTATACAATTATTTTACCTTAATGGGTCGTTTCAGGTAAGGATACTTCCATCTGTAATACGGGATGACTGCACAGGCTAAAGCGGTGAAGAACCAGCCGGAAAATCCTATGTAGTTGATCAAACTACTCACATCTCCACTTACCATCATTATGATGGCGATAGGTAACTGCAAATAAATAGCTGATAAAATACCTATACTGCAGTCGATTTTCAAATATCAAGAATTTGGTTTTAAATAAGTATGCTTTATACTATTTTTTATGTACTGATATGTACCATTGATATGATCTGACTTACCAGACCTGCAACAGAAGGACGTTTTGCTGAATTTGTGTACCGTTACATATGATCCTGACTTACCAAACCAGCAACTGAAGGGGGTTCTGCATAACTTTGTGTACCATTGAATATGATCCTGACTTACCAAACCAGCAACTGAAGGGGGTTCTGCATAACTTTGTGTACCATTGAATATGATCCTGACTTACCAGACCAGCAACAGAAGGGGGTTCTGCATAACTTTGTGTACCATTGAATATGATCCTGACTTACCAGACCAGCAACAGAAGGGGGTTCTGCATAACTTTGTGTACCATTAAATATGACTCTGACTTACCAGACCTGCAACAGAAGGACGTTCTGCCGAACTTTGTGTACCGTAATCAGATCCCGACTTCAACAGAAGGGTTCTGCTGAACTTCTTTTACTGTTAGATATGATCCTGACTTACCAGACCTGCAACAGAAGGGGGTTCTGCTGATCAATATTTGAGAACTGTTAATTACTATTACTAGGGGTTCTGCTGATATTTGAGAAATCCTGATTTTACAGCATTTCTGCACCAACAAAAAGAAGAACTGCTAATCTATCTTTTGTGTACCATCTATATTATCTTGACTTACCAGGCCTGCTGCGGCTGGAAGTGGTGTCTTCTGATTTATGTGTACCATTGACAGGACTTCGGGAACTTGGCCTTCACGTGATGCTACGAGCAGCACTCTGCAAAAAATAATAACATAAAACAAACGATCTTATGTACCACCGCTCAAAGTTGATTTTTGTTTCTTTGTTTGTTTGAAGGGGGTGTCCCAGTGTAATGTGAGCCAACAATTTTTTTGGGGGGCCGTCGATATGACGTACCACGTAAAAATTAATAAGTTGCGATCGAGCAAAAATTTTGACATTACAAAAATATAAGTTCATGATAGATTTTGACATAATATTTGCAAAATGATATTATATTTCACCCTTATCCCTTTCCTTTTCTCTTTTTTTTCTTGGTCGTGATTTTTTTTCGGGGGGGGCGGCAAAATGCCTTGTCCTAACAGTCATTCCTTAGCTTTATTTTTATAAACAACATAGATGTGTAATAATTTCATAAGCACTATTTAAATAATGTGAGTGCGAGCTAAACAATTGTGAAACTTGTACATGTATTTTTTCCTGAAAATCGAACATTCTAGGCAATGTTTGTGAATCTGAACAAGATGCGTATGTTACTAGATAATTTCTGCTCAAGCTAATGCGTTCTGGTCTTTTCGAAAAGGAACCTGTTAAGAACGTTTTGCAGTTAGCCATTAAGACAATACATATTTCAATAATTGAATGATGCGAGCGGAAAAAATGAGATTTCAAAACTAAAAACGGGACACTCTGTTCATGTTTTGTAAGTCATGAAAGAGGTTGGGTATAATTTGGTATCTTCCTACATCAATAATGCGAGCGCAAAACGTGAGCAGAAAAGTTTTGATATTCTGATCCGAAACTGGATAATTTTAGCACATTTTGAATAAAGATCAAGCTGCCTATCTCAATAAAAATGCTTGCGCGTGTTTTAGAGTTAGACAGAATCTGGGCATTCTGAATTCATTTTATTTTTCATTATGAAAATCAATAATGCGAGCGCGAAGCGCGAGCTAATATAATATCATTTTGACCTAGGATTGAGACTTTCTAGGCCTAAGCATATTTTGTCATCATATGAAAATGATGACTCTATTCCTCTTCCTAAGCGCGATATGAAACTTGTCGATATTCCTTTCCGAAAAAGGGACAATTTAATTATTAGGAATTCATAAAAATTGTATTATTATATTTATTAATCAAATAAGCCTAATGAGTGCATGAAATTTGTTGACATTGAGGCCTGAAAACTGGTCATTCAGTTAAGCACTTTCGTAATCATGAATGGGATTCATGGGTTGATATATTTTTAAAAAATAATGCGAGCGCAAATCACGAGCCGTAATTTTGTATAAACTGTCATAAATGAGGGATTTAACTGTAGTTTGTTATAGAATTACTACATAGGTAGGCCTATACATAAATCACCATCAAAATGCGAGCGCACAGCGCTAGCTCATAGGGCCTTCATTTTTTACAATCAGACATCTGAAAAGGGATATTTTGATAATCTTATGGAATACACAAAGACAATATGCACTGAGGCCTACTTGGCAAATCAAATAATGCGAACGTATAGCGCAAGCTGCAAAATGTTGATATCAATACCTTAAAACAGACATTTTACAGAGCACTTAAAAAATCGATTGGTAAATCATACAAAAAAAATGAAAGCTCGATATCCGAGCTAGATAAGTTTTGTTTATTGACTTCAAAACTTTATATTTAAAGCTACATATCAGCCTATTGAGCAAGATACATGTTTGTATCCCATCAAAACAAGCAATGCGAGCGCGAGCGAAAATTTATTATTTACAAAGATTATTTTCCAAGTCTTCCCCTGACCTAATTTTATTTGCTCGTCTTACTCCTCTCATTGTTTCTCTTCTTTTTTCCTCCTTTCTTTCCCCTTCTTTTCTTTCTTTCCCCTTTTTTTTATTTTTTGCTCCGCCAATAGGGAGGGGGGCCTGGGCCCCTCGCCCCCTTGGATCCGCCTCTGTATTCTGAACTTAATCTTTTCTTGCAGCTATTGTAGCGCAACCTTGAAAAAAAATACCCCCCCCCCCTCCGGGACTGCATGCGCCCTGATATGAAAGTGTACTTTCCCGGCGTGAGTATGAGAACTAAGATTGTTGGTAGGGTGATCAATTTTTAGATATATATATTTTTTTTGGGGGGGTCCTCCTAAACATTGACTAAGGGGATGCCGCGGTCGCCACGAAGTGTCAGCGGTGCATATCCCTGACCGAAATTTGTCAGTCTAGTTTGATGGCTATTTTGTTTCTCGGGGGGGGGGGGCAATTAATGTGAACAGTTTTTTGGTGATATCATCTTACCAATAAGGCAATATACTATAGGTTTTCCCGTCCAATTTCATCAGGGTTGCATTTAAATTAATGAAAGGACTTTCAAATTCGAAATATTTTGTCAACCCTCTGCACACATGGTTCATTTTCATTTATTCATCATTTAATTCCGTTATATTTCATTCCTTTGAATTTGGTAGAAATTCAATTTAGGGAGAAATTCGTTCAAATTAATGGCCAAAAGTTGTCATTTTTATTTCGCAACGATGAACTAATCGTTTAATTTCACCCAAAATACCATTTTCAATTTCATTAATCGGCACACATATTTGCACTTTAAACGTCCAAATTCAGATAACAGGTTTCTGTGTTCATTTTTCTTTTATAACGTTATACAATTTTTTTTCTCCAAACTTTACCCTATCTTTTTTTCTGTTCTTTCAGTTAGAATAATTTTATTCCACTATGTTTGATAAAGACGCAATTCATGTAACACTTATAGGATATGGTTGTGAACGGTTATTCTTTTAGTGATTAATGAGTGGGTGCAGGGGCGGATCAAGGATTTAAAAAAAAGGGGGGCATTTTCCCTAGGAATTTGACGAGCAAAACAGAAGGTTTTTAACCAAAGAATAAGGGACGGTCCACGATTTTTTTTTAATTGTGGCTCTAAAAGGGGGGGGGGGCACGGACACGAGCCGGGTGTGTCCCCTCCCCCTGGATCCGCCAGTGAGTGGGTGGATGATCTGTGCCAATGGTAGGTATTTTTTTTTTTCATCTTGTTCTTTTTTCATTTCATATTATTGTAAATTATATCGTTGTGGGGAAGAGATGGTATTGACCACGATCTATAGTTATGAAAGTGGAAAAACGAGTTGTTGTTCCGATGATGGTTTTTCAGATGGATGATACATTTCAGTATAATGGTAAACATCCAATTAAGAAGTAAATCCCATTTCCATAATCATTCAAATGAAGTAAAATAAAAAATAAAAAAACGAAAAACACTGTGCATATCCTATAAGTGATCGCATATTAATGATTTTGAATTCCTAAACCTTCGCAAGAAGGGTACCGTTGCGAATTTGAAAACACCTTTTCGGCTATTTGAATTTGATCGATCTTTATACTTATTTAAATGAAATAACCATGAAATCGCGTGCCAATATGATTAAATTAAATAAAGTATTTGGATATTTAAATGTTGATCTCCTAGGTCCTTCGAATTAGTTGCAAATTGAACTATTACATCATTAAATCGGTTGAAATTTTGACGAAATTGGACGGAAAACCTATAGTAAATAAAAATAAATAATTTGTAAAACCATGCATACTACCGATTCAAAGAACAGTTTCCAATTTGAGGCCTTCTCGTTCATACCTGGCAAAAGTGATTGCACCGCCGTTCAAATTGCCTGCTATAGAGATGGCAACTACAACACTAAGAATCCATGACCAGCTTCCAAAACACGTTGACCAAAGTCCTGAGGAATACAAAATAAAATTGTGACTAGAGGTCATTGTCAGAACGCTTTGATGATGGAAGGAAAGAGATTTAATCCAGTTCTTATTCAGGGAACACAAAATCAAGAATATCGAGTTGATTTACAGGATATCAAACCAACCGTCGCAATTTTGTTTCTTGATAAAGCATATTGCATTCAATCCACTGCATTTTAGACTTCTCCTTTTCTGTATTTACAGTTACATTGAGTGAGTAATCTTTTAAGTAAATGACATCAATGACTTGATTGATCTATTAATGTGTTTACATAGTTAGTTATCAGGTTTTTTCAAGGTTTATCAATTCATTCACTTTTTAAATGTGAACCAATAAATAACCTTTTGGCCCTCCAAGCCATGACGACAGGCGATAATGCAAATTATTATAGACAGGAGGTATGTATAGATATCTATCTCTTCTCATCGTCTTCATACTAACGTGTATGTAGTTGTGGTAGGCCCTATATTAATATCATCCGCAGATAAAATAGAAAATAGCAAAAGAAGCAAGTAAGAGATCGGTCACGAAAGAACAATCTTGTAAATGACAAACCAAAGCAACTGCGTTGGAAGCGATGATTTCAGCCGAGTTTAGCACAGTGAAGTAAGCAATGTTAGTGAGAACGTAAATGATGATGACGATGATGACGGATATTATAATCGCCAAAGGTATCGTCCTGTACCCAAAGACAGAGAGACATAAAAGAGAGGGGAGATTTATATTTAAAAATCAGCTTTATTATTATGGAACATTTTACAATTTTTGTCTCACCTGCGTAGCAGAGTGAGACTATAGGCGCCGCTTTTCCGACGGCGACGGCGGCGGCGTCAATATCAAATCTTAACCTGAGGTTAAGTTTTTGAAATGACATCATAACTTAGAAAGTATATGGACCTAGTTCATGAAACTTGGCCATAAGGTTAATCAAGTATTACTGAACATCCTATTAGAGTTTCATGTCACATGACCAAGGTCAAAGGTCATTTATGGTCAATGAACTTAGACCATGTTGGGTGAATCAACATCAAAATTTTAACCTGAGGTTAAGTTTTTGAAATGTCATCATAACTTAGAAAATATATGGACCTAGTTCATTAAACTTGGACATAAGTTTAATCAAGTATCACCAAACATCCTGCATGAGTTTCACGTCACAGGTCAAAGGTCATTTGGGGTCAATGAACTTTGGCCGATTTGGGGGTATCTGTTGAATTACAATCAAAACTTTATAAAAGTTTTTGGATCTGATTCATGAAACTTGGACATAATAGTAATCAAGTATCACTGAACATCCTGTGCAAGTTTCAGGTCACATGATAAATGTCAAAGGTCATTTAGGGTCACTTTGGCCGAATTCGGGGTATTTGTTGAATTTCCATCATAACTTTATAAGTATGTTGGTCTAGTTCATAAAACTTGGACATAAGAGTAATCAAGTATCACTGAACATCCTGTGCGCATTTTAGGTCACATGACCAAGGTCAAAGGTCAATGAACTTTGGCCATAATGGGGGTATGTTGAATTACCATCATAACTTCGCAAATTTATTGATCTGACTTTTGAAACTTGGACATAAGAGTAATCAAGTATCACTGAATATCCTGTGCAAGTTTCAGGTCACATGATCAAGGTCAAAGGTCATGTGAGGTCAATGAACTTTGGCCACATTGGGGGTATTTGTTGAATTACAATCCTATCTCTGTAAAGTGTATTGGTCTAGTTCATAAAACGTGGAAATAAGAGTAACCCAAGTATTACTGAACATCTTGTGCGAGTTATAGTAGTTTTCAAAGTCAGAACTGCTGCTATGTTGAATCGCGTGATGCAGGTGAGACGGCCAGAGGCATTCCACTTGTTTATTTTTATTTTGTGATAGATTTTGACATAGCATGCATAAAATATTATATTTTACACATTTACTATTTTGTTTTTTTCCAATTGTTACTTTTTCTTGGTCGTTGGAAATTTTTGGAGTTCAGTGCCCCGCACTCCATATCTATACGCAAGTGATTACTGTAGTAACCTTTAGGTATCTTATTCAACGATTAACTTTTGATAGAAACACTTCGTTTATTCCCAACTAAATGAATATATCCGATTTGGGGGAATTTGTTAAGAAAGTAACCTTTTTTCAAACTTTCGACATTTTATAGTCGTACTCATCGAATGAAACAATATATCAATAGGGCTATTATACCCTTCTTTGTTTGCTATGAGTTAGGGAAATGATCTTCTTAAATCCTGCCTGAAATATTTCTTTCTTACCTGCCAGGGTTGATGATTTCTTCCGAAATCGAAGGTAGATATTGCCTGTTAAGAAAATTAGTTAGAAATGTTTATAATTACAAAGTATTTTCACTAAATATGAGATTCAAATAAATTAAGATTTGGTTAAGTGCTGCTATTTCGTGCAAAGCCATGGCGTGTTTTCCTTCAGCACCGTGCTGCACTCGACCCAGGTGAGGTAAATGGGTACCCGGCAGGAGTAATTCCTTGCATGCACTGAGCGCCGGTGATGGTAGCTCGAGCTAAAGCCGGGGTAAAAATAACGGTGTCCGACCACTTGACCGAAGGTCCGCTAGACCGAGGGTCCGCGAGACCGAGGGTCCGCTAGACCGAGGTTCCGCGAGACCGAAGGCCCGCGAGACCGACTTTTTCCCATCATCGGTTGCCGCGGTCGAGTGGTTTAAAACGCCTCGTTGCAGCGGCGTAACAGGTGCCTGTTATTGGGGAGGGGGTCAAATAATTCCCTGTAACTAAATAGAATCAATGGCGTTGCTATTCATTTAAGGGGGCGGTGGTGAGCACGCGAATCGTGCGAAACACGTACTGCGCGCACGAAACGTCTCTCTAGGGGGTGCAGGGAGGGGGTGTTTCTGCTACTTACAGTATAAACTAACGATGCCTTATTTCACTGACACTTCTTAATCATTAACTCTACTCATTTAACGTTTATTTATGGTAAAAATTCTGCTTCATGATCTTGTGCATTTAATGTTTAACAAGAAAACTGGAAATATAGAAATATACAAACACCTGGAACATTGAACCTTCATTATGGGCAATCCTATCTTTTTTTTTCATTTAAACAGATAAGAAGAACAAGAAGGTGAAAATTCTAAAGAAAAGAACGTACATTAATACCTGTCCTCGGGAAAATGGTCCTTCTGGGGAGTTTTCATTGGGGAGTTATCATGGGGGAGTCGCCCTCCGGAGTAGTCCTCTGGGGGAGTTCTACTAAAACCCATTTTTTATTGGTGTTGTTACTATTTTTTTTATGATATCAGCAGCTGCAGCAGCAGTTGTAGAAGAAGAAGTCGTAGTAGTAGTTGTAGTAGGAGTCGTATTCATATTCTAACCGACACTCCAAATAAATGGATGAATATTTTTCTAATACCAGACAACGTTTTATAAACAGTCCTGTATGTTAAAGTTATGTATACTATGGTATGATTTCGTTAGACGATAAAGTAAGAGAGGGGATGGGGTGTCCGATGTCGTAGTATTATGAAAATCATTTTTGCAAACTATTCCCAGTCTAATAATACTAATTGATATGAAAAAAGGAATCTTTAAATCAAAAGTTGAATAAATGAATGAATAACAAAAATGAACAATTATATGTATTAATTGATTACAAACTTTGTAGCCAAAAAAAGCCACCCCCCCAAAAAAAAAGGGGGGGGGGAAACGTGAGCGAGAAAATAAAAAGGTATAGGAGAACTTAAGACGAGCAAGAGCAGACAAGGAACAATTCGAAGAAAACGTCAGAGCTTCCATGCTTCGCGCGGGAAGGGGGAAACTCCCCTTAAAATACGGATCGCCTTTCGCGCGCTCATTATTACGTAATTCTCACACTTCGCGTGCTCATCACCGCCCCCTAACATGCCTAAAATGAAATCCTAGCAAAGCCACTAATTCTGGACTTAGTTACCGGGATTTTTTTTACACTGCTCCCCCCCCCCCCCCCCCCCTCTGATAACAGGCACCTGTTACGCCGATGCAACTAGGCGCCTTAAACCACTCGACCGCGGCAACAGATGAAGGGGGGAAAAGTCGGTCTCGCGGGCCTTCGGTCTCGCGGACCCTCGGTCTCGTGGACCCTCGGTCTCGCGGACCCTTGGTCTAGCGTGCTGTCACCAAAATAACATCGCTTTGTATCCTCTGGCAAAAAGCGCTTTATAAATCCAGCTATTATTATTATTTTTTAGGGTTGTTCTTAAGTTTATTATATTGTTTGAGTAACGGAGTGTGTGGGTAGAATAAAATACGGTAAAAACTTATTGAGTAACAAATATTAATACAATTGCTTGAGTTTTTTTTTTACATCTAAAGGAGGATTGGTTCAGCATTCAATCTAGTGTATTATGCTGATGTGCTGAACATAGAACAAACTTTTAGTCTGCATTACAATAAGACGATTTAAGGGATTTTTGGGGCCAAAATAGCTCAAATTTCAGCTCGAGCTCTGCGCTCGCATAAGTAATTGTTAACAATAAAGTTCTTGATTTGGTCACTTAATTTGCTCAAGTTCAGTCTCGTTTTAATATCGTCTGTTTCTCTTTCAACCAATCTTGAAGATTCCAGGAAATGCATATGAATTTATAAAAAAAAGAAATATTCATTTTCGCGAAATTTGCTTTTTATCTGTTAAAACCCTGCGGTGGCCACAAGAAACAAAGCCATGTTGTTTAACATTTGAAATTTGGGTCTTTATGTATAAGCTTTATGAATTCGTCTGTTATCATCATCATCATAATGGTTTTTATCGTTTTATTCAAAATACTTACCATCCCGAGTAAGCGTAGAGTCCAGAATAGAAAGCTAGAGGTATTGTCTTCCATTTTATAGATCCTTCAACAAAAGCAGTGTCTATATTCGATGTATTACCTTCATACAAAAAGTTAGATGATAAGATACAATGACTTTTCCAAATGCTTTACTTAAGACAAGAAAAAGAACGACAAGAAGAGATATGTGGTGTTCGGATTGTTCGATTTCTCTCTCTGTCCCTCTCTCTCCAGTTATTATACTATTACATTGAATCTGCGTTCAAAGCAGATTCAGCAATAGAGAAGGGTTAGATACTTTGAAAAGATATTCATCAATAAACAGCTGAAGATGGTGGATTTTGCTACATTCTGTTAAATCGTTGAGTCAACATATAAGTCTGATCGGCCCTGGGAACTCTAATTGGGAAACGACTTTAAAGTACCATGAATAAGGAACACATGTAGGAAATTCCTGTGTTAAACGGTTTTTACCCCCCCCCAAAAAAAAAAAAAAATCCAAATAAACCACAATTCACAGTCTGAAACAGTTCGAAAGTCCTATTCTCCAAATATGTTTCTTCTTTTTAGATTAATAAAATCAATTGAGTGAACCCAGTATACAGGGTAGTAAGATCGGTGCCTTGAACAAACGTTTCCATGGAAATTTGCATTATCCACTAAATTAACAACCAACCATTATAAATTCACACAGGAGAACAACAAAACGTAGTTCATTACACTTTGAAAAAGCTGTGGCAATTAAAAAAATCTACAACATGTGGGTGATTTTGTCACATATATTCTTTGATTTGGGTCTGAACTGTCTAATAAAATTAAAAGTTATGACAGAATGTTACACTTGAGTGAGCACTGTCCAGAAGCCTAAGCCATTTCATGTAATCACAGTTCAGTGTTAAGCAAATATCGTCACGATGGCCTCGGTGTGTAGGAGAGTGGGGTGGGGCGCAATGCAATCTTCAAAGTGTTTTTGGCAAGGAAACAAGTTTAAAAAGGTAGAAGATATCTTCAAATCAATTTTACTAGCTAAATTCCACTTGTTCTTCATGATTAAGGTCTATTTTTATTCGCAAAACTATTTAAAAGTTCTGCGCAAATCATTTTTCACTAACTTTTCAAAAGTAAGTGGTGCTCACTCCAGCGGAATTATAATATTTTTTGACAGTTGTATCGTCATGCGCTGCAATGTATCTGTACCAATGTTAAAATGTGGACACATTTTCAGGATATTACAAATGTATAATTTTACAGGATTTTTTCTAAGTGTAAACTTTTTTTTTTATACGCACTGTATATTAAACAATTCGGACAATTCATCGGCGATGTTCTATTATCTTCTTTTAAAAAATAAAATATTGGTTGTCTTGGGAACTGGTGATATTATTTCGTAGATAATGGTGTATCAAATTTCACAAGTTATTACTCACCTTTAGCAAGTTGATAAACCCCGGCAACAATAATGGCGATAAGACCTAATAATTTACAGGCCGATGTTGCAACTTGGATCTTGCGCGTCAATGGGACGCTAAGACAGTTGAAAATTACAATCAAGACTGAAAAATAAAGAGAGAACTTAAATAGAAATAACAAATATCTATAAGCCTATATATTTATACATTGTCAATAGGTATATAAAGTTAAACCAGCCGGCTTACACGGGCCTGTCCTTACCATGTTGCACATAATCTTTGATATCCACATGATGTATACCAACATATATATATATATAGTAACTGGACCTCAAGGAAAATGTTATAAACAATACAAAACAGTGTTTGGTTTCTTGTTTGTTCATTTTTGTTAATTCAGCTGTTAAGTCACGGATGATGCTAATTTTTAGATTTAAAAAAAAACGGTTCCTATTAACCCTTGCTATATCCCATGCTTTTATTTAATTCGAATTATTTTTTTATAAAATTTGATGGGGTGTTTAGGGGGGACTTCAAAATCAAGCAAGCCAATAAAATGACCCAGGATCATGGGTGAAGCGTCGCCATATTCAGCACTTTCTTAATGTTGAAAATATCTCAATATTCATCACTTCATTCATAAAACAATATCTAATCAGAAACCGATCTGTATTTTTGTACTACCAAGTGCAGCGAGCGAATTAGAATTATTCATCTATTGTAGTAAAGTGAAGATAGTAGAAGTGATTCGATTATTTTTTTTTATTAATTTATTTTTTGTACAACAAAATACAAAACAAAATACTAACAAATAAAAAATTTGAAAATATACTGAAATTTACCTAAATTCAAAACATTCTTGGAAAACTAATAGGTATTTGCAACAGTATTTGTCAAAACAATTAGAAGGGGATTAGTTAACAAGGCCAGGAAAATAAACCATATTTTGCAATTAGATAATCATTTTGCAGCAAACTGTGGAATCAAAGTTAAAACTCTTTTGTATTGTTATTCATTCTCATGTTCATATTCATTCTCCAGTCTTCCCCTTCCGCAATCTCGGATGCTTGCATGTTGTATATAAGTTAGCGAATCTTTTTAAGTTTCTTCCATGCGATGCGTTTTTTTTTTCATATTGAATGTGAAATATGAGAAAAATTGAAATTGCTTGTTGGGCAAAGTAATGTGTTATTTCCCGACGATCCTGATCGCCCGTCTAACCATTTTGCAATTCTAGAACACAATGTTTATCATCATATTACAAAAAAATAAAGACTTTTTGGACTGATTCTCAGGATATAATAAGGACAGTCTGCAGAAATGCTAGAAATGTCTTGAGGAAATGAATTCAACGATCTTGTTTCATCCCTTAGAGAGGATAGAAAACTGAAATGACACAATTTGCGACCTCATCCTTTCCTAATCATTCCTGTCTGCTCTCAAGTGAATGTGTGCCTGAAAGTATGATAACATGAACATGTACTTACGAAGAAGAGCTGCTCCTACTAGTCGGGTAACTGCAAAGGGTACATCACATCCCATGTAAAAGGGTAAAAGAACGTAAAACGCAAAAGAGACAGAGTTGATCGCTCTTGAGCCTGTCTGAATAGCCACTATTCGAGTCCATATTCTCACAAAAGCAGGGACTGGTCCAAAAGCGTTCAGGATAAAAGAGAAGTCTCCCCCAGATACTCTAAATGTTGTCCCAAGCTCAGCATAGCACAGTCCTCCAAACATAGAGAATACTCCACATAAGACCCATACCACCAACGCCCATCCAGTGCTACCAGTATTCACCAATACACCTGCGTGTTGAAGTGAATAAGCAATTGATTTTTGTTTTTTCAATTATCAATTCTTGATATGCATTTCAAAATATATGACTGTTTGAGTTTAATGTACTGTATAATGTTATGATTTCGGTCGCATAATACTTTGCAATTACATCAATGCAACTTCGAGACTGTTCTACTGGGAGAATTAATTCAACTAACTTCGGAGGATCCAGGGGGTCCCAGGGGCCTGCCCTGCCCCCCCCCCCCCCCCCACTGGCGGAGCAAAAAAAAAAGGGGGGAGAGAACAAAGAGAAAAATGAGGGAAATAGGTGGAGAAAACAGAAGGGGAACATAGGAGGAGGAAGACGAGTGAATAAAATCAGATGAGGGGAAATATTTCATGTCATCAAATTTTCGCTCGTGCTTTGCGCTCGCATTATCTTTTAGGTGATTTACATATCTTGCTCAATATGGAGCTTAAAATATCAAATTCGGAAGTCAATATACAAAACAACTTTCAGATCAAAAATCGAACTTCAATTACTTTGTTTGATTTACAAATTGATTTTCCAAAAGTGCTATGAAAATCTATGTTTTATGGTCTAAATATTAAAATTTTCTGCTCGCGGTGCGCGCTCGCCAAATTGGATTTGTCAGGTACGTATTATTATTTCCTGTATTCCATTAAGTTCTCAAAGTATCCCTACAAATTGTTAAAAACGTATTAGCCAGCGCTACGCGCTCGCATTTTGATTTGTGAGTTATGTAGGTAAGGCGGGGTAAGTTGTGACACTTTTTTGCATTTTGCATGTTAGACTTGATATGACTAAAAATATTGTAGTATTAAGTACCTTGCCTTTATATTTCATTCATGGGAAGTATTGTTCACCTATATAACTTTCTACCCCCACGCTGAAAGTCATTGTGACCTTGTCAAATGGCTCAACTTGCGCCATCTGTGGGGTAAGTTGTGCCACCTTCTGGGTTAAGTTGAGCCACAAAAACTATGTACAAAAAGTACGCGGGAAGAACTGGCATGTCAATTTCTAATCTAAAGTCGTTTCAATTGCTAATTATTTATAAACACTAACATCCTCTAAAAGTAAAAGAACGGTCATGTGAATTTGCTTCGTTCTGCCTGCATATAATTGCTTTTTATTTTTTATCATTATTATACATTACCATAAGAATTACCACTTGCCCCATGTTCGCTAGCATAAATTACCTCATTCCGAACTTAATGCGATATGTCTACATCCACACATTTCTTAAGTATCCATCATGTAAAAGACAAGAATGAGAATCCATACCTGGACTAACAATATTGTTCGTATTTCTTTATTATATTTAAAGATGTGTGGGTAAAAGCACTGATCTCTTTTACACCTTTTTTGCTTTTTTTGCTGAAATTTGTATTTTTCCCTCTAAAAAATACCTTTTGTTTCAAAGTTGAAAACAATGTGGTGGGATTAAGGGTTATGTAATGGGTCATCAATGCATGACACCACCATAATGTCTGACTCATTCATTATTGACCTGGGGGTAGTGGCTCAACTTGCCCCATATGCTCAACTTACCCCGCCACCCCCTATATCTCATTGTTAATTCTGTAACAAATCACCATTTCATAACAGTTTATCTACAATTTCGGCTCGCGATTTGCGCCCGCATTGATTGTTGAAAATAATCACATTAACTCATGCATCTTATTCATAATTAAAAAAATGCTTTAAATGTCCAGTTTTCAGGCCATAATATTATTATCTCATTGGGCTTATTAGTTTAATAAATTAGACATTAATTGAATAATCAAATTGTCCTTTTTTTAGAATGGAATATCGACAAGTTTCATCTCGCGCTTAGGAAGAGAAATAGGAAGGTAGTCACCATTTTCATATGATGACATAATGTTCTAAGAATGTCCCTGTCCTATGTCAAAACTCAAAGAAATAATAATGAAACATATCAGCTCTTTTTTAACTGTGATCCATATCCACCTCAGGTATAAAAGGTATTTAGAATGCCCAGATTCTAGGTCGAAATCATAGGTCGAAATATGAAGCACGCGCGCGCATGTTTATTCGGATACGCAGATTGTTATCTATTTAAGTAATTATCCAGTTTCAGATCACAATATCAAAAATGTTCTACTCACGCTTCGCGCTTGCATTATTAATGTAGGAAGATTTCCAATTATTCATCCTTTCCATGATTTACAAACCATGAACTGAGTGTCCCATTTATAGTAAATCTCGATTTTTTCCGCTCGCGTTTTCCGCTCGCATCAATAATTGTTTAATTATATAACTAGCCTTTTCTCGGTTATAAAAAGTGCTTAGAATTTCCATCCTCCAGGTAGAAATTTCAAATTTTTTTAGCTCGTGTTTCGCAATCACATTATTTCATTGTTAACATATGTAATGTCTTCATGGGTAACGTCAAGCAGCCGTTAACAGATCCCTTTCTTATCAGATCAAAACGTAATTTAAAATTTTATTATTTGGTTAGATACACAAGTCATCTCGTTTAGGATTGCCCAGAATGTTTAAATTTTAGGACGAAATACATAAAATAAAGAAATATAAGGTCTATTAGATTATTACATAGCCTTATTTATCTTGATTAAGAAGAATAAAGCTTAGAAATGACTATAAGGACTACCCCTGGCTTCAAAGAAACAAACAAAAATCAACTTCGAGCGACCGATCGGATAAAGTGTGGCTGAGAAAAAATATCCACCCCCTCCTATTGGCAAAGGCTTGATCCGCCCCTGGGGTAAAGAAATCAATCATCGGCAAGGATTCAGACACGGTTCCATTTCTGGAAGTCCTGGTAGAAATTAAATCTGTTGTCATTCCAATTTATTTTAAAAAAAATCAAAATCCTGCAACACAATATGTGGCAATTTTCGTTGTTTCTGTTGTTTTGTTGTTATCAACTGAAATGTGTAGTCGGTAATTTGTATATAACACTTTTGACGGGATGCGTCCCAACCGCGGACTCATCCCATGCTTTACAATATACCGTAATTTTTACAACTCTTATCGCAAGGTTTATGCTTATTAGCAAATATATTGGGGAGCATTGTCCCGAAGTCTCCACTCCCCCAGCGCATAAGCAAAGTATGATTTTTTTTCAACTGATTCAATGACGACCAAGTGTGCTGTTTAACTCTTCAAAGGCAGATCAAAACCTTAAATAAGATGCATTACTTTGGTCGAGACTTTCAATAAAAACATTTGAACACAGACATACCCATACCTTTAGGGGATATGAAAATTCCTCCACCAATGATAGTACCAATCACTATCGAAATACAATCAATTAGAGTCATTTGCCGAATCAATTTGACACCATCTTTATCACCGCCTTGACTAACGATCGATGACGATGTTGACTGCGATGATGCAGGATTTCTAGCCATTGTTCGTGTTCTCTACCAATGATCGACTAATTGTAGCTGACAGACCTGAGACCTCAGTGTTTGAAAGCTAATATTTTTATTATTGATTGTAACAAATGTGGTCGATTATATACATCTATAAAGGTCTTCATGTCATTTTTATACCAGACTTCCCTACTAAATAGTGAACATTAAAAATTAATGGTGTCATTGGTGTCAAATCAACGGGTGTAAGTGTGAATAGGAATTATGGAGGAAATGGTTAAAGGGATAATCAGGGAAATAAAAACACAATCACACAACAATTGACCGTAGCAACTTTCAACAATATTGTTATTTTAAAGATTTTTTTGGCCTTATTATGTAGCTCAAAGTTTATTTCAATCTACATCTAAATATAGACTTGACCGTGCAAAACGCTAAAAAAAATCATTAAAATATGATAACAATAACTAATTTGTGGAGTTTTAAAGCTTGTTAATATTTTGTAAAAACACACTGTTAAGAAAATTCATTAGATGGGCTGATGATGCCATGTCCTCGCTTTCTTTTTTTTTCTTGTGTTCTTACATGTACATGAAATCATAATTATTTGATATTTAACATTTGTGTATGATGTGTCTTTCTTGGAACCAAAATATGTGGCAATTAATATACTATGCAATTATCACTTGTCAGTCCATTATTTATTCTTAGTGGACAAAATCTTAATAGATATAATACAGAAGAACGAATGGGGACAGTGGCGTAACTACCCAAATCTGCTGGCAAAAACAAAAACAAAACAAAAACAAAACCGGGGGAAGAGAAAAGAAAGAAAAAAGGGGAAAGAAAGAGAAACGAAGTAGGGGAATAGGAAATTATTGTATATTATATTATGTTATATTATATGTATTAAGTTACATCAAATAGGAATTTTTTCATAACTTTATGAAGCATAATTTGCTTCGGGCTATGTGTTCATCATTCCTGGTGCTCACATTGTTTATTTAATGAGATATATAATCATGTTGTGCTTAAACATCCCGTTTTCAAGTCAATGTACACCAAATTTATTTCCTCGCACTTCATGTTATCATTGTCTTATGGAGTGACATATGCTTTTTTTACATGACTATATACTTAGAGTGATTGCCCCTTTTAAGGTCTGAATATAAAACATTTCCAGTCCGTGATTACGTTCGCATTAGTGGATTGGTGAGATATGTCTGCTCTTCATGAATTCCTAGGACTATCAAAAAGTTTTAGCTCGCGCTTCACACTTGCATCATTTGGTCAGGATTGAAATACATATGGTCTTAGTGGATTTCTACAAACAAGCCTTAGAATTCTCCTCTTCAGGTCTAGATTTCAACAATTTTCAGCTCGCGCTTTTCGCTCGGAATATTTGATTTATAGTCTTTCGGTGTAATTTTATCAAAATGAGCAAGTGCTTGGCGCTGGAATTAGATGATTATGGTGAAATATATCTGCTCTTCATGAATTCCTAAAAGCTGTCCTTTTCTGGTTTGAGTATCAAACATGTTGGGTTCGCGCTTCGTGGTCACATCATTTGGTTACTGAATTACATATAGTATGTTTGTTTGTCTCTATTTCCATATAAAAATAAAATATATACATGTTCAATTTTTTTAAAGAAATCGTATAGGTCATATAAAATATGGAAGATGTCCCATTTCAGCGGTAATAACAAATTACCACTGTTCCTCCATGGGGTCCTTAGTCTTAATGAATTCTTTCAAACAAGCCTTAGAATGCCCCTCTTCAGGTCTGATGTTCAAAAACTTTCATGTCGCGCTTCACGTTCGCAATATTTGATTAGTGAAATAAAATATCAAGTTCATGAACCAATGACTACAAAAGGGCTTCATGTGTGAAGGTGTTATTCTAGCAAAATCAGCGAGCCTTAGAAGGTATAGTAACTGTTAGGACTACCAAGTGGCGTAACTACGGGGGGGCATGGGGATACGTGCCCCCCCCATCGGTTGGCAAAAAAAAACGGGGAAAAGGAGAAAAGGAGGGAGAAAGGGAGAGAAACGTATTGGGAAGAAGAAATTATTTTTCATTAAAATGTTATATTATATTATAATTATGTTATGTTATATTAAATAACATTTTTTTCATAACTTTATGAAATATAATTTGCTCAGGGCCTATAGGTCTTCATTGTTCCTGGTTTTCGCATTGTTTGACGAGATGGATAATCCTGTTGTACTAAAACATCCCGTTTTCAAGTTATATACACCAAATATATTTCCTCGCACATCGAATTATTGTTTTATGTAGTGACATGCTTCTTTTTCATGACTATATACTTAAAGTGATTGCCCCATTTTAACGTCGTTCAATAAAACATTTCCTTCCGTGCTTACGTTCGCATTATCAGATTGGTGAGATATGTCTGCTCTTCAGTCTTCATGAAATCCTAAAATCAGTCCTTAAAATGTCCTTTTTCTAATATGAATATCTAAAATTTTAACTTGCGCTTCGCGCTTGCATCATTTGGTCAGAGAAATACTATGGTCTTCGTGAATTCCTACAAACGAGCCTTAAAATGCACCTCTTCAGCACTGAATTTCCTAAATTTTCCGCTCGCGCTTCGCGCTCGTAATATTTGATGAGTGAGATGGGTATGATAATCATGATTACAATGACTGCAAAAAGTGCTTCATATGTTTAGATGTAATTCTAACAAAATCAGCATGCGCTTGACACTCTCATTAGATGACTTTGGCGAGATTATGTGCACTCTTAACGGATCCCTTGAAAAATCGTTCTTAAAATATCCCTGTTTGAGGTCAATATATACAAAAATTTCAGCTCGCACTTCGCGCTCGCGTCGTTTGGTTAGCGAAATACGTATGGTATTCGTGAATCCCTACAACAAGACTTAAAATGTCCCTCTTCAGGTCTGAATTTCCTAAATTTTCAGCTCCCGCTTCGCGCTCGCAATATATGATTAGTGAGATGTGTATGTTAATCATGATTACAATGACTACTAGTGCTTCATGTAATTAGATGTAATTCTAACAAAATCAAAAAACGCTTGGCACTCGCATTCGATGACTATAGTGAGATATGTATACTCTCAATGGGTTCCTAAAATATAGTCATTAAAATGTCTCGGTTGTAGTCAATATATACAAAAATTCAGCTCGCGCTTCACGCTCGCATTGTTTGTTTAGCGAGACAGACACATATCATGATTGATTGCAAAAATTTGCCTATCATGTCCCTTTTTAGGTCTGAATATTATAAAAATTTAGCTCGCGCTTCGCGCTCGCATTATGTGATCAGTGAGATGCGTATCCGTTTAATGACACTGCCCTTAAAATGTCTATATTAGGTCAGTATACCTGGCAACTGAGCGCGCTTTGCGCGCTCACTTAGTAACTCAATTTGTTGGTGCCCCCCCCATGCCGTGACCCACGGTACGCCACTGGGACTACCCCTTCAAAGAAACAAACAAAATTTTGAGCGGCTGATTGGGAAAAATATGGTTGAAAAAAAAAAAGATCGCCCCCCCCCCCTATTGGCGCAAGCTGGATCCGCCCCTGACAAGCTATTGACCGATAGCACGTTAGTATTATCACACTAACCTTGGACACATTGAAGGGAAAATATAGTTTATTCGTAATTAAAATGCAGACATAATCTTTATCAGGTCATAAATGCTGTTAACATAGAAATAACGAGGGGCAAACATGTTAATTATGCTGTAAATGTTATAGGCCTTCAACGGGCTTCGGGTATTTACAGAAGAGATGTTGCAATCCGCCTGTTTACAGACCAAATCAGTCATGTCATACATATTATGGATAATTTATATTTTAATCTGAATAGAAAACGGAAAACGGCTGTATCTATTAAACAGAAGATTAATAAAGAAATATATATTCTCATTTGCATTCATATATTTATTCAAATGCTATTTTCAATTTTTGTAAATAGATTTCTAATAAAAAAAATTCAAGCAGGTCAATCATTGTACAAAATTCATTCAAAGCAAGCTGTCGCACGGATTTACTACATCTACATTAAAAAAAGACAAAAGACCCCACCCCACAAAAAAGCCATTCGTTTATTTAATTACACACATTTTTCTGGGGGAGGGGACAACACAAAACAAATTTTGATCTGAATAAAAAAAATCTAATTCACACAGTAATGACACAATTTAGTCCAAAGCTCCAGACTCTAGCTAAAATGAAACCGAGTTTTGGGGTGTGTTTTTTTAAGTCCACACACGGTGTATTCTCATTCCCACAATTTGATTAAATGTTTTTGGAATAATGTTGAGCCCCGTATTTAAAAATGAAAGATTTTGGTGTTGTTGAACATTCAAGATTTGTGCAAGCTTTCACTTCAAACAAATACAAAATTGGCTAAAAAGGCAAAATTTAAAAAACAACGCAAATTATAAAGTTATGAGCCTCTGTTAAAAAACACTTCATTTTGTAACATTTCATTCTTGACCTTTCTTTATTCAAGGCATCTGCACCTGATAACATAATCACATCATTACTTTTGTTGTACCATATGGGAATGGTTTTTGAATCTTGCTAATGATCAGTTACATCGTTTTGCGGATTTTCATAATTATTCCATGGGCACAAGGGTCCTTTGCAGAAAGCTTTATACTAAAACGAATCTGAAAAAAGGTCAAAATGTTTTCACAATGATTGGTTAAAAACTTAAGTTGCGTTTTTTTTTACTTGTATTTTGAATGTACCACTTCCAGTTACACGCCCCATTATTAATTTCTCTCTCTCCCTCCCCCTCTGTCCTTTCCTCTGTTTCTCTAACTCTCTTCCCCCCCCCCCCTTTGCATACAAACGCACACATTTATTTTTCACTGAGATTTTGCCCTCTCCTTTAACTTTTTTTATTACACCCTTTACCACCTTCACCCTATCTTCACACCTAAGATTATTTCAATTTCAATATATATTCATGGTGTTCATAGTTTTAGAAACATAATACAGATACAATTTGTATGCGAAGATGCCCTTCATAAAGATGCGATTTTTTTTGTCTCGAATTCTATATTTTTCCCAGGAAAAGAAATTAACATTGGGTTACCTTTTATCTGATACGTCCTTTATTATAGGTCAATACATTTTATTAGTAACGCTCCATTATTATAATCTACTCCAATCTCTACCAGTACCGACTGTCTTTACACATGCACTTGACCGCAGAACTTTACGGGGAACAGTATACAGACTCATTTTCACAACTTGCAAAGTAAATTTTATTTGTGAGATTCACAATATGTTGTTGGTGATCCATGAACATAAATAAGATATACAAAGTAACATATTTTGCGTGGTAATAGGGTAGGGGAGTCTTTGAAAACGAACGGAATCTTTAAATATTAAACATTAAATAAATTTTCGTCAAAGGAGATCTCTCTTTCATGAACGTTTATGAAGAGGACATAAATTCTTGACCAAATCAGTTTGATATAATATTCCATGCACAAGGTCTGTTGGTCTAACTAGTTATAATCATTTAAAACTTTAGTGATCATGTGTGATTAATGCATTAATCGTAATAGAGATTTAGAACTGGAAAGTTGTCGTAAATAAAAAATGAAATTAAAAGCATAAATTGAAATGATTTTTAAAGCTGTGGGATATTTCATATCTATCCACAGTTTATTATGCATTGGGTCAATGAAAAGGGCAACAACTAGTAACCGTGAGGCGTTCTTCCTTCTCTGTATAACATGTAACCAGTGAAAAGAAGCGGACGATCACGTGATGCGTCCAGAGAACCGGGTCCTAATCGCAGAAAGACTTGGTCACCACGTTCGAGTTTAACCATGACCGAGGCACTGGCTGAATCGAGCGGGTTAGGAGTGGAAGGGGCGATAGTCTGGATCACTTGGGATGTCGCTGATTGGAGATCTTTCCCGTTTTTTAGTTTCAGGAGTTCTATTTGTGTCGTCGCACCCATTGTCGTACTGGAGAAGGAGTAGTAGAAATAGTAGACGCCTTCGAGAGGAGCTGCATGAAAAGAGAAAATCGTGATTTGGGAAGAAAATGGATGATCGCGGGGCTGTGATGGGAGTTATTACTGACCCATCCAGTTTTGAAACAAAGATAACATTTCATATTACAATTCTTATTGATTTTTAATCAAAAAATCTTCAAATGGGCAAAAAATATATAATCTGTATGTTCCTCCTTGTCCAAAACAGCAATAGACTTTTTTTTTCACCGATCTACATCTGTGTTTCTATATTTTCGTACCCCTTTCTCCACTTCTCTCCCATTTTTCTCACCAGTGATGGTGTACAGGGGAAATCAAGGGTGTAATTTTGGACTAAGTGTATGATTTAGAAAACTTGAATTACGAGTGAGCGAAAAGACAGAATATAACAATCAGCATAAGTCAATTTGATTTTAATGTTGTCTTTTGGTCAAAAAAGTAATTGAAGAAAATCAAAGAAACCGATAATTATCACTGATTTATTTTCAATAGGCAATGGACTAATCAGTATTATTGTAAAGCTGAGAATCTCGGACGGTATACCAATTTTAGAAAGAAAATCAAATGTATAAAAGTTCCATATTTGCTCTTTTAACTCAAAATAAAAGAAAATTACCAAATTATAACAAATTTCCGTTTGTTTAAAATAATGCTTGCATATCCATAATTTCATTAAACAGATGCGTTTTCAAGGATTATCTCCCGTGGCTATATAAATTATCGTCAACAAAACAGAGCGTTCAGTGCGACAAAAAAAAAAACCACATGCTTGTTATTCACTATTGTTAGAGGGGACGGGATGCTCCAGCCTCCTACTTGGGTAATGCACAAGGTTTTATGATACCAGTAACCTATGTGTGCTCAAACTGTCAAATGGGAATGACAATGTTTGGACACTATTTTGCTTAAAGGGGTATTTCACCCTTACAATAAGTTTATCAATAAAAGCAGAAAATCTAAAGAAAAATATTGGTTAAGGTTTGATGAAATCAAAGAATAAGGAAGATAGTCGTCACGACATTCCTTTTTTTTAATTTGTGACGTCATATACCAGCAGCTTTGTTATGTTACAAAAATGTATTAAAAGATTGATATGAATTGAGATGAAAATAAATCAAAATGAATAGAAACATATTTCTTATTGGAGGAATGAAATGATGACGTCTGATGATATATCCACCGCACAAAGAAAACATTTTAAACAGTTTTGACAAAATGGCGTTTTGTTTTTAGAAACACGACGGACATCGTCACATGGAGGAATTGCTCGTCTGTGACGTCACAGAATCAATATTTTAATAAATCACAACTCTGTAATTCTCCGATGGATTTTCATCAAACCGTCGTATTTCAGTATATATATATATATATACATATTTCATATATCCTGCTTGTACTAACATTGTATGGGTGAACTTCCTTAATCAGTTTCCACCATACTGAGACAGTTGTTCTATGTCCTGACCCAAAACTAATTTTATTTTTCTAATAAAAAACGTACAATAATGGACGGATCATAAATGGATGTAACTAAATATTTTTGTTCAATAATATACGAACCTCACAATAGTGTGATTTTTTAAAAATTATATTTGGGGTGTATTGTATGTTGGATAGACTCAGCACAGACATGCATGTAGATCTAAGCAGTATACAACACAATTAATAAATTCATTAAAATACCACTTTTGTAAACGAAAAAAATCATTTTCATGCAGTTGCATCGAGGCTATCTTTTTTTTTTTTACCAGAGCGCGCTCAAAGAATTGAATTTTCGGCATATTTTGTGTAGGCCCCCTACCGGTGGAAAGTAACATTTCAAGAAGTGTCATTATCAATCTCTATTTTTAATATAGAAAAAAAAAGAATCAAATTTATATGATGAAATGTTGTAATGGAAACTGACAGTGTAAAAAAAAATCAGGTATTTGTTCCCAAGAACAAGATAAAATAAGCCAAACATTGCCAACCTTATTTCCCCACTCGGGATAGTAACAGTTCAAGGTTATATCATAACCTTGTTCATTGACTGAGTAACAGCCTCCTACAGTATAATTACCTTTGAATCGCCCCGTGATGACATCCAGAACTTCACCGATATTGATATAGATCTTTTTTGAGTTCCTATTAAAGCCCCCAATGTCCCTGGGATCAGAGGATGCGCTGATGGGAGTCGTCCTCTCTACCGTGAATGCGATAGTTCTCTCGTATTTCAAGCCAGCCGACACGGGCGTGAACATTACAAACAACGAAACTATACATGAAGCAATCAGGATGTTGGTGATTGTTGAAACCGACATTGTTGCTCGAATCAAGCTGCAATTGAACAAACACAATGAATAACAAATAAAATATGCCAACATTACCATTCCATAAACAATATCATAACCTCGTCCTCCTTAGGCTTAGCATATGCCTTTGTCAGACTGAGATAAATTTCAGTATCAACTCGTTTGATTGAAATTTCAATATCCTAATCGAATAGCCTTAACGGGTTAATATCACTTCAAAGCGGCAAGGCCTCGTAGTTTCTGACATTACTATCTAGAATGTTCTTTTAATAAGCTTACTTTAAGAAACAAATTGATAAAGAAAACATTTACCAATAATCATCGAACTCGCGACTCATTAGATCTTCAATGATTCTATTTCACAATCCTACTAAAAGCGACACGTCGACAGTTTGAGCTCTGTATAGGAAGATACAAATGATTTGTGAAAAAATGTCCCTAGAATTGATCATTTCTTTTACATTAAATGAACGAAAAATTCAATTACCTTTTAATCCTGGTTTCAGACTAAAATGTCCGTAATCAAGTCATTCGCCCGATCACCACGCCTTGAAATGTGACTCTTTCTTGAGATCTATCAGGCTGTAAATAGTTTAGATCAGTGATCTATCATCTTCGTATCGACGTTTCCTAATTGGCTCGAGATGCGCTTGGATGAACTTGAATACTTGGAATCCAATTTGCATACATTACTTGTTGCGATGTCCTGCAAACATCACGCAAGCTTTCAGGTGGTCAAGAACAAGATTTTTGACTAAAAGTGTGCATGTAGTTTGAATGTTTTGGTATATCGATCTTTTGTGATACATTCCATTATCGATTTCGAAAACAGGTGGTAATTTATATCAAATATCCTGGCTCGTGAAATATCAATGTTACGGATGTTTCTTTTTTAGAAACGTAGGGCCCGTGTCATGAAATTATCACAATTCCAGCTCGACGCCATCTTTATGGAAAGCCAAGCTGGACAATGCAATCCTATAATTGTTAAGATGCAGATGCATTAAATCTGCTCTTGGAAAGCATGTACGTATGTCAAAGGCGATTATTGGTTTTCTCATAAAGATGGCGTCAAGCTGAAGTTATGCCACTCTCATGAAAAAGAAACTGCTACATTTCTGTTTCAAAATGTTATTAATGAAATTATGCATTAATTTTTCGAGCGACTATGATGTAACTCAAGGCAAGTCTCCCCCCCCCATTCCCCAAAAAGCAAAGTTACAAGGTACAGCGCAGCTCATACTCTACTATAATGCTTTGTATGATAATATCCTGCTGTTAATCACATAGTACCTATATTCACCTCACCTGGGTCGAGTGTGGCAAATGTGGACAAATTCCTTGCCGATATTAGGAACCCTCTGATTGACAGAGAAGAGTCAGGACTATTACATCAAACGCTTCCTCTAAAGAATCAGAGGTTTTTTGCTCCCCAAACCATTTGGTCTAATTGCAATTTAGCACATTTACCACTTTGTTTAATTTCCAGTTAAGCTATACCGATTTGGTATAATATCCACTTAGTCCATTTAGTCTAATAATAGTAAGATAAACGTATTTTGAGCCAAAGTTTCATTTGACAAACTAGTATGTATAGGTGGAGTTGAAATTAGACCATCTGGGAGACCAATAGTGTAGACCAAATTGGAAGAACAAATGTGCTTTGCTCACTGTCTTACGAAGAAGACAAATTGCTTATAGACCAAGTTAACATAAACCATTTTTTTTTCAACTTTAGCTGTAATACGATTAAAAAAGGACTGAAAAATGTGCTTGGCATTTTTCTTTTTTTTCGCAAGGTCTTGCATTACTTTATGAACAGTTTTATGGCCAATGCCGTTGTGACGAGATATTAAATAGACTTATTATTGATCATTAAAGTAAAGACAAACAAGTAACAACTCCCCTTTCCACCACAGAAAGGTTATATTTATTTTTTGCTCAACCCTCATTCTGAAGGAATTATATAAGGCATTTTGAGACATATAACCATTTTATTGTATCTTATTTATTGAAAAAAAAATGGAAACGATAATATGAAAATAATGCAGTACTGAAGTCATTTGATTTTTGTTATCAATATATATTTACAATGTATTTGTATCATTTGTGTTTCCGTAGCGAGGCTGTTGTTTTTCTTGGAAATAAGCTCAGATACCACATACCAGCCTTGATGTCTCCATATTTTCATGTACATATAAAATACAAAGATCAAACATAAAAGTAAAATGAATATAAAAATGATACACCGTACAAAATTTTCGGTAAAATTTTTACCACCATATGTGTCCAACCGAATTTGGGGCAGTATTTTACCCAATGCGGGAAGCATATTATCCAATGTCCAGTAAGGTTAAAAAAATAATCAGCAATTACTTTAGAATGGGCAAAATTTTTCATCACACTGCAATAAAAATGCCCATAAGAAATGCCCAATGTTAAATGGACACATAATTACCCTCATGGACCACTTTTACCCAATATTTTGTTAGAGTGTATAAATATACAAACATGCATGTATCTACAATTTTTTTAAATCTGAAATTTGTTGAAAAATGTACACTTATACGTTGAAAGAATAAAGGTGGAAATCAATCATTATTGCTTGAAACTGTTAGCAAACGCTCCATTCGGTAACTCAAAACAATCTGAGGGTAATCATGTTTCCAGTCAACATTAGGCATTCATTTGGGAATTTTATTCATCCAGTGTGATGAAAAATTTGCTCATTCTATACAGTAATTGCTGCTTATTTTTTAACCTTATTGGACAATATGCTTCCCATCACATTGGGCGAAATACTTCCCAAATTGGTTGGACATATGACCCTCGTGGTGGTCATTTTACCTAATATTTTTTTACAGTTTGCTTGGAGTGCGTATCTCAGAGCAATACAGTTTTATCTAATTTTGTAAATTTTGTGTAATGTTACTATATTTATAGATCATTATCCCCTTTCGACAGGACTGTATTGTCTATTTGATCAGAGTAGCAATAAACGCAACAACTAACATCTGATATCAAACGATATTAGTATTCCCGAGTTATGGAAGCTATATAGCTGATAAAATAGTAATAACCTTCTGTTCATCCAGGGTAGTATGGCGGTATCAAAACCTTTACCCCAAGTTTCGACCAGCCCTTCTGAGTAAGCTGGAGATGCAGTTTAAGATTTATGAGTTATAAACGGGAAATGATGACGTTATTTGAGTTATTTTAGGTCAATGAAATAAGCTTGTTAATAAACAAGCAATATATTTCACTTTTCAAACAGAAATATGGCGCAATATAAATACTGTGGATCATCATCATGCATCCCCACCTTGTTGGCCTCATTGCATGGTCACGTTATCTGTTGTTCTTCTTCTTTCTTTTACCACTTTTAGTACCATAGTATGAAAATATTATGATCAGTCTTTATAGACGTACACAATCAATAATACTGACAATGGATCTGAGTTGTTTGGCACAAATCACTGATAGCTATTTTCAATTGTCGATCCTTGGTGGAGAAGAACACGAACAATGTCTCGAAATCCTGCATCATCGCAGTCAACATCGTCATCGATCGTTAGTCAAGGCGGTGATAAAAATGATGTCAAATTAATTCGTCAAATGACTCTGATTGATTGTATTTCGATAGTGATTGGTATAATCATCGGTGGAGGGATCTTCATATCCCCTAAAGGTATTGGTTTTTCTACAATTTATAATGGGTAGTTTGGATTGAGGTGATTTTTTTATAAACCTCGTGGGTTTTATTAGATGATGATGATGATGATGATGAACACTATTTGTATAGCGCCATGTATCTGTCAAAGATATTCAGGCGCATTTCGGAGGAGCCAGCCCAAAGAGCCAGCCAATCTGGGTCGCCAAGAAGGGCGCACACACAGAACTGTGACTCGCAGGTCTCTCCTGCGGGATAGTGAAGTCATAATTATACATCTCATGGACATGTTATTATTGGATTCAAGCAGAGCTACTTTGGATAAAATAACACCAAAACCAAATTTTTAAAAAAGTAGATAAAAAGCTATAATGTTGTCGATGATGATGTCATCACGATTTGGAATTGAATTTGCTTTTATTCCGACATGCAGGGACGCTCGAAATAGACTGGATTTTTTTTTCGATTTTAAAACTTCACACATCTACAGAACTATATACAATCGTTCATAAATTATAGGTTGGAATGTTCATTTCAAATGCTAATCATAATTTCTTGAAAATCAGATCGTGTGTCAGTGGCGTACAGATGGGGGCTTGAGGGCGCTTGACCCCCCCCCCCAATTTTTCACGACCAAGAGGGAAAAGAGAAGGAAAGAGAGAAGGGTGAAATAAGATACTATTATCTGAATGTTATGTCAAAATCTATCACACAATTAAAAGTATTAAACTGTCAAAATGTATGCTCGATCGCAGCTTTTAAAAAATTTTCTCCGATACGCTGTCTGGCCCCCTCAAAAATGTTGGCTCTTACACAACTGACTTATAAGCGTCGTTCAAACAAGACATTCCATTAAACATGTGTTATCAAGACATCATTTATACTATCCAATGTGAATGATTGGCAATGATTTTGTATTATTTTTCTGTGAAAAAATGAATACGGATATGAATTAAATTTAAACACCTCTGCTTCTTGATTATTCCAACACGCAGGTGTGTTGGTGAATACTGGTAGCACTGGATGGGCATTGGTGGTATGGGTGTTATGTGGAGTATTCTCTATGTTTGGAGGACTATGCTATGCTGAGCTTGGGACAACATTCAAAGTATCTGGAGGAGACTTCTCTTTTATCCTGGACGCTTTTGGACCAGTCCCTGCTTTTGTGAGAATATGGACTCGAATAGTGGCTGTTAGGACAGGTTCAAGGGCTATCAACTCGGTTTCGTTCGCGTATTATGTTCTTTTACCTTTCTACATGGGATGTGAAGTTCCATTTGCTGTGACCAGACTCATAGGGGCCGCTCTCCTTCGTAAGTAATCTATTTTCTTTATGAAGATCCTTAGTTTGAAGAGGCATACTTTGCATATTTCCGACTATCATTCTGTCTTTAAAACAACTTCTTGTACCAGGAGCGGAGGAACGTATTTTCGCGGGGGGGGGGGGGGGGGGCGAGGGGTTAAGGGCACTTATCTGTTAAAATGGGCATTTGTCAGGGAAAAGACACATTGACGAGCCCCGGGTCTTCGTTTGTCATTCCACTTTTCGATATTTCTGATATTCTGAAAATAATAGGATTTAAACCAAAAAAAATCTAACAAACCTAACACTGAAAATTTGATCAAAATCGGACTAGGAATAACAAAGTTATGGCATTTTAAAGGTTTCCATTATTCCGATGAAACAGTTCTAGACATATCTTCATTAATATTCAATGAGCAAATTGATGATTTCATAATTATATGAAATTAGGATTATTAATTTTTTTCTACCAAGAATTGTAAAAATGGATTGACAACTGATTTAGTGCATTGGATATTCATTGCTGCAACTTATTCCATTATAAGGAAACATATTATTCACACATGTATTAAAAAAAAACTGAACAAATGTGATTTCATGCATTAACATAAGAAAAAGGAAAGTGGGATGTGACATCATTTACCCAACCAATGAATATTCATGAGACGTGCATATAACTATTTTCACACAATATCGCTAAAATTTAAAATTCAATAACTTTGTTATTTGTTATCCGATTTTGATGAAATTTTCAGCATTTTACTTTGGGAATTTTACTCTATTTATT
This sequence comes from Lytechinus variegatus, assembly GCF_018143015.1. Taxonomy (NCBI): domain Eukaryota; kingdom Metazoa; phylum Echinodermata; class Echinoidea; order Temnopleuroida; family Toxopneustidae; genus Lytechinus; species Lytechinus variegatus. The sequence continues at coordinate 23,710,839 of NC_054742.1, read as the reverse complement.
TAAATATAAGCATTTTTATCTATTTTTGTTTAATTGTATTGTGCATTTTTTATGTAATTTTTATTGAATAGTGGAAAATAAGTAAATTAAATTGATTTTAGAGCTAACATAGGAACTACTATAAGTTCCTAGATACTTTTATAAGTTCCTAGATACTTTTCAGTTTCTAAATTCAAACCAATATGGATTCAGGAAAGGGCATTCTACTGATCAGGCTTTAATACAAATATACGATAAAATTACAAATGCAATGACAAATAAAGAACACATAATAGGAGTATTCATAGACCTAAGCAAAGCATTCGACACTCTTGACCACCAGATTTTACTTTAAAAAATTGAAAATTATGGAATTCGGGGAATCACACTATCATGGTTTGAGAGTTATTTGTCTGATAGAAAACAATATGTCACTCACAATAACATTTCTTCTAATTTTCAGACAATAAAATGCGGAGTTCCACAAGGATCGATCCTTGGCCCCCTACTTTTCCTTATATATATTAATTATTTGACTACTGTAACGCCTTTATTATCATTTGTATTATTTGCCGATGACAAAAACATTTTTTTTTTCAAACACTAGCTTAGAAACTTTAGTAGATACATTTAATCGTGAATTACCTAAACTATCTTTATGGTTTAAATGTAATAGGCTCTCACTTAATATAGACAAAACAAACTTTATGTATTTTAAGCATACAAGTTCACATATTACTGAGTTTCCATACGACATAAGCATAGATAATATTCCACTCAAAAGGAAAAAAAGAAACAAAGTTTTTAGGTGTCACAATAGATGAAAATTTAAATTGGAATGAACATATACGTTGTATAACTACTAACATCTCCAGAAACGTAGGTGTACTTTACAAAATGAAAAACATAATTCCTCATACTACACTCGTTTTACTATACAATTCATTGATATTGCCGTATATATCGTACTGCAATATAGTTTGGGAAACGTGTGCAAAAACTAAAATTAATACAATATACTTATTACAAAAAAAAGCAATTCGAATTTGTACTAATTCGCAATATTTATCACACACAAATCCATTATTCCATAAACTAAAGACTCTAACTATTTTTGACATAAATTCATTTCAAAGCTTACTGCTTATGTTCAAATACGTAAATAACATGCTCCCACCTTCATTTCACAATTTTTATACTATGAACACATCTATCCATTCATACCCTACGCGGAACTCTTCTAATTTCCATTCAATCAACCCCAAATTGCTTATTGCGCAGAGATCCATAAGACACCATGGTCCTGATTTGTGGAACTCTCTACCAGAATCTATAAAAAGATCCACGTCTCTTTACTCATTTAAGGCAAACGTTAAATCTATGTTGATATCAGAATATTTGAAGTAAAATTTCTGTGTCGATGTGTCATCATTAAAGCATCATCATCATCCTCTCCATCGCCTTCATCTTCACCATTTCACCGTCATCTTCATCCTTATCATCTCCATCTTCATTGCTCAAATTACATTACTGCTGTTTTTCATAAAATGTACTGTATATCGATTCTGCTGTATTAATGTATTATATTAATCAATGAGTTTTAAGCTGGGGGTTGTCATTTTTTCAAGCAATCTGCTTATGATGACAATCCTTCTCCTGCAAATTGTAAATGTTAACTAATTTGGTATGAGATCAGTTTTGTTTGTAATGATAATTTTAGTACATTTATTTATGATTCATGCCAAAAAAGTTCTCAATATACTATGTTTGTTATGTTATGGAAAATGTATTATATACGAATGATGTAATTGCAGAAGTAAACAATAAAATAAAATAAAATGAAATCAAACATATATTTTACCATCAAATTATGATAAGCCTGATCTAGCTGTGTGTTTCGTGGTAGGGCCTACTGTAAGTCCAGCAAAGCCTCTTTGAAGGGATTTCAAAAAAAATTATATGAAACATATATTTGGGCATTATCCATTCCGCGAGAGAGAAGTTTGGAAACCGAAGTTTAACGTACATCTCGGCAAAATAAATATTGCAACTGCGAAGCGCGAGCCGGAAAATTTTGATTTTCCAACCCGAATGAAGCGCCTTTTTTGTTTTCATGATCAGGTTGTCAGCATCGCTAAAAAAAATTAATGAAAAATAAAATCAAGAGTAAAATAATTTCTGCAAATTATTTTTTATTACGGAAAGGTTTCGAGGGGCTATGGTTTCAAAATGAGGTCACTGGAGCGTGTCAACTTAAGGATAACAATGTGCCCCTTCGTTGTACAAAGACTATTCTCTTTCTTCTATACGACGTGTCTTGTCAGAGTCAGTGGTGAATCCGGGGGGGGGTGGCACATCTGGCCTGTGCCTCCTTAAGAGGCACAAAATAAATTTTTGCTAGTCCAAAAAATAATCATGGGAAGTGAATGGCATCGATTTGGTAGTGAAGACCTTTTTCTGGTTGTCAAAATTTTCCTGTACGAATGCCCCTCCCCCATTTTGGAAAATCCTGAATCTGCCCTTAATTAATAGTGAAGCGGGTAGTTGGGCAAAAAGTAGGAGGGCCTAATTTTACTACCCCGTGAAGGCATTTAGATTGGATGCTAAATGCCCGATTGATTTCTTTGTTTTCTCTGTTATTTTCCCCCTATTACAGTGGCGATAAGGTAAGGTGGTATAATGTTTCTCTAATTTTTTTCTTCCAGTTTTAATCGTTATCATCAACTCTCTAAGTGTTCCACTGACGCGCAAGATCCAAGTTGCAACATCGGCCTGTAAAGTGTTGGGTCTTATCGTAATTATTGTTGCTGGTTTTTACCAACTTGTAAAAGGTGGGAACTTTGTTATACACTGGCGTACAGATGGGGGCGCTTGGGGCCATGGACCCCCAAATTTTCAACAACTAAAAACAAAGGAGAAGTAAGGGAAGGAAAAGAGGTGAAATGTGATTATTTTCAGAATAATTTGTCGAAATGCAACACGAAATCAGATTTTTATATTTAAACAAATCTATTTTTCTCATTGGTATTTCTTATTTTTGCCACATACACCATGGTTGAGCCCCTCAATGATTTAGCCTCACTACGCCACTGTGGTAATATGAGAAACCAACCCCCGGACTACCGACAAAATCAACCATTAGGCTATGTAGAAAAATAGCTACTAGTATTCAAAAGAAAGAAAGAGAGAAGAAGGAGGACGGAAAGCCACGAGGATCAAACCTCTCAAAAACGACAAAAAAAATCCTTCTATGAGCTAATTTGAATATATTGAAACAATTATTAACACTCTTGAGAAGAACCATGACCAGAACGAAACATTTTCAGACAGTATGTATATTTTTTAAGAAACTTGAAAATGAAATATTGGACGTGTATGTGATTATACCTGTACATCGATCTCACTTCCCTACATGCAGGTAATACATCGAATATAGACACTGCTTTTGTTGAAGGGTCTATAAAATGGAAGACAATACCTCTAGCTTTCTACTCTGGACTTTATGCTTACTCGGGATGGTAAGTGTTTCAAATTATTCGGTTTATTCGTTTGTATATTAAAGTATTCTTTATTGAGTATTATTTATTTGGTGGAATGTTTCATAACACCCCTAATTTGATTTTCCAATATTCCAGCATGACTTTTAAAAAACACCCCTTAAATAAATGAATAAATCAACGAATAAATTAATTCAAGGCTGAATACATTAACATCCTTTAAACCAAATGACCATGGAGATCGAATGGCAAGTAAAAAAAGTGAATAATGAATGCAAGTATGATGAATAAGTGAAATAATAAACTAATGGATAGTGCAGATTAAATTATTAAGAAAATAAAGGATCAATTCATTATCACAGAAATCTATTTCTCCTGAGAGCAAAATAAGAGCTATGTTTTAAATAATAATACTATACAAATGTTTTTTCATAGGGAATTTCTTCCTTCGATTAGTGAAGAAATCATCAATCCAGGAAGGTGAGAAACACATATTTTGCAGTTGTGTAATATATTAAACGCAGAATAATTAGAATAGTCTTGTGTGGCACATTCATCATAATAGGAAATGTATTCTCTATTTCAAAACGTGTTACTTACCTGATTGCAGTAACACAGATTTTGAGCGGTTTTAATTCGTTACTTGGTCATATTTGACTGTTTTCTCGTCTCACTTAATTAGAACACAGTCATTACAAACTGAAATATGCTAAGAAGTGAAACGAGACATAAAATACTGACCTAATTTAGACCTAACCATACCACCTTGTTTGTTTTAGAATAAATACACCGCACTTACAAATAGGTCTGTTTTACACTTCTCATTTACATCAAATATACCGTTTTTTAATTTTTATTGTCTCACCCACCAGAGGTGAATGCGAGACTTAGGGATCCAAATGTGGTCCGTTGTCCGTCCGTCACAAACCTGTAATAACACATAACTCCACAACCGTAAGTCGCTTTTCAACCAAACTTGGATGGTAGATGGATTTGGGGAACATGCACGTTATGCTGCAGTCGGAGGTCACATGGTAAGGTCAAAGATCATTTTCAGGTCAACGTTAAAGTTTACATACAAGACTTTCTTATGACACCTAACTCCGCAACCATAAGTCACCGTGACTTTTCAACCAAACTTGGATGGTGGATGGACTTGGGGGACCTGCATCTTATGCTGCAGTCGGAGGTCACATGATAAGGTCAAAGGTCATTTTTAGGTCAACGTTAAAGTTTACATGCAAGACTCTCTTGACACCTAACTTCGCAATCGTAAGTCACTTTTCAATGAAACTTGGATGGTGGATGGACTTGAGGGACCTGCATGTTAGACTGCAATCGGAGATCACGTGGTAAGGTCAAAGGTCATTTTTAGGTCAACGTTAAAGTTTACATGCAAGACTCCCTTATGACACCTAACTCCGCAACTGTTCGCCACTTTTCAACCAAACTTGGATGGTAGATGGACTTGGGGGACCTGCATGTTATGCTGCAGTCGGAGGTCACATGGTAAGGTCAAAGGTCATTTTCAGGTCAACATTAAAGTTTACGTGCAAGGCTCTTGTGAAAAGTGTTATCATCCCAGTCATTTTACAATGAAGTTTTAATAAATTCTGTTCGTGCCCTCGCAAATCACGATATTTCTGCTTATTTTCATAAGTGGGCGAGACACAAAATCGCTTTTGCCTTGTGGTTACCATAAGGATAACTTTTTAAACGGATCTTTGTTTTTTGTTCTAAACCTAAGAATGCCAAGAAAAATATCTAAAATAGTGACATTGAGAATAGAATGATGCAGTTTAATCAACTGTAAGTACTTTTTATTACTGAACAACTATGTTTTTTTTCTTTACAGGACAATTCCTTTGGCGATTATAATATCTGTCATCTTCGTCACCATCATTTACGTTCTCGCCAACATTGCTTACTTCACTGTGCTTAACTCGGCTGAACTCCTTGCTTCCAGCGCAGTTGCACTGGTTAGCCCTTTTCACTAGTTCGTTCAGTTGTTATTGCAGTAACATATTAATTTATTTCTCTGGTGTTTGTAATTATTTATGAACTATATTATCATAAAACGTTGGCCGGGAATCAACTCACAAACTAAGTTGTCATTAGTACATCACCAGGTGTGTTTAAAGCCAAGAGCTATGATACTAGCATAGATCCCAGGAATTCTATTGATTTTGAGTTCAAGACAGTCAAAGGTAAAGTCACCACCTTCCATTTTCTTGCTTGCCAAAAATAACTCAGTTTTCCGCGTTACAGGCGGGTGCATTATGTGCTCCCCTTAGCGACATTCTTGTTTACATTGAGGTCTAGCGGCTTGAGATTGACAATGGGAATAGTTTGTTGACATATAATATGAAGATTCACAAGAAACTCCATAGTTTATTTCTTTCAGATTAAGACTATTTCATACCCTGTTGCATAGATTAACTGGATTTTTTTCACGGTAAAATGGACATAAATTGATATAAATGAACGAACAAAACAAAATTACATGCTTGTTCATCTGTTTAGCTTGCTCAGTATGAAGTTTACCACCATTAAATAAAAAATGGTGAGATCATTCCAATAATTTCGTTTTCCTCAGGACTTTGGTCAACGTGTTTTTGGAAGCTGGTCATGGATTCTTAGTGCTGTAGTTGCCATCTCTATAGCAGGCAACTTGAACGGTGGATCAATAACTTTTGCCAGGTAAGAGCAAGCTAATGAATTTGTTTTGTTTTTAAATATGTTGAAGACATAGTATTTTATCCATAGTTGTATTGAGTATGACGGTCATTCTTACAGTCAAGTTCACGCAGCAAAAGATTTGCTTCAAATGAAATGAGAAAAGGCAAACTCGAAGAACGCTGATAATTTCGCATACATCAGATAATTTTATAAAAGATGGATGTAAAATAAGAAAGTCATGACGTTTGAAAGCTTCCTTTTATTTTACAAATCATGCACAAAATATGCACATCCTGGTATGCAAATGAGAGAACGGATGACGTCACATAATTACTTATTCTGTGCTTTTTATTATATAAAGACTGAAATTTCTTCATTTTTTATCTCATTATAAAGTGAAACACAATCTGATTCTGCCTTAAAAATGCAGGATTGCCATTGTTACATATCACTTTTTGTGCATGTAACTCTTCTGTGAAAATAAGCGAAAGATTGAAATTATATAAAGTGATTTTCTTATTTTACGTCCGATTTCCATAAAACTGCCAGCAATATGCTTGATGGATTTGTGTCTTTTCTAGTGAAAAAATCCACCTTTTTGCTGGGACGAACATCTCCATTAAAGCCAATGTTAATATTTGTAAAAGTTAACTTTTGAGTAATTGTCAGATAAACATGAACGTTAAAAAATCGTAACAAAAACTTTTCACGAATTATCTATTATAATCTCCGATGGTAAACATTCTGCTATGTAATCACTAAACTTGAATAATATTTGGAATGTCTTTATTTTTATATTGTTAGCATTTTCGGTTTCGATTCTTGATCGCTTTGTCAACTTCCTTTTTGCTTATGATAAGGTCTTTAAAAAATAACTACAATTTACTTGAAATCATTCTTAGAACAGATTTGAAGGTAAATCGAGCTCTATATAGATAGCTTGACCGAAACAAATAAGATTGAAAAACCTGACATCAGGCTGACAAAGTTGCCAAAACTAAGAATGCAGTAAATGTGATGCATGCGAATTGTATATTCGTTCTCTTTTGTCCCCCTTAGAGTATTATTAGTAGCATCTCGTGAAGGACACATCCCAAAGGTTCTCTCGATGGTACATATAAATCAGAAGACACCACTTCCAGCCGCTGCAGGCCTGGTAAGTCGAGATAATGTATATATATCAATACATTTTAAGTGTTGATGAGAGGACATCACTCCCTGTCGCCTAAACATAGCAGCGTAAAATAAAGAAATACATTTAATCTATATCAAATGTATATAGATCAATAAATTGTTTACACAGATCAGAAATATAATCTGGTAAGTAAAGGGTATCTCCATGATAAGTATAAATCAGAAGACACATCTCCCACCATTTCATGTCATGAAACAAGATCAGAAGATAAACTACAAGTCTGATAAGTCAAGGGTATTTCAGCCTAGATCAGAAGAGACCCTTCATACCACTACAGACCTGGTAAATCAAGGACATAGATCAGAAGAATCAACTCCATAACATTACAGGCCTGATAAGTCAAGTGTATTTCAGTGGTATACATAGATCAGAAGACACCCCTCCACGCCACTTCAGACCTGGTAAGTCAAGGGTATATTTCAGTGGTACACATAAATCAGAAGACACCCCCATAACACTATACAGACCTGATAAGTCAAGGGTATATTCCAGTGGTGTATACATAGATCAGAAGACACAACTCCATAACATTGCAGACCTGATAAGTCAAGGGTATTTCAGTGGTGTATACATAGATAAAAAGAGACCCTCCACACCACTACAGACCTGGTAAGTTAATGGTATATTTCAGTGGTGTACATAGATCAGAAGACAACCCTCCACGCCACTACAGACCTGGTAAGTTAATGGGTATTTCAGAGGTACACATAAATCAGAAGAAACCCCTCCATAACACTATACAAGCCTGATAAGTCAAGGGTATATTTCAGTGGTGTACATAGATCAGAAGACACAACTCCATAACATTGCAGACCTGATAAGTCAAGGGTATTTCAGTGGTGTATACATAGATAAAAAGAGACTCTCCACACCACTACAGACCTGGTAAGTTAATTGTATATTTCAGTGGTGTACATAGATCAGAAGACAACCCTCCACGCCACTACAGACCTGGTAAGTTAATGGGTATTTCAGAGGTACACATAAATCAGAAGAAACCCCTCCATAACACTATACAAGCCTGATAAGTCAAGGGTATTTCAGTGGTAAACGTAGATCAGAAGAGACACTCCACACCACTACAGACCTGGTAAGTCAAGGGTATATTTCAGTGGTATACATAGATCAGAAGACACAACTCAATAACATTACAGGCCTGGTAAGTCAAGGGTATATTTCAGTTGTATACATAGATCAGAAGAGACCCCTCCACGCCACCACAGACCTGGTAAGTTAATGGGTATTTCAGAGGTACACATAGATTAGAAGACACCTCATTTTTGGAGTTGTGTTGTATTCGAAACTTTTTCTGCAGGGGTCACAGATCAGATAAGTAAATTAAGCAGGGAGAACTCGATGGTAAAAATCATATCAATTGAATTCTGCTGTAAGTGGAACTACAAAAGGATTAGAGATCCATGTTTTAAGCAGCATTTTATTATGTAGGAGGCGACATTAAAGATAGATCCCTGTCAGCACATCTGATAGGCACCCCACACCACTGTCACATACAGATATAGTTAATAAATGGTACACCAGAATGATAATGAAAATAAAAACGTCAGTCTGCTGCTCCAAAATATGGCAATTTAAGATCATTTCCTAGATATACCCCCACTATGGTGCTGCAGGGAGAGACGTTTACACACAACGCACTGGCTTCAGTCATCGGCCCGGGATGGACTCTAAAACGATCTATGGATCGACGGACAGACGCGTTACCGACTGAGCCAAAAACGCTCTTGCATGTAGTTTCTAGTTCCCCGCTGCCTTCTCCGTATACAGAAAATGTGCTTTCTAAAGTATCACGCCAGAATGTATTGTCTTGAATGTGTCTTTTAATTGATGAAGTTGAAAAAAATCGCATGAACAAAGCATTATGCAATCACATTAAGTTATCGTCACATCCGATGAGAACGTTAACATATTGACATGAAAATCAATGGGAATTGGGAAACATAACCATCTCCCCCTCTCCCCCCTTTTTTATAATAATGTATACATTCCCATTTCTTTTGAAAAGGAATTTGTCACTTGCATCACTAAAATTTACTGTCTCCGTCTTCTTTCATTTGTGAAATAATTGATCGATTTGGACTATAGACGAAATTGATGTGTGCCATACTTCGACTGAATTGAATTTGATGGAGCAAAAAAAGGTTTACATTTCTTTGAATGCGTATTTTAACAACTAAAATAAATGTTATCTTTATTTTTTCAAAGCTACCCATCTCAATCATAATGTTGATAAGCGGGGATGTCAGTAGTTTGATCAACTACACTGGTTTTGCCGGCTGGTTCTTTACTGCTTTAGCCTGTGCAGTCATCCCGTATTATAGATGGAAGTATCCTAACCTGAAACGTCCCTTTAAGGTACTGTATGTCGCATACATTCGTAATTCCGAAGGTTCGTTATTCCGAAGGTTCGTAATTCCGAAGGTTCGTTAGTCCGAAAACGAAATGCGGTTCGTAATTCCGAAGGTTCGTTAGTTCGAAAACGAAGTGAGGTTCGTAATTCCGAAGGTTCGTTAATCCGAAAACGAAATGAGGTTCGTAATTCCGAAGGTTCGTTAGTCCGAAAACGAAATGATTAACGAACCTTATTTCGTTTTCGGACTTACGAACCTTCGAAACAGCGAACCTTATTTCGTTTTCGGATTAACGAATCTTCGGAACATCGAACCTTATTTCGTTTTCGGATTAACGAACCTTCGGAATAACGCCTCAAATGTTCGGATTAATGAACCCTTTTACGTTTTCGGATTAACGAACATCGAGGTATAGGCAATTTACGTGTTTCGGAATTACGAACCTTCGGAATTACAAAGTGTAACCACTGTATGTAGGTCCACCTGTCAATTTGGTTAATTCGTTTATTAATCACGGAGCGAAAATCAAAAGGATGCTGAGGATATTTTATTATTTTTAAATGGAAGTATTATTGGGCGTTGTGATGATCGTATATTTGGGATGTGAGATGAGGGCGTGGTTATGTATGTGCAAACAGTGTAATGGGAATATTGGGAGAGTGTGAATATGTCGGGGTGGGTGTTAGGCCTACGCAACGTCTGCTACTGAAAGTTCTTCAGTCATATTTTACCCAGGGTAGATACGAAAGCTATTCTCCCAGCGGGCCCTGCTTGACACGGTAATCTTCATGTCTCTTGCTAAATTTTCAAAATTATTTTCAAGATAAATACCGGAAAACATTAATAGATTTAATTTGTTTTGAAGTGGTTAAATACAGTGACCGGATTGGTGTTACGCAGTTTGTAAGTTAAGAACGACTGGTGTACCTTGCTTACACGCTAAATAATCACCAATGAACATTTAATGGTGAATATCATTTACCACAGGATCACCAGTTGTTCTTAAAGTCACTCATGAATGGATGGTCCAGTTGTATTTTTTTGTATTTTATTATATGAAATTAGATTTATTCAAATATTTTCTACCAAGAACACCATCAGCCCACCTAATGAATATTCATGACGATGTGCATTATAACTGTTTTCACAAAATATTGACAAACTTTAAAATTCAATAACTTCGTTATTTCTTATCCGTTTTTGATGAGTTTTTCAGCATTTGCTCTGTGAATTTACTCTATTTATTTAGATATTTACGAACAGCTTTATAAAATGGCTCAGGTATTGTATCTTACCCCCCCCCCTCCTTCAGATTTGATATCGCTGTAGTAGGCCTACTTTCTATACAATGCTTATTCATATTAATCGAATATATATTTGGGAGGTCCAATTTTTATTAATATCCAAACAGGTTCCTCTTGTGATACCAATCATCTTTGTGTGCTGTGCATTGTTCCTGGTTGGTATGTCAATCTACAGCAGTCCTGTAGATTGTGGAATAGGTTTAGCCATTACTCTTCTAGGGATACCAGTCTACTATGTGGGCGTGGCTTGGAAGAATAAACCAAAATGGTTCAAAAATGGAATGGGTAAGTATAATCCAATCGTGTTGCATAGAGAGAGTGTGACCCGGCTTGTACTGAGATGAAATGGGTAACAGCATATGCAAACAGATATAAATTTTAGAGAAAAAAAGTGAGTGAAATCGTTGACTCTTTCATTTGATATCAACTGGGTTGTGTATTTAGTATTTTACAAAACTAAGCAAAAATATTCAGAGTCACAGTCATAGCTTTCTTTCTTTTGTCTTCCGAATATGTAACCCAGGGAACTCCCGCCCGCTACGCGGGCGGGAGCCAGGACCTTACGTGTTAAGGCAGGCTCACCTGACAAGCCTGAAGTATGGTCAAAATAATTCTCCGAATAAATAGTTAAAACAGAAATCAAGCGCTTACCACGGTTATATGGATGAAGATCTAACGAGTGGCAGTTTCCTGACATCTGGGCACAAACTGGAACCTCAAAAAAAACCGAAAAGTTCTCTCCTTCTAACCCAGTCGCGATCGGCCATTTTGTTACGATTCATAACAAAAACGGCCGATCGAGACGGGGGTAGGAGAGAACTCTTCGTTTTTTTGAGGTTCCTGTTTGTGCCCAGATGTCAGGAAACTGCCACTCGTTAGACCTTCATCCATATAATCGTGATTTCTGTTTTAACTATTTATTCAGAGAATTATTTTGACCATACTTCACGCTTGTCAGGTGAGTATGCCAAATTACACGTAAGGTCCTGTTCCCTGGGTTACCGAATATGATACTTTTATTTGTTCTGCTGTAGATTTTTTTTCATCAATATTTTGTCCAATTCTATTTGATCTTTGAGTGGACATATGACCTTTAAATTACAATTTGAGATTCTAAACAATGATATCCCTTCATGAACTTAGTTTGTGCATGACTGAGTTTTTACCGAACGTATAAACGTCTGCATATGGGACCGTCCACAGGATGTGACTAGAGTGCTCGAACCTACATCACTTCTACACTTCCTCCAGATTGGATACAGGCGCACGCCCCAACGTCAAGTCGTGAATATTCTTTTTGTTTTTTCTCCAGATAACCTGACAGTTTTCTTGCAGCAGGTAGTGATGGTTGTTCCACAGGACGGCGATGATGAAATGAAGGAAAAACTTCAATTTAAGGCTGAATAATTGGGCCTAAGAGTGCTGAAAAACACACAAAAATGAATGGAAGATGAGCTCACACCCATCAGAGACGTCCTGTAGTTAACTAGTTATTAATTTATGTTTATTAAAGAAATAATCTTTTTTCTCTTGTTTTTATTTTGTATAAAAAAATAATTAATAAAATACACGAAAATACATGAAAATCAATAATTATTTGCAACGGTGGATTGCCCATTTCAGTGACATTTGAAAAGGGTTACTGGTCTTCTAAGGGGTATTGATTAAAAGAAAATAACTTAATGATGTAAGATTTAAAATGAAATCAAATCATTAAAATAGTGATTGAAAAAAAACAAGAAACCTAACAAACCCGGACAAAATAATATGTAATGCAACTATTAACCATGATCCCTGACAATAAGGACTAAATCATTAAAGAAATGTTTTACCGGTGATACAAATTTTGAAAACCATGTCAACGCTTTGTGCAAGTCAGCCCCGGTGTACATGTATTTGCTATTGTCCAAGGCAAGCAACCTGTCTTCTGTATACTTTAGCTAAAGCAGTTGTTGTTTAATAATAAGCCCTGACACCGGATTGCACTCAGGATTAGGACATGAGTTTGGTTGAGATGATATAACAGTTTTTTTTAATGATATTTTCTATCAATTTAGACACGAACGGTAGTATTGTGATTGGTTTTTAATTGCCCAGATTCGATTCATCTCCCTTTATTGTGTAATGGTATTTTTTCGACTTTCCATTTATCAGGTACTTTTCCATCCTCAATCGACTCATTCATTGGATATAATTATGATGGATGGGAAAAGTTAATTAGCACAAGATTTTGAAATATAAGTTGATATACCATCAGTATCCAATTGATATTTTTATTGTTGTTTTTAAGTGTTTTAATTCTTTTAGGGCTTCTATATTAAGTATACAAAAAAAATCTCTGACATGATGCACTGGGGAAGAATCTGTGATAAAATCGCCACATATTACCATTACTATACTAGCAAAATGTAAATTGAACTCGTTTGCTATACCTCCCAGAAGAGCATACAGGAATAATAGACCTAACATTGTCATTTGGAATAAACGATTTTCAGAACCGACCGCGAATGGCTGCTATTAGGATTATGAATTAGTTTTCATACATCTCCTTTGCTGTTCTGTTTTCTGAAGATACTTTGTTTCTCAAGTGCCTTTACTCTTTCTTTAGGTTATCATATTCACATGATTTAGCCTTGGTTTTACATTGTCTCTCTGTATCATCAAATTGTATGAGATTCGTTTAACCCCGGGAAATGTTTACTTCTCACACTTTTAATTTGTAGAGGCATATGTCTTCCCATTTTATCAACTGCATCGTAACATCAAAAGTTCTTTGTATATTTGATTCCTGTCTTGGTCATTATGTAATTCGTAAAATCCTGTATGTTGATGTTTCTAAATTTCTTAAAAGTTACATATCTTCCATTTGAATTTACAACACTAGATTTTCAAATTAATAAACTCATGGAATGATCGCTCAAACCATTATCTATGGTATCAAAAGTTTTATTCTTACCAATGTAATTTTTTTGTTTTGCATCAAGTAGTTTTTATTTGACAACTTCAATTCATATACAATATAACAAATAAAATCTCATCTCTTTATAAATTAATAGTTACTTTGAAAACTCATAAATTTAGCACATTTTTCCTTAAATGTTACAATAAAACACTATCTTCAAATACATAGGCCTAATTATAAATAATAATGCAAATACATTAAATTCAACATACATTCAATATTAAAAAAAATGAAAAATATTTTTTCTAAATACACAAGAATAAATCATTAATAATACCTAAACGAATTGATGCATCAGCATATATTTTCATAACCCCCATCACCTCGGCCTCTTTACTCAGATATTTCACATCATAAAAAATTAATCTCAGGCCTAGACCCTACCCACCCCCCTCCCTAAAACACCCCACCCCCTATTCAGTGGACGACTGGCTCTGGGTTCCTATTGATGGTCTAATATTTAAAGGTCAAGTCCATAACAGAAAATGTTGATTTGAATTTATAGAGAAAAATCAAACCAGCATAACGCTGAAAAATTCATCAAAATCGGATGTAAAATAAGAAAGATATGGCATTTTAAAGTTTTGATTATTCTTCACAAAACAGTGATATGCACAACTCAGCTAGTGTCATGCAAATGAGTCAGTCGATGATGTCTACTACTCACTATTTCTTTTGTTTTTTCATTGTTTGAATACAAATTTGACAATAAAGAACAAGTTGACCGAACCATTATAGTTATTTAACAATCCCAATTCCACATGTTCAGGGAGGAATTAATTGTTATTTCACTTGACAATGAGGAGAAAATTAGAATATTTCATATTTAATATAATAAAATACAAAAGAAATAGTGAGTGGATAACGTCATCAGACTCCTCGTTTGGATACCGACCAGGATGTGCATGTAACTGCTTTGTGAAATTAAGCGAAAATTTAAAATGTCATAACTATTTATTTTACATCCGATTTTGATAAAATTTTCAGTGTTATGCTTGTTGGATTTTTCTCTTTTTATTCAAATCAACTTTTTGTTGGGGTTGACTTGTCAAGATTTCCCATGAGAGAAATGGATTGTAAGAGTCTCCCTTCTTGTTGTTGCCAGTGTAATTTTCGTTAGGGTGTTTTTATTGTATTCTCTCAAATCAAAATATACACACTCATATTCTATAAACAAGTTGTACAAATTATTTGAAACATGACTAAATAGAATATACAATAGATCCATATCCCATTATTATACTTAAAACTTCAAAGATACTAGAAATTAATTCTGATGCGTTTCAACAATTACAAAACGAAATATTAACAAGATGTATATGACAAGAGAGAAAAAAACAATTATAAAAAGGTGATATAATTAGTAATATTTCGGTCACATTTCGGTCACGGCGGCCGTACTGCGAGTCGAAAACAGTCGTTTTATTCATTTTTATTCAAACGAACTAAATGTAGCTGGTACAAAAATGTTAAAACGGCTGTTTTCGACTCGCCGTAGGGCAAAATGTGACCGAGGTATAAACATGATACGATTAATGAGGAAGAATTATCTACAACACATGCATGATCTAATAAAGTATAAGAGTTGCTTTTATGAATATAAGTGGCAATACCTTCACTGTATCGATTTCTGTTATGAATAGTCATCACTTTATTTGGAACGTGTATTTCCCTATACACTACAACCCAATATACTTCAATTCAATGCAAATATAATAAACGTATTGTTGATAATAAAAAAAAGTTTTATTTAATCTATGTTATCCCTTTACTGCCAATTTGTCCTATTTACCGAGGTAATGTCTTATAATGATCAGTGGCGGACCGTGACCCCGAGGAGACAAAGCAATGGGGGGGGGGGCACGGCATTATTCACAAACAATGCAGTGCCCCCCCCCCCATGCTTTATATCCTCCGGGTCACGGTCCGCTACTGAGATAAATGATTATCTCTTATAATGAATTTTTCTGTATCTCTCTATTTCAACATGTTCAAAATCATCAGAAATACAAATATCATATATACGATAAGGTAATTATTGGACATATTCCATCAATAAACGGTGTTGATTCATCATAATAAACACTAAATGGGACACTCATATGAAATGTAGACCCTGTGATTGCAAGAAGTATAAAAGTCATTTTATTACTAATAACATTAGAATGTTATGCAGGGCCCGCTGGTAGAGCAGATTCCTAAGTTGCTACACAACACAGGAAACTGCCTATATTCACACCAGATACCTAAAGTTTCGTATATAACAACACAAATAATTTACAAGAAGAATAGAAATTAGAATATAGGTATAATACCGAATGAGACAATGCAAATTGGGGTGGGGTATAGCGTATAGGAAGTATGCCCAAATTGCATGGACTTGAATTTTTCATTTTATATGCAATATGCACACGAAGGGCTACAAAGAACCCTAGTTTAGAAATTTAAAAAGCCCTCGTACCTTTTGTTGCACATTGTCACAGGCAGACATTCTTTGTAAAAAGTTATAGTATCTGAAGGATCAGGACATTTGGTTGTACTTAATATCTGCACTGAAAAAGGAGGTGGATTTTTTCCCCCGTGGGCACGGACGGACAACATAACAATTAATAAATAAGATTATTCGCATCAATTAATTTCGTATAGCATTTCATTCACCCATCGTGTATTGACAAACAAAATTTCCGAAATATTTTGCGATAATGAATTATGAATAAGTCAATAATCTCCGTCTGTAACATATTGGGCACCCCAAAACGGTCAAATCCTAGTACGGTATAGAACATAATATTTGAAAATATAATTATAGAAACTTGAGATAACAGTTCAAAACCTGAAAACATTTTTCCACAAAATAGGAAAATCTTAATAACTGGGGCCTGATACACATATTCTTAACCGATCTAAGCCGATGTATATATATATATATATATATATATATATAAGAGCAGGGACCTATACATTGCGAGGTGTTTCTATTATATATTTGAGAGGATCATGCTATATAATAATAGATCCCGGGGGGGGGGGGGGCACTTCCATTCACGAGTGGATACCATGCGCGACCATGGGGTCTCGAAAAGCACCCTAGACACGTAATTTCCATATTCTGAAAATGCACCCCTTAACAAGTGTAGGCGTGTGAAACCCTACCCTTAACAAGTATTGGAAACAAAACGATACACTTGGCAAATATTCCCTGAAATAAACCCCTAAACAAGTACAGGAATGTTTTATTGTTACGGGTCCTTCGGTCGTCGGCTTTAACTTGTTTGGTTTAGTACGACCCCAGCTTAAACTACGGTAAAAACTGAAAACTAAGGTTAGTCTGATTTCTGCCATTGACTTTAACACAGGGCAAAAACTCTGGTAAAAATAACCTGAGTATTCTCAGGTAAAAAGTTTTATGCAACAGGCCCCAGGTATCTGAAGTACAAGAGAAACAAGTGACCGATAGCGTACAAACAAATTTGCGGTATATGCATGATATACATGTATATACATATATTTATATCCACCTGTTAAACTATTATTTTCATTTCACATCACATGCATTCATACAATTTAGTAATGAATTGCAATACTAGTGACGGGGGGGGGGGGGGGGTGTACCAAAGCTAAAGACACTAGGCCTGTGTGCAGCAACATGATTGACGTGCAGATTTTTCAATTGGAGAAATTGTCACCATGGAACCATGTGGACATGTCGGATAGGGAATAGGTTGAATTGTAGTTTATCGTTTCACGATCAGTGACGACAAAAAAAGTCACACTCCGAAGATAATGAATTTGCTACCCGCTCCCCCCCCAAAAAAAAAAAATCAGACAAGATCATGCAAGCATGCACATTATTCAGGCTGACAAAAGATGACGATTGACATAGGTACATATAACATTGGCATTTAATTATAAGGCGTCGATTCTCTAAATTCCTATTCAATTTCGATATTTTACTGACTTAAGCTCCAGCTGATGGGCGGTATATAGGTGCCTGCCGAGTACCCATGCATTTTCCTCACCTGAGTTGAGTGCAGCAATGTGTATCAATTTCTTGCTGAAGGAAATCAGGCCGTGGCTGGGATTCGATTACTCAGAACGTGATCCTCCGATCCCGGGTCGGATCCTCGTCATCATGGGCCGCTGAACGATTTTGAAAGTAGTAGTGGTGGTGGGGGGGGGGGGGGTGAACATGCATACAGACCTACGGTTGCATGACATTATTTTACTCTGGCGCCCTCTGGCGACAATTCTCCGATGGAAATTCCCCACATAAATATAATAAAATCTATCCAATTCCAAAAGCCCGGGGGGGGGGGGGTCTGGGGTCTTGTTTTAGCTTTACGGTGCGTATCATTCAGACTAGATCGACATAACCATCGCCTTAATTCAGTCTCTGGTTTTAGTCTTCCTGCATATATATATATATATATTTATATATATAATCTTTGTATAGAGTCCATATTATACACAGACTCCTGATGTTGATTTTTTTTTAGCTATTATCAATTTTGTTTTCAAAATAATTCCAGTGAGAGCTAATCACTTCAGCTCATCACTTAGTGCCCATTTTTAATTTCATAAGAGAAAATGAGAAAACAAAGTACATGTCAAACAGTCCAAGGCCACTTCAAGGATCGAAACGACTTTTGAACTTAAACTTATATATTTGCAAATTTCTCTCGACCACTTTCGGGGTAAGAGAAATACACAGATATTTGACATCTATGATACATTGTATGAGAACAAAAAGATGGCATAAGAGAAAAAAAATACGCACCATTATTTACGATATGGCAGTACGGTACGGTACATAGAGTTTTCTATGGTTAGGCACCTCAATCAAAGACTACTTAGTGCTGGTGACGTCACCTGTTTGGTCACATGCCGATTAAAAGTCACGAGACTTGCTTGCATCATCGCGATGTATTGTGTTCGTTATGCAAATTCATTCTGTGAATAGCGGAAGCACCGCGCCGTCCAGATAAGTGCTGTAGTGTATGTAGGCTATATTAAATGTGAAAGATCACGAGACAGAAGTTAGAACACTGCTGAACTCGACCCTTCTTATAAAAGCCGGGAGAGCAACAGAATCTTTAGTACTTTGAATACAAGTTCAACGTGGTTGGTAAGTTACAATTTTTCTTTCTCCAAAGCAAGCATGGAGTCTGGACATTGGTATCGTATTTATTCGTAACGTTCCCGTAGGCGTAAGTCCGTATTTAACAATGTTTGTTAGGCCTACTCTTTACTTTTACTAATTTTTACTTTAGCCAGGTATCTAGCCAGGCCAAGTACGGTTGTTAGATCTACGGTACGGTTGTTAGATCTACGTTGTCTTTACTTAAAAGTCTTAAGCTGTCAGCGCTAGAGTTATGACTTCCATAACAACAGTTTTGTAAGATGAACCTGTTTTCTAATCTATGATTTACCATGAAGGAGACAATTTATATCTCCTTTCATCAGTTTGAGCAGGTCTTTTCTTCCTTGCCTTGTGTCTAGTGATTTGTTTTGTTACAGTTTTATTACACCACATAAATTGTTGATTACACTAAAATTACCGGTATTTATCTCTTCCTTTCTCTTGCAGAAAGCTTTTTATTTCCACAATGTCAAATCTAACATTCCTCATTGCAATGGGCCTTGTTGCCTGTACTGTTGCTGCCAGTGTGTCAGTTACCAAACCAGACCTTGACACTTATTGGGAAACATGGAAGGAAACCCACTCAAAACAATACCAAGATGGTCCTGAGGAGATGGAAAGGAGACTTGTGTGGGAGAACAACCTCAAGAAGATTAATTTGCACAACCTTAAACATGATCTTGGTCAGACGAGTTTCAAGCTTGGAATAAATGAATACGGTGATAGGGTAAGAATCGATATCTCTTTTTGTCTTTTTATATTATTGCCTAAACATGTAAAGTTTAAATAATTTCAAATCATTTTGAAGCAGTCTGAGGTATAGTACCGTATATCTGTTGTCTTAGACCATTGTACCAAGTGTTCACACAAAGCAAATAAATAGGTTTTTTACTATGAAAAGCATTGTCATTAAATAGTTAATATTCCTTTGTGACAATGCATACACAACACCACATGTGGCAGTTCATGAACTCTAGCAATTTTGCATCTGACTAGATGGAAATTGCTTTGACTGCTTGCCAAGGTAGCTAGCTAGCAGCAAATCTGAAAATTTGAATTAAAATTGAACTTTTTTAATATTCCTTATTTGACATGAGAATCGATTCAGTTGGATGAGATATGAAACTAATATTCTCAGAAGTCGGAACAAGCTGAAACTGTTCTCAATCAGCAACATCAATGCCAATGGTGCAATTCTCCCACAGGCCGTTGGCCCTTAGGAGAAGGGTACTATTGATGTTCTTTAGTTATAGCCTGGTCCTCAAGCATCATTGCATGTTTGTATTATATCATCATCATTTGTCTACATGTACATTCACCATTCCATCAATGATCATTCTCCTCTATATCTCTTTCATTCTATGGTTAAGATAGGTGCACTTGATCTGTGTAGTTTTGTAAAACTATTGCATACATGTATTTGGATTCCTTCATTATTTAAAGGAGAATGAAACCATTGGAACAAGATAGCTTGTGTGAAAACAGAAAAATCAAAGAAACAGATCAACAAAAGTTTGAGAAAAATCGGACAAATAATGAGAAAGTTATGAGCATTTGAATATTGCGATCACTAATGCTATGGAGATAGCAAATTGGCAATGCGACAAAGATGTGTGATGTCACTTGTGAACAACTCTCCCCATTACTTTAGTATATATTTCACTTGAATTGCCTCTTTTATCACATCTTTCCATAGATCATGTGTTCTTTCTCCATGAGGGCATGTAATACATACTTTTTAAGAATACATCATGGATAAAGAGTTTGTATCATCATAAGAAAAAGCAAAAAGAGACATTTTGAGGGTATTTTATAGTCCACCATAGGGAAAGTTGTTCATCAGTGACATCACACATCCCTGTCGCATTGCCAATGGGAGGATCTCCATAGCATTAGTGATTGCAATATTCAAATGCTCATAACTTTCTCATTATTTGTCTGATTTTTCTCAAACTTTCTTTATTCTTATTTTTTTATTTTTCTGTTTCTACACAAGCCTATTTGTTCCAAAGGTTTCATTCCCCTTTAACTTCCTACATAAATTTGATAAAGTCCAAAGTGTCTACCATCAATACTGGATGTGGTTCTAGCCTTATAATGAAATTTTCAGGAAATACAGGATTGATTCAATTAAATTCAATGCAGGCTGTGCAGCAGTGTACAATATTGTTTAATTAGATTTTTTGAAAATTTTATTTTTTATTCCTAAAAGAAAAAGAAAACATTTGTGGATGAAAAGATAAATAACTCTCGATGACTTGCACTGGAAGCTGTACAGAATTCAACATCGTGTGAATAACTAAGCTAAATTGTTAGCATCACAATACAAATACCAGTACCTGTAGCCCTTGCTATAGTTTGTTTGTTTGTATACACTATACATGTACATGTAGTTCCTGATTATGCAAACTTGCATGCCTCCTACATGTATCTGTGTGTGGGTGTTAAAGACTCCTTTTGTTAGATTAACAATAACAGATTAACAATAACTGATATATGGTAGTTCTGTCTATTGGTCATGTAACCTCTAACCTACTTTACATCACATGTACATGTATGTACATGTAGTCTTTTACACTTTGTGAGTCATTTTCACAGATTTTTCCCCCTGTTATTTCTCCCAACTTCCAATAGTACATTGTACATTGTACTATTATGTACACTGTAGGATGAACATGTACAAAACATTCATTGTGGAAAGTGCAGTAGAATTAATCTTCATGAGGTCTACAGCAGTGTTGACTCAAAGATTCTACTATTTCAGTGTCATGACATTGCCAGTGTGCATATAGTCAGCATGTGTGGGTTTTTTTTTTTGAAACTTCTGTGATTTATTGAAATTATCTTTCTATATAAAAAAGGATACCTAATATCTTTGACTTATCCTGAAGCGCTTCATTTTGAATATAAAGAAACTTAAGTGTCATTCAAAATGTCAAACAACTGAGGGGCGCAAAACAGGACAGGAGATAAATATATAAAGGGAAATGACATGGGGGGCTGCTTAATGCTTCTTCCTTTAAAAAAGTATAGACAGGTATTGCACATGTACATTATCTATTCTCTACTTATGATGTTGACTCTGCATGAAATGTATGTTTTCAAATTGAATAAGAATAAGAATTTAGAAAGGAAGGAAAATCTGACTCCCTGATTAGTTTAAGGTTTCATTTTCAAGTCTATTCATATCATGTTATTCCAGTGCCAAAGCAAAAGACTGTAAATTTCCCTCAAAACCAATTTCCATTGTCCTGTTCCTCCCACATCCTTCCTTTCTATGATGACTTTGTTTCACTTTTTGTCATGAGACCTTGCTATTAGTGTCAGGTGATTTTGTCTACGTCATACAGTCATGTGATCTCAGACTGCCTGTAGAATGAATCCATTATTTTGTGGGTGTTATTCATTCCCTGTACTAAACCAGTGAGCTGTGAAGTCTGAACCTCACAAAAAAAGGGTTGTATTTGTGTCATCGCTTTGTATTAACTCTGAATAAATACATGTATATACATGTAGTCTAGATACAATCATTAACATTTAATCTTCTAATGTAAAGAACCATATCTTACATAAATTGCACCTTTTTTCTTTGCAAGATTTTTCTGATAGCAAATTCCCAATAATATGGACTACCGTTTGTTTGTGGGCAAAGTCAATAAGAGGCAGTCTCATGTTTGTTGAAGTTGTAAACTTATATTGTCTTCTAACTTGTGACTCTTTTTATCTTGTCTGTCATGATAAGATTTGACAGACTTTTGGCTGGTCACATGATTGCAGAGACAATTGGGATTTTTTTGGTAGAGAAAAGGGAAAAAGTTTGGTTTAGGTCATACATGTAGCAGTGTTGTAGTGCCTTGATGCTCGGCCTTGGCCTTAAGGCGCCTTAAGGCCTATTTTTTCAAAGCCTTGGCCTTGAACATTCAAGCCTTGGCCTTGAGAGGGCCTTGGCCTTGGCCTTGAGGATTTTGAGCCTTGAAATTTCAAGGCATTTTCAAGGCATTTTCAAGGCTTTTTCAAGGCATTTTGTACTTTCATTTGTTTTATAAAAGTAATTATAAATGTTTCAATTGTTCTGTATATCTAATGACACTAAATACTACCAGTCAGCAGCAGCAGAAGCAGTAAGTGTACTTAGCAGTGCCATCAATTGCAATTATCATCACATAATTATGTAACAAAGAGAAGTGATGAAAATTAATATTATTTATTGGTAATATGATGTAATCATGACTAATAAGGATAATGACAATATCAATAATAAGGATAATAATTATGATAAGGATTATAGTCAGTGGCGTAACTACAGGGGGGGCATGGGGGCACGTGCCCCCCCCCCCAATCGGCTGACTAAAAAAGGAGGAAAAGAGGGAGAAAGGAAGAGAAACGTAGTGGGAAAGAAGACATTAATGTTCATTATAATGTTATAATTATGTTATGTTACATTACATAAGAAACATTTTTTTCATATAAATGAAACATAATTGGCTCAGGGCATATATTTCTTCATTGTTCCTGGTTCTCCCATTATCTGTTTACCGAGATATATAATCCTGTTATACTAAAACCTCCCGTTTTCAAGTCAATATACACCAAACTACCAAATATATTTCCTCGCACTTCGAGTTATTCTTTTACATGTACAATAGTATGCTTCTTTTTCATGAATACTTTAAGTGATTGTCCCATTTTAAGGTCTTAATATAAAACATTTCCTGTCTGCTTACGTTCGCAGTAGTGGATTGGTGAAAGATGTCTGCTCTCCATCAATTCCTAGAATGAGTCCTTAAAATGTCCCTTTTTCTGTTTTCTGATCTGAATATCAAAAATTTTCAGCTCGCGCTTCGCGCTCGCATAATTTGGTTAGTGAACTACATAAGGTCTTCTTGAATTCCTACAAACAAGCCTTAAAATGCCCCTCTTCAGGTCTGAATTTCCTAAATTTTCAGCTCGCGCTTCGCGCTCGCATAATTTGATTAGTGAGATGGGTATGTTAATCATGATTACAAGTAATGTAATTCTAACAAAATCAGCAAGCGCTTATTGGCACTCCCATTAAATGACCGGTGGGATGTGTATAATCTTAATAGATAACAGATTCCTAAAATATAGTCCTTAAAATCTTCCTGTTTGGGGTCAATATTTACAAAAATTTCAGTTCGCGCTTCGCGCTCGCATTATTTAGCGAGACAGGTACGTATCATAATTACAAAAGATTGATTGTAATGTCCCTTTTTAGGTTTGAATATCAAAAATTTTAAGCTCGCGCTTCGCGCTCGCATTATTTGACTAGTGAGATACATGTCCGTTTATTGGCACTGTCCTTATAAAAATATGTCTATTAGGTCAGTATACCTGGCAAGTGG
The DNA here is from genome assembly GCF_018143015.1 of Lytechinus variegatus. NCBI lineage: Eukaryota > Metazoa > Echinodermata > Echinoidea > Temnopleuroida > Toxopneustidae > Lytechinus > Lytechinus variegatus. The sequence goes on along the minus strand of NC_054742.1, from coordinate 23,686,351 downwards.
GCGCGCTTCGCGAGCTCACTAGGCAGTTCCAAGTTTTTGCTGGTGCCCCCCAATGCCGTGACCCACGTTACGCCACTGATTATAGTGATTTTATGACAGGAATACTTCTGACAGATCTGACTGCAATTTTGACAACAATTTTCATACTTTAAAAATAGCTTACTCTAAAGAATGATAACAAGGTTGATTTCTATTCCATTAGGTTTTCCTTGTATTATTTTCTTTGACCAACAAGAATGTTTTAAGTCTTAATGATATTCTGGAAAGATTTGGTAAACTTGAACACAAACTTCAATTTCGTCATATTTCCAAATGGGCTATGGCATCAATGGCATGATGAGCCAAAAAAAATTTGAGGGACCAAGTATGGCATACAGAGCAAAATTTTAGGTTTCAAAATCAACAAATTTTTTGATTGTGCTTGCATAAATTATTGTTAAGTAAGGTTCGCATTCAATTTACACAAAAAAATGCTTAGAATGTCTACATGTAGTTATTAGGTCGGAATATTACAAATTTTTGAGCTCGCGCTTTGCGCTCGCATTATTTGATTGGTGAGTTATGTATCCTATCTATGAGTCACTAAATGCAGTCCAGAACAGCTTCCTTTTGTGGTCAGTAAAAATTTCAGCTCGTGTTTGTGCTCGCGTTAATTTGTTTAGTAAGATGCACACCTTTTTCATGATTACAAAAACAGCTCGAAATATTTAAATTTCATTTCTTATTACAACATCTCGCAAGGATGCCCTTTTAACAGTGATTAGCACCATAATTGACCCAAAATCGAGTTTTACAACTTCAAAATTGATCTTTTTTTAAAACCACTTTCTCGCTATGCTTTCTATAGCGGGAAATTAAAGCCTAAATCAAAATATCTGTCTTATCAATTAGAAATCACTTAAAAAGCTTTGCTGAACTGCACCAAAATTCTCATTTTGACTTTGTAAATGCATTTTTGGCTTTGACCTCCCCCCCCAAAAAAAAAAAAATACATTCTGCTTCCCCTGTACCAGGTAGAGGAGAAAGACATATGTTGAGAATGGGCATGCGAGGATCAGATCACCTTGGTAATAATAATTATTGCAATGTGAATCGCATAGAACAATAATTTTTATGTCTAAATCTACATGATCTATCATGAAATTATTTTCGTTTTAAAATATACAAGGTTCAAAAATTTTGCTCGCTCACACCTTTTATACATTTGGTCCTGCGTGTCATGTATGCCGCCTAAGCATTGTTGTCTATTTTTTCCCATATATTGTACAATTGAAATGCCTTGGCCTTGGCCTTGAGGTTTTCAGGCCTTGGCCTTGGCCTTGGGTTTCCATGCCTTGGCCTCAGCCTTGGTTATTGAAGCCTTGGCCTTGGGTATTAAAGCCTTGGCCTTGGAGGTTTGAGCCTTGACTACAACACTGACATGTAGTACATGTAAGTGTGTTTATTGTTTTCTAAATAAATATAACAAGTTGGTTATTTGTTTGAATTTACTTATTATTTTGTAAGCAGACCCAAATTATGCAAATTTATTGAGAAAATTCAAGTTCAATTTCAATGTCTTTATTTCCATATCAGTAAAAAATCTAATTCATATTTACAACAAATAACATTATAAATGCATGTCTAGTCATTAAATATTTTTATACATAAAGTGAGCAGAAAAAAATGCATTTCATAATTCATGTACAATAATATAGTAGATGAGGAAAAATTAAATAAAAAGAAAAAATATCAATATTACTACAGACTGAATATCAACCACTTTATTTCCTAGTCTAGGTTTAACTTTACTGAAAATTTCAAACCTTTAATCAACCAAGTACTGTAGAGCTATGAAAATATAAGTACCAACTACCAAGCAGGATTTCACAATTATCTGGCTGAATTTGATGGGGAACCTTGTAAGGTTACAATTTGTTGGTATGGCCATTTTCTTCTAAGAGTCACAAAAAGGCAAAAAAAATATATGGCATGCCTACATGCCAGGATTATAAGGTTGCAAATTCATAAAGTTTAAGCAAACCTGGGCCCTATTGCATTAAAGTTACCATTATGGCAGCTGTGCCATCCTGTTGATTGTAACTTGCATGGGATCCTTGATTTTGATTGGCCGATTCATGGTAGTTACATATACATGTAGATGGTAAAGTTACCATAATAGTATCTCTTATGTTCAACATAGATTTAATCCTGTATCGTGACCGATTGCTTCAAATATGATCATGTGACCAAATATATTTCAACTATGACATTGCGTGACGTCAGACCTCAATATATTTTTCGCTATACTATATTCTGACGTTGTTTCAGAAAACTCTATATGTATTTAGCTAAACTCTCAGGTGCACTGGGCCCCGAGCTGTCTTTCATGGGCAAGTCCCGTGATGCATCTGTGCAGGCACTTACTTGCGTTCCACTAAGCGCAGTTGCTTGGGGAAAAGTAGGTCATTTAAGGCAATGAGGCCCTAACCGGACTCTGCAAGATCAGTACATGGATTTTGGTTGTACATGTAAATTAATAAAAGTACATGTAGGATATAAACAAATACTGGTACATGTTCATCATAACACATACATGTAGATTTCAGATATGGATTACATTTTTGCATACTCATACATGTAGCATTTACCTTTCTCGATAAATTCATATGAATATATTGTATGTTTATGTATGTAGAGGCTAAGTGAGATTCGTACCAAAATGAATGGCTACAGAAGATCAAATACCACCAAGCACCAAGGAAGTGTGTTCTTGAGACCATCTAACGTCCAGGTACCAGACACCGTAGATTGGAGGACGCAGGGTTACGTCACTCCCGTGAAGAATCAGGTAATCAGTCATGCATTTCTTATGGAGAGAATCATTTTCTAACAAGTGTTCCCATGCACTGAAAAATATAATAGAGCTGAAGGAGAACTTTGCTCCCAAATGAATCACTTTGAATTGTTATTGGATTTTATTAAAATTGTAGGGTCAGAATGAACAGAAATTTGAAGGAAAAAAATCTCCCATCCCCAGGAATCTCTAAGCATGTTCCATGTTCTCGTTTGGTAGGTTTCTGCAGTATTATACAGTGGAATAGTGCATAGCTGGTGGGGTTTCTACTTACTAGTTATATTGGGTATAAACTGGATAAAATGCTATGCCACTTTTTACAATGTAAAACTTGTGTGGCTGACAGTCTAGCAAGGAGTATGATTACTGTACTAGTAGCATTAGTTGCAATTTGTCTTGTTACATTTACTTTGCCTAGATCACATTTCATGTCGTGTGTGCAATTAAACTTCAGATAATTGGTTTATTGCTTTTGATATGATTGGATATCAGTTTCATTGCTTTAGAATGATATAAATTGTGCAAATCTGTGGTATATACATACATGTAGTCTTTACAATTAAGAAACAATACTTCTTATCTGATGACCATTATAGGGCCAATGTGGATCTTGCTGGGCCTTCAGTACCACTGGATCCCTTGAAGGACAGACCTTCAAGAAGACAGGCAAACTCATCAGCCTTAGTGAACAGAATCTTGTTGACTGCTCCCGCAAGGAAGGAAACATGGGCTGTGAGGGAGGTCTCATGGATCAGGGCTTTGAGTACGTCAAGGAAAACAATGGCATTGACTCCGAGGAATGCTACCCCTATGATGCTGAGGTAATTGGAGTATTTTTTTAATATTTAATGAGAGTACCTTTAATATACACATTGTACTTTGCAAGGTAGATGGATGTAGATTCAGATTCTGTTTTCTGATGGCTAAGTTTAAATTTGACAAATAGGTGGTTCTACTTTTAAGTCTGTCAGTATGTTCACCTTGAATTTGTCTTTCTGCAAATTACTTCGATATTTTAAGGAGGTAAGTACATATGTAAAGAAAGCAAATATTCCATTGCAGTATTGCAAAAGTTATTCTGCTAATACACTATCAATCGTGGAAGCTGCAGTATGGAGAAATTAAATAGTAAATGTTCTCATCTCTCTCTCTCTCTCTACCCTTTCCATCCTCTTTGGAAAAATTTCCCCTTTTTTCGGGCCGGATGAGCTTTGCCGTGGTGTGGCATCCTTCGTCTGTCATCCATTCACAATCTCAAAATGCTTCTGCTTTGTCCTTTCAAGTCTGATTCCAATTCTGTTTGCTTTTATATGATAGCACTCTGTGGGGTATTCAAAACTTCTGCACAGAATTTTGAAACTAACAAAACTCCCCCCCCCCAAAAAAAAATGCTTCTCCTTGAACAATTTTTCTTGCTTCCATCTGGTATAGCTGAGGGTCACCAAATTTCCTCACAGAATTTTGAAATTTTGACTAGTAAATTATTTATGATAATTTATGCAGAATTTATTTAAAAATCACCTAAAATGGCTTTTCTCCTCAAGTACTTCATTTGTTGATCAATTTCATTTTCAATTTTGTTTGCTGTATATGATAGTACTACAGGGAATCATTTTCCTGGTAAAGCATCGCAATTAGCTCCACATTTTTTAGAGACTGCTGTGCATAAAGTCTTTTGTATAGCATTTTTTTATGTTCATGCTATTCAAATTTGTAAAGCAACATTATTCCCTGCACGAGGTGGGGAGACAAATTTCTACACAGAAATTTGAAACTTATTAAATCTGCTAATTTATGCATATAAAAAAACTCACAAAAATGCTGCTTATTTATTTGTTGACTTATTTTTTTTGTGTGTGTGTGTGTGTTTTTGTCCAATCTGAGAGCTACATGAGGTTCACTAAGGTTCTATCAGAATTTTGACTAGAAAATTATTTATGCTAATTTATACAAAACTTATTCATAAATGATCCTTCTCTGTCATTTCTTTATCAATTTCAATTGTTTCCTCGATTTATATCACCAATATAATTCACTACAGTGTCAACTGGGCTGGAATTAAAAATTGTGTTTATTTCTTTGCAAGATGGTAGATGACCTCCACATCATTGATATGCAAGATTAAGAGTCTATTCTGTGTATAATTTTCTGTGTAATGTATCTTGGCATTGTTTGATTTGGTTTGATGATGCTTTTTCCTCCATCTCCTTGTCAGGATGAAACATGCCACTATGAACAATCATGTGATTCTGCTGAGGTTACTGGATACACTGATGTTACCAGTCAAGATGAGGAAGCCCTGATGGAAGCTGTTGCTACTGTAGGACCTATTTCTGTTGCCATTGATGCCAGCCACCAATCCTTCCAATTGTATGAATCTGGTGAGTCTTCAAATGCGATATCTAGCTTTCTACTAACATGCTGATAAATAAAATTTCCTTGTCCACTTTTGTGTGTAGCAAGAAACATCATTTAATTCTGGTTGGAAATGAAGTGCAATCATCATAAGGGATCAGTTTAATCTCAATATTTCAATGATGATATGCTTACTAAACCTGGGCTCCGTAACACAAAGGTTTGTGATGAATAGCAAATATGAAAGAACACTTCTGATTGGTTCCTAGTCAGCATTTTGTGACAAATGCGCGTGTAACATTGATCTTGAATGGTCAATTCATTTAGCGATTGATCGCTAATCTTTGTGTTACGGAACCAAGGGATGATATGAACTATCTGATTCTTCTTGAGGAAGAAGCATCTCTTCTTGATTTTGGTTCAGGATAGGCAATCATAGGGGTTCAAAACTTCAAGCAAACAGGGTTCATATAAACCAGATGTTGCACAGTTTTATCCATCGGAGGATCCGTATTCAGTTGGATCAGATATTTAAAGCTGTCAGTAATATGTCCTACTTTACCTTATAACAATGTCATGTTTTACCTTCTCTTTTCTTTCTTTAGGTGTGTATAATGAGCCTGACTGCAGTAGCACTGAATTGGATCATGGTGTTCTAGTTGTTGGTTATGGAACCTCTGATGGACAGGATTATTGGCTCGTAAAGAACAGGTGAATTATCTTTTTCACATTGCTGATAATATGTAAGAAAAAAAAAGATGAGGGCTGATATATAAAATTTCCTCTCATCTATTATTAAGACATGTGCTTAAAGCAAAATATCAACCGAAAGAATTTCCTTTTTAGTTATGTCTGCTGACAAAACTGAAAAGGGGACTTGTTTAAACCCTTAGGGCACTGTTTTATGAAGATTGTTATCACTGAAAACTTGACAATCATTCTGACAGCCACTATTGTAACACTAAAGGTCAGAACAAAGTTCTTTTCAGCCAACTAAAATCAAAGATTTTGTTGAATTATCAAAGCTGATAAAAATAAGTCTTTGCTGACAACTGATGACACTACTGCCCTATGTGTGCATTACCTGTACCTGTGCAGGATTGTGCCAGCCAATGAGCATATATTTTACACCACACGCAACTAGGCATTTAAGTGTGACTCTAAGTCATACTTTAAGGACAAGTCCACCCCAACAAAAACTTGATTTAAATAAAAACAGAAAAATTCAACAAGCATAACACTGAAAATTTCATCAAAATCGGATGTAAAATACGAAAGTTATGGCATTTTAAAGTTTCGCCTCATTTCACAAAACAGTTATATGCACATCTCGGTCGGTATGCAAATGAGGAACTGATGACATCACTCACCATTTCATATGTATTTTATTATATGAAATATAAAATATTTTTATTTTCTCATCATTGTCATGTGAAATGAAGTTTCATTCCTCCCTGAACACGTGGAACTCCATCATTTTGTGCTTCAGACAAGGAGGTCCCAATCGTCAAATTCGTGAAAATTGAAATATTGTATAATTCAAACAATGAAAAACAAGAAATAGTGAGTGACATCATCGACTCTCTCATTTGGATGTAACTGGTTTGTTCATATAACTATTTTGTTAAAAATAAGCAAAACTTTGAAATGTCATAACTGTCTTATTTTACATCCAATTTTGATGAAATTTTCAGCATTGTGCTTCTCTATTGATTCAAATCAATATTTTTCTGAGATGGACTTGACCTTTTAATCTTTGTGAAACAACCGCCATATCTAGTAGTTAAAATCTGAATCTGAAAAGCAAGCACTCTGAAGATTGCCAACACACCTTAGCAATTGGAATGTATATTATTAATGCTAGGATAAAGATCCATTACTTGACAGGAATGATATGCTGATTTTGTTCATTTCTCAGCGATGATACAATTTCTACCAGAATCATATATAATCTCGTTGCTGGTCATTTTCTTGGATTCTATTTAAACTGGCAATCAGAGCCGACATTCTCATTTATATTACCTCTTGATCAGATACATGATGACGTTGAATATAATGTTTTTCCCCATTATTTCAGAATTAATATTTATTGTGACCATTTAGCTATTATTTGAATACTCACCACTGTTCCCTTTTTACCTTCACAGCTGGGGAGAAAGTTGGGGACTGAATGGTTACATCATGATGTCTCGAAACAAGAACAACCAATGTGGTATTGCTACCTCAGCCAGCTATCCTCTTGTCTGAAGACACCCCTCCCTACCGCCGCTTTCTCCTGTGTTACCATTTTCAGTGTTTTCAGATGATGTGAGAAGAATGATTCAACATTCTTCTTTATGATTATTCATATCTAGTTGACCTCTATATACATATACACCATCCTTTCATGTGTAAAAATATCCCAGAATTGAATGAATTATTAGAAAATGAATGAGATGCATCTTATGGATACAAAAATGCATCTAAAGTTGCAAAAATATAGTGGTGAAAGTGTCATTTCCTGAAAAAGTATAGAAAAGGGGTAAAAGAAATAGATCTGTAATTTACACTAAAGCTAACATCAATGTTTTACCATAATGACATATTTAGCATATCTCTATGCAGGATGTGTGTTTGCCCAACATGGCACCTAGAAGAGCATTCTTAGGTAAAAGAAATTTTCAAAGCCTCCTGTTAAGTTTATCCCCTGAGTGAATCAAACCTGAGTGTGTCCCATTCTCTCTGCCTTGCAACGAGAGAGGTTTGTGGTACTGATGACTCTCATTTGCTAAAATCTCTTAAGGGCAATCAATTATGTAAAATAGTCACATTGGTCAGGACTTTTATAACTTCATAGGCTATTTGTCTTTGCATTATGCCATATGTGCATGTACATACAATATTGTCTGTGTTAAAATCATTGTTGAAAAACTTCTATGGAAAATTATTGAACCCTTTTTTTAGTTTATATTTTTCAAATCTACTGTATGTTAAGATTCAAGTTTCAAACTTAAAAGTTCAAGCAATCAGATAGGGGCTAAAGTAATGTATTCAAGTTGGTAAACTAAATCACAAAATGAGACAACATTCGATATATCGAGACATTAACGATAATGACGTCATTCAAGATGGCAACTTTCAAGAAAAAAATGTCAGCTCAGCCTCGGGTGAAAATGTCTGAGATGAAAGGTTTCTGGATCATCCAGAGAATTTTAATCAATAACTCAGGTGTAAGGTACGCAATAACTTATATTTCCCTGATAATGGAAACCATAAAACTGTCAATTTCGCTTAAAAAACAGATTTAAATCGCGACCTATAAAACGTTAGTTCAATTATTATAAATATGTTGGCTGTACGTACGGGCCTCCAAGCTCTTCAGTCTATGTATTGGTGAGTGGAGCCAATGTAGTTCAGCGGAACAACCAAAATACAGAGACTGAAGCTTTTGGTCTAGTATTACACTAGAATAAATTCTCAAATATTTTGGTACGGTGGCTTTTTCGTGACCATTATTTCGTCTTTGACAGGCTGATGTTAAAAAATGTCTGTGTGCTGCATGTATTTATGTATGAATGGTCTGTAAGCCCACATAAAACAGTGTTGTAGAGGAAGATATATTATTTTTACTTAATGTATGATTTTTATTTCTCTCATTTGTTTTCTTGTCTACTAGTGCCTTCCGTGTTATCCATTTCAGAACTTACCACATCTATACAGGATTGAACTACTATTTATCACGTGTTGTAAAATATTGGTGGCACTTTGATTTGAAATGAAAGCAAAGGGTGATACCATGAACATTTTCCAACCACTTGATGTCATGATTGAGTACAGATATGCATTGTGCAATTGAATTGATTTGTATGTGTACTTGATTTGGTTGACTTTTTTTTTTTTCTTCTGTAGGTTTTTTTCCTTACCAGTTTGGTGGATTAAGAATTTTTTACAATTTAATTTTTTACAGAAATTCAAATGGTATTGGGGTTATTTTTTTTCTCTTATGCTTTTGTCTCTGTATGTTGGGGTTGTTTAGTGTTGAAATGGCATTCATTTATTTAGATTAGGTATTGAATGTTTAGTGGAAACCTCTTTATTATGTTATTTTTTATTGTTGGACATTTTCGTTTGCAGGAACGGGTTAAGTGTTTGATTGTTTATATATGTGTGTAATTTCAGATGTAATACTTAATAATTTGCTATGTATATGACTTTTTATACTGATAATTATTGAAATAAAAATCATGAAATGTTATTGTAAATTGTGATATATTGATTTATACACTAATACATCATCATGTAGATAGAACTGGAAAAATTTGGATATGTACATGAAAAATAGAGAAAGAGGTGAGCAGAAAAAAAGACAAGACTTGGAGAGAGGGGGAGAGAGATGGGTGGAGAAGGTGAGGGGGAAAATGAGTAGAAGAAAAAAAGAGAAGAGTAGTAGAAAAAAAAGAGAAGATAGATGGAGAGAGAGCAGTAGAGAGTAATAGGGAAGGGGTAGAAAGGAAGGAGATCTAAGAATAGAAGTGCCATGGAAGAGTAGAGTAAGAGGGAGGGAAGATCGGGGGGGGGGGGGAGGGAGGATGGACATGAAAAGAAACACGGAATGAGTAGAGAATGTATAATAGCTAAACTAGGAATGAAATCAGATAGACAATGCATCAGGGCATAATATCGGGAATATTTGAAATAGCGATTTATAAGGAAGGAACGAACATGACTTATGTACATCAAAATTGCTTTAATTCGAGAATACATGTGATCACCGATTACATGAACAACAAAACTTTAGTTTACTTATGCTCGTGAAATAATATAATGTAAATATGGCAAATGTAACATAAAAAGGAGCGCATGGTGCATATACCAAAAGGCCCCTCGTAAGAGACCAAACTGGTAATAAAAAAAAAATGAGCACCCACCCATTCTCCGCTTTGGATTGGTTTGGTTTTACTAACCTTTAAAAAATGAAAATAATGAATACAGTCTACAAAAATGATGAATAAAAATGTGAGTATTAACATGAAACGAATCTTAAAAATATAAGGATAGATTCAGTGCCAGTGATGTAATGGCCCTGTTCTTCTTAGAGATTCAACCAAATTAACGTAAATTAATGATATATAACAAGGGCGCCGGAAGCGGGGGGCAGGGGGGGCACTTGCCCCCCCAAATAAAATTTTGGGTGGGCAAAACGAGATTTTGCCCCCCCAACGTGCCCCCCTGAATGATGAAAAATTATAAATTATTTAAGGACAAAAGTAAATGAAGGCACTTTTCTGCCTGAAAATTGTCATTTCCATTGTCAAAAATGAAAAAAATTTGCCCCTGACGGGGCAAATACATTAACATAGTAAGCCTCGCGTCTTTTTACGAACAGTTCCTCTGTGAAACATAGCTTTGATAAGCCCCTTTTCCATCTTTTTACAGTGTGATAACGTTTAATGCCTCGCGTCTTTACAGAGGGGCAAATGATACAGAGGGGCAAATAAGTTGTGTATAACTTTATGCCTACTTCCAAGGTAAATCCAAGGTAATGAATACATTTCAGACTAAAAGCGAATGGCAAATTGATAGTGGTCCACCAATGATTAGGTTTATAATTCTATGATGCTGGCTGTGTCGTCTAACAAACGCGCGGTCGCCCAGAAACGCTCAGACCGGACCCGATATAATTAACGCGCGTGAACACTAGTTACTCGAGCAAGATATGGAATCTATAGCTGTCAAGCCCAGAAACCATAACATCTCGAGAAACTTGTTTCAATTATTTCATGTTCAACTAAATATAAATTGAGTTAATACAGTGATAACAAGAGAGCGGTGTTGGCTCAGTCGGCATGGTCGGTAACGCGTCTGCCCGTCGAAGTCGAACCAAAGATCGTAGGTTCGAGTCCACCCTGGGCGGATGACTGAAGTCAGTGCGTTGTGTGTAAACGTCTCTCCCATGTTTCATAGATGCAAGCTATATGTTACAATGGAAAACACTCCGTCCCTCGGATAGGACGTTAAATGGAGGCCCCGTGTAGAGGAGAGTCACCACCTTTGCACGTTAAGAACCCACTGCACTATTCGTATAAGAGTAGGGGGAACCCCCGGTGTCGAGGTCCACCTGCATCCCCCTCCTCCTGCGGGTCATAGTGATTCAGTTCGCTTTTCGCCTCCCATGCACAGGTGACGCCAAACAAATAATAATAACAATTCAGTACCCTAAAGAAAATACCAAGGTCATTTCAACTCAATATAGACATGTTATCAGAAAATTACACTCAGAATAATCATGTGTAGAGGATTATGATTTATAATTTGTAAAAATGGTGAATCCCACTCGAAAGCAACTTAGAGATAATGTTTAGACATGAAAAAAATAAAATCATCTGTGAAAGTGTCTTCTTGACCGGAAGATATTATCCGAGATATGAATAAAAATGTAAAGAATATAAAAGAAAAAAATAAGCGTTACAGTAGTGCTCTACTATAAAAAAAAATCTTAAGATATTTTCACAGCCCCGTATTTCCTCTATTCCTTTCCATTGGCATGATTGGAAGGCGTTTTGTCTGATACTATTTCAGCTCATATATAGCACTTATGTATTTTAGATTCCAAAACTTCTTCCCATTACCTGTTACTAATCAGATCGAGATGGCAGCTATGTTCTCTGGTTCATCTCAGCTTTTGTTATTCATGGACGTTTGCAAAAATAAAAAAAAAACCCGGGAGTGGGTGGGGCTGCAAGACCTAAATTTTCGAAGAAACGTAAGAGCGAGGGGATTTGTGATGGGGGAGCTTTTGCATTTTCTAGAATGAAATTGAAGGATTTCGTGCACACTTTTGGTGAATTTTGCCCTCTCGATCGGCGGCCCCCGGCTGCGTACGGTCATGTTTGTCATCTTAAACATGTTAAAGTCTTTAAAAGGCCTATATTACACTGGTTTGAAACAATTTCGTTTGCAATAAGGCTCGTAATTTGCTGGAACTGCGACCCTGGTCATGAAGAAACACCAGGCTGGGTCAGAAGGGAGGAAACAGAAGGAGCAAAAAGAACTCCAAGACTGTTTAATTCTCAAGAAATTTATTTTTGAATGCATATAAAAACGCAACTTTTATACTCCATTTTACACAAAATCCTTACCGTGGGGGGGGGGGCCATAGCCTCTCCCGCTCGATCGCTTCGGTATCTCACGCTGTCAAAAATATTGTGCCCCCTTCAGGATTTTGCCCCCCCCAAAACTGAAAGTGTTCCGGCGCGCCTGATATATAATGATATACGAATAACAGGTACTTTAATAATTATGAATTTGAAGATTTTGGTCTTTTTGTTGGATTGTTCATATATTTTGTCCAGGGACAGCTCGGTTCCAGAAGGCAAAAATAGATCAGCTTTCAGATATTTTTCGACATGTCTCACTGTTCAATAACCACTCTCTATAATTGATAATGCAAACGGTGTGCAAGGTACATAAATGTTTACATGATAAACCACATTTTACAAAACAACTTTATAATTCACATATTAACAATCAATATGATAAGAAAATGTCACAATTTACCTTATTAATACACAAGAGGAAAGCATCATCTTCATTGCCCATTACAAATGTATGCCTACGCACACAGTAGACCTTTATTAAATGTTTTTGTTCTTTTTTAATCACAATGTAACAAAAGTGATATAGGATATAGGCCTATTACTTACAGAACTTACTTTGTCTCCATCACTTAAATTGCTTTCGTGATTCAAATTTATGTAATGGAGAACATATTGGTGTGTTGTTTGTGTTTGTGTACGTTGCATTTTAGTGGTATCAGTTTGATTATTTTGTATGACGCCAAAATGCAATCACGTACATTTAAAAAGTGGTAAAAAGAATGTTTAGGGGAATATTCGCCTGATTTTTTTACCCTTAACTCTCGATAATTTCAAATTGTCATGGACTAATTTCGGTGAAAATCAACGACCTGCACCTTGCCCTCATTCCCCATACATGAGTTACCCCTCCCCAAGTATCTGTAAACAGATATCCTCTGAATTTCACCCCTCTGTAGCTCCAAACTATTCTCTTCTTAAGTCTGAAAAACATTTACAGTGGTACTGACGATGTTTTCCACTAGTCATTTTTATAATCACTCTTTCCCCTTTTTACATCTTCTGAAATGTTGGTATTTTCTTCCGATTCATTCTTCTCATCTTTCACATCCAACTCAAACGAGCCACCGCTAGGAAGTGTGTTCAGGGACTTCGGACTGAAAAAAAATAGAATATAATAAATCTGGTGTATATTTTGTATTCCTCGTTTGTTACGCATATGAGATTTGAATACATGCATGTCCTTATTTTTTCAGATAAAATAGTACATGTTGAATAAAATGGGAAAGATATGTAGCATGGATTTCTCAATATCATTGATTGAATATAGGCCTACCACCATCTTATTTTCAAAGTAACTTGCATTGTAACTTGCTATTGTGAAAGTTCAATCAATTAATTGTCAACATGTAATATGCTTTTCTTTCTCCCTTTCGCAAAGATACATCGTGGATTTGTTATTCAGATAATAACTACTTGGTTTGGCCTCTGATGCAATCTTCAGATTTTCGAATTACTTGCAGCTGCTGTGACATCGGCCTACTGTATTTGATTTGTATACATTTAGAAAATTCAGAAGAAAAAATGTTTCGACGCCACAGTTATCATGTTGACTTCATGGTTCAACACAGGGCCCTGGGAACGATTTTTAGTGGGTGCTCAAGTAAATTTGAAAAGCGAGAAAAAAAAACCTTCCAGAATACCTGGGGTGCTGCCTATTATGGATAATGATACACGCTGCATGCACCCAAGGTAATTTTTGGGGTTCTTCAGCACCCCGCTTCCCAGGGCCCTGGTCCAACAATAGGAGTGATTCTGTACGTTTTGTTTTGTAAATCCTTGAAAAACTTACCGAAGGAAAGGAGCCAACAAGAGTGGGTCAATCTGACGATTTCTCTCTTTTTCACTGAACAGACGTATTATCTCACTGGTCAGGATCCCAATGATTATCGTTGTTATACACGATATCATGCTATACCACATAAACGATATCTATATCAAATGTTAAAGAAATCATGATTTCGTCATCACTAAAGAAGGTCATTTACACCACAGAGGATAACCATTAAAATTAATCTCATTTAAATATTAGTGCACATAATATTGCAAGATTAATTAATATTCATTTATTGTACTGCTGGCTAATCAATTTATTTAGTCATGCATTTAATAGTCATCTAAATGGGTATAGTTCTATCCACGGATGAAATCAAGATGACCTAAATGCATTGTTATTTTCTGTTCTAAAAAATATGGAGTTATACAGTTAAATAACAGTGACTGTTCACTATACTTTTCTTTCTTCTTTTCATGTTATTCTTCTTGTTTCGTTTTTCTCTTTTTCATTTTTTTTATCACAGGGGGAGCCCTTTATATTTATCCTTTTTTCATATACATCATTTAATTGCATTGATCTTTTTAAAATATAGCCCCCATTCTGTCTCTTTAAAAATAAAATTCCTTCATGAATTTATGAGAGTAGGCCTATATTAATTTTGAGAAAGATTTTCAGGGGGGGGGGGGTGTATCAGGGAAACAGAACATATATCATACCTTCAAGATCCATAAATCAGAGTCAATGGCCGATCCAACAGACAATCCTATTCCAACGACAGATCCAACGATAAGACCTGCAATTGCTCCTCTAAATGACCAAAAGAGGAAAGACGAATTCGCAAATTGTTTTCAAAAGTATAAATGTTCAATGCCAAAAAGGATAAAGAAGAAGCACACAATCGGTTTTTTTTTAATATTTATTATTATTTAAAAAAAAAGCCTTGGCCATATAAACCTATATCTGTCCCTCTTGCCGTCTCCTTAAATGTTACGCGATAATGTCCGCAGCAAATCTTTCCACGCCACATTATTTTTATTACCGTTTTTCGATTTTGTTTTTAGAATTATCAATGTCATGGTTCTAGTAACGCACCCTTAAAAAGAGACTTTTTTCAAGTGAAATAAGCACACGTAAAGCCATCTTAACGTTTCAAGAATTTAAGTATTGTATTTTTATTCATTATCACATTCAGATCTTGTTAAGAATATGAAATGGATTGCCGATATTAGTACTTGCTGAACTGCAATAAGCCAGCGCAACGCACATCCCCCTTTTTTCTCCCAAATAAAAAAAAAAGTTTTCAAAATAAACTTACCCAGAATTTGCTCTCTTGTAGAGCATACCAAGTGAGAAGACGCCGACAATGGGTCCACCTATAGGTCCTAGTATGGAGTTTGTCATCTGAATCAATGTTCCCAACTTCGTGGCGACGAAAGAAAGCCCAATCGTGATACCACCATAAATAACCGCTACAAAACATGAAAGGAAAGCGAAAATTAGAAATATTAACATCTTTGTATCTCGCATTAATATGAAAAAATCACATTTATGTGAAAGGGGATAAATATTTTCAAATGATTTAGGAAAGCCAAAAAGTCGTTTGAAAATATATGAAGAAAATATTACAGTACAAGTTTATACTCCGATTTGAGTAAATTCATCACTATCCCCTCTCCTTGTTCCTCTTCTTCTTTCTCCTGTTGTTCCTCCTTTTGTTCTTCTTTTCCATCCTCATCAGGAAATCGAGAAAGGGGAGAGGGGGTCCATGTCCATGTGCTAATCTCGGGAGAGATGGAAGAAATATATTTATTCAAAAATAATGAAAAAGTAAGAGACAGGGAAATGTCTTATGGCGCAAGAAACTTGCTCTATAACGTTCACACGATTATCTGCAGCATTATAACTATGTTACAAGTTATCTTGCGTATGACTCCTTGGTCATTTTCAAAGTTATTTTCGTTGCAAGCACATCGTTCTGATACGAATGTATCTATGTCGAGTTTGACAAACTCTTGATTTGGAATTGAACTTTGTCGCGACGCCCCACTCTACACTCCTAAAATAATTGGGCAAAAAAGCCCAACTTTTAAGCAACCCTGGGCAACATAGTACTGTCCACACAACTATTGGTTAAAATCTGCCCAAACTGTGTTTTAAAAAATATCTGGGTTATAAAATTTGCTCAGTTTGCAAATAATTGCCCATATATTTTTACCAACATACATTATCCAACACAGTGCACGTTGCCCAACATTTTAAATGTGTATACATGACAATGTTCTTACTGTATATTTTTGAGAGTCTTGTATCGAGATGGTCTTGCTCAGCCGTCTCTTCATACTCAACGACCTCCCCTACACGACTCGACCTCCACCTCCTCCACGGTTTGACGATGTCAACAAGAGTCACAGCAGCGAGTGAATTCAAACCAGAAGTCACTGTGCTATAAAACGCATGGATACTCATAAAGATATAATTTCCTGTCTATACTTTTATGTACTGTAAATATTTGTTATTATACAATGTATGATCGTAATTCCCTTGATTTATTTGCAATTATTCCATTGATTATGTTGTTATAACCAGTTGTAATTATTTATTTATTTATTCATTTATTTTTTTAATTTATCTATTATCATTATTATTTTATTTATTATTACTATTATTATTGTTATAATTATTATTGTCCTTTTTTTTTGGGGGGGGGGGTGAAAAGATATCGACAGTATACATATTCATGATATCAATCTGCAGTGTATCTATGTGGGTATCAATCAGAACAAAACTATAGGGCTCATATACCCCATGTTTAGAAGTTTTGGTGAGTGAAAAGAGTTGTTCATCGGGGCAAATGAATCGAGAAATAATATGATTTCTGCAACCTTTACACAAAAAAAATAAGTATTGGATGGAAAGTACCTTTTCTTCATCGCATTCATATTATACTTGAAATTATAAGAATTTTGAAAAAACATATTCACAAGTATTACTTCTATCCATAATACCTGATCGTTCCTGCATACAGCGCGGCGATAAAGAGGCCTTGGATTCCTGGAATCTTTCCAAACTCTTGACTCACAAAGAATATCAAGATCTGACAAAGTAGAAGAATTATATGGACTAAAAGGTGTATTTACAGTGATGCCTTTTCTTTCTGTATCATATATAGATGAATTAAGCGACATGACGTTTTTATTAAAAAATTTAATATAACGGCTAATTTAGTCAGAGTGTCAACAAAAGTAAAGTATAACTGATGTTTGTATGAGATGATATTCATGTGGTCAGTATGTGAAGACTATGACTTGTAAGGTACAATTTAAGTGACCTTCAACATCTACAAGTAAACATCATTTCAAAATCAAAGGTATTCCAGCTAGTGTCTAATTATGATCCCATGATAATATTGCTTGACGGTTGACTTTATGACATTATGATTTGACAATAAACATAGTACAGAATAGAATATATTAAAAACTAAGAATTCTTGAAAAGTACACTCTCTGTCAAGTTTGAAAGTTTCTTTTCTATTTTACTAGTCGCACATTCTCGATAACATTTAAAAATTGTATCAAAAACATATCGGATTTCATTAAGTTTATACCTTCAATATCAACACTGTAAAAACTGTGGTGTTAAAACTGACACCAATAATTGGTGTTAATAGAGGATCACACCATGAGGTGTTAAAATTACACCCTAGAGATTAAACATAACACCAAAGAGTGTAAATGTAACAACAAAAGGTGTTGTAATAACACCTATAGGTGTAAAACTAACACCACCAATTTAACACTGGTGTAAAATAACTGGTGTGGTCCTCTATGTACACCGGATAACAACACAGTTTTTGCTGTGAATGATAATTTGATTCGTACCTGATCAGATTTTGTATAATTTGGTTCACCTCTCCCAGTTTCGTCATCTAAATAACAAAATGGAAGGATAAGAAAAGGTCGATAGAAGGAAACGGTCAGATAAGAAGAGGTCAGTAAATTAAATACTTGCATACATCATTAGAAAAACGAACATGCACATGAATATCAGAACGTACATAGCGGGCAGTGGCGGATTCAAAGGCATGTTGTTGGGGGTGGGCTCCATCCCTGGATGGTCCTCACCTGAATCCGTCATGATTTTTTTGTTCTTACCAAATAAATGATAATTTTATTTTCTATAGTAGTCACATTTTTGCGGCGACAATGCCATCATTTCTTGTCAACATTTACCGGTATTTTAAAAAGGGGGGGGGGCACATCTGATGACAGGAAGATACCACGCATCGTTTTATGAAAGTTATTATTTTATTCAATGATAGCTACCAATAATACCACATATCATTGATGTTTTCATTGAATGAAACTTTTCATTAAGATGACATCCTTTATACCCAGATTCGAAAATATCCAGCAATTTATGTTGGTCAAGGGCCGCGCTACACTTGATTTTAAGAAATGAGAGGGGAGGGCGACCAAACAGAAAAGGAAAGAAATGAGGAAAAAGGAGAAAAGAGAAAATATAAATAATGTAATAAAAGCAAATCACAGATTCGTTGGTGGCGCAGCTACTTGATATATCTTATTTTATGAGAAAATAATTCTGTTTCAAATATGATTCATATTTTTTTTCTTGGTTTTGAATAATATTTGTTGCATACGTAAACGAATGTAACGATGCCACACCCGGCCGGTGGTCATTGATTTGGAGGGTTTTTTTTTAGTTAATGTAACATAATATCAAACAAAAGAGTATAATGAACTCCTAATTCAAAATTACTTGTCATAAAGGATATTATCGTCTGGTCAATGATGACTGTATATTCCTAGGCATTTATTGGGACTTTATAACCTTAAGCCCGTCTCACACGATTCGTTGTGATCCAAATTTCAAATTAATTGTGATAACATTTGATATGATATTCCAACAAATAAAATATTACGGATCAGAGTTCAGAATAGTGGTAGAACTATTGAATCGAAATTCAGTCCAGTTCGAGCCTCCCTGATTCCAAATCGTGATGACGTCATCATTGGCTGCGACTTGGACTTTACTACAACCATGGGGATTGTTGCAAAGTAAAGATATGATTGTATATAGTTCTCTTAACAATACGCCAAACTTTCAATGAAATAGTTTTACTTCTTGGAACTTTCACATTTAATGCAAAATGCGATTTCTAGAAAAATCGCGTATAGCACCGGATCGCATTGTGTGAGACGGGCTTAAGTTAAGCATGTTAAGGGGTAATATTTACTTACTGTTGTAGTAAGCATACATGACAAGACCACTGATTGACACCAACGTTACCATGAACCATGAACATGGTATACCATACCACAATGACCTGAAATAAAAATTAAAGTAAGGCATGTAAGAGAGGAGGTTTTTGCTTTGATCAACATCACAGCCATCAGTGAACTAACATAGCTTATTAAACTATCATTTTCACTATCTGCGAATGTTATATGAAAACGAAAATGCAAAAGGGCACTGGTCTGGTCCTGGAGCTGGACGAGGGACCAGTCTCTTTGCAGTGAATTGTATATCGTTATCGATGGATATGCTCCCTTTGGAGCGAAAAGACTGACAATTCATTCCAAATTAAAGGAAATGACATTCACTCTATATAGAGATGGGACTAGTCCCTAGTAGTCTGTGTGATAGGAACCACATTAACTCTTGTATTTAAAGAGTAAATAATAATCGTCTTCGTCATTGTCACAACCGTATAGCTAAAACATATACAGCGGTGTCCAACATTACGTCACTTAAGCTGCAATTTGAACCTTTTTCATTAGACAATTTAATTATCAAGTGTTAATGGGGGTTTTTTTTGGCTACGTGTTTTAGATGTGGATACTTCGGTTCGACATGAAATTAGTTACGCCACGTAGAGAACTGGATTATGGATTTACACATTCAACGCATTTCCTAGGCACAATCAATAATCATGTTAACGGGTGTTACATATACACAAAATCAGTATTATGATTTCAGTGTTCTTTTGAACAAAA
Organism: Lytechinus variegatus; assembly: GCF_018143015.1. NCBI lineage: Eukaryota > Metazoa > Echinodermata > Echinoidea > Temnopleuroida > Toxopneustidae > Lytechinus > Lytechinus variegatus. Next base: position 23,666,236 of record NC_054742.1, on the reverse strand, counting down.
CACTGAATGTACTATAACTCATAATCATAAAATAAGGCGACTCCAACTCTTAATTCAACGGGTTCAAAGTTGCCTCCATATAAAAGATCCCTGAGTTTGCCTTCAACAAAATAAATCTATTTGATATACCAAAGTACATTTGGCAGGCATCAGCGAGAGACTTAACCATTTTTGGGGATTGGTGGGATCCGTGACCGTAATGCCACATGAGATTTTTACACAAAAAACGACATTACAACTTTCAGGGAGGGGGAGGGAGCGGGCCAGCCGAGGGGGGGGGAGGTATTGGCTGTGGTGGCACTCCTCATCCCTGCCCCTTTCATTGGGTCATTGGACTACACGGATCAGCTTTAAGGGTAGTATTTTAGAAAGCTGAAATAACATCGATTTTGAATTCATCTTTTTCATAACATTATATTCGTAGTAGAGCATCGCAGGAGTTGAGGGATGAGATATTCCCAACACTTTCCCCTACGGAGCTATGGGTCATCCCCCCTCATTTCATTGAGTGACCGTTCGCCTTTTTTTTTTTTTACCTCAACCCCCCCCCCCCCCCCAACCCACCTGCGTGCGTGTTTGATAGACTTGGCAGTGAGGAAGCGTTGGATTGCTATTTGGCTGACGGCGTACTGGGTGAGTCCACCAAATCCTGCTCCGATTGTTGATCCCCAGAATGTTATACGTACGGTAGGATCTAAGGAAAACCTGAATTCAATTACGAGAAGCAAAAATGAAGGCAAGATGTAAAGAATCAATCTTGTGCGATTGAAATATTGATAAACCATTAATCCAATAATAGAGCCATGCCTGACATGCCTCATGCATATCAATATTGAAGACCATTCTGTTTAAATGTGTCGACATACTTCCTTGTGTGGTCAGAGCTCTAGCTCTTCCATCTTCTGCTGTGTTTACATTTGACATGCTGTATGGATCACTATAATTCATAACTTCCACACTCCCACCAATACAAAAATAAAGTTTAATGCACCCTGTAGTGCTTTGTTCTGTCTCGAACTTCTTAGAGGCCAATCATTAGTAATTTATTAGTAATTGTGAAACCAAGAAGCATTGGCTAACAAAATATTACAATGGAACTATATAATACTAACCACCAGAAATTTAGGTGACCATTTTGTTTATTGTACTCCCAAACGTAGTCAAAACCTCCAGTGCGGATAGAACCGAGTACGACTACGATGACGAAGGAAACGAAGAGGACGGCGAATTGGAAGACGTCAGCCCAAATAACACCCTTGATTCCTCCCTATTTGGGTAATAAAAGCGACCATGATTTTAATTAATACAACTTTAAGACACATCTTGTCCAGTCATCGTATATCTCCTTTATTTTGTTTAGGCCTGTGATTTGGTTAGCAACCATCTCTTCCAGCTGTCTCCCCTTCTTTCCGTTTCACGACGTTTTCATGGGTGAAGGGGGTCTCCTTTTTATTTGGCAACCGGTCAATTTGACTATTTTCATGGAACAACTTATGAATAGTCTTGACAGTGACTTCCACTGACCATTCAACTTTTAGCCAATCAGATGCAAGGATTTCGGCAGCTATGACAGCGTCAGTAATATATCACTTCATAAAATGATTTCCAGATCCAGTTGGCTCAGCTGTTCATTGACTCATCGCCAATGCTAAATTCCGTTAAAACAAATATGTCCTTTCTTTTGAGAAAGAAAGTATTTGATCACTTTAAGCAGGTGCACATTCAGATCGATCTCTGAGCTTCTCTCCATCTCTCTCTAATAATTACCCATAATATACTCCGATGTATTTCTTGATCATTTTATTTCGTCATAAAACAAATTACCACTTAAAGTATCACAAATTTCGTATAAAGTTATTAGTGAATATAAAACATAATTTCTATATAAACAATATATCAAATCCACTATACGTTACCAATGCTGTATAAATGACGCATACTGCTCCGCTCAGAAGGATAGTTGCATAAATTGGTAGGTCAGTTACTAAAAATGGATGATGAGGATAATCATAATTATTAAATGCTTCACCTTCATCGTCAGATCAAAACTTCATAATAGATTATATTTATTTCGTCATGAATAAATATGAAAATATTGTGTATCGTGGCTTCGATTTTTATACAAGCAAAAGAGGATATTCACCATAAATTAATTGAAATACAAGATCTTGGGTCCCTTATCATTGTTTGTACTTGTATACAACAAGGATAAAGTATCATACTGTACCAGAACTGGTGAATTGCAGGCAGATTTTATGAAATACTGTACTTGCATTTTGAAAGTTTTCATCATCAGCCTCGGAAAGCAATAGCTAAATTTGCGGATATCATAAATTAATTTTTAGTCAACCCAATATACCCTAATCACAGACATCGAGGTATCTAAATTGAAACCTATCGATGTACATCATATCCATACACTGTGGATTTTCCCCCATTTTATCATCAAGGACTTGACCTGCATTATTTCATTTAATGTGTATAAAAAAATCATTGATCAATCGAAGACCGTTTATATACTTCAACATTAATTTTTAGACACCACCCCATTATGACACAATTCAGAAAATATACCAAGAATGGCTCCTAATATAGCCCCAACCCCTGACTCTTAATGAGATGTGAGTTTATACAATTTTTTATTGTATAATAGGTCTGTGTACCTGCTTGGATTGCCAATGCAGGGGCGTATATCACTATAGCCATGTAGAACTCCGTCTGTAGAATGAACAAAACGGTCCCAGCAATCCGTACAATCACACCAAATCGGAGATGAAGATACTGAAAGATAACACAAAATGCTTCGAAAGAGAGTACTTTTTCAAATTTCGTATGATTCCATCTGCCCCCAATTTGTTAAACATGCTCCTGAACGACTTTACTCTGGTTGAGTTTTAATGAATACAGGATGGTGGTATATGAACAAGAGGAAAATTTCCGGGGAAAGTTTCATGAAGCTTCTAATCAGCTGCACGGCTTATATTAAGAGTATTTTAAAAGGGGAACCAGTCGAACTAGCTGACCAGGTCTCATTTCTTTTAAAAGACCAGTCCATCCCAACAAAAAGTTGATTTGAATAAAAAGGGGAAAATCCAACAAGCATAACACTGAAAATTTCATCAAAATCTGATGTAAAATAAGAAAGTTATGACATTGTAAAGTTTAGGTTAATTTCACAAAACAGTTATATGTACATCCTTGCTGGTGTGCAATGAGGAGACTATGACGTCATCCACTCACTATTTCTTTTGTATTTTATTATATCATACAATACATTCTGATTTTCTCCTCATTGTCAAGTGATACAACGAATAATTCCTCCCTGAACATATGGAATTAGCATTGTTTAGTACTACATGTTTCAGTCAAGTTAGTCCTTATTGTCAAATCTTTTAAAATTGAAATATTGTATAATAAAAACAATAAAAAACAAAAGAAATAGTGAGTAATGGACATCATCGATTGACTCACCAAGTTGTGCATATCACTGTTTTGTGAAAAAAAGCGAAACTTTAAAATGTTATAACTTTCTTATTTTACATCCGATTTTGATGAAATTTTCAGCACTGTGCTAGTTTGATTTTCCTCTATCTATTGGAGTCGGCATTTTCCTGGAGCAGAATTGACCTTTAATCAAATGATTATATAGAGGTAAAAGGAGGCACCTGACAGGCATCTACATTACATATTCTTATTCATTCTTTCTCCCTCTCCCACATCCCCTCCTTAGTGCTCCTTGCCCCCTATATACGCATTATGCGAGGATTAGTCGATGTCCCCACCCCCTTTTACAAATAGTTTCGTAAGAACTGTGTAATTAGATCACTGAACTCTGTACGTTTTTAGTTTCTCAAATATTGTTTCGCCATAAAGCATACCACTATAACCAGCACCAGCTATTTTGTATAAATCATATGCCTATTACATTTATATCTAAATAAGTGTTGTATGGTCATAGCGGGGTCTTACATGATTATTTAACCAAAGCATGTAGTGAATTAAGTAAAAAAATATAATTGTCGATTTTGTTCATGCTTTTTTTATCATTCTGTCATGGGTGTCCGATATGAATAAATCAACTTTCCGGACTGTAAACATCATAAAAAATGGAAGAGTGAATACTTAGATTCTGGTAGCTATAAACTTACCCACACTCTTAAAATGTTGAGCAACATACTGTCCACATAACAATTGGTTAAAAAAAAATATCGAACACTGGGGAAGTTTTCACCCAAAGAACACATTATTGGCATAAAATAACCCAGAATTTGATAAACTGGATCAATAAAAAAAAAAAAAACTTTTAAAAACAGAAAAGTGAATTCATGGAGTGGTATAAAATGCCAAACTTGGTATAAAGTGCCTCCCTTGGTCAGGTCAGATTTGAGAGCAGAAATTATAGACAAAGTGGCAATCTATTGGACGCTATGGTCACTGGACAATAAACTGGACCATTTGATCTTGACAAGTCGTTCGGAGACGAAATGCCAATTTATCATCAGTAGTTGACCTGAAATAAAGTAAAGGGATACTCAGAAAAATATGATAAGAATTTGGTAAAAGAAAAGTGGTGAATTGAATAAACCAATCATGATCTATTAAGAATATGCATTTATATTTTTCTTTCATCGAAATGATGCAAGTTTTTAACATCCCACGAGTTATAGTTAAATTTCTTTTGATGATATCTAGTATCTTGCCAGTTTACATTTATATTATATGTGCAATTCATATATATATTTTCAGGCTAGGTGGTCTCTCTATAATGTTTAAAAAGCAGGTAGTTTCGATGTCGAGTACTCACTTCATATGCACTGATTAAACCAAGCCCGTAGTAAACAGGTATGAATATCACCGCAGTGATAGACATCTTGATGATAAAGGCGAAACTGGTCCACCAATACTGGACACCATAGGTGTAGATCTCAGACGGTATGCCGAGGAGAGTGATGGCGGACAGAAATGAAACAGCAGTCGACAACGCGATGGGGAAACCATTCATACTACGATCAGCGAGTAGGTAACTTGTGGCAAGAGATAATGTAACAGATATAACTGGTTGTGAAAAAAAATGACAAAATGTTTTTGCAATGCATATAGACTTCGACTCATAGTTTACGATGTTCATTATATTACAGCAATTAGGCATTTTTTAATTGCATATCAAAGCTGAACTGAACAAGTAAGAGATACATGGAGTTCGCTAAAAATAGAAGAATGTTTCCTGAAATATCATTTGTATACTATTTTGACGAGGCAATGGTAAGAGTATATATCATTCACAAAAGGAGATCTGGAACTATCAGCATCATCTATCGTTGCTGTGTTTACCATTAGGGGGTGTTGCAAGAAAATATTTCAAATCAATTGCAAATTTTCTTTCGCAGTTTTACAGTTGATAAATCAATTCTAACTGGAGCAAATCTGATTAAACTGCTCGTTTCATATAGCAGACGAGAAATTAAACGCAAATTCGCAATCAATCTCATTAAACTTCTGATTGATATAGGAACTAAAATGTACTTGCAATTGATCGCAAGTTTCTTGCAATGCGCCAATAGAGTTAGGGAGTCGAACCATGGTTTGACCCCCAACTCATTGTCTGAGCAAAACGTTCAGGTACCACTGATCACTGTGACGCCACCACCACCACCACTACCACTAACATCATCATCTCCACCACCACCACCACAACCACACTACCACCACCATCATCTCAGTTCATCATTGTCATCATCGTCACCACCACAAACATCACCAGCACCACCATCGTCATCATCATCATCCTCATCATCATCATCAGCAGCAGCAGCACCACCACCATCATCATCATCATCACCACCACCACCATCATCATCATCATCACGCCATCACCACCACCATCATCGCCACTATTTAGATAAAATTTATAATAGCTGAATATGTTCTTCCTATACTTATATAATCATCCTATGAATGTTATCATCGAGTTGTGGTAATGTTAAACCCATGTGCAAGAATATGATATCAAATTAAGATTTCCGTACACAAGAAGTTGCGCTCAAAAGTAAGTGAACCCCACCACAAAATTCCTATCCAGTGTTGAATACAAACAACAACACTAGGCCTACAATGTACAATGTTGAATAACATTTCATCACCTTCATGACTTCACAATGAATATCTAAAACATGACAGAACTTATAAACACTTTAAATAATTATGTTCATTTTCTGGTGGGGTTTACTAACTTTTGAGCACCAGTGTAAAAAAAGATTTGAACCGCATTTTATGAATGTAGTACAAACTGAATCGAAATCACGCAACGATTACATTACTTTATATGTTTCAAATGCACATACCTTGAAGTCGTTTTCTGTCCTCCCCCAGCAAAAGCGTGATAGAGTCCTGTGATGATCGAAGCTACCAACATACTAATGAAAACCACGTAGTCGATGGCCGTAAATGGCTCTGTATCCCCGGACAATGTCGAGTTCATTGTCGTGTTCGAATCCATTTCCATGATGACGGGTTAAATGCAAAAGTATCAATGTTGCGTTTGGGGAACTTCTTATTATATTTTTTTTCCAATGGAGTTCGTTATTAACTGGGTTAGATTAAACTTCGATTATAAGAGTCCTGTGGGGTGCAGTGCAGTTGGGGTGCAGTCGCGATGTTACTTTGAAGAAAGGAGAGTCACTGTTGACATGGTAGAACCATGGATATATACTCCTATTTATATAGTCACGAATTTATTCGATTACCCTGTCTTCAGAAAGGTAAATCAATTACTAATTTCTTAGAGAGAAAGCACATTGAATTTCAACCACTCGGCAACCACTGAGCGAGTAAGTTCCACTTGAAAATAAAGTGGAAGGTTTTATTGCGCTATGCTTCAGTTTCACAGGGTCGACACGGTCGTTAATGAGAAGGATCAAAAGGTCAAAATTAAGGTCAGGTCGCTCAGATTGTTGGCGATCGCGTATCTAGAGGAGGGGAAGGGATATGAATTATTACACGTACCCCCACCCGGGCCCCCACCCCTCCTCTCCTTGTAGGCAAACTTTTCACTATATATGCAGGATATAGGGCACTGAAGTAAGGTCGACTTATAGTAGGTATAGGGCCCTATCTGAAAACCAAACAGACCAAATCTGCAATATACAACCTCAGTTTGCCTTTTTTATTAGATGGAATCGTAACCTTGTCATGTGCGTTTATACATGTATACATTTCATATAGGCCTAGAGTTTCTATAGTTTGAGCTGAAATTTTGCACTTTATAAGATGAAATACCCCAGTGGCGTAACAGGCGGAGGGGGGGCAAGCTGTTCCCTTGGCAGAAGTTCACCGGGGAAATAAAAAAGAAAACGGGGAAAGGATAAAAGGGAGAAAGGGAAAAGGATAGAAAGAAAGAAAGAAAGAAAAGAGGGACAGAAAAGGGGAAGGGGAAATGAAAAAGTGAAAAGAAAGGGAAAGAAAGAACATACATAGGGAAAATTGAAGGAAAGCGGGACAAGGTTGGAAAGAAGAACATGTGAGGAAATAAAAAATATCCTACTGAAATATATTTCAGTAGGATACCATATTAGTATACTAATATAATAGTATACTATTCTATTAGTAAGATTAGAAAGAGAGAGATTGAGATAGAATAAAAAGTTATAAGTCAATGGCACGGGTGAGAATGGCGACAAAATGGGAGAAAGGGGCAAAAAGAAACGGGAAATGAAAGTATATATATAGCCAAACGCTAAATTGGAAAATCAGAGTATGAAGAAAAGGGAGGAAAAAAAAGAACTTAAGAACACGACCGGCTGAGGATTGAAAAGCATAACTTGGAACGGGATGAAAGGTGGATGGTTGATGGTCGTACTTAGGACAAAAAAAATCCTTGAAAAAGGGTTAGCCAAGGGCTAGTAATATCCCCTTTTATTGTGTCCTAAGTTACCAAAGTAAAGTTTGACGCTGCATGGCTAGATTTAAAACCGTCCCTCTTAATGTTTAATTTGGCTAAATTTCTAAAGCTACTATCACATAATTATTTTTTTTATTAAAGGCCAAATTATTCTGGCTTGCTCCTCTCGCTGGCTACTTTACAAATTTAACCACATTGCTATGCTGCCTCAAAATATTTCGTTTATTATCTGCAACTGCTTTGAAGTTAATATGTGTATGTACCCGCGATTTGATAAAAACGTGGACATCTGCAATGTTTAAAAACGCCTTAGACCAGACCCAGCACCAAGGGGTAGGCATGTTGTCATAAGCATCCTATTAAAGCTGCAAAGTGCTCCAAAACAGATTTTTTTTGTTCTTTAAATTTTGAACATTTTCTCATCCTTTCCAGGGGCGGATCCAGCCTTCACCAATAGAGGGGGGGGGTAAAATTTCTTTTAACCATATTTTTCCCGATCAGCCGTTCGAAGATGATTTTTTTTTTTTTTTTTGCAGGAGTTTCTGCATTTTATTCAGGAATCAATGATAGATTAACATGTTCACATAATTGAATGAATACAAATTAAATGTGACAATTTAAAAGATACAATGTAAATAATACAAACAAGACTGATAATTAAATCATACCTAAGCATGTGATATAGTTCGGTAAAATACAGGGGCCAGCTATTATAAGCACAGAGGTGCTTGAAGCAATAGCAGCCAGGAGAGGGGGCTACATGAAAACCATCATAAATTATATTTGATCGTCACGAAATATAAGATTTAAATATATTTATATATATATACCCACATATATATATATATATATACATATATATATACATACATACATACATATACATTGGTATAAAAAAAATTGGTAAAAAGAAGTGCAAGTGTGTGCATGTGGGTGAGTGCAGGTGAATTAAATTAGGTATATTTAGATATAAGAAATTTTTTCAACGAAGCTTTAAACGAATAGAGAGATGTACATTGTTTTATATCATGAGGCAATGCATTCCAAATGTCTGGGCCACGGTGGCGTATCGTCTTATGAGCGAGTAATATTCTTGGGTTGGTTAAGTGGAGATCTGTTGAATGCCGTGTTGGATAATTGTGAATGTCTTTGTTGTAAACAAAAAAATTGCGAAATGGAATCGGGATTGTATTGGATGAAAATTTAAACATAAATATGGCCGTTTGGTAAATGTTAATATCTTCAATTTTCAATGTTTTTAAGTTGTGAAATATTGGATCAGTATGTGCAATGAAATGTGAATGAGTACATATGCGGAGTGCTTTCTTTTGGAGACGGAAAATCCTTTCTATTTTTACCTTATTACCATACCCCCATACTAAGTTGCAGTAAGATAAGTGAGATAAAACGAACGAATTATAAAGCATAAATAATGATTTTTGGGAGATATAGTATTTTAATCTAAACAAAATTCCTATTCCTCTGGATGCCATCATGCAAATATTGTGAATGTGACTGTTCCAGGTTAAATTTGAGTCAATCCATACACCTAAAAATTTGGTTTCTTGTTTTTCAATGATAGGGATGTCATCTATGTATATATTAAGGAACATATGTTTAGTTTGAATGTGTTTAAAATACATAAAATTTGTTTTGCTTATATTTAGGGAGAGTTTATTAGCTTTAAACCATTTTGATAATTTCTTTAATTCTAAATTAAGTGTCGGGACGAGTATACTTAAGTCTTTGTGGGAATAGAAGACATTTGTATCGTCTGCAAATAAAACATATGTTAATTCTCGAGATGCATTTACAATATCATTCATATAAATCAAAAATAGCAAGGGACCTAAAATCGATCCTTGTGGTACTCCACATTTCATAGTACAAATATTGGATGTTTTTGATTTGAAAGAAACATAATGGCGTCGATTACTTAAGTAATCTTTGAACCAAGTGAAAACAACCCCCCTGATTCCATATCTCTTTAATTTAGAAAGTAAAATGCGGTGATCCATAGTGTCGAATGCTTTTGATAAGTCCATAAAAACCCCAACATTGTGTTCTTTTTTCGAGAGAGAATCAGATATTTTGTCGAATAATTGTAAAATTGCATAATTGGTTGAGTGATTCTCTCTGAAACCATATTGATTTGGAAATAATATATTGTTATTGTTCAAAAAGGAATACAATCGCTTGTAAACTACTTTTTCAAGAATTTTAGAGATACTCGGTAATAAAGATATTGGTCGGTAGTTGGAAGTGAGACATGGGTCATCTTTCTTATATATTGGTATTATTTTTGCAATCTTAAGTGAATCGGGAACAATGCCATGATACAGAGAGAGGTTAAAAATATGCATGAGCGGTGAAGCTATAAAGTGAATTATTTGTTTTAATAAACAGACACTTATTCCATCATGCCCTGAAGATTTAGTTGGTTTCAAAGACCTAACAATTTCTAAGATCTCATGAGTGTTAGTCGGATTAAAAAATAAAGAATGTTCCGGAAAGTCGTTTAAGTATTCAGAAAAATCATTATCATTAGATACTATTTTTGAAGCTAAATTTGGACCGATATTATTGAAGAAGTTATTAAAGGCATTAGCAACATCACTTGGGTTTCGCAAGTGTTGACCATTTTCTACGAAATTGATGTTATCATAGTTTTCTTTTTTCTTACCTAATATCTCATTTACAGAATTCCATAATGAATTTTTATTATCTTTGTTATTTTCAATTTCATCAGAAAAGTAAGATTTGCGAGCTCGGCGAATAACTGAAGTTAATTTGTTGCGGAATTTTTTGTATTTATTTATGTTTTGAATTGTAGGCGATTTAATGGATATTTTATAAAGTCTATTCCGAGTGAATATGGATTTAATTATACCTTGTGTGACCCACGGTTGTTTGTTCTTCTTTTTACTCGATTTAACTCTTAGTAATGGCACGTTTTTATCATAATAATAAAGAAGTTTGTTTAAGAATATTACATAAGAGTCATTTGCATTTTGTTCTAGGTAAATATCATGCCAATCTTCTTCAGCCAAATCTACCTTAAGGGATTCTATATTACGTTGGGTTTCATTCCGTCTGGTTATGTTTTCTTTGTCCCTAGGTTGGTGAGGGCGTTTGTCATTTCGATACATTGCAAAAATAGGCAGATGGTCTGAAATATCATAGTATATTATTCCATTATCACTTTTATCAAGTGCATTAGAAAAAATATTATCAAGTATTGTATTTGATATGTTAGAAATTCTAGTTGGTTTATTAACGAGATGTTGTAATCCAAATGATGATAATAAATTAGTAAAATGTTGACCTATTGTAGTATAGGGAAATGACAAATCAATGTTAAAGTCCCCCATGATATAGATTTTTTTGTTTTCTCGAGAAACTGATTCAAGACTAGATTCCAATTCATTTGAAAATATGTCAGCATTATTGGTTGGGGGTCTATAGATTACACCGATTATTTTATTTTTATTTTTAGCGTTAGAAATTTCAATGAATAAGGATTCCATATTTTGAAGTTCAATATCATGTCTTACTTTGTAATTAAGATCTTTATGTACATAGAGAGCGACACCTCCTCCCTTACCAACTTTTCTATCTATATGGAGGAAGTTGTAATTATCAATGTTGTAAATTGGAGGAGACATTGGATGCAACCATGTCTCCGTGAGACCAATAATAGAAAATGGAAATGTGTTTAATGTGGATAAAAATTCGCAGAAAGTATCAAAATTTTTTTGTAAGCTTCTTATATTTAAATGCATTAAACTAAAGTAGTCGGGAATATCACTTTGAGCTAATTTATGAAAAGCCTTATTAAATTCACTGGCTGTATAATATTTGCACTGGGGTGAAAAGGTTTCCCCGTTTAATACATCTGCTCTATTGAAAGAGAATAGATAAGATTCTGTTTGCAATCGTTGAAGAAGTAACCGAGGTGCGTGGTGCATGTGAGTGCAAATAAGGGTGTATGCCAGAAGCATTGAAGAAAGTGTTATACATGTTCACTTATGTGTGACGATCTGACAGACTCGGGCTGGTGCTTACATCAATGTCATTAAAACAAGTTATATGGTGGATCTTTGAAGATATTGATATATCTTTATATAATTTTCCACTATTTGGTAAAAATAAGTTTTAAAGATATGAAATTTAAATGACATTTTAAAACGTTTAACACAATCAACAGCTGGTGATAAAGATTTTTTTCTTTCCAGACGGTATGGCGATTTCATTACATCATATTGCCTTAAATGATTAATGTGCTTTACATTATTCTTCACTTACAGCAGGTCTATCTTCTGCATAGGCATATCTATATGTATATACAGTGAATGGGGGATAGTCCATCTATACAGTCATTAGCTCCAACAAATACAAAATAATCAAGAGTAAAATGTGGTTATTAATGAATAAACAGGCGTCTTCAATTTGAATAGAAAGTTTCTTGCCTCTCAGAGATAGAAAAAAATAGGAAATTGCCATCAAACTGTGAATGGGATTGGAATGCACATAGAAGAACATTTACTTCTGTGTCAGCAAGCCATGAATGATTGAGAATGTATATTAGGGCAATACAGGTATTGCTGTGATTAAAAAAGTACGAGATCAAATATATACATAGCAACGTCTCAATTGTTATACAAATAGTGATTTTTTTTTTTAAGTCGTTGAAAGAGCAAAAAGATCCTCATTTACATGGGATTCCGACACACCTATATACGTATACTGTATAACCGATTCAATTCTATTTAATTCTAATTGATCAATGAATGCAATATAACTACAAAAAGGTATTTATGTCAGACCACAATTGAAACACTCTAAATGTTTGCTCTGGAATGATGATAGATACAAAAGAATGCATTTATAGTGCATGGTAAACACAGTAGACAATATGTAATGTGTCGGAAACGTGATTATATGGGATCCTCATTTAGGCTGGAATTTTTTGTTTCAAACATTCAAACAAGGCAAAAAGACTAATTGAGATGCCACAATTAAATCCGAAAAGGGGCAAGGAGTTGTTAGAATACAATAGTACACTTGGAATACTGTCGATATTTGCTTGCAATGCAACCTGTTCTATTAACACTCATTTACATGTAATTTAAATTACTTGCAAGTTAGACAAGAATGTACGGAAGACAGAATACAGACAAAACCAAATAAATGATAATGACATTGTATACAAAATCAGTTCAGTGCAAGACTTTCAATTGTTTGAATCGAATAAGCGATGCCATTTGCATAGGCATTCCATTCATTGCACTGAACTGTTTGGGAAGGTGATTTTACTCGCAATGAAAGAAGAAAAAAAATCAATTCTCTGCAAGACATTGAACTGTTTGAATTGGAGAGCGATGATTATTTGCTTAGGCATTCCACTATATTCATTGCATTGAACTGTTTGAGGAGGTGATTTTAATTGCAATGAAAATAAAAATCGTGTGAACTCGACAGGATTGTAGTTGGATGGTTATAAGCAATGATACAAAGTGAGACCCCTTTCTTTTGAGAAAATATACAAGAAGCTTTAATATTTTAGATATGTTTTAGTGTATTTTTGGAAGGAAGAGTGAAGAAATAAGCATTTATGGAAAAGCAATATCATAATCTTTTTTTTTTTTATTTTACTGCATTCGATATCAAGAGAAATTTATTCATTTTTTTCTGAAAAGAATATAAAAGAATCTCAGCTTCTCAACATGTCAATCGTGTATCATTGATTATAGGAGTGATATTTCATATAAGCCTGTAAACCTGCAAATTTACAAGTAAAAAAAAATAATCGAAACGTTTACATAATTTTTAGGAATATTCAAAGTCACAATGTGTGTATACATAAATACAGCTTATCTTTCCTCTTTGACAGTACGCTACTGTATTCAGTATTCTACTCGAAGTAACATCTGTTTTATATTTCTTTTGAAAAACAAAAATAAAAAAGTAAAAATGATCACAAGACATGTACACCTTGAATTGCCGAGTATACAGAGCGATTCTAAACAAGGTGTAAAAAGCAGCGCTTTTGAGTGATCATGTAGTTTAAGAAAAGGTGTATTAATGTAAACAAGCATTTCCAGCAAAAAGGTGTTATCTTGGCCAAACTGAATTGAGATCACTCAATAGCTGATGCGTACATTTCAATTACACACAAAGGTTTCTTGTGAAACAGGTTTGACGAAAAGAAACACACTTTCCGTGAAAAAGAATTTGTGCGTCCAAAAATTGTTAATATCGAAACTCAAATCATGACTGTATGTTTTCACCGATCAGTAAGAGTGGAATAATAAGCATGATTATTATTATTTTCTTAATGGGAATTTGATGGATAAAGGACTAATCCCTGATAATAACAATCTAGAAAATCACACAGTTTATATTAAATTTGTTGCAAATTGTGAAAGCAACTCTTTCAATATTTTTGTATTATCATCAAAGAAAAAAAAGGTCGTACATCATATCTTATAACAGCTTTCATTTTTTCTCAGCAATAATACACATCGTATTTGGTAATAATGAATATGATTACAGTACTGCATTTACAATGGAAAAGAAAAATCTTTACAAGCTCACACGTACATGTATATACCCAGAATGGTATATTAAGCAAGCATTTATAATTATGGAGCGCAAAGATTATGCTATTGGAAATGCATGTGATTAAAGAAAAAAAAAGGAGCCGTGTGAACGTGTTAAGCAGATTTCTGTTCAGAGAAATGCATTAAAGAGCCAGACTGTGTTTTCATGCTAAGTTACACTATTTCGTGTTTACAGGCACAGTAAGAGTACGTTCCAGAATGTAAATGCTTAATTTGCTATATCGTAAATTGGAAATGAAACTGTTCTGCGGAATAAGAGCATATACAGGCATTTGACATGAGTGTATTATCCATGTTTGATCACATTGTGGTCTTTTAATGAAATACATAGGTTTCGCAGATATTTAATACAGGAAAAAACACACAAAAAACAATCCAATTATTTTATCTGGCTAAAAATTTGATGTATTAATTATGTTTTTAAAATTCTTTCAGCTCAATCTTCTATTGTGAAATAAGATAACAAGATTAAGATATAAATCTTGACATTTCTTTCAGATTTATCTTTTCATATTTATGTCAACAGACTATAACTTCGTTTTAAAAAAATGAAACTAAACAAATATTTAAATCATCGTCAAATCTTTTTCAGATTATCTTTTCATGATTTTTTTTACATTAAAATGAGGGAAAGGGGTGAATCTTACTTTGGTTTCATGTTCTTGCCTTAGGTTGTTGATAGGAGAAGTCTTCATCCTCTGATTAACTTGTGATTAAATTTTATTCGTCGTTGTAGGTTTTCCATTCTCTCTCGCTTTTTCCCTTGAACTTGAGAATGACGTCAGTGCCTTGTACAAGTATCTTTGTAGACATGTTGTTTTCCTTGCGAAGGCGATATGCAACGCTTGCTAGCTTTCCACGACGGAATTTCATGCACGGCGGGAGATCAGTTCTCACTGAGATTCTGCTTCGCGTTCCGCGGGGAGCACCCTGGCTAGTCGCTTGATCGTCGCTGTCGGTTACGTTTTTGTTGCGTGCTAGGTAAGCGTCGAGAATGTGCTGGCGATCCCTCATGATTGCAAACTTGGCGATAATGGGTTCCGGTCCTTGATCGCGTGCTGGTGATCCATCGATGTTTCGCGTTTTACGTGGAAGTCGATGAGCGTTGATGATCATAATCCCCGCAGCTTCTTCCCTTGGTAGGCCCAATTCGATGAAGACATTTACAAGCTTCTCGTACACATTTTCCTCTCTTGCTTGCTCAACTCCATAGAATAACAGGTTACCTTTACGTTGATAAATTTCCATCATCAAAATCTTCTTTTCCAATGCTGCCACCTCAGCCTTATGCTCGTTGCGTAGTTGAGGGATTACATATTGTTCAATATTCAAGGCCCTGTCGCTGGTATCTTTCAATGATGTTTCGATATCAGAAATTTTACAGTGAATTGAGTCAATCTTCTTGCAAAGAACATCAGACAATTTCATGACTTCCGCTTTTAGTTCACTGAGGGTGGTCTGGTCGGGCGGGGCAGTGGGCGGGGCTGGTGCGTGTTGATTCAGCGGTTGCTTCGCTCGTGTATCATACGGCATGCTTGAGCTGCTGAAATTCAAGTTCGATGACAGAACTTTATTTGAAGAACTGCAGTCAAAAATTCGTCAAAATCCGATGAAACTGATAAATTGTTTCCAAGACTTGATAACTGAATGTATATATGATAAGTAAATCCAAGAAATGTACAGTTTGATTGTAATAATTCTGTAGTAATTTGCACCAGCCCGGAGCTGTCAGAAAGGAGCGTGTTTACACAACGGCGTCCATGTAGCTTTCGTTTCTTTGAAGGGGGACTCCCAAGTAATTTCTTGCCTTTATTCTTATAACTCAACATAAATATATACTATCATTACCCTTATTTATATAATGGGAGCGCGAAGCGCGAGCTAATTTATTTTTTGAAATCTTATGTATTTTTCCCTAAAATTAGAACATTCTAGGCAATGTTTGTGATCCAGAAAAGATGTGTACGTAACCAAATAATTACTACGAAAGCGAGCAGAAATGAACTGATAGAAAGGGGAATTGTTAAAGACTGCATGCACTTTTTTATGAAGACGTTGAATGTTTTAAAAATCAAATAATGGGAGCGCGAAGCGCAAGCTGAAACAAAAAATCGAGATTCATACCTAAAAACGGGACACTATATATTCATTTTTTGGTAAATCATGAAAAGAATTGATAATAGGGTATGTTGCTTTATTAATAAAGCGAGCACAAAGCGCGAGCAGAAAATTTTTGATGTTGTGATCTGAAACTGGATAATGATTTAAATAGAGAACAAATTGAAAAGTGGAATCAACATGTGCGCGCGTGTTTCATATTTAGACCTAGAATAAAAGCATTCCAAATACATCTTTTCTCATGAAAATCAAAGCGAGCGTGAAGTGCGAGCTTAAAACTATCGGATATTCCGATCTGAAAAAAAAGAGTCAATTTCAGCTCTATATTTCAAAAACACTTTGTAGGTAAATTGTGAGGTGGATATGGATCACACTAATAAAGAGCTGATATTTTTCATTATGATTACTTTCAGTTTTGACATAGGACCTGGACATCATTAGGACATGTCATATGAAAATGATTCAATTATTAAATCACTATCTCATTCATTAATGACTAATCAGGGCGCGAAATCTGATGATATTATGGCCTGAAAACTGGACATTTCAAGCACTTTTATAATCATAAATAGGATGCATCAGTTAAATACATTTTTAACCATTAATTCGAGCGAAAATCGCGAGCATAATTTTTTTCAAACACTGTCATGAAAAGGGGATTTTAAGTAGTTTGTTGTATAATAAATATTAAGACATACATGTACATAACATCAAAATGCGAGCGTGCAGCGCAAGCTGATCCGTTTTGAAAATCAGACCTGAAAAGGGATATTTTGAAAACTTTCATGGAATACACGAAAATAATAGGTACCTCATAAATCAAATATTTGCGAGCGCGTAGCGCGAGCAGAAAATGTTAACATTCAGACCATAACACTGACGTTTTTACAAAGCACTTTTTAAATATCAATTTGTAAATCACACAAAATAATGAAAGTTCGATTTCCAAGATGAAATATGTTTTGTATATTGATTTCCAAACTTGATATCTAAACTCCATATTGAACAAGATATGAAAATCACCTAATATATGCGAGCACGGAGCGCAAGCGAAAATTGTATATAGTAACATGAAAGATTTTTTTTATTTCCAAGTCTTCCCCTCATCTTAGCTTATTCACTTGTCTTCTTTCTCTTCTTTGTTCTCCTCTCTTTCCCTCCCTTTTTCTTTTTTTTCTTTCTTTCCTTTTTTTGCTGAGCCAATGGGGGGGGGGGGGCTCGCCCCCTGAATCAGTGGATCCGCCTATGCATTTACTGTTAGTTCCCAACAATTTTCGTCATTAATGACCTGAAAGATTTATGTTAAAAATTTAGTTCGCGCTGCGCGTTCGCAGTGCCTGTTGACTGATATAAGTAAAAATTATCAGTTTACATGGGGCTTAAAAATCAACTGTGTTCAAATCAATATGCTTCTCGCGATTAGAATTTTCACATACCGTGTATTCATAATTTTCATAAATCAAAAGTTTTCAGCTCGTGCTACGCGCTCGCACCACTAGTGTTTAATCATATAGTCATCCAGTTATGATTACAAAAAGTGCTTAGAATGTCCAGTTATCATCTCAGGATATCAAAAATTTTCAGCTCGCGCTTCGCGCTTGCATTATTTATTTGGTGAGATATCATCTTCATGACCCAATGCAAACAAATAGTACTTAACAAGTCCATTTTAAAGTCAGTAGGGTCTATATTAAAAAAAAAATTAGCTCTCGCTCCTCGCTCGATTTTGTAAAATAGGCAAAATATTAGGTGCCAGGTAAAAATGGCAGAGGTAAAAATGGCAGAGGTAATAATGGCAGAGGTAAAAGTGGCAGAGGTAAAAATGGCAGAGGTAAAAATGGCTGAGGTAATAATGGCAGAGGAAATAATGGCAGAGGTAAAAATGGCAGAGGTAAAAATGGCAGAGGTAAAAATGGCAGAGGTAATAATGGCAGAGGTAATAATGGCAGAGGTAAAAAAGGCAGAGGTAATAATGGCAGAGGTAAAAATGGCAGAGGTAAAAATGGCAGAGGTAAAAATGGCAGAGGTAATAATGGCAGAGGTAATAATGGCAGAGGTAAAAATGGCAGAGGTAAAAATGGCAGAGGTAAAAATGGCAGAGGTAATAATGGCAGAGGTAATAATGGCAGAGGTAAAAATGGCAGAGGTAATAATGGCAGAGGTAAAAATGGTAGAGGTAAAAATGGCAGAGGTAAAAATGGCAGAGGTAATAATGGCAGAGGCAAAGATCATTACATGCTACATCAACAAGGAAAAGACAGAGCTTTTCCAGTTAACATCAGTTATAATTTATTAATTTATTTATTTATTTATTGATATATTCATATTCCACAATCATCAAAGTACATTTCGTAATCATGTTTTCAATGAAAAAAAAAAATGCATAACATATGCAGGATTGAAACGTAGCAATGAAATGAAAAAAGTGGAGGGGCCTACTAAAAAGCAGAGCTTGTAAAATGTAGACCCCCTATCAAAACTTTATACAAGGGTAATAATTATGATACAAATAGAGTAAAATAATCAGCAAAATTCTATAAAATTATATAGATATAAACACTGTAAAACAAATGTATTTACACTATATACGAAATTAAATATTGACTTTAAAAAATAATCAATACTACCGTGGATAAGTATGAAGTTCACAAATATTAGATTGAATCAATAAGAATTCAGGAGAAATTTTTTGATGAGTAATTTAAATCGTATAAGATTAGCTGCCTCTTTCATTTCTCTGTCCAGAGAATTCCAGAGTTTTGGTCCTGTGAAAAATACAGTTTTGCTAGAAAATACTGTTTTACTTTTAGGTAAGTGATAGTCATTTGATTGTCTCGTATTATATGAATGTAAAGTATTGGCCTTGAATGGAATCCTATCGACGGAATGACCACTGTGAACTGAAAAGGTATTATTTAGATTTTTTAATCCTTTTAGGTCAGCTTTATACTTTATCGTTGATAATTATAATTAAACTCAAACATTTTCATGCAAAAATGATTTCAATTCGTGAGTGATGAAAGAATTAATCTTGGCCATTCGTAGAGTAGAACAGCACTTCATCACACATACATACCTGACGAATTTTAACGTAAACACCAAAATGTGCGCTACCATTAATACACTGAAATAGACAAGTTCGGGATTTCTTCGAACCACTTGCATTACTTGGATAACAGAAAAATAACAAAACGTCTGTAATAAAAGTAATTTTTCATATTCTTATATCAAAATGGATCCGAATAGATATTAATATGATACGTATATAGTTTAATGTAAATGATATTATTATAGCAATTAAGTGTTTAATTTTTCTGAGTAATACCTCATTGCACCTAGTCCAGAGGATAGCAGGTTCCTAAACTAGTTTCTATGGTAATAGTTACGGCATGAATTTGGAAATGTGTAGCGAATCAAGGATTTTATTTCAAATTTGAAGGCTTTTTCTTAGGTACCATTCTATCCACCCGTTTTGAAGAGAAAATTTACCTTGGCAAATGATTTTCTGAAAAATAGCAGATAGATTTATTGGTGAAGGTTTACGGAAAACCCACCAAAGATTAAGTTATAAGAAGTTTGAGTTTTTGATCTAAGAGGTGGATATAGACGAGCAGCTGCCCCCTATTACTTTTCAATTTTTTAATCAGTGGTTCATGATTGCTAAAAAAGTCTTTCAGGAACGGATTTGAAATGATTTGTATGTTGATATATTACAATGATTATTTATAGGAGTCCACACAATACAGGAACTGCCTTTTAGTGGATCCCTCCATCTTCTCAGAATTTTATTTCATAATGATATTTTGCTTTTATATAATACTTTGCTTTTGTTTTACTTATGGAAAAATATCATACATTGCACAGGCCTCAATTTACATTGTCTGTATAAGTCCATTGTAATTATTTCGACCATTTTACTTCGATATGTTGAAAATGAAATAAATTGAAATTGAAAAACAATAAAAACATTTTCATATTTTTTAAATGACATTTCATTGATATTTTTTATTACACCAGATTTGAAAAACCTGCTTTTGAAATGACGTCACCATTAAAATATAGAATTCTAATAGCTTTTTAAATCTTTGATGGATTCCCTTAAACCCTACCCAATATCATTTTAATTATTTTCTGCTATTTTTTGCAATAAACTAAATGTCAGGGTGAATTTCCCCTTTAATGTTCTAAGTAAAATACTTCGGATCCAAAGTGTGCTTCAAATTGGAACATTAGAAGAGTGATTTGATATGAGAAGGCTGTGCAAGTAAGTTCAGGAATTAATTAAGAAAAACCTACTCGGGTGTTATCAATTTGGTGAAGAAAATCTACAGTATGATTTCAAAATGTTACCCTTTCCATTAGTCGAACATTATGATTCTAATTTTCTTCTCAGAACCTTTCTTATTTAATCTACTGTACATGGAGGGGCTTTTAGATTTTTTGGCATGGGGGTTTAAGACTGGCTATTTATACCTCTGTAATTTTTACCTTTGCCATTTCTACCTCTGCCATTTTTACCTCTGCCATTTTTACCTTTGCCATTTTTACCTCTGCCATTTTTACCTTTGCCATTTTACCTCTGCCAGTTTTACACCGAGCCAAATATTATTGTCTTGCCCCCTAGTCATTTTTTTTTGTTACCTCCCCCTAGGTTAAAAATCCTGGTGCCGCCATTTGCCCGGTCCCGATCCGCATAGCACTGGCTCCAAAAGTTCTACAACCGAGAACAAAAAAAAAGAAAATATGAAAGAAAATGAAAGGAAAAGAAAGGCAGATGTAAGATATCATATTATCTGCATACTATGTCAAAATTAATCTCAAAGTTAGATTCTCATGAAAAGGTGATTGTTTTTTTCTCGGGGCTAGCGGGACTTATCATGCATTGTGCTTTGCCCTTAAAAATTCATGTTCATACCGATATGACCGGGAAACTTTTGGCTCTTGCCCCCCCCCCCCCCACCGCCACTGACTCCTACTAGGCCCCTGAAATACCCCTCTTTGATTAACTCTTTAATCTCTTGACTTTGACCCTCTTCACATGTAATGTTACCTCTTTTTAATTTTACACCTTCACTACTGTTACACCTGTACTGAGCAACTTTTTGATCAGGGGCGGCACCAGGAGGATAGCGGAAGATGGCATATTTGACCTTGTATTTTTTCAGTATATATATATGGAACAAAGGTTGGTTGGTTCATGTTGGGTAGGCCTTTGTGTCGCTAGGGGCCGGATGAAATATGTCCTTAAATAATTTCTGGTTGAAAAACCTTTCTTTTTTATTGTTAAATTTTCCTCAGAAAAATGTGCCCCCTGCTTCTGTTCCGATTTCCCTTCCTTTTACTTTTCTCCTTTTCTTCTTTTTTTTTTTCACTACTGCACCCTTTGCTTCGGGAGCTTACGTATACGTAAGATAGTATCCTGTGGCTGCACCCATGGCTGCATCCGCACCCCCCCCCCCTCTGGCGCTGGCCCCTAGGCGCCCTCTCATCCACATCGCACGCGTACGCCCGCGCACGCCCGCGCGCGCGCGTGTTGCACTTCCACTAATGCAAATGGCGGAGGCGAGGGCACAAGTGCTGTTGTGCGGTGTTGAGCCTGAGGTGAGAAAAAATAAAATTTAAGTTTTGTTTCGACTTAAATTGACTCTACGTCCTTTACTTCAAATTTGCCGTGTTGATTTTTTAAGCTATTAAACTATTTTGAACTTCTTTCGAAACAAATGATTTGTTATTTTGTAGACTATTTTTCTTGTTCTCTGATTGAAGCCAAATGAATTCGTCGCGGCGCTAGCTAGCGTGCCGGTACTGTACCGGTACATTCGTTAAAGGTCTAGTCCACCTCAAAAAAATGTTGATTCTAAGTAATCAATAGAGAAAAATCAGACAAGCACAATGCTGAAAATTTCATCAAAATCGGATGTAAAATAAGAAAGTTATAACATTTCAAAGTTTCGCTTATTTTCAACAAAATAGTTATATGAATGAGCCAGTTACATCCAAATGATCGAGAGAGTCGATGTTACTCACTATTTCTTTTGTTTTTTATTGTTTGAATTAGGCCCTAGGTAGGCCTATAGAATATTTCAATTTTAAGAATTTGACGATTAGGACCTCCTTGCCTGAAGCATAAAATGTTAAAATAATGGAATTCCACATGTTTAGGGAGGAATGAAACTTCATTTCACATGACAATGAGGAGAAAATAAAAATATTTCATATAGGCCTAGGCTAATAAAATACAAAAGAAATAGCGAGTGAGTGATGCTGTCATCAACTCGCTCATTTGGATGTAACTGGCTCGTTCATATAACTATTTTGTTGAAAATAAGCGAAACTTTGAAATGCCATAACTTTCTTATTTTACATCCGATTTTGATGAAATCTTCAGTGTTATGCTTGTTGAATTTTTCTCTTTTTATTCAAATCAAGTTTTTGTTGGGGTGGACTTGTCCTTTAAAGCCTAACACGGTATGCTGGGGGGTCGGGTGTCTGGCCACTTTATCTTTTTGAAGCCTTCTTTTTTTGTCTGTGGATTACACTAAAAATATGAATTCATTACTTGTAATCATTTTCTATTTTGTTCTTTATAATATTTCCTAACATTTTGTACTAAAAAATGATGAAACTTCGCTTGTAAATTTTTCCAAATGACATTCTAAAATTGATCGTCCGGACACACAACCCGTCCGGATACACAACAACTGGGTATACGGTACGGTAGGATGGGGGGGGGGGGTCGGGTCTCCGGACAGTTTATCTTTTTGAAGCCTTTTTTTTGTCTTTGGATTACACTAAAAATATGAATTCAATACTTGTAATCATTTTCTATTTTGTTCTTTATAATATTTCCTAACATTTTGTATGGTTGGGGCCTTGGGGGTCCTAAAGCTACGCACCACTCGGTCATTGCGCATGCAGTTTTCAATGGCAAATAAGCACTCTATGTGGAATTGTGACTGCAGAGTGACAAACGATTCCTATTCAATTTGTTCTACAGAGGCTGCAGTTAATCTCTAAATGCAGAGAAAATCCACAACTCTTTGGAATTTTGGAGTTACATTTACTTTAATTTCATTTTTCCTATAATAATTATCAACTTATTTTATTATTTGAGGCATAGGAAATAATTTTTTTTGCATGATAAATCGAGTGCGTAGCTTTAGATTAGGACCCCGTCTACATCGGGCGATGAAATTAAGAGGTATTTGGGAAACACGGCATGATTTTCGTATTTGTGAGTTTTGTGATATTTTCTTCTTGGTTTATGATCTTTAGAATATTTGCCACAAATTAGTGAGAGATAATTTGTTCAAGTATTAAAATTGGCACAGTTTTTATCCTTTGTAAACAAATTGCGTAGCTTTAGCCTAGGTCCCCCATCATACTAAAAATTGATGAAACTTCGCTTTTAATTTTTTGCAAATGAAGTTTCATCAATAATGGTAGCCGGGGAAAGGGAAGACATACGATCATCTATTTTAGTCACTTGTGCTCTTTTTTCTAAATATGATCTGAACGGCTATCTTGTGACCTGCCGGTATCGCGATCTCAAATTGTATTCCACAATGAGTGCACGCTGTGCTGGAAAACTTTCTAAAGAAGTGTGATCTAACCTCGTGGACAAAAGTTTTGTAGAGATTTACCCATCCACTTCAGTATTCAAATATAGGCCTACATGTAATTCAGGGATTTTGCATTTTGAATGGCCACATTTTGAGGCCGTTACATGAAATGCATAAAAAATGAAATTAAATATTATTTCGACTCAGATTTTTAAGTGAATTCATATCTTTCCTTGAATTGCAAGTGTAAAGTTTGTGGTCATTGGACTGGTGTTGCAGGACGCAGAATTACTTTTCTTAGAATTGTGCAGATACGTGTATACATGGACAGGGACACTTGCGCAGAATTAGGGTACCACACTAAACATACAATCTATAATATAGTTTTACTTTTAAGCTTTTAAACTTGTGTGAAATTCAAAATGATATCTAACCAAAGAGTGATGATTCATTGTCATTTCATTCACTTCATTTTTACAAGTATTGATAATATATTTCATTTTCACATCAATCCAGAAATGATAGGATAAGTGAATGTTGCATTGTTTGATTTTTGTCTCACCTGCGAAGCAGAGTGAGACTATAGGCGCCGCTTTTCCGACGGCGGCGGCGTCAACATCAAATCTTAACCTGAGGTTAAGTTTTTGAAATGGCGTCATTACCTAGAAAGTATATGGACATAGTTAATAAAACTTGGCCATAAGGTTAATCAAGTATTACTGAACATCCTTTTAGAGTTTCATGTCACATGACCAAGGTTAAAGGTCATTTAGGGTCAATGAACTTAGACCATGTTGGAGGGATCAACATCGAAATCTTAACCTGAGGTTAAGTTTTTGAAATGTCATCATAACTTAGAAAATATATGGACCTAGTTCATGAAACTTGGACATAAGGTTAATCAAGTATCACTGAACATCCTGCACGAGTTTCACGCCACATGACCAAGGTCAAAGGTCATTTAGGGTCAATGAACTTTGGCCGAATTGGGGATATCTGTTGAATTCCCATCATAACTTTGAAAGTTTATGGATCTGATTCATGAAACTTGGACATAATAGTAATCAAGCATCACTGAACATTTTGTGCAAGTTTCAGGTCTCATGATTAAGGTCAAAGGTCATTTAGGGTCAATGAACTTTGGCCGAATTGGGGGTATCAGTTTAATTACCATCATAACTTTGATTGAAAGTTTATTGGTCTAGTTCATTAAACTTGGACATTAAGTAATCAAGGATCTCTGAACATCCTGTGCGTGTTTCAGGTTACATGACCAAGGTCAAAGGTCAATGAACTTTGGCTGAATTGGGTGTATCTGTTGAATTACCATCATAACTTTGAAAGTTTATGGATCTGAATCATGAAACTTGTACATAAGAGTAATCAAGTATCACTGAACAGCCTGTGCGAGTTTCAGGTCACATGATCAAGGTCAAAGGTCATGTAAGGTCAATGAACTTTGGCCATGTTGGGGTTTTTATGTTGAATAACCATCATATCTCTGTAAGTGTATTGGTCTAGTTCATAAAAAGTGGACATAAGAGTAACCATGTATCACCGAACATCTTGTGCGAGTTAGAGTAGTATTCAAAGTCAGCACTGCTGCTATATTGAAACGCGTGATGCAGGTGAGACGGCCAGAGGCATTCCACTCGTTTTTTAATTATGATTATTAATTCTTCAAATCACCATCTGAATACTTCTGAATAACACTTTATAAAAATATGCCAATGGACACCATCTAGACATTTCTTACTGTCTATTTTCCATATTTTTTTCTTTTGTGTATGTACACTGTATGTAAACTTGTAATGATTTAAAAAGTCCTCTCTCTTTTTTTCTTCACAGTTCCCCTTCTTCATTCAAGATACCCAATGAGATGCAATACTTGCTGAAAAGTCTTTCTATCCATCCAACACCTCAACCCAGCTCAACACAGCACCGTGCAAACTAAGATCTTGAAGTCAAGTCAACTGATGTTATACTTGAACTTTAGAAAACAGCACTTTGCCAACTGAAGACCTGTTGAAATAGCAACTTGACTTATCATTAAAGAGACTTAAACACTCCAAACTTATTCTTTGAAGTTTCTATCATCAGGAGACCAAAACTACAGTCATAAAACATGGCGAGTCCACAGCAATGGAAAATGCATGTAAGTTTGATTTTTTCAAGCATTTTGACAATTAATACTTTGAATTACATTGATTCAGTTGTATACAGATTTGAGAATGCAATGGTTGCAAGATAAACCATTGTATTCAACAATGTAAAGCAGAGATGAACATAGTTCTGTGTGTCCTTGGCTCTATATACATGTAGCTTGCTCACATTTGTGGGCATAAAATAAATGTCAATCACACAGTTTTTAAAGAGGCACTCAACTGAGAATCATAAGAAATGTAGGCCTATTCTTGGACAAGAGAAGGAATCATTTTGCTCTGTTGTAGTTTGAGAAAGGACAAAAATTTATTGTAAGAATCATGATATATTGCCTGATGGTATGCTTTAAATTTGATATGTTGATAAAGGAAGGAATTTGGATGTAGTAAACTGACAAACTAAACTAAATTGCATTTTTCACTTTGTTTCAAATGTAGTTTGTAACACTATGAAGGATTTTTTTTAAAGGAATTAAGCAATCACAAACCTGCTTTTAGTCTAGAACTACAACTTGAGATTGACCTTTCAAAAACTTCAAGTTTGTGGTGTCAAACCCTTGTTATATTGGGCTAGTGCTAGTGAAGGATGTTTCACAGTTTTGTTTGTGGGCATCATGATATGTGCATATTTTACACTATACATTTACTTCACAATGGATAAACAAGTGATTAATCAGCCTTGATTATGTACATAATTGTATCAAGCTGATTTTTCCTCACAATCTGCGTTCTAACTGCAGATCTGATGTGTTATTTTATGAAACTGATCAGCTTTAAATAGAATAATCCATTTTGTAAAAGCACCCCTACAGTTAAAGGATCATTTATTTTACCGTTTTTAAAGGTGTGACGGAGATGACCTCGAGTTTGAATGAATGGGAGAGTATGTACATGTAATTTACTTTATATACATGTCGATACAACACTTATGATCATGTGCATACTTGGTGCTTTAAAAAGCCCATTTGCTCCAACAAAAGTGCTGATAGTTTGAAAAAAAGCACATGAATTCATATTTTTGTCTCACCTGCATTGCAGCCAGAGTGAGACTATAGGCCTGCTCTGCTTTTCCGGCGATGGCGGCGTCAATATCAAATCTTAACCAAAGGTTGAGTTTTTGAAATGACACCATAACTTAGAAAGTATATGGACCTAGTTCATGAACCTTAGACATAAGTTCAATCAAGTGTTACTAAACATCCTGTGCGAGTTCAGGTCACATGACCGAGGTCAAATGTCATTTAAAGTCGAACTTTGGCCATGTTGGGGGCATTTGTTGAATTACCATCATAACTCTGTAAGTGTATTGGTCTTTTTCATAAAACTTGGACATAAGAATAATCAAGTATCACTGAACATTTTGTGCGAGTTTCAGGTCACTTGACCAAGGTAAAGGTCAATGAACTTTGGCCATGTTGGAGGTATTCATTGAATTACCATCATAACTTTGAAGGTTTGTGGATCTGATTCATAAAATTTGGACATGAAAGTAATCAAGTATCACTGAACATCCTGGGCACATTTCAGGTCACATGACCAAGGTCAAAGGTCACTTAAGATCAATGAACTTTGGGCATGTTGGGGTATAAATTTGTTGAATTACCATCTTAACTCTGTAATTGTATTGGTCTAGTTCATAAAACTTGGACATAAGAGTAATCAAGTATCACTGAACATCCTGTGTAAGTTTTAGATCATATGACTAGTGTCAAAGGTCAATGAACTTTGGCCCTGTTGGGGTATGGTATTGTTGAATAACCATCATAACTCCAAAAGTGTATGGATCTAGTCAGTGGCGGACTGTGACCCGGAGGAGACGATTGGAGGGGCACTGTATTATTTGTGAACAATGCTGTGCCCCTCCAACAGAGCTGCCAACCAGTTTTTGCGTATTTAGTACATTTTTGCAACCAAAATACGACAGTACTTTTTGTCTCACCTGCATAGCAGAGTGAGACTATACATGTAGGCGCCGCTTTTCCGACGGCGGCAGCGTCAACATCAAATCTTAACCTAAGGTTAAGTTTTTGAAATGACATAATAACTTATAAAGTATATGGACCTAGTTCGTGAAACTTGGCCAAAAGGTTAATCAAGTATTACTGAACATCCTATTAGAGTTTCATGTCACATGACCAAGGTCAAAGGTCATTTAGGGTCAATGAACTTAGACCATGTTGGGGGAATCAACATCAAAATCTTAACCTGAGGTTAAGTTTTTGAAATGTCATAATTTAGAAAATATATGGACCTAGTTCATTTAACTTGTACATAAGGTTAATAAAGTATCACCAAACATCCTGCATGAGTTCCACTTTACATGACCAAGGTCAAAGGTCATTTAGGGTCAATGAACTTTGGCCGATTTGGGGGTATCTGTTGAATTACAATCAAAACTTTAAAAGTATGTTGGTCTAGTTCATAAAACTTGGGCATAAGAGTAATCAAGTATCACTGAACATCCTGTGCAAGTTTCAGGTCACATGATCAAGGTCAAAGGTCATGTGAGGTCAATGAACTTTGGCCACATTGGGGGTATTTGTTGAATTACCATCCTATCTCTGTAAAATGTATTGGTCTACATGTAGTTCATAAAACGTTGAAATAAGAGTAACCAAGTATCACTGAACATCTTGTGCGAGTTATAGTAGTTTTCAAAGTCAGCACTGCTGTTATTTTGAATCGCGTGATGCAGGTGAGATGGCCAGAGGCATTCCACTTGTTTTTTAAAAAAAATATGATTTTGAAAAATAAAGAAATCTATTTTTTTTTACAAAATAATGATTAATAATTTATTGAGAAAAATCATCCCTATATGTCTCTATTTCATGAAAAATTTCACAAATATGTTAGTGGATTAATGTAATTTCAGGTAACCTTTTTAAAAACCATTTGTTAAAATTAGGGTAAGATATGCACATGTTTCAATGTTTTTGCTTTTTTTTATCTGCAAGGGCAGTGTGCATTTTAGCTGGCATGCAGCTTGGGTGCCGCGATGAGTGCGCGCACCATGCATTTTATTATGAAATAAGTTTTTTTCATTACCAGAGGTTGGCAGGTCTGCTCCAATTACCATTTTGTCTCCTCTGAGTCACAGTCAAAGACTGGATCTAGTTCATGAAACTTGGACATAAGAGTAATCAATTATCACTGAACATCTCATGCGAGTTTCAGGTCACATGACCAACGTCAAAGGTCATTTAAGGTCAATGAACTTTGGCCATTTTGGAGGTAATATTAGATTTCTGTCAGAACTTTCAAAGTTTCTGGATATATGGCTAATCAAGTATCACCGAAAAGTCTTAGGTTGCATGATCTAGGTCAAATATCATTTATTGTCAATGAACGTGATTGTAGCATTATATGAATTGTGTTTTTTGTGAATAATAATTACCATGTTAAGTAATAAGTAGTTTTTAAAGTCAGCACTGCTGCTATATTGAATCGCATGATGCAGGGCAGCAGGTGAGATTGCCACTTGTTTAATGTTTACATCTCTTAACTCTTTTTTTTTATTCCTCTACAACTTTACAAAGTTTTGTGAAAATAACATGGATTTTGAAAAAATGCATCATTTATTGCAATTCTAAATTTTTTTTATAGGATTCTCATATTTTGGGGATATTTTTTTGTCATCTGTCACAAAGAATTTTAAGTGCTCTCTCCATAAAAGACCAAACAAAATATGATTGGATTCTTATTCTAAAGTGTGCGATCCTGAACTTTACTAATATGGAGTTGACTAAGTAATGTTCAAAATAAACGTACGTTTTAGGTTTAATGAAAATGAAGGAATTACAAATTGTTTATGAGAATTTAGAAGGAATTCACTACACAAGGATGTACAAGTATATGTCCCATGGGAATATACAGTGTGACATGTAATGTAATCATTTTATTTTTCGAATGTTGATGAAATGATGACATAAGTTCAGACCTACATGTACATGCACACTGGTGTTTATGTAGATGGATGCCAACTTGCATTAAATGTAAAGAAATCGAGATGACTGAAGAATTAGGCCAAATGATAAAAGATCTATTTTTCCTGTTTTATTGTTAGATGTTATTGTTAATCCTGACTTTCCAGCTGGTTTAGTGTAACTTGATGAGAATATAATGTGGTCATGTACATGTACAGTATTCATGCATGTTTTTGTTATGAAGAGGTACATGTATCTGTCTGGGCCGGGGTAATTTGTTTGATGTAGCAGCATTGAGCAACCCCTGAATCTCATGCTGTTGCTGCTGATGTTGGATTCATGTTACTGCATTCCTTCATGCTTAAATCTATGTGATGACAGTAGTACATGTATCTTTGTAGGCTGTGTTCGGTTTACATTCTTGTGTGATTTCTGTTGATATGTGAGTCATGCCCAAGTTTATGGCTATGCATGCTTACATGAACATCTGAAGGCAGAGTGAGCATTTTAAAATCATATTGTAAATACTGTTTAAAACACAGTTCACACACTGTTTAAAACACATGGTGCTGTAACATTTATATTATTCTCCACTTTTCCAGGCTCAAGAGAAATGAATTTCACAAGTGCTGCATGCATGTACATAATCTACATTAAATGTACTTGTACTACAATGTAAATGTACATGTATGTCTACAATACATGTACATGTATGTATGTGTGTGGAAGTGGCCTTTTTAGTGTCTTTAATCAATCAACATGTATACTAAACAACAAGGACATGTACATGTAATTAATGACATTATGCATGCACCCTGAGTGTATTTGGACTGTTTTGGATAGTGTGTCACTCTGATACATGTAAATCCTCAACATAACTTTTATTATGCCTGTTCATGTATTTTATGTTCGAACACCATTCTTTAGTTCAGAATAAAAGTTATGCACCCCTACTTTTTACATCTGTTATAACCATACAATGCTGTTTACATGCATGTATACTGTAGAGTCAGTACAGGCGCGTAGCCAGGGGGGGCGGTGGGGGCGGTCGCCCCCCCCCCCAAAACGTCCCCAAAAAGAAAAAAGGGAAAAAAGAGAGGAGAAAAGGAAGAGGGAAGGGAGGAAAGGGAAGAAAGGTAGCTTTGTGTTTTTTCTTTTTATTCTTTATTTTTTTCTCAAAAGAGAAACTCCTTCACTCTTCTTGCTCTAAATTATTATATGAATTTTGCTTCCGCGCTGCGCGCGGTTAAATGACAATATTGAAGTTCTCCATTGTTCCCCCACCTTAACCCTGTTTTTCCACCTCAGCTATGTGCTTCTTGCCAGTTAAAGTTAAAATTGTATACATTAGGGCATGAATTTGAGTAAAGTTAGGCCGAAGTAAATATATGAAGTTATCTTTTTTTTTTCAATTGATCGCGCAACTTCTGGTCTGGTCGGCTCCGAGCGGGTAAAATCTTTATATCAGTTTCTGCCGTCACCTCCATAAAGTCAGCTTCTCCCGCTTTTCAGCTCATTACTATAAACAACCATAATTTGGGGGCAAACAGGTTCCTAATTTAAAAAGAGGAAGGTATGGAATTCGTGTCGTATTAAATAAAAAAGTACAATAATTTTTTTTTATCAAATTGTATTAAACTTCATGTCATTTCCCTGTATACATTCATCTCCTGTCCTGTTTTGCGCCCTCAGTTTGAAATTTTGAATGACACTTAAGTTTCTTTATATTCAAAATGAAGCGCTTCAGGATAAGTAAAAAAATAATCATCCTTTATTATATAGATAGATAATTTCAATAAATCACAGAAGTTTCAACTTTATGCACACTATTTTCCTTGTAATGAAGTTCAATAATCTTAGAAAATCAATTGAATAAGAGACGATTGGGTATTAGAGATATTTACATTTGATGAAACGTCCGCCCTTTGAAATTTCAGAGTTTCATTGCTCTGCGCGGGGAGGAATATCTTCCTCTACCAATCTTCTCCTCTGTTTTGCGAGTTAAAAGTATGCACTGATGCTAAATTGTTTGTAATCAAATCTGATCTTTCCAAAGAAAGTTTCAATATATCTTTGAGAATACCCTTTTCTCGGGACCCTTTTTATGGCAAGAAAAATTGATAAAACACTTTAGCTTCCGCGCTTCGCGCGGAGTTATTATCATTTTAAGTTCCTCCATTGTATACCTCTTTTGTGTGTTCACAATCACTTTTGAAAACAAGGTTCAAAATCGCAATATAGTCAACCGAATTGGAGGTACTAGAGACAAGAGAAACGGCTCCTTTTCATTTTAATTTATGAAACACTAAAAGCTTCGCGCTTCGCGCGGGAGGGGGAAACTCCCCCTCCCTGCACCCACCCCCTAGGGAGCGCGCTTTGCGCGCTCTGTAAGTGTTGGCACGCTTCAGTTCAAAACAAACTTAGTCTGTAATTCATAATTTTTCAAAATGTGCCTCATGGGACTATTCTTTTGGCAATAAACTATACTAATTTTTTTTTTTTTTTTTGGGGGGGTCTTACCTGCATAGGAGAGCAAAGCTAAAGATGCTGTTTTTTCCAATGGCAACATCGAAATGTTAACCAAGGTTAATTTTTTAGAATGTCATCATCTTAGAAATTTGTATAATGGAACTGAAAATGTTCAGTTTTGTGATATTTTTTTCAAAGAACCAGCACAGGATAAAATGAAATTATATTTCATTGATTTATAATCCATAGTAGAGAAGCCATTATATTCCACAGACTTCTTTCATATGTCTTTTGACTTCGAAATTCCACATACATGTTCATGAATACAGTACATAGGTACATAATGTAAGGTTAACAGATTTCTTATACACAGCCTCTTTTGAAATAAATTGATCCATATAATTGAAGAAAAAATGGTTGAATGTTGGTGATATTTATAGTGCATGAATGGTACTTTATAGTCGTGTATAAATTTGAAACATTTTACACATGTACACAGTAGTTCAGCATTTGGAAGCCATCACATGCTTGTGTTGGCCTGTTCAAGCCACATACTTTATGCTTGAGGCCTTACTTCGCATTAGGCTTGGCATAGAAACAATTGCTGTGATGTAATACAAGGTTACATGGATCAGACGGACTCTCATCATGACATTTTAGACTGCACATCATGTACATACATTATGTTACATCAATACACATACCATGTATAGTGTGTCTGTACAGACAATTATTTATAAATACTGTACAGGTGCACATGTCATGTGTCTTTGTGGTAGATAACTGCTTGTCAATTTTCTATAATAAATAAGCAATAAATAAAGACAAAATCTAGTGAAATGAAAAAAAAAGACAAAATGGAAACAAAGGGGGAGAGGGGGCTAGATAAAGAATGAGACAGGCAATTGTCTGTTGTGTGTTTACAAAGTTTTATCTAATGATTTTTTTTTACTTCACAATCCAAAGTCCTATTTTTTATTGTTGTATTTAGCCTCTTTATGCACCTTTTTGTCCTTAGCGCTGTAACTCCCAAGACCAGTCAAACAATTCCAACTATAACAAGCCAAGTTTTTCACCTAATGGTGGCAACCTAACCTTTCACCGATCCACAAGTTACCCAGGCCCTCAAATCAACAATGGGTAAGCTGAACAAAAATATCCAATTTTTATTTGAGCCTAGAAATTAATATTAATTTTTCATCTTATACATGTAGATATTAACCCTTGTTTTTATCTTTCATTTTTTAAAATGCATGATACTCAACCTGTTAAAAGCTTTCTAATTCAATTTATCATAGTTTGACAAAGAATTGTTTAAAATTATCATTCACCTGTCATTCCATTTCTCTAGATCAGAGATCTGTAGTTCCAACTTTTAAATCGTTAAACCATATGGAATCTAATATGCATTAAATTAAACTTTACCCTTTACTTTGATAGATTCAACATTGTTGAAAATGTCTAGTGGTAATTTTTTAAACATTTTTTTTCATTTCAGCATTGCACCTGTGCCGGTCAGAGAAACTGGAATCATTGAGAAAATGCTTGTAAGTATTGAAGGCTCAATTAAAGGTTGTTTGAGGTATAGAGGAATGTTATTTGCATGAACAAATTTATGGCTTGGAGATTTGATTAGAGTGATGATATTGATAATAAACAAAACACACTTTATCAACAATTGAAGGACGCAGCAACAGTAATGTTTGATAGATTTCAGTCTACATTCTTTTAAGAAATATTGTGAACCCAGGTTTAGATGTTTAACATATTGACAGTGATGTACATTATAGGTAACCTGCATGTTTTGAATATTTGTTTGCTTAAGCATGATGTTCAGCTCAACAAATACACTTTTATTGTTTTACTTACTGGATCATAAAATAAACTAGTCTTTCCTCTTTTCTTTCAGTCTTCATATGGTTTTCTCCAGTGTTGTGACCGAGATGGTAGGCTATTCTTCCATTACAGCCATTATGAAGGGCCAATTGATACCCTACATATTGGAGGTGAGTAGAATCATTGCATCCCAAATATAATAGCCCTTTGATTTTTTTACTCTTCTACAGTGAGCCTATCCCCTTTGAATTCATAAGTCTGAATGTAGTTAGAGGGGATGAATTTATACCAGAACAGTCCCAGACTTATCCCACTCATCCAAATCACATGCAGGCTACATGTAATTCTTCCTTTAATATACCAGGAACTCTGGTTGTCAACAGTCCCCACGAAATGGCAATGATAAGTGCTTTATTGTACATCGGTCACATAAGCATAACTTTCATGTTTATTTCACATGTTCAATACAATTTTTACCTTAAATTTTCAGTTACGCTGACTTTTTAAGTCAATATAAATATAATAAAAATAGTTACATTTATTTAGCACTTCATACATGGTTTCTAAGCGCTTTACATTGTATATTATTATCACCCTTGTCATAGGATCTATCACTGTTCCACACATAAAGTGCACTATCTCCACTTCTTGGGGAGTATCCTTTCCAGGCAACGATCTATCGGTGCACACATTCCAATCTAATCACATTGACGTTCACTTCCTACCGGTACCCATTTAACACATAGATGGAGAGTGACAAACGTGAATAAGTGCCTTGCCAAAGGACATTAGTGCGGGATGGGATTCGACCCTTGGTTTTAGAGTCAAGTGACTGAACCAGTACACCATGACACTTCCTCATTGCTAGCAGTCATGCGGGATCTAGTCACATTTCTATCATGGTATTCTACATAAAATTCTAATTTTCTTCCCTGTTTATTTTCCTGTTTTCTCATCTTTCTTTAGACCCTGTAGAATTTGAGATGATCAATGATCGACGTACA
This sequence comes from Lytechinus variegatus, assembly GCF_018143015.1. Classification (NCBI taxonomy): domain Eukaryota; kingdom Metazoa; phylum Echinodermata; class Echinoidea; order Temnopleuroida; family Toxopneustidae; genus Lytechinus; species Lytechinus variegatus. The sequence continues at coordinate 23,630,642 of NC_054742.1, read as the reverse complement.
GGCAAACACATTGCAAGCAGGATCATGAGGTTGCCTCCAGGCATGGTCAGTACAGAGATCCTAGCTCCAGAACAGCTACAGGGAGTGATCGTCACTGAGGCTAAACCACCAAGGACCAAAGGAGTAAGTCTAGGAAAGGAAGCCATGGAGGTGTCTACTTTCTAGATAGAAATCTACATATATGTGTTTATGTATCATGAATTAGAGAAAAGCATTGTACAATGTAACATTTTTATGTTTTCATTTTACATACTAATTACGTGTTCGGTTGTATCTAATCATCATTATGTCTGTATACTTTTTTTATAGAAATCTTTTAAAGAGGAAATCTGATAAACAGGTATGAATACCTACCCTGTCTGTAATAGCAAAGTCTTTATTTAATAGTGATACAATGTAACAGACACATGACCAGTATTTCCTCCAATATATTTCTTAGTTTTTGTCTCGCCTGCGTAGCGGAGCGAGACATAGGTATCACTACTTCCGGCGACGTCGTCGTCAACAATTATGTTGTACACCCAATAACTTTCTATAGCTTCGAGGTGGGATCACCAAAATCATACCAGAGGTCCATCTCCTGTAGGCACAGGTCAAGTTCGAATATGAGTCGAATTTGAATAAGGTCAAAGGTCAATGAACTTTCCATGACTGGCACTGTGCTATGTTGTACACATAATAACTTTCTATATCTTCGAGGTGGGATCACCAAATTCATACCAGAGGTCCAGCTGCTGAAGGCACAGGTCAAGTTTGAATATGAGTCGAATTTAGATAAGGTCAAAGGTCAATGAACTTTCCATGACTGGCACTGTACTGTGTTGTACACACAATAACTTTCTATAGCTTTGAGGTGAGATCGCCAAATTCATAACAGAGGTCCATTTATTGAAGGTGGAGGTCAAGTTCAAATGTGAGCCGAATTTGAATAAGGTCAAAGGTCAATGACCTTTCCATGACTGGCACTGTGCCGTGCTGTACACACAATAACTTTCTATATCTACAAATGGCAGATGAGTGTACCCTAAATCTAGAAACATGTTGAACAAGATTAAGAGAAATTTAAAATTATCACAGTAATTAATAAAACAAATTGTACATGTATGTGGCCCCTCACGTCTAGTTTTCTGCATAGAGGTGCATGTGGTTACTACAAAAAACATTTTGATAGTGAAATTAGATTTTTGGAATGCATAAAGGCTGAATCTCATCGAAGAATTTGCATACTGTGCTCTATGATTTATGACTATCATATTTTAATTCTTTGTCTAGCATGCTGGACCTGGTGAGTTTGGACAAGTCGCTTATGAAATAAGTGGGGTAAGTTTTTGTTATAAATTATTTTGTAAAGTTAGATTTCTCATTAGTTGGTCTGCATGAAAAACCATAAACATATTTTGCCTCTGCAGTTAAAGAGTTCAAAATTCAAAATTGTAGCGTTCATATTCAGTATTTGAGTTTACCATTACATGAATAAGATTTATTCAGCATAGCACATAACTGAGCATGTCCCTTTGTACCATTTTAATCTGACCATCGCAATGGAACAATAGAAGTACACTGTACATATACAAATTAAGAAGTGAAATTAGATAGTAAGTTGATATTGCTCCATGCCTCTTGAACTCGCTCCTTTCTTCACTCTTTGAAATTGTCAACATTGAACTCTTCACATCTTCTCTTGAACTGAATTATTTCAGCAGATGTGTAGTAATTAATAGCTTAATTTGATGAGCCTGCGTTTATGAATAATTATAAGAGAAATATGGCCCAATATACATGTAAATGCTGTTTAATATCATCATCATAGTGTTGAGTACTGAGTTCATTACACATTAAATAAATGCTTGTTATAGAGAATTCTTAAAATGAATTAGATTGTCACATCATTATTTAATGGAATTATTTATTATAGAATATCCACATCATTAATGTGAATCTGACCATTGAAAGAGGGGTAATTATCTGCTTTTGTTTCTCTGAACTGCTTCATCTATCCGGTCCATGTATCTTGGTGTCATCAAGAGTTCAAATGTAGAGGTAGAATTCCTTACTACATTAAGCTTATGAAGAGCTAGCAATGTGTGTCCACTGTAGTTCCATGTTTGATTTGAAGTACCATAATGTGATATTGATGTGTCTTTGTTCATAGGAGAGTTTCTTCTTGATGTATAGCTATGAGGATGTACCTGAGATAACTGGCATTAAAAAGGGTGACAAAGTTGCCTTCCAAGTTGCAACTGACAAGAGGTGAGTCTGACATAATCCACCTTGATTATTATAGTCGGACCCCTGTAATTATTCAATATAGATTTGTGACTTATATTAATTTTTTTTTCCAGTTATGTTTGATACAGCAGTGTCCACCAAGATATTCTGGATGTAAGACTAGTGACATTATTATTGGTAAAACTTCATAAAATAGTTCAACTGATGAAGTATACATGTAGATAGATAGAATAAAGGATGTTCAGCATGAGTCTTTCCCCCTGCCATGTTTGACTACTGTCAGCAATACTTGCTTGCTTCTGTTGACTCTGGTTAACACTCCATGTGAACAAAAGAAAAATGCCTTATTAGATATATATATATTGTTTATTTTCGTGCTCTTATTCTCCACTGTGCATTATAAACAGCCATTTGTTTTATTGCACTTTTGTTTCTGATTGAAATTCAAATTAAGTTGCCAGTATTTTATGGTTGGCCACACTACATGTGAACATACTTGCAATCCACTAGTCTTGGGGGGTCATAATATACAGGACAAAGAGTTGAAAATAACTTTTATCGATCTATCTTTCTTTGTTAATCCATAATTTGTGAAATGGTCATTGATCCTGTCTAGGAATGGTAACATGCAAGCCAGGAATATAAGGCTTCTTGAGCCAGCTCAGGTACCCCGCTATCAAGGTGTTGTCTGCTCCATGAAGGAAACTTTCGGCTTCATTGAGCGGGCAGATGCAGTCAAAGAGGTAAATTTATAGATGCACAAAAAGTCACTTCCACGAACATACTGTATACATAATTTGTACACTTCAACCCATTTAATAAAATTCTTCTAAATCTGTTTTTTGACCGTGGGATTTCCAAACTTAAAAAAAACTCTTTTGTACTTGTATCAGCACATTTGGCAATGAAACTAATGTTTGTGACCATGCATGGCAAAACCCTTAACAGTGACACTGTGATATTCAATAGGAGTGCATTAAAGTTATTTTGGTAAGAATAGTCAAATTTCAGTTTAAGTGTTTCTTGGAAGAGTATACTTTTTTAATACTTTCTTGTACTCATGTTTTTTAGTATAAATTTGGAACTAATTTGACAACCCCCTTCTACAGTAATTCGAATGAGTTATAATCCTCTTATTGTCACCTTGCACAATAGTGTTGGGTAAGCATGCTTCAATCAACTTGTTCAACTTAAATCCCTCTTTTCTCAAAAGTAACATTCTATGGTAGTCAATCTTCCTTCTTTTTGTAATGAGAAATAGCAACATCCAATAGAAGTGAGTTATATGCCATTTTAAAGCTGAGATTCTCTTATTTTTTTTAGTAGGGATATTCATACGAAAACTCTGAACTGAAAATCTATTTCTTATGGCTTTTTGTGGGTTTTGTCATGCCTGGTCACATTTAATAATGCCTATGAATGATTGCAACGATAGTTTTTTTTTTTTTCAAAATTAATGCATGAGAAAATGAATTTAGAATATACATGACCCATCATACATATGATAGGAACAGTGTATTTTGGCATCTATATGTTATGGTCTGTACTGCAATGTATAATATGTTTGATCTCTCTTTTAGATCTTCTTCCACTATAGTGAGTTTACTGGTGACATCAGTGATCTTATTCTTGGTGATGATGTGGAGTTTGAGATTGGAAATCGAAATGTAAGTAAATTAAGAAATTCAGATAACCAGACCCCAGTTATTCTAGACAACTTTCCCATTATAACATAGACAATATTTGTTGTCCAGATGAATGCACGTGCTCTAGCTCATTACTTTTTAACGCCACTTTGTTCTCAATATCAGAAGCCTGGCTATATTTATCCTGAAATGACTTGTCTATTTTGAAATCAAGGTCTAGTTTTCCTTGAAATTTGACCTAAATATCGTCTGTTAGGTGAACTGCAGGAACACATTTGATTCATGATATCTTATTCAGTTTGTAGTATTGCATTAATCATGCAAATTTTCAATAAAATCATACTATTTCTTTGTTTTCATACTTATTGTTCATTAATTGTTCAATATTTGTTTATTATTAATAAAGGTGAATAATAAAATTTCTTTCATCTTGTTTATTAAAGCTAATTGATAATGTTAAAATGCAAATTGTTGGCTACAATATATTTTTGGGTAAAATGTATATATTTCCTTTTTTATTTTTTTGAATTTGTTAATGTGTAGTGTAATATTTTGTTTTGTAAATGCATTATCTACATCATCAACATAAACACAAATTATTTGATCCAATAAGAAACATGGGAATAAATGTTTTGGAAACATGATTCATATAAAAACTTAATTATTGATAGGTAAAACAAACACCATTTTCCCCTGAGTGTCATCACAAAAGATATTACAATTCTGTAAACTCATACCCAATCATACCAAAGAGTCTTGGAATCTGAATCAGCCCCCTCCCTCCAGTTGTTTTAAGGTTAAGAATCTTTTCCAACTTTTATGTTAGAATGAAAGTACGGCCTACAGCTTTGTTTGTTCTTGCTTCTTATCTAGGAGAAAGAAGTGGCCACTCAGATCAAGAAGCTGCCATCGGGAACTGTAGTCTTTGAAGATATCAGCCAGGAGGTCTATAAAGGAGTGATCAACAAGGTCATTCCACGCTTCACCAACAAGAAGACTGCTACACCATTTCCAGGCAGTCTGATCTACAACACAAAGGATGGAGGGTGTGTGAGGTTTTATTAGGCTTTGATCCAATGAGACAATACTTCAACTCTTGTAACAACAATTCCATTTTGTTATCATTGCTAATTCAATAAATGATGCACTGTCAGGTTATCCTGTATCACAAGGTGCAGTCAAATCTACCACAGCAAATGCTTGTCTATGTAAATGATCCTCATTTCTCAAAAGCCTCTTTTTCTGTATTCCTTGAACAAGGTTTTACATTGGAGCATGATGTGGATACCATAAGCTTTAAGATGTCCCTTGATGAATACTAAATATCTTGTACCTCTTGAATGATCTATCTTCACAAGTTTTACTGTAGCATGAAACATTGCTCTGTTCTTTTGTATGTTATGGCAATTTGTTATTTCCATTCCTTCTCCAGAAAACGTGAGCTTTCCTTTGGAGAAAAAGACACTCTGCGTTCATACACGTTACTTGTAGCCGACATTGTACATTTCTACATTGCAACAGACAGGAGAGATCACCTAGCGAGAGCCACTAACATCAGTCTGGCTACTGCAGAAACTTTCACCTGTGGAAAAGAAAATCGAGAAACAGTAAGTGTCCCTCAAATATATATAGAATGTAACTTTTCAAAGGGTAAGGACACTCTTTGTTTTGATTGTAATTTTGCATAAGTTTAATCTATTAGAATTTCAGAAATCAGTTAGACTTGAATAAATTCAACTCAGAAGAGTATGATAGTGTATGGTTTGCATAATCTGGTTTGAAAATTACATGTACTATGGCTTGGGTTAATAATTGACTTCTGAAAGGTCAAGTTATTTCACTTATGGAAGTTTACCTGTTTAGTTGGTGGAAGCATATTATAACTTACATCAAAGGTTTAACACAGCAAGAATAGGTTAACCAAAGTTGCAATTTTTTTATTTCCATTTTAAAGAAAAAGTAGGGTACTGTATAATCACAAAAGGACTACCAATCAATTGCGAAAATAATGGTTTATCAAGATCATTGTTATATTTACATTTTGTTTAATACCTTGTTCAGTAGTCAATCTGAATGAGAATCAACTGCGAACCTCATGTTCCCTAATAAGTAAATTATATGAATATTATTTGAAGGAAGGTTGTGCTTTACACACTTAGGAGCTTGTTAGTGGCTTGCAAGATCTAACATGACTTTGTTGCGGGTGTTTAATTCCTGTCGTTTTTGGTTGGTTAATGATATATTCTCTTGAATGGTCTGTAGGAAAGAAAGTCAATGATATACAAAGAAAAAGAATAAAAAAGGGCATCATGAGTAATAATTTCCTACACAACACACCTATAGAACAATTCTAACAGGGCTGAGGTGATAAAGAAAGGTGTTAAGACTGGTTTAAAGATACTGGGTGAAGGTAATTATACATTAGCCCTCTTAAAATGATGCACATTCCTTTAGATGAAATGTTGTGAGTACTTTTTTTTTGTAAATCATCTTCATTTCCAAACCACGATTTTACTTATGACTGGTGATGTACATAATATTATTTGCTAGGCAAAGTTAATACTTGGTCATATGTGCTCTCAATAGGTCATATGATTAGGATCCATTTTATTCATCCTATGAATATGAATAAAGTAGTAAACAATTCTACTATATTATAAGTTAGGATCTGAAAAAATATTTGAATTGCAGGCTCTCTTCAAATTGAAGGAAATCAGTCTAGACCAAGTATTACAATTGATTTCTGAGAAACTAGAGGTTGGCTATCACCATTTCATGATAACAATTTCAATCTATTTCTTGTTAATTTTTTTGTTTTAAGAAAAGCACCACATTATTCAACAAAAGCTGAAAGCTGTCCCAAAAGTATTAAGTTCAAGTCTTGTCTAGTTTCAATGTGTGGTAGATACAAATGAAGTATTGCCAAATATATTAAGACAAGTAAATCCTGTTTGATATATTCACCCTTTGTTTGTAGGGCACTGTAGCTGCTGTCAAGGATGGGTTTGGATTTATCAAGTGTGCTTGCAGGGAGGCTAGAATGTTCTTTCATTTCAGTGAGATGCTGCAAGCTGTAAGTAGTCTTAATATTCTTCATAATAAATTGGAATCCCAACCATTCAATTTATTCAATTCATCCACATTGTGCTGCATTTAACCCAGGTGTGGTGCCTGGCAGGAACATTTATTCCTTGATATGCTAGTGTGTTGGAATTTTGGTTGACTAAGTCAATGGAAATAATAATGTGGGCCTTATGCACCCTTCAGAGTTGATGCAAGTGCATAATAGAGATCTGTATTACCTACATGAGAATTCTGGAGACATGATATAAACACATATTTTGTCAGCCCATATTGATTGCACAATAGCTCATCCAGGGCCCAGCTGTATGGCTAAAGACCATGATATCCATACCACCTCCTCCCCAAATTGGTTATTTTCGTACCTTTGCCTCAGTTCTAAAATATATGGTCCATATTCTCAGCTGATCAAACACAAGCGGAAGATTGTGGGGGTGTTAAGTGTTTGTGTGCCGTAAGATTGACTTCACAATTGTGTGGCCAGGATTAATTTGCTACATGTGAATAATATAAAATCGGAAGTACTGACATTCAAACAGGTGTATAAAATTGCTACAAATTATAGCTTACTTTATATGATACATAAAACTCCTGTATGTAATGGTAATAATATTGAATGGCATAAATTTTCGGGGGATACCACATATATCATTCTCACTAGACCCATATGGCCCTGGACATAGCCCTGGGCAATTTGAGACGACTCCAGGAAATATATGTGGTATCTATCTCTGTCCAGTTGATATTATGCAAATTATTTTGAATTCATAATTTGTAGTAATTTTTTTGCTTTCATGAATTAATTTCCCATTATGACCACATATTTCACAATTTCCTTTGTATTTCACTGCATCATTGTGCTTCAAAAGATAAAGAGATTTGTATTTTCATTCTAAATATTTGTTTTTATAGGCTTAATATTTATGATTTGCAATATCATTAGAGGAAGTTTTTGAATTATTACAATTAAGGTCTTAGTGATTAATATTCATGTTAATTGTAATACAGTTGGTTGGCTTTTAAGTCTTAGTTAGTACTCACAGAATATGTTTTTTCTCCTTCATTAGGGTGATATATGTGTGTCTGATGAAGTGGAGTTCTCTGTAATCCCTGTGAGTATACAGCTTATGTATTTAGATAATATGCCTGATAATATTTAACATGTCAGTGCCAGTAATTTCAAACAAATTTGAGAAGTTTGTTTGAGATTCATATTAGTCATGAAACTTTATAAAGCTTTATTTAATTTAGAAATAATAATGCAACCATGAAACACACAATTTCATAACTATTTTCTTTGGAAATAGATGAAATTTCATTCACATATGATTTTCTTTCTTTGATTGCTAACAATTTCCTCTGTTGAAATATGTTTTTCATTTAACTTTAAGAAAAAATGTGAAAATACATTATTTGAGTGAAAAATTGATATTTCATACCTTGACTACTGTATGTCATTTGTTGATAATTTCAATGACATGTAATAATGATCATGACGCATGTATTGCTTGGTATAATTGATATCTATATTACTGATATGATTTTGACATGGTATAGGATCCAACCTCACCTCAGCGTCAGATAGCTATCCGTATCAAACGATTGCCCAAGGGTAGTGTTTCCTTTGAGACTGTACTTCCTAATCGTGTCCAAGGTCTGGTTGATAAAGTGCCTGCTAATTCGGTGAGTGGTTCTTTTTTTTCTTTCTTTGAATCCATAGAGGTTCATCGTTTTATTTTAGAATTTTAAACAAATCGGTAATCATTCCTCGTGCTAGTAATTTTCTAAACTTGTTTAGTGTATTTAATGTCAACAGTTCTATGCTATTTTTGTAATTAAGTTCAGTCCCTTATAATTGTGAAAATTTCAAATTATCATTACAATAGCAAAAGAGAGCAAGTGACAAAAAAGATATATGAGCAACATGCATTTTGGGCACTTTCACATGTGCAAGGTACTTAAGTTTCTTTTATATAACTTATAACCCCTTTTACAGTTTAATGCTAGGAAAATATGTCTTTTCTATCGACTGAACTCTCTTATTCCAAATATTTTCTTCACATTGTCAATGTTCTTCATATCTAACCATGATAGTTAAATTAATTAAAATTCAACCTTTGTTTATATGGTTTTGTTGCCTTTATTATTTTCAGTGGGGTCGTAGCCCTGGTAAGAACCGAGACAAGGAGCTTGATGTAGGTTTCATCACTTATGGTCAGAATGGAAGTCGTGTTAATATTGCATTCCATGCCAAGGATACTGATGTCAAAGTACCACCAGGGGTTGGTGATTTGGTAAATACAATTTACTAAACTACCCTCTTTGCTTTTGGGCCAGCCCAGTTGTCGGAATAAATCCAAATCGGCTTCAAGTTGCAGCCAATGATGACGTCATTAAGATTTGGAATTGAATTTGCTTTTATTTCTACATTGAGGCTCGAACTACATTGAATTTGATTTCAGTAGTCCTACAACTATTCTGACCTCTGATCGCTAAGATTTTATTGGTTGGAATGTTCATGTCAAATGTTATTATAATTTCTTTGAAAATCGGATTGCAACGAATCGTATAGTGTGAGCTGGGCTTTAGTCACACTAATTTGTAGCAAAATCTTGCTTTTTTAGAATAACCCAATTTGTTCAGTGATTTCAGTGTGGTATTGATTTCAGTATTGTCTGATACATAGGAAGTTTTTAAAGATAGTTCAGTGGAGCGTTTGATAAAAGAGCTTGTCAGATGTTTTATCTTTCTGTTACCATAGTAACAGTCAGACACATGTGCTTCCCAGCTAATCAAAATCAAGGAAAGTTTTCCCCAGAAAGGGTTCATGTTAATGATATTTATACCCTTGTGTTGTAACCAGGTTGAATTCAATATTGCTGAGATCAAGAAAGATGGTTCTCGCATTGCAGTCAATGTCACCGTCATCACCAGAAACTCTGACTCACGTAAGATAGGAGTCATTTCAGTAATGAAGGAGAACTTTGGATTCATTGAAAGTGACAAGCGAGACAAAGAAATCTTCTTCCATTTTAGGTAAAATATGTGACTAAAAAAATTATATTTTCTTACCCAAAGTTTATGAACTGCAGAAAATCTTTCTTTGTTCTCTTATTGATCTGAAATGAAGGAATGTGAAATAATGCCTTATTGTCATTTATTCTAAACCTTTCAATATTTTGTCTTAGAGACTGCATATATCACTTATTTAGGATAACATGTATTTGGTTGAATATGATTACATTTTCTATACAAGGGATGACGAACAGAAGGAAGTAACTTACTCTTTGGTTCTTTTCAAATTTCTGGAACCAAAGTATTCTTAAATAATATAAACCACATTTCTGAAAACTATAAAGCCATAACTCAATTCATTGCCTCTGATGCAATTAACTCTTTATTAAGAGATTCATATAAGGTATTCATAATTTTCCTATTCAATTATTAGTAGTAACATGACGTTTTGACTGTTTTTCGTAATGCAGTGAATTCCATGGAGACCTTAATGATTTAGATGTAGGTAATGAGGTCTCATACATCTCTGTGCGCAAAGGACCAAAACTAAGTGCTGAAGAAGTCAAGAAACTACAAAATGGAGTCATCCCACCAAAGGTAGGACTAACTCATTTTTTTTTCTTCGGCTCATAATTTAGGTGTTTAAGGTGTAATGCAGAGACAACACAAATGAAATAGGATGGTTCTAACTAATTTTGTGAAGTATATTTTGATTATAAAAGATTGTTTGAAATGTAATACGAAGATGATCAAAGTCCTATGAAAGAGTTTTTATATACTGAAGCATATAAAATTACTCCCTGTAAATGATTACCAAATTATGTTTGATTTTTTTTACCAGGATGTGAAACCAGGTCAGTTTAATGGAACCGTCCTCCGTCCACTGCGTAACGTAGACCCTAACCAAGAAGAATACACAGGACTTGTAGGTGTAGCCAATGACGGTAGGTCAATTGAGTAATTCCAGTATTTGTATATTGATTTCATGTCTTTCTTATTTGTAAAATTCAATGTAGCTATTAGAAGGAATGGGAACAATGTAAAAACATGTACTGTGAGTACTGAACAAAACAATTATCGTGAACTATATATAATACTGGAATATAAATACTAACAAGTACTTATTATGTTGGTATATATACAAACAGTTCACCAGGATTCTAGTAATTTCATTGCAGCATGTTTTCTTGCTGCCCATTTTTTCATACTATAGAAATTGTTGTGCATGATTTGTACAGCATGTGGGATTATATTTATTCCAATTATTGTTTTTTTTTTTCTTCAGATGGAACTACTGGTGCCACCTACCCATACTCAATCACCGGACTGTTGAATATGCATGAGTTTCTTCAGAAGACTGATAGTGTATGCTTCCAGCTATGTACCTGGCCAGATTCAGACCAACTATGGGCTTGTAATGTAGCTGCTGTACGCAGTCTTCTTAGGACCAGGGTGGACTCCATCAAAGGACCGGTAAGTCTGCCTTTTTTATTTGCTATATTTTTGTTAGTATTCGGAATTATTTGGTTATTACGGTTGTTTGTCTATGAGATGCATTCGTAGGGGTACTCTTGGTGTGTGTGTGTGTGTGGAGGGAGTGGGGTAGGTAATTCTCGACTTGAAAGCAATAGATGATGCGTTCTGTAAAAATTGCAAAATTCCAATGAAACCTTTCTGACTAAATATTAGTATACCTCATATTTTTTTCTAAAAGAAGATATTTAGCTAAGGTCAATGTGTTTCGTGAATACTTCTACCTATCCAGGGTTGGTATTCTGAAAATTGTCTTAACTTTTCATGTAACTCAGCAAGATAACAGCTTGCTAAAATTGTCTCAAATCTGTATTCTGAAAATTGTCTTATCTCTGTAAGGACGTCCCCTATTTTATCTCTGACAAGCCCAATATTCTGTCATCAACCAGTCATTAAAGTTGTTTTATGCTTAGGCTAACCAATAGAAGTGTCTCTTTTGAATATTATTATAAGCGCATTGTTGACATGAGGCGTATTTCCCTTGCGCCCTCGACGCTTATGCATGTGCGTCACTGTGCTAAAAATACACGTGGCTGATCTCAGACTGAGTCAACTGAGAGTCATATTTTCTTTGAAAAGAATTATCTCAATTACCAATTTTTAATTGCTGAAAAGACTACCAATCTGTCTCTGTAATGTCTTTGGAATGTCTCCTGCAGTGATCGAGAAATATCGTATGCAACATTAAGTTACAATAGCCCCTTACCTCTTGTAAATTTCTTGTATTTTTGCAAGGAAGTTAACAGGCGCTGTTTTAACATACGCATCATTATTATTATCATTATATAGCTCTGACATCATACGCGCTCAGTGAAAGTTACAAGAAAATATACAGGAAAAGATACAAGAATTTTCAGAATACGGATTTTATTGTAACTCCAAAGATACAAGAATATTTCTCTTAAGACAATTTTCAGAATACGACCCCAGGCAAGTTCAGAATTTTAGAATTTAGTACCCAAGAATATGAAGCTCTTTTAATCTCAGACATCCAGAAACTTGAGCTTTTGGAAAACGAATACCACCATAAATGTAGTCATGGATTTACACTTCCCATTTTTTCCCCTTGTTTTCCTGATTCAGTATGGTTTCTTGGATTATGATACCGGTGATGGCAAGAAGCTCTTCTTTCACATGAGTGAGGTAATCAATGGAGATGTCCATACTGGAGACCAAGTAGAGTTTGTTCTTATCACCAATCAGAAAACCAACCGCCAAAGTGCCGTTAATGTTCGCAAAGTCACGTGAGTTACAAGTACCTTTACTCTTTCATTTCAAGATTTTGTTAGTTTGTTTAAATCACATCTTGGTTCAAATATTAAGGGATAAAAGCCAACTATTAGCCTGTTCTAACAGTTCCAGCACATATTTGTTTGTGACCTGATTCAATAAAAGTGTTTATACCCTTGATCTAGATGAAATAAAGACTTCGCTATTATCATTTGTTTGTTATTGTTTGTTTTTTTTGCACTTTTATTCTGTCTGCACAATAACAAAATTTCCAGTGAGGCTTTACATTTTTGTAACTTTTTGAATAAGTTTTAATTAAAAAAAAAAGTTTTCAGTTTGGCCTTTATTAATATCATCAGTGCAAATGGTCTTTATTTACTGATATTTACTTAAGATGAGTTACATCAAACATCTCTGTTTGTTCCCTGTGCACGATACCATAATATCTGCTCAGAATAGTATACGAAATTGGAAATGATTATTTTCTCTTATTTTTCCTCTTATGCCTTAACAGAAGTACTCCACGCCCTGAACGCCTTCGCCGCCTGCAGAGTCTACCCAATGATGAGAAGGGTCTTCGTCTGATTGTCCTCCGCCAGCCAATTGGACCCAAAAGTGCTGAACATGGATTCAAAATTGAACGTTAGGTTGAATGATTTAGTTGGCCATAAATGTACCTGTAAGTTTATAACATCTCACTTGAGTTGAATACTGTATCCTCATTTTCTTTTCTATTTTTTGTTCTTTTACATGATTGATGTTAACAGAGATGAAATTGAATTTAATTCAGAATTTCCTTTTGTTTCGTGTTTTCTCACGTTTTTCAGACAAGGTTTGAGTTCTTTGCTCTTGATATATGTTTATGGTTGTGGTGTATTACACATACCTCAGTTGAAATTTTTTGTTTGGCACCAAATAAATGGTTGCCTCTTTTATGTTATATGTTTGAATATTTCTTGAAGAAACAATGAAACAAGTAAGAAAGTAAGTGGAATTAAGTTTTGCATTCTATGCACTATTGGAGCTATGGTATTTGCTTCAATATAACAATGAGTAAGTGTAGTGAATGTTAACATGCATTTCAATGATTTCCTATGTTACTGAGATGATTGTGTGTTTGTACTCAATGTTGCTTCTCAGTATGTATGTATACCCAAATCATACCCAAAGAGACTGAACAAAAGTATATTACCAGAAGGATCTTTGGTTTTGTTTCACTTTGATGTTCATTTGGGTCCTGATTGAAATATGACTACCATAGTCATAAAATGAAAGGATATATTAGCTTTGCTTATGTAAATACCACAATTACACTATTTGCTATGAGTTTTATTTATTTTTGGTATGATTTGATTCTTGAACAGCAGGTCCTATTGGTTTGATGTTGAAAGAAAAAGTAATACAAATTAATTTAAGATTTCAATTGGTGACATATTAGCTGCAGATCATTAGAAACATGTATGAAGTCTGTTCCTGTATGAGATATATTAATGTGGTACTTTGATTCACAGTGCTGCATATATTTATGGTCTTACACGGCTATTATGTAAGAAAAGGCATTTCTTATTTACATGGATAGATTTGGAGATGCACACAATATTTTACATTGTCATGACATCTGTCAATCTCAGATATTCAATAACTTCTCCAATACGTCCCTACATGATTGACTGCCAATGGGAGTCAATCTTAATATGAAGATTGATTATTGTAAATTTGTAATGAGTCAAATTGTATAGAAACTTTGAATACCAGAGTGAGTTAATGTGGATAGGATGGAAAACTACAAGGAGTCATGGATAAGTATGTCACATCTGGGGAGCGTTTCATCAATATTTTCGTCCGACAAGTTTTCAGATCTGACAACTTTCAATGATTTTGATTGGTTGAGAGGCACTGTTCCTATGGTAACTGTCGGATAAAATGGGACTTGTTGGATAAAACGTCCAACAAGTCCTTTCATGAAACGCTCCCTTGTTAATAGTGAGGCTTGTAATTTAAATGAACAAATTGGCAGACTCATATATTGTATATTCAGACACGTTTCTAAAATACGACATAAATTTATGGAGTCAAAATGAAGTGATGAGGGGCACAAAATATTAGTCACATTGACTTATAAGGATGGTATTATTTTCTAGAGTCAATATGAATGAAGAAAATGGCAATTTCATTGAATTGAAAATTAGATGTATAGATGCTTATTCAAAAGAATTAAGCATGTTGTCTATTTGATTAGAATAGGAAGCATGACTGTATCAGCAAGTTGACAAGCTATTTGAAATATCGGCACACTAGATGTACCATGGCTGTTCTTTTATAAGATGATCAGATTGTGTGTGTGTTTGCTAGAAATGTGTTATCAGACATGAACCTCTCAGTTGGCTAATGTCAGTTTGTAAATATTCATAAATATGTTTTAATTCCAGTGTGTCACTTAATTTCACTCTCTCTCTCTCTCTCTCTCTCTCTTTCTTGATCTTATTTCCTTTATCAACTTTCCATTTTGAAAGTATAAGGGAAGAATAATTTACATAATAGACTTCACCAATAGTATTCAGGTGTAATGAAAAGCGAATTGATATGTATGGAGTGTTATGAATTTTTTGACTGACAATCCATGTAATCAAATGTATTATATATTTTTATGTTGGTCTGATAACACAATCTGAGTTACCATTCATAAAAAAAGAGTTATCTGTTTAGTAATTGCATTTCATGTCCATTATGTTCCAAATTTATGAATTGACTTTCATCTAAATTAAAAATGGATTACAATAAGACGTTTCTTGTTAATGTTAATGATGCTTGCATATCAAATGTATCAGTTTTGGTAACTTAATCCATTTACATTTCTCAAATAATAAAGTTAGAATTGCAATAAGTTAAATGGTTGTGTGGAAGAATGTAGTGAGGTAAAGGATTCGGATTAAATTATGGCTTGTTATAAGTGGAAAAAAAAATCATTATGGATGTTTGTTATTTCTTTTAAAGAATAACTGAAATATCATACTGCTCAACCTGATTAGTATCCTAATATAAAATTTGATTGCTATATTTGTATAGAAGTTTAAGAGCTAAGAGCATCTGGTTATTGATTTGGGTGGAGACACAACCACTTAATGTGCCTTTTTTTCTGTCGTAAGAGTTTACAGAGTGATGTTTGTTAATGTAATCCAACCTTTCATTTATTGTTTATGTGAATGTTAAATAGGGATATTAAATAGGGGAAAAATCTTGCCAACCAGATGTTCTATAATGTTTTTGATTCATTATTCACAATTGAATTAGAGTTATGTCTTTAACCATTTGTTAGAAAATGATTTACCTTACTTTACAGAATGTTTGTAGTAATGTTGTTCCATTTTAATTATAAAAATCAACAAAATAATATACATGTGTCTGGATTAGTGGAGCGAGCACTCGATGGAATATACCACGTCATTGCAGTATGTAGATATTGTTTTCATAATTGACCTTTCATTTGCGCTCAAACATTTTGGGTACTTACTAGTAAGAAGTGATCACTTATCAACCAAGGTAAACTCAAAATAACGTGTTTTCATACTGGGAGGTAAATTCAATTGACTTATCTCATTTGCCTTTGGGAGATTTAGATTTACAAGAAACCAGGGTGATTAAGATATAAGGTGAGAATAGTATAATGTACATATATTTGAGGCTTCTGAATAGTGCTGGTCAATATTTTGATATTATCGAAATTATGCCATATTGACAAACTTAAATATTCGATAATGCTTTTATGATTATGTTGATATTTCACAGTAACATGATATGCCCAAAATATTGTCAATTATGAAAAGTTAATCACTATTTATCAACCACAAATGATGCTCTGTAACGCTTTTAAACCAACTCAGACCTATGTAAATTAGTACCCAAATGCCCGCTTTTCATGGACAAGCTCTGATGAAAAGTTTTGTTTTCATTTTCAAGGAAATACTGCTCATATAAATTAACATAATGAATTTTCAGACTTGGCGATATATTGTGTTAACAGCGATATTTTGTGTTTTGGGTGATGTTATACTGGAAATAATCGTCCAACATTGAAATAAAATATCGACCAGCACTATTTTTGAATGATATGTCTAAAACATGCCTAGTTTATTATTATATGAAAATATTCTGTATGGATGAGTTTAGAAATGTAATATCCATAGATGATTTAGATTGATACTAATTCAGATGTGCATGTAAGGGTTACTTGACATATTCCTGCAGTCGTTTGATATACTTTGTGAAAGCTTATTTGCCAAGTATATGATTTTAGTATTGTTTTTTTTTTAATCAATCCAGAGCAATGAATGTCAGAACTTCTTGAATGGTTGTTTAATATATTTAAATAGAACAAAACAGTATTTTATGTTTTGGTGCTAAATTATAAACTAAGCTTTCCAAGGAATGACATTTTGTTGTTATAACCAGGAGAGGGGGGGGGGGTGATAGTCATCAAGTTTCTGCAGTCCCTTTTTTTCTCTCCATTTAAGAAGAGGATCCGTATTTCATCACACTGCCTTTGAGTAAAGTTTTATTTTCATTCATTTTAAAATGATATTCCTGGTGAAAGACAAAATGCTGTGATCTTTACAAAGTACATTTATTTCTGATCAAATGTTGCAATGCTGCATTAATTTCAATGATGAATTGTATTTCCCTTATGTATATTGAGATTTAACTTATTTTCTCGCTATATACTGGAGCAAATATTAACATAATTCATTATTAGTATATTTCATTATTTAGGAGATTCAAAGCTGTGACTGAAGTGCTTCACAGTGATTAAAAATACTTTTGTTTTCAAATTACTTATATTATTGTCACTACTCTTGTCATTGTTATAAAGGATCCAATATCACCAAGTGAAAAATATGCCTTGAATTTTGTGATGAGATAATTTTGTATCGAGCTCAAATGTTTGGAACTTTGTTATTTTCATTATATTTTATTGTGAAACTTCATATAATTTTCTTATCCCAGCTTTCATCACTCCCCCTTAATCAAAATTGGCTTATTCAGTTCATACTTTTAATCAGATAAATACTTTTTTATGTTGCTGAAAATTTTGCATTTGACTGTGCCTTAGAAATTGTAAAACTTCAACTTTTTGTTTGCCATTGTATGATTTGATTGTATGTAAAATGTTATTTTTGATTTTGATTTACATGCTTCTGAAGTTCAGGGTTTTAGGTTTAAATGTTCACTTTTTACTTCACTTTCCTTTTTCTCTCTTTCTTTTTTTTCAAATAGGAGGCTGTTTTGAGTTTAATGTTTCTTTGGAATATCCTTTGAAAGTAACACTTGAAAAATTCAGTGTAAAACTTGATTATAGTTCTATTTCATTTGTGATCAGCAGCACAAAAGAACAGTTGATGTTCCAAATGTTGGAGAAAAGCCTTGCTTTTGTATACTTGTAGTCTATAGTTTTGTATGCCCTTTGTGATGGAAATATTCAAATGTTATGTATCTTCAGGCTTGAGGGTTGTTCAAAGGGATTTGCTTTTGTACCAATGTATGCTCTATGCAACTCTTTTTCCTCTTTGTACTTAATGAATTTGAAAATTGGAAATGTTGCAAACTTGCATTGAATTTGAACTTGTTGGAAGTAAATTTTCTCCAACACTGCAATATTATTAATATTATTATTATTGAAAAAATTGAAAATAAGAATTTAATATTTGATGTCGACAAGAATTGATTCAGCATTGTGTGTCAAAGTGATATACATTGGTATGTAGTGTTCCAATGTTCTTGCAAACTCTATGTGCTCTCCACATTATTGCCATTTCTTGTTTTCTATCAATCTTTGAAATATATTGACCGCAAATGTGATGTGTGTATGACAATTGCTATATCTCATTTTAAGATGGTACTATAAACCTTTGTATGACTGAAACTTTATATAAGTTATAGAAACAACTATTCAGAAACAAAATGTGCATGGTTGTGCAATAAAGGTAACCAGTAACAAAACAAGTTAACAAACAACAAGTATTTTGTAAGATGCAATTATCAAGGTAACAAAGTGAACAAGAAGAAAAAGAATAAAAGATGCATTCAAGAAAAGAAAATATGACTCTTGTAATTTGTGAAAGTGATGTATTGTATAGCTTTATGGATGTGTATTTTTAGAAGTTGTGGCGATCATGGAAAGGGTGAACACAAAGATGTATTGAGAGGGTGAAAAGTAATGAAAAAAAAAAGATTCATATTCAAGGAGGTTGCAAAGTTTTCACAGCAGTTCAGAAATATTGTCATTGTCACACTAGATAATAATAAATGACAATATGTGTATCTGTAGCACTCATACTCCACTGTTTTCACACATAGTGAATGTGTCGGTGACATGACATTTTCTCCTTGCTTCAGGGTTAATTGCGAGATGCAGGGTTAGGGTTGCAATAGGGTTTTAAGTTAGGTTTCAGGTAGGGTATAGGGTTAATTAAACCCAGGGTTAAATTTTGTTATTTGAGTGGAGTTTAGAGCGGAGAAGTTGTGACCGGAGCAAATGTCATGGAACCCACTTCGCAGTTCATAAAGTTTTGCATGACTTAACACTGCTTACCTCTTATGCAAGACAAAATGCCTATATTATTCATTTTATTTTTTGTTGTTGCTTTCAAGACCACTGGAAGACAAAATTTGAATGCAGCTTGTTTTCTACAATCAGATAATATGATGCATAATCCTCAACCAGCATTAAAAACATCCATTATAGTGAACAGTCATCCCTTGTTTTTCACTACATGAAACACATGTCCAGCATCATTATTTTCTTCACTCGACACATGAACTTGTCTTTGTTGACTGGAGACAAGATATCAGTCATACAGAGCAAACTTTTCCTCCAAAATTCAAAACAGTTCCATCTCCCTACAGAATTGATCAATCTCTTTCACCTTTATTTCAATATATCTTATCATTGTGCAAAGGGCAAATTTGACTTTACTTCAAAAGAAAGCAGTTTTTCTGTCACGAGTTGTGATGACTGCTAGAACGGTGCAAAAGGGAAAGGGTCACTTTTATGATCATCCGGGTTGGGGATTGGTGACAGCGCACAATATATCATACCCCCCTATTTATTTACTGTAAAGTGCAATCAGTATTCTGAAAAGCATAGATATTACTACTACTTCCATTACATCTTCTTTTAATTCTTACCTTCTTTGCACAATATTTGTAATACCCTTCACAATACTCCTGGGCCCGTTGCATATCAGTTACTTTTACTTTGCCATCCAATGGTAATTGCCATGGTAACAATGATCAACAGCCAATCAAAATCAAGGATTCCATGCAAGTTACAATTGGATGGCAAAATGCAACCAGGTCCAGAGATTGAAAAAAAGGGTAGGGGTGTGTTAATTTTGTATGATGTATCTTCAGGCAGATTCGGGCAGATGTCTTGCTCATATTGTTGGTGTGTCATTTTTTTCAAATCGTAATGAGAGGATAGATTACCTCCGAAGCGTTTTTTTTGTCTTTACTAATGAATCAAAATTTCACAGGGAATTTGGCTTCTGTTTGGAGAAGTATACCTGCAAGGCAAATTTGACACGATTTGTTTAAATAGAATTCAAAGCCAGCCTCACCTATCATCAGGTAAGTCAAGCACCTTTGCTATAGAGAAAGAGAGTGCTCCTATTTATTGAAATTATTGTCAGATTTGGATTGGATATTTTTGTGGTATGTTTCGGCTGACTTATAACACAAGTTGTAACACTTCTCAGAATACCAATTAAAGAAAACTTTGTTGGTGTCATAACTTGTGGCTTATAATGGAAATTATAACAATAGTTTTAACAACAGTTTTCAGAATACCACCCCTGGTATATAGAAACATGTTATAGCACTCTGAATGATAGACTGGAAAGATTGTGTACTATAGCCACTCATAAATCTGCATTGAAGAAGTAAGATGGCACGTTCAAGTTAAAATGCAAGAGTTCAATAAATATGAGTCATACCAAAACCATGTTTTCTTCTTGAATTACAGCATACATATATATATATATATATATGTGTGTGTACTTATTTTTATTTATTTCTACAATAAAATGCTGTTCTAAATAACAATTTTACAATATGCATGATAGTAGATGTTTATTCCAATATCATAAAGCCCCAAAATATATTGGATAACATGTCATATATTCTGCTTAGTTGGATATTACATTAAAGACTAGACAGTCATAAGAATAAGTATAGTACAACATAAGCTTTCTTTTTTTTAGTAATGAGCTGGCATTTAAACCTTCAAAGTCTGGTAGATGGAAAAAACTCAAGTTCTTAATTACAAAAGGTCAGGAATCGGTCACAGTTTGTCAATTAAGATTTCTTGTCTTATTCTTGTTTGAATTTGAAAGTCCATGTAGAATTAGCAAAATGAGTAAAACAAATCTGAAACAGTTCCTTTCTTTGTCTACTATGTCAATTTTGTTGCATTTTCAATTTATGATAGACAATTTCAAACAACATGTACATATCTGCACTATGTAATATTATTTTCAAATCTAATTTTTCAGTAAGGATGGCTCTGCTCCAAACCAAATTTCTTGCACAAAAAAGAGGAAATAGATAACTTGATCTTTCTCATCCTTTTTAACCAATTCTGTTATCTGAAAACAAACAAGAACAAGTACATGTACACAAATGCATCTATATTTATAGTTCTGCAAGGAAATTGCCTTAAATGTAAAACATACTACGAATAGATGGACTTAACACAAAAGGCACTCCACAATAACAATTAGGTAAATGCACTCTAGCAATGTTTAAATGCAGAATGATTGCCATTATCATACTTTATCAAATTCATTAACTATTAAGCTACATCACATGAAGATGGTGCACATTACTAAAGAAACACATGATAATTCATAACAGCTAGCATCAAGAAAAAAAATCATTTATCATCACAAAGTTAAAATGCTAAGGAATTATATTTACAGAACAAAACCATTGTGATGCAATTTCATCTACCATTGTAGACACAGATTAACAGCATAATGTTGCGCCACTATTTATGTAAACTTAATTCAAGTCAGGCATTAAGGCAATACAAACAAAAAGTATGTGTAATATAATATTGTAGTCACTTATATATGCAAAACTTAGTTACTTCTCTACAGATGTATTTACAGATAAAGGAAAACTGTACAATACAATCTCTTAAATTACATAAAAACACAAGTTTGATTAATTCTTTTCATTCACAAGCTTATCAAACAGCAACAAATTTCATTAAAAAAAAAGATTTTTGCAGTTTCTGTATAAATAATTATATTTGCTTTCAGATTGTTTAAATTTTTATTTTCTTATAATTGATTTGTCATTTAAGAAGATCAGTCTCTTTTATTTTGATATCTATATTGTTATCTATTGATATCATCATTTCCTTCAAATCACAGAATATTGTATTCTGAGGAGTAAAGTATGGTTTATGAATCAGTTTTTAGTTATTCAATGAATTTCTTCAGATTTTTACATATGATATTTAGCTATTGAATTCAGAAATGTATATCGACTTTTGAGAAATTAAACTGCAATAAAGAAAAAAAATGTAACAGAATTTTCAGAAGATCATGGCAATAAAGGGACCCTATTAAAAACAACAACAAACAAACATACACTTGGTTCCATAATATAAATCAAATGTACTTAAAGAACACAGTCAAATATGTCATTATATCTGTTGATGCAATTCTCCAGTGATTTTTCAGTAATCTAAGTAATAATGCATTTAACATTCAACTCACAAGCATTAGGCCAAGCAAAGGAATAGGAACAAAACATAATTTTGGATGTTCAGTAGTATTTCAGTTCAAAATCAATAGCTAGACATCCTGACGATGAATATTAGTGACAAACGTGCATTATCTTATATTTTGTATGAGTTCAGATAAGTAATGAATTACACATACACTATATATACTTTGCTTTTGATATATACTGAGGATTTTCTTTTATTGAATATTATATGCCTGCTAGAAATGACTCAATCACGCAACTCATTCTCAGTTCTCACTCATAACTATGAAAAACAACAAAACATACAGTAAAATATAGTTATCTATTTCTCTTACCAAATGTAAAACTACCATTGCTTAACGTCTTATGCATACTACAGATTGCTTTATTAGATCATTACATGAATATATCAACATATCAGGGTAGGAAGATGACAGTCATTATAAAATGGAAAAAAATAAAATATTATTTCAAACAAAGCACTGAAAATGATACCATAAAATAGACAAATATTTTTAGAGAGATTATGATACAAGTAACCCACTGTCAACAAGAATATCTTGGTCAAAATGAAATATGCATATAATTATTGGAGAAATGCAATAATCTTGGGTATTGATGAACATGTAAGGAATTCCAGACTAGATACATTTTCCAAGAGGATAGATTTATTTTGTCAGACATGAATAGAATTAATTCTGCCGAACTTAAGAAAAATAAAACAGCATTTTATCAAAGATAATGAAAAAGAAAATTAGTATATATTTACACATACTCACACATGTAAAGAAGTAAGTAGCATATATATAATAAGGATGAAAATATATTCTTATGCTAGACAAGAAGAAGCATACAAGTAATCTTAACATATTAATTGCTTAATTATCATTATGCTTTGCTCAAAAGAAATAATGGTAACAATTAATCCTCTTAACATTATCAACTCACACAATCAATTTCTTTAGACATACCATCCTATATACTTCAATGTCAGAATATTTGTTGCAGATTGAGCCACACCTCAAGGGTCATAACATATATTCTGGAGTTTTGATATTGCAAACTTGATATATATTTCTAAATAATTTCAATAATAGTTTAATGTTGCTTTATCCCCCTTGAGATCAGTACAAAGGAACAGAGATAGTAATAACTTACTTATTATCTTTATATTAATGGAAGGAATTTTACTTACTTCATAAGAGAATGCTGTTTTCACAAAAGCATCAAATGTCTAAGTCTGTGTACATCCTACAGGAACTTGTAATTCCATACTCTTATTTCTCTAGGTTGTTCAAAAATTTTAGACTTAACATACTGCAAAACAGATCTTGGATTCTAGACATTAAAATCTTGAGAAAATCAGAGAAAATGAGAATGTATAGATGAACTCAACATCAGATGTAGGGCATAATTTGCAAAACCCCAGATGCCATCTTAAAGGATTAAGAACTCAGAAATGAGAATGTGTATGTTCTAAGTACAAGGGATGTATTATATAACAATTAGGTATGTCATAGTAGGGATTCCCTTTTCTATCAGATATGTTATTTTGTCAGGGTTGGGTATGTGTTGCACTTTCTAAGTAGGTTAAAATTTTGGCCACAGAAAGGGATGAGTTAGTTCTTTATAGAAGGAAAAACCTTTATTGCTCATCTAGACTTTTTATTATGGTTTCAGGGTTTTACTTCAATATCTGGAGGAGAGCAGGCCACATTCATTGAGGGGCCAATTTCATAAAACTTGCTACAATACCAAATTTGCAATTACTGTTTTAAGCTACTAAACTCACTCTATTAGATTGTTTGATAGTAACTTAATACAGAAATTGTGCATTTATTATTATAACACTTCTTAATGAAACAGGACCAAGAAGTAGTCTCTCAGTTGCGGGACATGATGCAACGTTCAACATGAACCTGAAAGTCCATCTGACTGATCTGAGGATCTAGGAGACATGAACAGACAGGACACAACTTAGCAAAGTGCCTCTGAACATGCCTGACAAAATCTTCCTCTGGGTAGTTGTATGGGAACTCAATCACACACTCTGGGCATTTCTTAGGCTCCTCCTCGGGAGGAGGGGGTGGACAGGTTGGCATGGGAGGGGCCATGGGGTCAGGTGTCGGGCTTGTCATCACTTCTTCTGGGAATTCCTGGGCATCTACAAACTGTGCATCCTCCCTGTGAAATTAATTGAATGACAGATGATGTTACAGTATGCAAATGTATTATTTATATCCTAATCAAGTAATGCAGCAATTGAAAACTTACCTCATGAAGGAAGCATTTCCTTAATTGTTGTGGGATCTGGCCTACTTGTTATTTTGACGACCTTTAACTGATTGTGTATTTTTTTTTCTTGCCAATTTGTTCAATTTCTGTGTATTCATTAATTTCATTTTAAATTAAATTTTTAATTAACTATTCTGTCTGTAAAACACCTCATTTTATATATTTATCATTAATTTATCAACTGAACAAACAAGTGGCAGAGGAATAAATTATTTTTCACTGGTATATGCATAAATACAAGAATATAAGATATAAGTATAAATATGGAGGACCATTCTACATGGAAAATATGTAAATTCATTTCAATTTGATTATATACACCTTGGCTCATGAATTAAGACTTGAAACTTTCATTGGTAACATGGTATTGTCATTCTGCAATCATGCAGCTGAAAATCATGCAATTGGCAAGCATACTCAATGCTTTCTATTTTATCTCTATCCCTCTATGTGAAAATATAAATTGATCAAATTTCTACAGATTTCATTGAGGACTAGTCAGGTTTTGATATTGTTTTACCATAAATAAGATGAACCCAGGTCAAGGTCCTTTACATACCTCTAAATGGGGTTAAGTGTCATTATTAACAGTTGGATTTTGCAGAAAGAGGCAATCTCCGTATTATTTGTCCCAATGTTAGATATATGACTGAACTTTACCTATCATCATCAGCCTGTTCTGTTTGAACCATCCCACAATCATTCTTCCCTTCCAGTTTGGAGGACATCATCTTGATTGCAGCTATCTTCCCTACAATTCGCAAAACATAAAACCAGTACACAGCAAGGATCAATGACAGAAGTTTTGTTGATAAAGCAAAACTAGCACATCAATGATGTGGAGCTCATCCGGCATCTCGCAACACAATTTAACACAATTTTAATTTCAGCCCAGTTGACACTGTAGTGAATTATATTGGTGACATAAAATGAGGATATAGAATTGAAATCAATGAAGAAATGACATAGAAGCATTTTTTGTGATCTATGAATAGATTTCATATGAATTAAGTATTAATTATTATCTAGTCAAAGTTTCTTAACTCTGTGTAGAACCTTGGTGAACCTAATGTAGCTCTCAGATGGAACAAAAATAACCAAACTCAATCAACGAATAAGTAAGCAATTTTTGTGAGTTTTGAAAATATATGAATAAATAGCAGATTCAATGAGTTTCAAAATTCTATGTTTAAATCTTGTATCACCACCTCAAGCTATTATAGAAAGCAAACAAAACTGAAATTGATCAACAAATGAAGAAGAATTTTTTTTTGTGATTTATGTATAAATTTTACATAAATTAGAATAAATAATTTTCCAGACAAAATTTCAAAATTTTGTGTACAAGTTTGGTGAACCTCATGCAGCTCTACCAGATGGAAGAAAAAAAATCAAAATCTGTCAACAAATAAAGAAAAAGAGGAATTTTCTGTGATTTATGAATACATTTTGCATAAATAATTTTCTACTGAAAATTTTCAAAATTCTGTGTAGAAGTTTGGTGGGCCTCATGAAGTTCTACCGGATGGAAGAAAAAATATCAAAATCTGTCAACAAATAAAGAAGAAGAGGCATTTTCTGTGATTTCTGAATAAATTTCGCATAAATTAGCATAAGTAATTTTCTACTGAAAATTTCAAAAATCTGTGTCGAAGTTTGGTGAACCTCATAAAGTTCTACAAGATGGAAGAAAAAAAATAAAAATCGGTCAACAATTAAAGAAGCAAAAGCATTTTATGTGAAATTTTAAAAATATGAATAAATTAATTTCGAATAAATTAGCATAAAAATTGTTCTAGTCAAAATTTCAAAATTCTGCGTACAAGATTGGTGAACCTCATGAAGCTCTACCAGATGGAAGAAAAAAAATCAAAATCGGTCAACAAATAAAGAAGAAGCATTTTATGTGAATTTTTAAAAATATGCATAAATTAATTTTGCATAAATTAGCATAAAAATTGTTCTGGTCAAAATTTCAAACTTCTGTGTAGAAGATTGGTGAACCTCATGAAGCTCTACCAGATGGAAGCAAAAAATTTAAAATCGGCCAACAAATAAAGAAGAAGAAGCATTTTATGTGAATTTTTAAAAATATGCATAAATTAGCATAAAAATTGTTCTGGTCAAAATTTCAAAATTCTGTGTTGAAGTTTGGTCTACCTCATGAAGTTCTACCACATGGAAGCAAAAAAAATCAAAATCGGTCAACAAATAAAGAAGAAGTAGCATTTTTTATGAATTTTGAAAAATGCGCATAAATTAGCATATTTTATGAATTTCAAAATTATGTGTAGAAGTTTTGAATGCCCCACCTAGTGCTATCATATAAAGCAAACAGAATTGAAATCTGACTTGAAATGGCAAAGTAGTAGCATTTTGAAATTGTGGACGGACGACAGACGACGGACGCCACGCCATGGCATAAGCTCATCTTGCCCTTCGGGCCGGATGAGCTAATGAAAGCAAAAACAAAAGTACCATGCATGACTAAACCCACCTCTTCATGCTTACATGAAACAATACAACATGCAGATTTTTACCACAAATCATGCCTGGAAGATACACCTAGAAGATATACCTAGAAGTAAAACTACACTGCCTCTAGTTGTACTTCACAATATGTTACTATGACATTCGCAGAAGAGGTTTACGGAACACCATGTGTAAACTCTTGGAAGGACTGAGATAAGAAAAGTGGATAGAATTGGAGGTGAATTGGAAAGACGAGAAAGAGGAGGTTTAAAAGAGAGAGACTCCTGCTCCTGAAAATGGACGGTCAACCTTCCCGAAATGTCAAGTCTACTCTCTTGCTCCCGCTACCACTCTACTCGCCGACTCAAGCCAGCCTTCTCTCACCTACTCAAGCCTTCTTCTCCAGCCTGCATACTACTCAGCTTTCTGCTCCTTCTGGTTTACTGTCCTTTTAAGGACTACACTCATTTAAAAAAGAATACTCTACTTTCAAACCTCCACTTTCTCGCCCTTCCAATTCACCTCCAATTCTATCCACTTTCTTATCTCAGTTCTTCACAGATTTTACACATGGTGTACCGTAACACTCTTCTGCGATTGCTCATTCCACCAAGCATGCCTTCAAACATCATCTTATTATGACATGTAACTAAATCTTTAACAGTTAAGTATATAGATCTTAGTTTTGGTATGAGCACCAAGAAATTTTCAATAGCTGCAGAGCTATAAATGTAGCTATGATTGTTGCATAATACTTGCTATAGATTTGTAAACCATAGTCCCGCAATTTGTGTTTTCTATCGGTAATAATGTAGAACACAAAAACACATTGTCCCATATATGTGATTCCATGTAGGTAAATGTATGTTTGTAAATGACAAGTACCTTCTGGTAGGACATCTGGTTGGAGGGGCTCTGGCAGTAAGGCAGGGGGAATGGAATCTGAAGCATCAGACAAGACTGCATCTTCAACCATATCTGGAGGGTAGCGAATACTGCCCAAGTTCATGCTATCAATAGACACTTCCATGAGGGCTGAGGGTAAAGCGCCTTCTGCATAGGGATTGCCATAGACAGAGTCTAATGGAGAAGGGTTACCACTCTGCATTCTAGGAATGGATGAAGGGAGATGGTGAAGATGGTTAATTGTGAATAAATCCCAAGCATGGAGGACATGGGAGAGGAAACTAAATATAACTCAGTAAATGAAGTGCCACATCAGAAACAAAACAAACCTGAACATAAGAAGTGATACAATCCATGCATAAGTTATTCCACGCTTGCTGTTAGGATATGTAAATGCAACATTTGCAACAGCCACCATTTAAATTTACAAATGTATTCAAAAAGAATCATTTTACTTGTAAAATGTGGATTTGAAGCCCATTTTTCCACAACAAATTTTACTTTTGAGAGTTTTATTTCAATTCTAAATCTGAAATAACAAAATTTCACCAAGACCACAATATATGTATGGCAAGTGACTGAATATGTAATATTGAAAACAAAGTTATTGCTTCATCAACATGAAAAGTCATAATATGAAAGAAAACCCTTTTAACTTCTATAACTTCTTATGTATAATTACAGTACAATATAAATCAATGTTTGATATATTAATCATTCTCCTACCAAAAATGCATATCAGATCCCAAGATTTAAGATCCCATTATTAACATTCTAATTGAATACATTTGGATCATAAATGAAAGCTCATTTAACTTACGGAGGAGAAGGGCTGGTCTGCTGAGCATATGGGTTAACAAATTGTTTTGGTCGGTCACTAGGTTCTTGAGGCGCTGGAGCTGACCTGCGCTGGGACTCCATGTCAAACTTGATACTCTCATAGCTGTGTTTCATGTTGGTGTAGTCATTAAGCATCTTATTATTCTTGTCCTGTAGCTCAGTATTCTTGCTCTGAAAGAAGACGGATTAGTTAATATTGGTTATTTAACAGTGCTAAGAGAAGGGGTTACATTAAGGACACCGCACACCTTACTATTAATCTGCAACCCGATTTCATAATAAAACGTAGTAGAATTTGATGCTGATATTGAGACATGGAATATCTTACTTTGTAATGCTCAAAATCATCATATGAATAATACCTATGTTCAAATCTGTGACTATGCTATAGATAAGAATACAGGCGAATTTAATATCTAGTCGTAATGACGTCATAGTGGTTGTACCACTGGCTATGATTTGATCCTATAATAAAAAGATACTTTTCATTCACATTTTCAGAAATAGAGCAAAATGCTATTTGCTCCCAATCGGGATGTGGACTAGTCGTAGGGTATGCTGTGGCTTTAAAGGAAGAGAGGAGAGAGAGAGAAAGATAAAGAAATGAAACTAATGCTTTATACATCAGTTGAACTAATGCTTTATACATCAGTTGAATATGTCTGTATAACCCAAACGTAATTAAAGTGTAATTTGTGTTGAAACACTTTAATATTTGTATGAAAAAAACCTGAAGTGTTAGGAAAAGGGAAGATATTTACCTCTATAGACTGGTATTTCAGCTGCCATACACGCTCCATATGTGAAGCCTTCTCACGCTCCTCCTGCATAAACCACATGAAATTATAATATATATTAACAAAAACACTGGGTGTTGGGCACGAAATATAGATAGCATCTTCCATGAAAATTACAATAATGACAAGTTTAGAATACACAATACATGTTTGGGGAACTGTAACACAAAGGTTTATCTCATCAATTCCTAAATAACAATGGCCAATCAAAATCATTATGGTAGGTGCATTTTCTCCAAACCTTTGTGATACATCCAGAAGAAAACTTTATCAATGTGTTCAGGAATAAGAGCAATATTCTTAATAGTGACCTGATACATGCGCTTGAAGCTATCAATCTCCTTCTTCCTCTCATCAAGTTCCTTGGAGAGAGAACACATCTGTTCATGCATCTCTTTCAGATCAAATGTATCATCACGAGAGGCTGGCCTCTGGAGGGCTCCCTCCATCTTCACTGCTACGGCGGGCAGCCCGGATTGAGTACCCATCTCTTTATTGGTCCCTGCTGCCTGGCTGCCCTGTGTGGCTTGGTTGGTTGTTGCCTGACTAGCTTGGGTAGTCAAGTTAGAGGCTTGGACACCTGGTTGAAGAGACAAAAAGTTTCCAAAGATAAGACAAAATGCTTCTAAACAGCTATTTATTTTTCTTTTTTTCTTCTTTTTTTTCGGGGGAGGGGGGGGGCAAATGATTAATAACAATTAGCAAGAGAAGTATGACCCCTTTCACCCAAGGCTGCAAAATATAGAAAGGATTCTCTCATGTTATGATCTTGATACAGGCCTCGAAATAGGATTTTTGGGGGGCAAGGCCACTTTTTTGAGGGGCACTTTTTCACTGAGGCCAGGCAGCAGAGGGCACCAAGGCCACTTTTTAAGGGGCATGTAATAAATTATTTGTAGGTGTTACAGTTTCGCGGCGGGGGGGGGGGCTTTCCATAGTCGATGTTATACATCAGATTCATTACCAAACCACATTATTTACTTAAGAAAAAATGAACTTTACGCACGACTGGTGATACCTTCTTGAGCTACATGTAATTAAATGTGAATCTGATTAGCACCCAAGAAAGTATCACCGGTCGTTCGTAAGTTGTTCGTAACTGACGAACAGCTTTATGAAACACTCCCATTCAAAGTACTGTACTTACGCATCGCGCGCGCTCGCCAGGACAGTACAGCGCGCGCGACATTTGTGTAGTACACATACGGAGCTCGCGCTCGTCCATTCTTATGCTGCAGCTTACATAGCATATGTAA
Source organism: Lytechinus variegatus (assembly GCF_018143015.1). Classification (NCBI taxonomy): domain Eukaryota; kingdom Metazoa; phylum Echinodermata; class Echinoidea; order Temnopleuroida; family Toxopneustidae; genus Lytechinus; species Lytechinus variegatus. The sequence goes on along the minus strand of NC_054742.1, from coordinate 23,599,571 downwards.
AGCGCGCTAGCGGCCGGCCGGCTGGCCGGCCAGCTGTGTATAGCTAGCTCATCGTTCGGCGCGGCTTCGGACTAGACTGCATATATGCACTGGACGTCGCTGGTAAAGCTAAGGTATTGAATACTTTTTAAGATCGGAGAAAAGGTTTTCCTCGCTCAGAAAAAAGGTGCAGACTTTCAAAAGAGGTACATTATATATCAGAAAAAGGGCACATTTATGAGAAAAAAGGGCACCACGGCCATATAAAAAAGGGCACATATTTAGTGGCCGTAACTTTTAGCAAAAACAGAAGAAGGGCATGATGGCCAGTAATGGGGGCATCGACGGCCATGGCCGTTGATGGTCGTCGATTATTTCGAGGCCTGTTGATATCTAGGCCGGGGGGGGGGGCCTCGGAGGCCCCCCTCTCAACGAATCGCGCGATATTTTCGCAGCGCGAATTTTTTTGACCGCGCCGCTCGCTGACTTTTTACTTTCAAGTCTTGCGCAACTTTTGAGACCAATTTTGCGTCACCCGGATACGTGGTTACGAAATTACGCAACATTATGTAAGTGCATGTCAGACCAAAAATTGCTCAAAAACGTGATTTCGTGTACGAAGTCAATGCAAATTGTGTTTTCAAACAAAATTCATAAATGCATGATTATTTTTAGTTTTGCTGGTCTAAATGTATTTATTTTATGCTTTTTATGATCACAGAAGAGTCCCCAACGAATTTCATTGAAAAAACAATGAAAAACAAAAGGTCAAAAACAAAGAAATACATAAGAAATTGCAAAAAACAATATAATACATAAGAAAAAGATTTGATATCGCAATTTTTTTCATGTTCACTTGCTGAGAACACCACACAGAGTTTCTATACCAAAAATTAGTACATTTGGAGCATTATCTAGGGAGTTAGAGGAAAAAGTATGATTTCGCATACTACATGTAATTACGCATAAATTTGCATAATCACTTAATAGCAATTCGCATGAAATAAATCACTATACAATCTTGTAGATTATGTCCCAGGCAACCCGCATGCCAATTTTCAGCGCGTTCGCGCGGTCGATGGCCGAGATCTCCCCGGCCATATGAACTCCCAAAATACCCCGGCCTAGATAGGGTAAAAGCTAAGTACCTGTAGTTAAAGTAAACAATGAGTTTATAGAAAAGTTTTTATAAGCAATATTAATTGTCATCATATCTTCATAAATCAAGATGGTTAAGGTTAGGTACTATTACATAAAATCAACTTTGGGAAATCATGAATTCATGAAATCTAGGCTAAACAAGTGGAACACCTCTGGCAGTCTAGCCTGTATTATGCGATTCGATATAGCAGCAGTGCTGACTTTGAAAACGGCTATTAAATATTCACAAAAGAAAACACTCATGATAATAACATACTATGTACATTGCCCCAACATGACCTTTGACCATGATCATGTGACCTAAGACATGTGCAAAACAAACATTCATATTTGATTACCCTTATGTCTATGTTTCATGAACTACATGTGTAGATCCATAAACTTCTTTATGTTATGATGCCAATTCAACAAATACACCAACACGGCCAAAGTTCACTGACCCTCCAGTTTAAACACCTTTATGGCATCTTTTGGAGGATTCCTACCAAGTACCCTAAATGACCTTTGATTTTGGTCAAGTGACCTGGTGAGTGTTTCATCAACATTTTCATCCTACAAGCTGACAGATCTGACATCTTTCTCTGACTTTGATTGGCTGAGAGGTACTGTTACTATGGTAACTCTCTCAGATAAAATGGGACTTGTCAGATAAAACGTCCGACAAGTCCTTTCATAAAACGCTCCCCTGAAACACGCACAAGATATTCAAAAATACATGGGGGCTATTCCACGGTTACTCACGTTACATTTGGAGACACCTTGACTCATACTTGGAGCTGTAACTCCATTATTATTGATAGGAACTAAACATCTCCTTATCACAACAAAGTACTCAGTCTGACTATCCTTTGTATAAAAACAAAACTTGAGCAATTTTATTATGCTCCTGGCAAATCTTTGAAATGTGTCGGTTACTCACGTTACATGATTTGGACATGCACAAAATGAAAAGTCGGCATAAGTGAAAAGTCTCCTCATACAAGGCTTTAATGAAAGTTGATTATATCCATTTCAAAGAAGTATATTAGGGAGACAAACTTTGTATATAATTAAAAAAATAAAGAACACATGGTTTTTACTTGGGGTGCAGATAATATGGTTACTCACGTTACATTTTGTCCATGTATGGTTAACAACACACATGTCATTAAAAATTCAATAATGTGTGTAAAATTCATTGCTAGGAACATCAAAAAGAGATTCTATACCAAAAATTGTAACAATCGGAGCTTTATTGGGGAGTAGGAGGGAAAAGTATGATTTCGCTTACTAATTATGCATAAATTAGCATAATCGCTTAGTACCAATTTGCATGAAATAAATTACTGTATAGTATTGTAGATTATGTCCAAGACAACCTGCGCGCAAATTTTCGGCGTGATCGTGCAGCCAATGGCCGAGATCTCAAGGGGGCTTGGGAGGCCCCCCCCCCGGGCCATATCAACTCCCAAAATACCCCGGCCTAGATAGGGTTACAGGTATAAAGGGCATTTAATGTGTTGTTCGAACACTCTTTAAAGTTTGGTTAATCGAAACCAAGTCTTACTTATGCACTCTCGCATTGTGAATACTTCTACTGATATTCAATTTTTTGTGTGATTGTACGACCACTGATATTTTGATGAACAAAGAGTCATATCAAAGAGGTGTACCCTCATTTTGCTTTTAATTAATCAAAAATAACTTAAAACTTGACATCCCACAGAAAATGTTACCTAACTGAATAATTTTTACTGGTTACTCACATTACATGATGGTTACTCACGTTACAAAGTTACTCACGTTACAGTTTTTTTTCATCATTTTTATTAAAAAATTGTACTTTTTAATGATTTTGATAGTCATCACTGTGTCAAAGATTGTTTGAAGGAAGAGAATTCAAAATCCCACCAATTAACTGGGAAGAATTTTTCTCTCAGAAAACAAAGTCAGTTTTTTCGGTTACTCACGTTACATCACCTGAGCAGGTTGCAATGTTCATTTTTAAATGAGTACTACAAATTTACTTGAAAAGCTGTTGTGTATTTTAAGTAATTTGACTCTTCTAAACTTCAGAAATATATAAAGTGGTATGTTGTTGCAATAACAAAATGGTAATAAGGTGTATTTCATTTTTCACTATTTTTCTTGTATTTTGGTACAGAATGGAAGACACAACTTTTGACCATTTTTTTCCAAAGTATACATATGAAAATAAACTTTTTATTTATTGTTCCTGAAACTGTCATGTATGAAGGACTTAAAGTATTAAAAAATTAAAGAAAATATTGAATTTGAATTTTTAAGCTCATGTCCACCAACCTGTGGAATTGCCCATGGTTATATTACTCTCTTATGTTGCGAGATTCATGAACTAGATCTATAAACTTTTAAAGTTATGATGACAATTCCACAAACACTTCCAACATCAAAGTTTGTTGACTGTAAATGACCTTTGACCTTGGTCATGTGACCGAAACTCACACAGGATGTTCAGGGATACTTAATTGTTCTTATGTTTACGTTTCATATACTAGATCCATACACTTTCAAAGTTATGATGACATTTCGAAAACTTAACCTTGGTTAAGAATTTTATATTGATTCCCCAACATGGTTTAAGTTCATTGACCCTAAATGACCTTTGACTTTGGTAATGTGACCTGAAACTAAGACAGAATGTTCAGTAATACTTGATTACCCTATGTCCAAGTTTCAAGAACTACGTCCATATACTTTCTAAGTTATGAAGACATATAAAAAACTTAACCTTGGTTAAGATTTCAATGTTGCAGGTGAGACAAAAAGGACACTGAAGATCATCAACACAAACAGGCACAAATGGGGCAGTGTATTTTTAATGCTAGAAAAAATGAAGACCTGATACCTGCTTGGGATACCATGCATACTTTCTCAATTTCTCAGCAATTACACATTTTCTACTATAATAATTTTGAATATATTTTTGTGTATTTAAATAGACAAATACTGGGTGGTCATTTTATTGGATTCTGTTCTAACTCATTTCAGATTGTTTCGACATCTGACTTTTACATCTAACATACAGATCATGTATTTGGAAAAAAACTATCATTTATTGCATGCAATATATTCTTCTATCTGTGCTTTGAAAATACCTTAATCTGAAAAGCTCTTAATGACAACATAGTTTCTTATTATGAAATAGAGTTATGCATGGTAGAATTATTTACATACTTGGTAGAATTGATATTAAGATGCTTTATGTACATGTACATACACATCCAGTATTAAGTGCAATCACATTGAAGTAAAACTGGTTAGAAGAGTTGCAATTTTATCTCTCACATTTTTAAAGGTTTTTAACTTGTTGTACTCGTTACATGCAAATTTGAACACCGTTGGCATTGCATCTATCTTTACATTCTCTTTGTCTCTCGTATTTTCTTTCTTCCAATTTTCTGTCCTTCCATTCTCCCTATCTCTTTTCTCTTCTTTTAGGTCAAGTCTGCTCCAGCTGCAGGTTCATTTGAATAGATGGAGGAGCGGCTAGAATGTTCAGTGTTATGCTAGTTTCAGTTCTCTTTTTGTTACTTATGTTACAAAATCCTGATTACGTGTTGAATGTATAATTTGAATTTTCGATGCATGCCAAATACTCTATATTATGGTTCAGTGCTCCATTCGACTTTGTTAACAGCCTTTTGTTCTTTTACACTGATTTATTGTACTCTTTATAATTCAATTATCCACAATGTTACTCAATGATTAATTGTTACACATTTCTTTTCCCCTGTTCTTACTGTTTCTGTTCCACATGTGTTAAATATGTCTTATGCTGATTGATCAACCTAATTCCATATCACCACACTCATTTTTCAATTTTTTTTTTTACCTTTTCAAGATCAAATGGAGAACATTTGCCACTGTGTATTGACCAACTATTTCATACATATTTTTTAATCCATATATATCTTTTTCGTTTGCACTTTTGTCAATTCTACATGTCAATATTTTTACCTTGTACAAGCATTTGTAATTCAGCCTTTGACTGCAACAAATGTTTTTTGATGTATCAATAAAGACCATTATTATTATTGTGTTCTGTCATTCTTCAGAAAGAGCTGTACAATTGCAATCAATGAATATCAGATACAGTGTAAGGGCATTTTTATAATAGATATAGACAACCTAAACATAGTTTTCTTCATAGTATAAAATGGGTAAGATAAAAATGCATGATCATGCCCTTTCTCATTAATACTCTTTATTTCCCTCTTTGTAATAATTTTATCTCATCTTTTTACTTCTTTTGTCATCACACATACCTGTAGTAGCTTGAATAGCTTGTGATGCCTGGTTGGTGATTTGACTTCCTTGGGTAGCCTGGCTACTAATTGCCTGTACTGCTTGAGATGTCTGCTCTGAAACCACCTGACTACCTTGACTGTTACTCACTACCTCCAAATTCTGAGTCCCTCTCATATATCCATTGCCCTCTCCACCTATACACAAAAACAAAGACAGTATCTAACATCTTCAAGAAAATGCATGGTGTAATAAAAAAAAAAGAGAGAAATTGTGAAAATAAATGCAAGGATTTCTGCAAACCAAAGAGCTTTTCTGGCAGAATGGGTAAGGTTTGAAAATGTTAACAAATGCATATAAGAAATATTGGACCCTGAACGACTCTTTTTATCATGATGGAGGCTTTATCCCATCAAAATATTGGGACATGAATTTTCGTAGTAAGTTTGGATTGATTCATAAATCATCATCATCATCAGAACTGTTATTTAATTGAAAATTTGCCTGATGTAACTTTAACAATTTATGGAAATCCAAAAGACCTTTTCACAAATAGAGAGGTACATGCAGAAGAGGTGATAGAGGGGTATTTCGCCAAAATCAAGTGACTTTACAGCCATGACTTCACATCAACTTGATACCACAAAGGACAAGTAGTTCTTCAAACCAACCGTTTCATTTTAGTTCTTAATTTAGATTTATTAATCAACACAGCCTTTGAGGTATCTGCCATCACAACAAATTACTTGAATGATCCAAAACACTTACTTTGAGCAATAGACATGTTTTTCTCCACATCCTTCCATTCAGATGTGCTGTCTGTTGATGCTGTCATTGTTTGGCTAGATTCTTTCATCACTTTTCGCTTCTCCAGCTTTGCCTCTAGCTGGCGACACTCACTGTACTTCTTCTTGTACTCTTCAGCGCCCATCTGCAGACGGAGTCGCAATTCCTCAATCTCCCGCTTAAGCTCCTGGGTTTCATCACGGTAAGTGGCCTCCATGGCATGCTGAAATAGAACAGAAATGATGAATATAAGATAACCATTAGAATAAAAATCATATGTGATACAAAAGATATATCAAAGAGAACCAAAACCAAAGTAAAAAATCAATCTGCGAAGAGTACAATGAGAGGATCAAAATCTCAGTAGCTTTATTACATTCGGTTAAAACATAAGAGAGTTTCGAAAGTTTAAAAATTCTTATACATTCTATGGGGATCCATAATTTGGCAAACATGTTTCAAAATGGCTGTGTTTGTACAAATTTTAAGATTTTCCCCATCTCAAATGGCATATTTCCTCCTTATAAGCACAACAAATGTCATGGGAAAATATAATTCACATCACATGTCAAATAAAGGGTGATATAATCAGAAACATGTAAAATAAGGGAAATAATCAGCCAAGTTGTATAAAAGAGTTGCCCACAAAATCAGCTTCTTTGAAGCATGTTTGCCAATATAAGTTACCCCAAAAAAAGTATTGCAAGATTGTCAAACTTTCCATATATCTTTTATATCATAACCAATTTTGTTGAAACCCGTTCAGAATTGGTCATCTCACGTTATTCTTTCCAATTAGATTGCTTCTCTCCTTGGGTTTTGGTTTCCTTTAATACATCACTAAGCAAATTTACCAATATCAAAGCTTCCCAGTGTTGCCAACATTATCCCAAGGCCTACCACCCCTCAGCGAGAAATCAAACTTCAGAAGTATCAACCAACAGGAGAGTAAATTAGTCAAAAGGAAAAGGGAGATATGACATGACCCAAAGTGATTAATCATTACACTAAGACAATACATCTTCAGCAGATTCAATAGATGACATCACACTGTGTCTTTTATAGCTCATGGGGTGTTGTTAAAACAGCATTTGGAATTGAATTGAATTTACATATATATTTACATACAAAATTGCAACTGAAACATCAATTTCAATTAAGATGAATTACTTTTTTAATTGCAAGAAATATATATGTAATCAATTTTCGCAAATTTCAAATTGATTGCAATATTTATAATTCATTTTGGGACCAATTAATGACCTGCTGAGGAATGTACCTACCATTTTCTTCTGTAGCTCTGAACGTCTGCGGACCTCCTCCTTGCATTGAAACTGTGTACGTCTGACCTTATCTTTCAGGTCCTTGGTAGCAATCTGTTGAGCCTCCTGAGATCCTTTGGTACCCTTGGTTGCCATCTCCTTCTCCTGTACGTTTAAAGAGCATCAGTTTGTATAACAGATCGTGTCAGATAATTGTAAAAGATGCTATGACAAAGTTGCTGATCTTACTCATGTCTTGTAACATGTCAGTTTCTTTATAATGAACTTGCTATAATATTCTATGGTTCTATCTGATGGAAACCTTAAACCTGTGTATGCAGTAGGAATAAATGCAATTTTAAGACTGGAAATATACAAGTAATTGACATCTTGTCTACTTTACTACTAATAAAAATTAATATTTTCTCAATTAATGGGTATCCTTCAGAAACTAAAAAATGGCTACATTTCCTCTGCTATCCATTACTTATTCAGATTCCTGAATCTAAATCTAAACAACACTTTGTCAATGTTTGATTACAGCTGCTTGGTCAAATACATTATGTCCATGAAAGCTGCTGCGTTATCAAACATACCATTTGGTAACACAATTATGATAATTACCATTTATTTGACCAAGTCATACAAACATACGTAATACAAATCATGAATAACCTTTACATAGCATGGATGCATAAAAACAAATATATAGCAGTAACACATGCCCATCAGGGTTGATAAAAACCTAATGAATGAATGTTTATCAGAGGCATGTTACCCCCTTATTATTGATTTTATTTTCACATATATTTGCCATTGATTTAGTTAAAATATCTGCTATTTATTACAGGATATACCGGTATATACATATATATGAAGTTAATTTTCATTTTGTAGTCCCACCTGTGCAAGTTGCTGTATACCATCCTTTAGAGCACTGATCTGTTCTTGGAGAAGAGCTGTTTTCTCTCTATTTTGATGGCTTTGTAACTGCACTTTCTTCTTCTCTTCTTTCATCTCCTTAGTCTGACGATCCAAAGCCACCTTCAATGATTCCTTCTCAGTCTTGGCAACCTTTATCATAAAAGCATCAAAAAGATATTTTCATGAGTTTTTCTCCAATCATGATTGATGTAAAGGCAGAGTTTCTATTAAAAGGAAATACAGATACTACAGGCCACATGTTACAACCATCTAAAACATGGATATTATGAGACTCCCAATCATACATCCATGAATTAATTGCTACATTATTTAGGTCTTCATTCCAATGAGTTGGTTGCATCCTTCTAATAATGTCATTTATTTGATTTGAGAATAAAAATACCTTACTTTACCAGGTAACTTTAACAATTGGAGGGGGGGTGCCTTCCCCCTTGAGATCTTGGCTGTTGATCATGTGATTGTATTCACATGCTCTATTTATAAATTTTCATTCAGATATCTTTGTAATTGCATTGATCATACTAATTCATGCATAATTCACGCTCGAATTAAGACTTTTTGCTGAAATTTTAAAGCAATAAACTTGACTTGATAGAAAAAAAGTAATGATATGTAGCAGTGAAATATTAGTACAATTCAGACTTATTAGTTAATCAATTACTTACTGAATTAATACATTTTTGAAAAGAATCTGGAAACCATCTCAATTTTGAGCAATTTTTTTCAGAGGGTAACTCAAGTAAAGCTGTTGTAAATAGATGGTAGGCCTTTTATACAATGTGCAGTATGAAATAACTATACAGTGTCCAGCAAGCAAAATAAACCTGAATCATAGTAATCAATGTTCTCTCTTTGGCCATGTTTACAGACCTGGAATCCTTGACTTTGATTGGCTGTTTAGCATTGTTACCATGATAGTTACCATTGGATGGCAAAGTTACCACAATAGTAACTTTTATGCAATGGGGTCCAGGACCTATAAACAAACTGAGAAAGAAACGGTGAGCAACTTACAACCAGATCTCTGGAGAGCTTTTCTTGGACCATTTTCAATGAATCCAGCTCCTTGGCCAAGATAACACGGCTTGATTCAGCAGATGAAAAGCGACACTCCATCATCTGCAACTGCTCCTGCAAAATAGAAAATACAATCACACAATGTAGTATGTTACCTCACACCATAAACACAAAAAGGTGTTGTAATGTGTCGTTTCCAGTTTCAAAGGTGTAGTGTTCTTCAAGTGTTCTTGATCAGAAAAGTTAATTTTTGAGGTAATATCTATTTAAAAAAAAAACCCTCTTTGTTACGTACTTTAAAATTGATGCACTTATCAATCCTAAGGTTCGAAGTTTGCCAATCTTATTACTCCTATTTTTGTCTGCATGCGGTTATGTCATAATTTAACATTTTTGATAACCTGAATATTTCCTTTCACTATGCCTGTTGTACAATAGGTCTTACTATCAATTCCCCTGTTCATCCTATCTATGAGCAAGATTATTTTATTCATGCCATCATTTCTCTTTTTAAACTTATATCATATTTTGCATGAAATGGCATAATGTGTGTCACACTTGGCATACCTGATGCTTTACAAGAAGCTAACATTGCCATTTAACAACTCTTCACATCTCATTTTTTTGTAACATTTGACCATTTCTACTGACCTTCTCCATGCTAGCTTGTTGTAACTCTTGTTGCATCTTAAGAAACTGTTCTTTGATACGGACCTCACTCTCCCTAACCTCCTGGTGAGTCTCATTACTATGTGACAGCAGCTGCTTCAGGTTATCAATCTCTTCACACATCTCTGTGTTGTTCTTTTCAGTCAATTCCAATTTACTCTGCACATAAAAAAACATGTACAATTTTATTTGATAATCTAGAATAATGTGGTTATTAAAAATGGCATTCTTACTTAAACCCTTATCCTTTTCAGTCATTTTCCATCATAAATGTCAGCTGTGCAATATTTCAATTGATTCAATTGAAATGTGATAATAATTACACCAATTATAAGTAAATAATCTCAATACAATAAATTTACTATCCTGTTCGCTCTTTTTTAAAACTCATGTCTTCATTATTTTTTTTTTTGGTCTGTGTAAAAAAAATAAATGGCATTGCATTTTTCCTCCTTCTCACAACCATGACATTTGGCAAAAACATATTTTTCTGTTAAATATAATTATATATTTCTATCCTCCATGGATTGAATAAATTGAAAAAGAAAATTGAAGCTAATTATTCTAGTTATTAATCTTTTCCTTTCCAATCATCCATTTGAGTCTCCTTATCCTTGAATATGTTATGTATATGATTGTTGATTTTGCAAAATAGATTACCAATATTACTAGAAAAAAAAAAAATAAAAAAAAATCAATTAAGAAAGAAGTACCTTTAGACTAGTTCTGTCTGACATCACTTGATTATGTTGTTTCTCCAGTTCATCTAACTTGTTACGGAGAGCAAGCTCTCGGTTCACAACCTCCATGAAAGCACCCTCAGTTTGTTGGAGAGAGCTCTCATAGTTACCTGCTTCCTCAGAAAGATTTGTAACCCTTTCTTTGGCTTCAGCCAGCTCACATGTCATACTCTTCAGTTTCTCATCCATGGATTTGTTGTCATTAGCACAGGCCTTCAATAGAAACAAAATCAAAGGTTTTTTTTTTTTTTTACATAAATAAATGCTCTCATTAAAGTAAAAGTTTAGTTCTGGAAATGGTAAAAATATTTTGTCAGCTTTCATTTTCATATTATTTTACGATCATTCAGGAATGAATGATTTTTTTTTCATACAAGAAATAGTACACAGCAGAAGATTGCTCTTCAACTGTCATTGTATTGGGATATGAAAAGATATCACTTAAAACCTATGGCATTACATCTATACCAGATTTGTACGTGGTCCTAATAATCTGTTTGGTGCTAGTGCATTTTGGGGAAGGTGAGTGGATTTCATATCAATCAATACAACTGTCCAGAAACTCAAATGGATATGTTTTCTTTGCTTTGTATTTGTTATATATACCATCTAATCTTTCAATGAAACATTATGCTACTTGAAAACTTTGCAGCAGCAGCCCCCCCCCCCCATTCATGTCCAAAGTCCCGAAGTTACAAAGGTGGTATATTAGACTCTATGGTTTGAAACAATGGCCTATGAAGAATTCATCCATTAATTATGCTTCATTCAGTGCACTAAAAAGACATTTGTACCTCAGGTAGGCATTAATGAGCCAAATGTTCATATTAAAAATTCATATTAATAGATGGCTGATTAATACAGCAACCTTAATAACATAAGTCAATTTAATGCCCTGTGGAAAAAGCGCGCATTAAAAATTTGATGCTTTCTAGATGTAATTCATTGATAAAATCCAAATAAACCATGGTTTTAATCTATGGATTCAAAACAACCTTTGTGAATTCAAGCCTATGTATGTTGAGAAAAGAAATAAAACAAGAAGTGCCTCCTGATTCCTATCACAAAGGACATGTATAGCAACCCAGCAAGCCATTATCAGTAAGCCTGATATTCCCATCCTATTACCTCATATTCTTGTGTGATACTGTCTAGTTGGTCCTTGGCATCTTGGAGCTCCTTTTCCAAGGCAATCACCTTCTCTTTGAGAGACTTGCACTCCTCTTCAATTTCATGTTTCTCCTCCTGAACTCGTTTAAGCTCCTCCACACAATACTCACTCTGAAGATGATAAAGAGAAACATGGAGAAAAAAAAAGGATTCAAACATCTACACAGATGCATACTCTGAACAAACTTTGATTTCCTTTTCACTTATACATTTTTCTCCGTCTGGACATCCCTCCCCCTCCCATCTTTCCCAATTCATCTAATAAATTGTAGTACCCTTTGTTTCAGTGAATCTATTTTAATCAGGTCCCCTTGTACTATAGTGTAAAAGATATTGCGGAGTATGAATCAAACTCATGACCCAAATAGGGTTAATTACAAGGCAAGGTTCAGAACCACAACACCATAATGTTTTCACAGAGTAAATCTACAACTGTATAATTCAAATTTATCATACAGGCTGCCTTTACAGAACTCATTGGGTTTGAAATAAACAAAGAACGTGGAAGACAAGGTGACTGAGTGGTGACTCCTGAATCCATGGGATGCTCTATGACTCACATGTAAAAGATACAACCAATCTTGTGATTTGTATTACATGTAACTGTAAACCTGTCGCAAACTACATACAATACTACACCCTAATAGTTACAAAGATTGATATCATGTATTAATGTTACAAGACACAGGTTTATGTATACCTTGTTGTGTATCATGAGGATATCCATGGAATCATCAAGCACTTGGACAAAGTCATCAGCTGACTGCTCCAGGAACTGGAATGGGGTGCTGGCTCCTCGCATCTTACCAGCTGCATCAATGTAGCACAGCTGATAGTACTCACAATCTTCATCCTTGGGTAGATAGTAAGCTGATGAGGGTAGAGGTCATTTAAAAAATGAGGTTAAAGTTAATATCTAATACAAATATCATATACCAAACATGCAAAATCTCCATTTAGCATTTACAACTTCATAAAAAACAAGCTTTTAGAAATACAAAGGATCATGTAAACTGAATCATTAATAAACAAACCTTGTGTGTGACTCCATACTAAAACAATGGAGGCTAAATATTGTTGTGTTCTCTCCTGTTTTTCCCACTCCCACCCCTTTGATTCGAACCTGTCAGGTCCATGGCTGGACTGTTAAATTTTTTGAGCCTGACAAGGTACATATCACGCTAGCGGGAAACTCGGTGAAGGAAAAGGTCTCAAAATGATTATAAAACCAAATATGTGAGAAGTCCAGCCTCAAGGACAATGTGATTTCATTTTTCAGACTTTTTAAACTAATGACATCATGAAAAAATATTATCAAAGAATTTGTCCACGGTAATAGAATTCAATTGGAAATTCATGTACTGACTGTAGATTTTCAATGTACAGCACATTGCCTTACCATTGGTGAATTATGAATTAATACATTTCAGAAGCCCCCCTGCATGATCTGACCAATGCAGCGAGTGAGGTGCTACATGAATAAATCACAAACAAGAGGGAATTTAGAATTTATAATCCAACTGAACTCGTTGTGACAAACCACCTTAGGGTAAAAAATGTTTTTACATGTAGGTCTATTCACGATGGATGATCATGTATCTAAAATGATCAAAGAAGTGATATTAGGAGGAATTGATTGTGTGGTTTCATCTTGGTTTAGAATTCAATAACATGCGACATTTACATTTACAATAAGAAATAAAATCAACTGTCCTACATGGTAAGGTCAAAGCTTGGCTTGTAGATGTACATGTACATGTACTTTAGGAGACCTGCATATCATGGCCCAGTCAGAGGTCACATGGTAATGTCAAAGGTCATTGTTATGACATAACTCTGCAACTGTAAGTCACTTTTGAAACAAAACTTGGGTTGTAGCTGTACTTAATGTAGGAGACAGCATGTTATAGTGTTCAGAGGTCACATGGTAAGGTCAAAGGTTATTGAGAGGTCAACATTAAAGTTTACGTGCAAGACTCTTATAAATAAAAAATGTTATCCCATCTCAGTTATTTTACAATGAACTTTTGATACAATTCTCTTGCGTGCCCTCGCAAATCACGATAGTTCTGGTTACTTTCACAAGTGGGCGAGACACAACATCGCTATATGCCTTGTTTAATACTGTGCATTAAAGCAGTTATCAAGATTTAAGATGAGATATATATACTAAACCTGCTACATGATGTACTCTTTCAACAGTACTAACAACAAACACTGTGCAATTTGTGGTTTCTATAATCAAGTTGAAATATACTTAACAGTCAATATGTGCATGTACACATTAAGAGATTTTTTTCATTAACATCATGCAGTAGTATGGTGTGATTGTATTATAAACATACAACGTCCGTATTCTATAGAGTTTTCCATCAGTACACATAAATGTATATGTATAAGTAAATGTGCAATAAAACTTGGCTACTGCTCAATAGAGTCATGTTACAACACTAAATCCCCAGTTTAAAAGACTTTTTGATGACTACTTCCTGATCAATGTGAGTGAAGGACAAACTGTATTCATAAATGAGAGGTATGTAAACAAGTAAAAAATTATGTACAGATATATAGGGGAAGGCGGGGTAAGTTGTGACACTTTTTGCATTTTGCATGTTAGAATTGATGACTAGTACTATTGTAGAAATAAGTACCTTGCCTTTAAATTTGATTCTTGTGAAATGTTTTTCACCTACATATAACTTTCTACCCCCACACTGAAAGTCATCGTGACCTTTGAAAAACTGATGTCAAATGGCTCAACTTGCCCCATAAATAGGGTAAGTTGTGCCACCGTCTGGGGTAAGTTGAGCCACAAAAACTACGTACAAAATGTATGGGGGGAGAACCAGCATGTCAATTTCTTGTTTAAAGTCTTTTCACTTGCTAATTCTCTATAAATACTAACATCCTTTAAAAGGAAAAGAGCAGTCATGTAAATTTGCTCCTTTCAGCCTGCATTTCAATCGATTTTTATGGTTTGTTTTTTTTAGGATACATTACCATAAGAATTACCATGGCTCAACTTGCCCCATGCTGTTTGGCTCAACTTACCCCAGTCCGAACTTAGTGCGATAATTTTGTATCCACACATTTATTATGCATCCATCATATAAAAGACTATGACAAGAATGAAGATCCATACCTGGACTAACAATGTTGTTATCATGTCTTTACTATATTTAAAGACGTGTGTGTGTATAAAGCACTTACCTATTTCACACTCTTTTTTACTTTTTTGGCTGAAATTCATACTTTTCCCTCTAAAAAACTACTTTTTGTTTCAAAGTTGAAAACAATGTGGTGGGGTTAAGGGTTATGCAATGGGTCATCAATACATGACACCACCACAACGTCTGACTCATTCATTATTAGCCTGGGGCTGGTGGCTCAACTTGCCCCTATGCTCAACTTACCCCGCCTTCCCCTACTTTAAAGCACATGGTTGTAAGTTTTCATGGGGAATTCAACATTATTCAGATGTCAATCATCCAGAGGAGAACAATATTTACAACAGATGGCCTAGAATTGTCTATTGCTTATTAAGTCATTAATTCATTTTCCATGGTCTGACAGTTGCCCAACACATGACAGGCATGGCTGAAAAACTTCTTGCTAGTGAAACAAATTTGCTTCCATCCCCCCCAATTTTTTTTTTTATAAATGGTATTTCCAATGCTTTTCAAAAAGTCTACAAATAATTACCCCCTCCCTTTGACAGCTGGCTTTAATACAGTTTAGCAAGTGACTTGTGTTATCTTTAAGGATGCAGCCTTCTGATTTGATATTTTGGTGGACTTTGTATCGGAGTTGTGATTTATAAAGTTCATTCATGCAGAAATGGGACAGTAAATCTTTTAAAAGAGCCATATAAATGAATCTAACATGAATCAACCTGAATGCAAATCGTGGCTGGGCCGATAAAACCTTGTATCTTTAGATAGAATATTTTGACGACAGCTGAGAATAAGCTAGATTTTATAACGTGGGTAGCAACCTTCTTTTGCCTCAAACGACATCTTCACAGGTACATGAGGAGACAGTTTTCAGACAATGTACTGCCACCACTGCTACAAAAGTATCTTTAGAATACTGCTTTTTCTATAAAACTGCCCTAAAAATTTTATCAGCCCAGCCACATATGTTCTTATGTAATATGTATACCTTTAAATGTGATATCCTGGGTCCATTCATCACCATCAGTAAGCTGGGTGGGGTTGGGAGCCCATTCAAATGCCCTGTACTGACGAGTTGATGTCCAGCCCACTTTGAAAACTCCAATCCAGTCCCGAGATTGGGGCCTGATGGCCGAAGTCAGGGTGTAGTTGCACTGGAGATCACTTCCTAGTGGGGAAAAAGGTTTTATATGGCAAACTGTCAAACCAAGCAAGTACATGTAGACCTCATTAATTACTCATAACACTAACATATATCTCTGTCATTAGGGGTATAAATAAAATTTTGCTAAATGATTATAAAAGAAATAATATTCCTTCCTTAAACAAAGAGCACCAAGGTATATTCATTGCACATGCTGTATTCATGCACTCATCCACGTTTCACTTGCTTGACATGTATGTTGTGATAAAAAAAAATTGAAAAAAACATGCTTATTGCCAACTAGTCCAATTAAAGCTTGATCATGACATGTACTTCGAATGAAAGATTGCTGGAGAGAATAAACAAGGCATGATGGCTCAGTGACAGGGGCCTGCCTAAAGAACAGGAGGAGTCTCAGTGTTCAATCCCTGGTCATTATACCACAGAATATGAATTCAATAATGGGACATTCTGCCATCTAGCTAGGCACTCAGAATTAATAACAAAATAATATAGGATTTGAAAGTTTGAATAGCTCACATATCCATCTTTTTAATACATGTAGGTGCTCAAGGCGCTCCTATAGAATAGAAAGGGTATTATGACGCAAGGACCGAACAAGATTAACTATTATACAACTAAAACAAAATAAATAAATAAATAAATGAAGTGGCTATCCAGGGTAAATATCACCTCACGATTTCCTCAATCATATATGTATCCAACAAGTTCATGGAGACATTTAAGGTGTTCAGAACTATTATTTCAATAAATCATGCATTTAGATTATTTTCCAGTATTGTAATATTGGCCAAGTAGAGCCAAACAAAAACAATCAACAAAACATGGTCAAGGGCTGCCACTATATTCTAATGTATATCCAATTTGAGCAATAACTATTGTCAGTATCTTGTTCCTCAGCAAATTGTATAACATTGAATTGAATTCGGAACCTGGAAATCATGAAAAAATATATGTATTTTTTTTCAATGTACAAACCTAAATTTTATACATGTAATCACAAGACTCCTGACAAAGTGTGGAATCGCACAATTCAGGCTATTCTGAAGCAAAAAACAACAACCTACTTTACACACTACCGTCTATTTGAGTTTTTCTGAATCAAGCAATTTTACTCAGTTGACAAGTTGTGAATATGCATATTTGTTGTGATTTGTACCTTACAGATTAATGATTTGTCAAGTTCAATTTTAGCTAATGGGATCTTTAAAGGTCAAGTCCACCTCAGAAAAATGTTGATTTGAATCAATAGCGAAAAATCAGCCAGCACAATGCTGAAAATTTCATCAAAATCTGATGTCAAATTAGAAACATATGACATTTCAGTTTCGCTTATTTTTAACAAAATAGTTATATGAACGAGCCAGTTACATCCAAATGAGAGAGTCGATGATGCCACTCACTCACCATTTTCTTTTGTTTTTTTATTGTTTGAATTATACAATATTTAAATTTGTACCAATTTGACGATTAGAACCTCCTTGCCTGAAGCACAAAATGTTATAATGGAATTCCACATGTTCAGGGAGGAATGAAACTTCATTTCACATGACAATGACGAGAAAATAAAAATATTTCCTATTTCATACAATAAAATACAAAAGAAATACATGTAGTGAGAGAGTGATGTCGTCAGTTCCTCAATTGCATACAGCCCAGGATGTGCACATAATAATAATAATAATGGTGGCTACTTATATAGTGCACAGGTCCACCTTTCGGTGCTCATGGCGCTTTAAAAAGGCACTGCTATTATTATTACCCCGGCTAAGCTAGGCAACCGATTAAGGCGCACACAGCTTTTTGAGGAATTACTTCCTGCCGGTACCCATTTACATCACCTGGGTCGAGTGCAGCACACAGTGGATGAATTTCTTGCTGAAGGAAATTACGCCATGGCTGGGATGTGAACCCACGACCCTCTGTTTCAAAGTCCGGAGACTAATCCACTGGGCCCCAACGCTCCAACATAACTGTTTTGTGAAACGAAGCAAAACTTTAAAATGCCATAACTTTCTTATTTTAAATCCGATTTTATTTTCAGTGTTATGTTTGTTGAATTTTTCTCTTTTTATTCAAATCAAGTTTTTTTTTTGGTGGACTTGTCCTTAAAATGCAAATACATCTATAAGCAACTACATGTACAAGTAGTTCTTACCCACATGAGTGGAAACACAAGCAATTGAACTTGTACCTATCAAATATCAAAGTTTTTACTAATTATACAATCAGCATGTCATCATCAGATTCTTTTTACGAAATGACTATCAAGAAAAGCAAGTTTTTATCAGTATTGCTGAAACAGCTTGTTGAATCTGAACATTGCCCTACAACAAACTATTCCCAGCAAGTATACACAGCATTTTATCCATGAAATATAACCAGCCAATTTCCATTTTCCATATAAATGTCTAAGAAAAAAAAATTCTTTCAAATACTACTGATTATAAAATAAAGATGTAATTTTTTTCAATGGAACAATCTGTTCTGTATATCTCCATGTTTATCAGTGGGATTCCCCAGTGCCCTTTGCCCTTCTCTTAGAATGCATGTTCATGCACATAATACATTATGTACAGTACTGTACCATACACAGGACAATGTTTAGCAGCTAAATTTTGCACATTAACACATCACATTTATTTAATGGTATTGGGTATGTACTGTACAGCAAATGTTCACTGTGTACATGTACATGTTTACAATGAACCTGTATTGATCAGAGGTACCGTTGAGATACATCAATAAAGGAAATTTACTTTCAAAACAGAAAGAGAACAGTATATAACATCACTAAATATCATAAATACAATGATCTAGTGGTGTATACAGAAAGTTAGAGACATTTACAATTGAAAAGAAATTTCCAAAACACAAGTTTACTTTGTTTTGAGTTCTCATGACAAGAAAAACACACTTAAGAAATGAATGAAAATGGTGTAGTAAATTGTGATAAAAAAAGAACTTAAGAAGGGAAACTTCCATCCTACAAATTGAGGATAATGTTACATTTTGTGGTTTGGTGCAATACAGCAATTTTGTTGTAGAGCCTATTAAATGTCATAAAATATCATTATCTTTCAATTAATTCTAAATATCTTGAAAGGCAAATACCGCTGGGCAATGAGATAAAAATACCGAAATTGCTTTTGTATCACATGTATTGGCAAACCTTAGTTTTGGTAAATCCTCCAAATGTGCATGTCACTATTCCAATTCATGAACAGGATTACAGTGTATATAAATGTGAGCACCCTTATGATGTACATGTAACGGATATAAAAAAAATGTGTTTTTGAGGATAAATTTAATGATTTTACATGAAATTTATTTTGACTGCTTGCCTGAGTGCTTAAAGGGCTATTTAAAAGATAAAACACTGTGGAAAAAGGGTGCTCAATGCCTAATTAAATAATAACAGGTGAAAAAAATCCAATGACCTCTACACTCTTGTACTGGATTGTTAGATGATACCAAAGTATATTTCACACTACTGAACCTTTATCAAAGCTTTAGATGGGCTATAACTTCTACATCTTTATCAAACTTGTCAGAAAAAAAGAAATTTGCATCTAGCTATTAAATGAAATAATCATTCTGACCCCCCCCCAAAAAAAAAGGCACTGATTTTTACTTTTTGACACTTTTTTATATTTGAAGAATAAAGACATAATCAATGGTTAAACCATAAATTATTGTGTATGTAATCTGAAATCTAAGAAATGAAAGTAGAAAAATCAAATTACATGTAGTGTTGCAATGTTCAGCAGCAGCGTAACAGGGTTATCTAATCAAAAGATGACACAGTATAGTGAAAATTGAAAAGGCTAATGTTGTTAGATATCCTGTGTGCATACATGTACATGTCCTACTAAAAATAATCCATATTAGTCCACATCATAATAAAAAATCAACATTGCTCAATTTACCAAGATACAGAGCCAGCTAATTATTGAGAAAACTTTTTTCAGGCATAGTGAAAAACTGTTTGAACTGCCTGGATTGTGCAATACAATGCATAATAACATTGGTTTAAACAGTACAGGGATGCCACTTAGTTGTCCTCCAAAAAACCCTGAATTTTTTTGCGTCCAAGGACAGTGATGACTCCCTATATGTAGCAAAAGAGTTTTCCGACATAAAATTTCCATTGATTTCTTCTTTATCCTCCATCCATGACCAGAACTATGTTTAGTTCCAATGCCTTGATATTGTCCGTCCTCTCTATCACTTTCATATTCATCTTGGCTGTTTATATCCAGTGCAGTGGCAGAGAATCATAATCCAAAGATTCTGGTGATGACGGTCACAAGTATTTTCCCACAAATATGTCCAATTAGATGGAAAAGTTTGATGATAGTTCACAAAAACTATCCACTTAGAAAAATTAGGCCGAGCCCCTTCGTAAACCTTGTGCTTACAACGTAATAAATACAGTCGTAAGTCACATGGCCAGTGCAGCAAGTTTAATAGTGCGATGCTGAGCACAGTCTATACCGCTACCCCCGCCGGGGATGGCCGACGGTGACCGGTCGACCCGTGATGGTTTGGAGAGGTAATAAGCATGCATACGTCTGTTGATCAGCACGCGCGTGTATACATCTCTCATTCGGTCAATAGACATATGGAGCGATCAAGAGAGAGGGGGGGGGGGGAGAAATGAGGGATATTTCAAAAAAATTATACAGGAAACAGGGAAAGTCTGAAACCCGGTAAATTTCATTTACTTATTCATTTTTTTTATTTAATAACAAAATCATAAAAAACAGCAATATTTGAAATTTTGAATATCACAGTCCAATGTTAATATGTACACATGCATCGCAGACAATAATAAGAACATAACAATACAATGTGAATTTTATACAGTGCACACACCTCCCCAAGACACTAATGGTGCTACAAACAATTCTCTTACATAATGCAAAGAAACCAAAATAAAATCTGTAACCTGAAAATTGAAAACTTGAACATTCAAATTTTCAAATGAATTGTCTTGAAAACAATTAAAAAGTGGAATGTACAAAAGTTTTACAGTATACAAGCATTGACTGGTTCCTAGTACATGTATGATCGTAATGGTTTTGTGGATACAAAGTATGGTTAAAAAACAAAACAAAACAAAAAACAATGGTATGACTCAAGCCTACTAACAAGCCTTGCTACAAGCTACTGAAATACTCAAAAGTCACATCTGATTTACGGAGACCAAATTCAAATAATTGACAAGATATACATGTACATGTACTACATGTTATGCTTGCAAATTTATTGAAAACAATAGAAAGGACTCACCTGGCAAATAACACTCCTGAACATTGTTGAAGATTACCTGGGCAAACTCAGATACATTGGTGCTCACTTCTTCAAAGTTGTCTAAATGAGTTGAGGGACCACTCTGTATGACAGGGCTACTATCATTATCAGTTAACTCTGCCATTCCTCTTTAAGATAGACTACTCGCTCGATTGCTGTTGTTTCCTGTTCAAATGAGGAAAAATATAAATGTAAAATTGTTGAAAAAAATAAATGCACTAATCATCATATTGACATTCATGGGATACATTACATGCACATATATCCCTACTTCATTGTTTTGCAAGAAAGAAATATTACAATATATATAGTTGTCATGTTATATGCCTTTATCTCCTACATGTACATGTACATCAAAAGAATAGAAGATTTAATTAGTAAACTTGAATAACAAGACAAGAAATAAGCAAATCTGCTTTTGCATGTAAAAAAAGTGTAAAAATTAACCAAGCTCGAAATGCTCAAAATTCATATACTTATGGCTATATGCACCCATACAATGGACAATAACAGCCTAATAAAATGAAGAAATTTAGTCATGAAGTATTACACAAGCATGCATTGATATTCTCTTGAAGCCATTCAAATGTGTTTCAAAATTTTAAAACTCTCAGCAAAATTTTTAGATTTCTTTTAATGTTTAAAGGCAATTGTTCATTTCATCATAATGGCCATTACCAGCACATTTACCACCAGACCTACCTTACATTCTATTGATATCATGTCATCCTACATGTAAGTATCCATGGCCAGTTTATTAAAATCGTGTAAACAATATTGTTTTCATTGCATTGCCAATTTACATCTAGAAAAAAAAAATGTTTAAAGGCCAAATCCACAACAAATATACATGGTCATTTTCAAACGTGAGTGACACGACAATCGGAGACGGTTAAGGGATCACATCTTTAAACTTAAAGGTTATGAATCTATCATGACTACTATATTATATACAATGTAGGACTGGCATGGGCCACTGCCAGTTTGATTTGAATTCTACAATTAGTTTAGTAGATATGATCGAAAAATGGTGCGTGAGTGACACGACAAATTTCGGACATGGGTTTCTGACCATTATCACTTATGATTGGATTCGTGCCCAAGTAGCTGACCAGGAGTACTGCGAGTACCCATACATGTACGTAAATAGTGTACCTATTTAGCACATATAGTTAGTATCAATCAAACCTTCTCTAGGGAAAATGGTGCCCTCCTATATACCGTGAGTGACACGACATCCAAAACGTGAGTGACACGACAAGTGCAAAAATACAACATTTATCTCAACAATGAAATTATTTTTGGCATGATGTACAAGACTGAAATCCCATCAACTATGAAACAAGCTTAATTACATAACAACTGCCTTCTTCAAAGTTGATAATGTGTCATTCTGATGATTAATTCTCCGTTTATGGTCATATTTGCCCATCAACTCACATTCCCCTATACCATACCACATTATTGTCACACTCGAGCTTATACCACTCTCCTCTTTGGATGAGGAGGCACTTGAAGGAGGTGCTATGTGGTCTTAGCATTGGCATCAACTCAAACATTCTTTTTGTGGCCTGATTTCATTCAAAACTTTAACTGTTTCTTCCTATCTGTATATGACAGTTAACAGGTTTACAATTCAGCATCCACAACGGATGGAAAGATTTTTCCTTGTAAGAAAGGTATTCTCAATCGTCACTCGCATCCTCTGGCATGGTCTGGTAGCCAATGATGTCATGCATGACTCTTCTTTCTTGAAATATTTGATGAGGATATTATCCTCCTTTAATATTTTAGACATTGTCCAAATAGTCCTTGGCAGCTTCAACGTCTTTTTTTTGTACACTGTATCAAACCACAGTTACTTGGCTGCACACTCCAGATGGACTATTAGTAAATCCTTGAGAAACTTCAACTCATCAAGCATTGGTTTTCTCCTGAACACTGCTTGGTAGTTTGCTGTGCAGGCCCTACATCATCACTAGTGGTATGAATCGTGGCCGAACAAAGAATGATTTTGAACCAGGCATGTAGCTACTTCAAGCAATATCCAAAATGCTCTTTTAAATCTCCTTATATTTTCACCTCAGATGTTCTTGCAAAAAAAAAAAATTATTTCATGTCCTCGAATACAAGCTTTGTGGCAAAAAGAGTTCATTTCAATTAATCAGAAGGGAAAGATTTTCATCTGATTTTGAAAGAATGTTTGGTGTTCACAGAGATCTTGTCATACACTTTTCTACCATTAGAATATTCTAGCGATTTCTGCAAATTTCAAAATAAGATCCCAGACCTTGCTAGCTTTAAACTTTCTTAATTAGTAAGACAAAGAAATAACATTCCCAAAAAGATAGGTGAACGTTCTACTCATTTTTGTAAATGGAGACAGAGAATGTTCAAGTCATACCTGACTAACTTGAACCATCACCAAATCTTTATGCACTGTAAATATGTTCAATTGTTCATTACTATGTATAGTAGTTTTTCTCTTAATATATTCATATTTTTGTGTTGATTGATTACGGTATTATATTCTTTTATCTCAGTACGTCATCAAAATATGAATTAGGATCGGAGTATTCACACAATTGGAAAGTTGTCAGGGTTTTTGAAACTGAAAAAAACGATGGAGAGGAAAGAAAATGGATGAACTCAATGTCGATTTCTATATGTCCATTGATAGGGGTGAAGTTGGGAAAACAGAAAAAATATTAGCCTTACATAGGCCTAAATGATGTCAGGAACAACATTTTGACTCCATCATTGAATTTATGTAGTAAAATGCTTTAAAAATTATTCGATGTCCTTTTTTATACACGATATGAGACCGTGAGTGACACGACATTTCGTGAGTGACACGACATTGTGAGTGACACGACACAACTTTAACAGTTAATTTTAGCTTAACCTTAACACAATGGACCAAGTTACTTTATATACAATAAGGTATGGGAAAACTGTATTTGCTCCTGTACTGGGATAAATTAATTTTCAGAATACACAGCTCTAGAAAACTTTTTCTCTTTAAAACGTGAGTGACACGACAACCAGTTTTGAAAACTTTAAAGATCTACTTTTTTCAGAAAAACACTTCAGATAATTTTTTTTTGTTATTTAGGAGTTAGATACAATACAGAGCTAGTATCTTGCCAACAAATATGCTTCTAATACAAATTTTATATTGTGATAGGCAATGTGTAAATTTTAATGCAAAAATCAACATTTTGTAACATTAAATTTCCCTTGCACTAAATTCACTGTATTTCAAGACACAATGAATAATTTTACATAACTGAAATGGAAAAATATACTTTGAGATGTCTAGTTTCAAAAACCATTAATGCCTACTAATTTCTAGCAAGTTTTAATTTTCACCCCCATGTCCACTTTTGTTTGAAAATGACCACATACATGTACTGTACAGTTAATTTGAATAAAAACTAGCTCATCAATTATGTGGAGCTCATCCAGCATCTCGCAACAAAATTTAACAAAATTTTTAATTTCAGCCCAGTTGACACTGTAGTGAATTATATTGGTGACATATATTGAGGAAACAGAATTGAAATTGGTGAACCTAATGAGGCTCTCAGATGGAACAAAAAAATCAAAATCAGTCAACAAATAAATTAAGAAGAATTGTTGTGAGTTTTGAAAAATAGGCATATTTAATGAGTTTCTAAATTCTGTGTAGAAATTTAGTATCGACACCGAGAGCTTTCATATAAAGCAAACAAAATTGAAATCTATCAACAAATGACAGAGAAAAAGGTTTTTCTTTGTGATTTATGAATAAATTTTGCAATTTAAATCAGCATAATTTTCTAGTCAAAATTTGAACTTAATGACCCTCATGTACCTCTACAAGATGGATAAAAAAATAAAAATCTGTCAACAAATATTAGAAGAAGCAGTTTATGTAATTTTTTAAATATGTGCATAAATAAGCATATTTAATCAGTTTCAAAATTCTGTGTAGAAGTTTTAAATCCCTCACCTAGTGCTATCATAAAGCAAACAGAATTGAAATTGGACTTGAAATGAAGTAATGGAAGGAGAGAAATAACGAAAAGAAAAGAAGAGGAAGGGAGGATGAAACAAAAGTTAGAAAGGATCAGGAAAGAAATATAGGAAATAAAGATAGATGGAACAAAAAAAGGGCAAGCAGGAAGGATAGAAGGATGAAGGATAGAAAAGAAAGAAAGAGGGAAAAAAGTTCAAACTCCAAGCAAAAAAAAAATCAATTTAATCTAACAAAAGTCATGATATTCTGTGTTTTCTTAATGTATTTTTAGAATTAAAAAAAATAAAAAGTTTCAGAAATGAATAAAATTTCATGGTGAAACATCATCAACTTAAAAATTAGATGAAACATCGCAGCATCATCCACAACTAGACTCAAAACAAAAGCTGAAACAACTAGATCTAGTTCTGAAAACTCAATAACTTGTTCCTCCGATTACATCTCCAAATCAGTACAGTAATCTGAGAATCCATAATATGATCATACATACCAATTACCCGCCGATTTTGTGATTATTTTGGTGGAAAAACCGTTCATCATGTCATTGTTTGCACCAATGAGAATCTGCTCCGATCCTATATGCCTAGCTACAGTTTGTAGTAGCCTGCCACACACAGGCAGGAGGCCAATTCGTTTGCAATGTATTGGGTTAATAAGAAAATCACCGTAGAACTTGCAAAAGTTTAGTTACCGGTATCGATTTAATTGTTGTCTCTGCTCGATCTTGGGGGCAGGGGGGGGGGTGAGATGTGCCCCCCCTGGATCCTCCACTGGTCATGAACAGGAGGCATATGCTGCAAGCTAGCTACCCATGCAAATTTTTAAGTGGGGTATGAAAATACTTTACTTGCATTGAAATGACACATAAATTGTGGGGGGGGGGTAACTAACCGCTGGTGTCAAGCACTGGCGGATCAAGGGAGCACAGCCAACCCATGCCCGGGCATGATGCCCCCCCCCCTTTTAGAGGCAAAATTAAAATGTGTTATGTAAAAATGCTGTTAAAACTTAAACACAAGTGTGCTCCCCCCCTTGAAAGTGAGGACTTCATATTTTTTGGCTTGTCAGATTTTTTCATAGACGAAATGTACTTCATTTTTGGTTGAAAACATTTTATTTTTGCTTGTCAAATTTTTCCTCGGGAAAATATGCCCCCTTCCCTTTGGAAAATACTAGTTCCACCCCTGCATCGATACTATATTTGAAAAGAGATAAACTCCTTCCATCCCTGATATAACCCATTTGCTGTCAAAAAATATATATTTGATGAGGGGGCTAACATACCCCCTTTGTCTCCTTTGGCTTTGCACAAGATTGCACATGACTTGTCATGCACACACACACACGCCACATGCCGATGTACACGTACATGTTCTACCGGTGACCACTGCACTATCTAGAGACACACAGAGCTCGATAAGTCCATGATCCGCGCGACCTATTCATTAGCTCACTGCACAAGTTGAATGCGACATTTGTTATTCATTAGAGGTACGAATTGTTATATCCAACAACAATTTCAAAAGGGCCATTATTAAAGGACAAGTCCACCCCAACAAAAACCTGATTTGAATACAAAGAGAAAAATTCACCAAGCATAACACTGAAAATTTCATCCAAATCGGATGTAAAATAAGAAAGTTAAAGCATTTTAAAATTTCACTTCATTTCACAAAACAGTTATATGCACATCTCGGTCGGTATGCAAATGAGGAACTGATGACATCACTCACTATTTCTTTCGTATTTTTTTTGTATGAAATATGAAATGTTTTTATTTTATCGTCATTGTCATGTGAAATGAAGTTTCATTCCTCCCTGAACATGTGGAATTCCATTATTTTAACATTTTGTGCTTCAGGCAAGGAGGTCCTAATCGTCAAATTCGTAAAAATTGAAATATTGTATAATTCAAACAATAAAAACAAAAGAAATAGTGAGTGAGTGACATCATCGACTCTCTCATTTTGCTGTAACTGGCTCGTTCATATAACCATTTTGTTAAAAAAAAGAGAAATTTAGAAATGTCATAACTTTCTTATTTTACATCCGATTTTGATGAAATTTTCAGCATTGTGTTTCTCTGATTTTTCTCTATTGATTCAAATCAACATTTTTCTGAGGTGGACTTGACCTTTAATGCCAGTTCATCCTCCCTCAAAGTCAATAAAAATCATTACTCATTAGTCCGTCATCGCCTTTGTGTTTTAGTTTTGAGGGCGATATGCGACACATTTGTGAAGTCGAAAAATTACCATCGCCCGAAGAAAAGACCTTCCTTAATTGATTCATCGGCGTCAAGAAAATGTCGCCTGAGAAATAAAAGATAAATAAAGGCCAAACAAAAATTGATAATATTCATGAATTATGCAAACAAAAAATCACTTTAAAAAACATAATTCTGCTCACCCGTTTCATATTTCCAGCATCAAAAGAACTTTTCAAACTCGAAATCATGCTCGCAAAGAAAGAAATTTGATGTTTCATCAAATAGCGAGATAAACAAAGAGAGGAATAAATCCTGGAAGTCAGATCCCGCGAAACTTGATATTTTCAAGATGGCGACTCTTTTGGGGATGTAAGAGTGACAAGATCATCTCTGTAAAATGGATTATTATGGACCTCAAAGTACAAGGTGTAAGTTTTAAATGTAATCATTTCGTATAGAATAAAATGTGTTTTCCTTACATACAAGTTTTATTTTTTTTAAAGTATGAGTTTTTGTCGAAATGATGTGAAAAGTTATAATGAAACCATTGGAACAATATAGCTTGTGTGAAAACAGAAAAATCAAAGAAACAGATCAACGAAAGTTTGAGAAAAATCGGACAAATAATGAGAAAGTTATGAGCATTTGAATATTGCGATCACTCATGCTATGGAGATAGCAAATTGGCAATGCGACAAAGATGTGTGATGTCACTTGTGAACAACTCTCCCCATTAGTTTAGTATATATTTCACTAGAATTGCCTTTTTTATCACATCTTTCCATAAATCATGTGTTCTGTCTACATGAGGGCATGTAATACATATTTTTTAAGAACCTTCTGAAGTTTACACCGGCAGGGCAGTAGACTGCAAATCGCCAGCGTGCTGCTCACGTGTGGGTTAGAGTGTTGCTCTAAAACTTTCTACTGATGTTTTGTTTTTTATATAAGGATTCAAGTCATTCCAAGCTCTGATTGTTCTTGGAAAGAATGAGTTTTTGTAAGTAACTGTCCGGGCAAATGGCACTTCTATGCGAGTACCACTATTATTCCTCGTCTCCCTTGTAGGGACAGTGATTTTCCGCGATCGCGGAAAACGGACGGAATTCACGGAAAAGGCCTTTTGAAACGGAAAGTGGCATTTCAAACGGAAAATCACGGAAAACGTATTTTCCCTCAAAATACACAGAATAGCAACAGAAATTACTCCGAAATAACAACAAAATGAGAATATTAAATGGCCACAAAACCCCAGAAAACACGATCTCACTTCGCTACAATCATGACAATTCACACATCGTGATTGCTCTCGACATCAGCACACTCGATAGTACCCCGCGATCGTACCCAGCCGGCCGGGTTGAGCTTCACATCGCTCAACTGCACGGTCGTGTGTTGTTGCCCTCTACGTTTGAAGATGTAACAGCACGATATCGTGGTCTTAAAATCCAAGATGGCGGACTGGCGAAAGTCGTTGACTGATGATAACGATGTCCAAAAAACCCCAAAATTATCGATGAAATTTAATTTCACCGTAAAATAATGCTAATTATGTGAAAGGTGAGGATGTATGCATGCTAAATCAGTTTGAAAAATTATTGAATACACCAGCATAGATCCGATTAGAACGGATTCTATTGTGTTGTTGGTACAGTAGCAGATACAAATTTTGGCCAGTGCGAGTGTATGCGCTTTGATTTTGCTATTCAATGTGTAAACGGAATTGTCACTTTTCCCTGTGTACAACGTCTATGGGGAAACGGAATTTCCGTTTTCTGACGTGCTGAAACGGAATTCGTGATTTTCTGAAACGGAAAAGGCCATTTTTTGAAACGGAAAATCACTGTCCCTACCCTTGTCGAAATCAAGTTAATGTATTCCTCTTTGTTTATATCAACATTATTATTCTGGATTTTGTACATCATTGCCAGTCTGTTCTTTTCCCTTCTTCTTTCCAGCGTATTGAGTTGGAGATCTTTTAACATTCCACTGACGCTACTTTCACGGCTGTAATCACCACAGCAAAAAAATACATCATGGATAAAGAGTTTGTATCATCATAATAAAAAGCAAAAAGAGACATTATGAGGGTATTTTATAGTCCACCAAAGGGAAAGTTGTTCATCAGTGACATCACACATCCTTGTCGCATTGCCAATGTGAGGATCTCCATAGCATTAGTGATTGCAATATTCAAATGCTCATAACTTTTTCACTATTTGTCCGATTTTTCTCAAACTTTCTTTATTCTTATTCTTTGATTTTTCTGTTTCTACACAAGCCTATTTGTTCCAAAGGTTTCATTCCCCTTTAACACAGTGACAGATACGAGAATGTCTTATTCTCATTCTCTCTTGTGTTCTTCCTCTGCTAAGGTCGGAGATCAACGGCCCCGTTGGAAGGGCCACAATTCATTTAAGGCTCAGTCTAAGTTGCAATCATGAAGTACTGAGTAAGTTTTGACGAGTTGTGTGGAGGTTGCGTAAGAAGTATAACCATTGTTTCTAGCTAAGCTAAAGGTCTTAAGGATTTATTTAACAATTTCTAAAATTTTAGGTCTATCTAAAAAAAAGCAATCCTACAATCGGATTTCCGCCGAATGTTACTTAGATCTAACATGTCTAACGTTACTGGATACTGCTTAAAAGCCTTAAGTCTACGTACGGGCCTCCAACTTCCAAGCTCTTCAGATGATAGGCCTACCGTATACCGTACTATGATTGGTGAGTGGAGCCAACGCAGTTCAATTCAGCGGAACAACGAACACATAGTCACACTCACAGCCTACATGTAGATTGTAGGAATGTCAGAGACTGAAGCTTTACTAGTTTTGGTTCAGGTCTAAACTCATTAAGACCGTCTTTGTCAGGCCTTAACCTCACCAAATCAAATGAACAGACAAAATACAAAACGGCTTACTTTTTTATTCACGTCTGCATTTCCTACTTCGTGCAATATCGTACTTATTTTCGTAGATGTTCGACGCTTCTGTCCTATCTCTATATCTGCTCGACACTTTTGTTGTGAAAATAACATATGACGAAACATGCCCTCTGGGTTGACCTATAGTCTTTATCAAGTCTATTAGACAAAAAGACACAAATAAATAAGTCCATCATAAATTATGAAATAATTCTACTAATTACTTTTGTCGTCAAATTCAAAGCCTAATTTTATAGTATTAATTGAATTACAATTACAATTTTCCTAAGTAAGCCGATTCATCTTTAGATCTATATTTTTCATATAACTTTCCTGTTTATACACTAGACGTCATACTGAAATGGGGAATTCCAACACTCTGCGGTCCATGATATGATGCGAACAAGACGCAGATCTATGTCGAAAATATGGCAAAATACAAATTCAGAGAATAGTCAGGCAGCATATGTCATCTACAAATTGGCTAAGTCTGATTTTTCACTGTTATGTGATTGGTGACATCATAAGGAACAACTTCCAACTTGGTGAAAAATTGTGACAAATTTGTAATGGTCATTACCATATGAGTAGTCAAAATGGGGTCAATAGGGGTTGCCTCAATTCTGTCGAGTCATACATCAAATTGTTTCACAGTTTGTCCTAATTGTTATACTGAACAAGAAAGTGTACACAATCATATACTCAGATTGACCTCCCGTTAAAAAGTTATGACCGGAAATGTCAAAAGGTCAACGAACTTTCGTTAAATGTCAATCTACATTGGTGTTAAGAAAGCTACTTTTTTCTCATTTTTTTCTGTTTTTTATATGTGTGTACTTTTTAAATTTCGATTTTGATAAGTTCATCTTCAGAATCTAGTCCTTATCCAGAAGATATATGGTCAAGACAAGGTCAGGGAAATGTCAAAAGGTCAACAAACTATGATTGGTAGCCAAAATACACTAAAAACGGTTATCTTAATTAGAAGTTGGTTCTTTATAAGTTTATTTTGAAAAGTCGAGTCTATCTAAAAAGACATTTTCCTTAGATAAAGAGGGGGTCAAATGTTGCTCACTTTGGTGGTGATCGGATTGCTAAGAAAGCATGAATGCTTGTAAGCGAGCAACCAGAGGACCGATGGCTTAAGGTCCTCTCCGAAGGACCTGGTACTGAGGATTAATGCCTTCTTACCAAAGGGCACTTAGCGCACCAAGTGGGAATCGAACCCGGGTCACCGCCTCACCGGAATACGAATCCCCCGCTCTACCGACTGAGCTACGTCAAATACATTCAGTGTGGTATCATATCTTGAAACGACTTGACAAACCCTAATGCCCTTAAAATCGTATCATCTTAAATAAGTGCAACCAGCTCTAATTTCCGAGTTTCTTGATTTGGGGAATTCAATTCAAGTCCAATTCATTTTCAATTTACTAGTCTTTGATATGTAATTTTTTTTATCCATTTGCTTTGTACAGCATATTTCAATCAACAGAAATTATTGTAATGTATATTAAATTGGGGTAAAAGTATAATACTATGTTAACAGAGTAAATAAATCGATAGATCAGTGCTCCCAGCTCCTAAGAAAGATGCCCAACATTTCATTTGGATTAACTTGCGAATAAGATAATGAGGTTAGGATTGAGGATGATAAGTTGGGCTCTAATTGCTCCTCAATTCATTCCAACGTGTGACGGTTAAGTAATTAAAAAAAAAAACTTTCATGTATTTTGTCCTGAAAAGTTTAGTTATGCATGGGCAATGTAATTTGTGAACCTGAACAAGATGCGTATGTAACTGCGAACGCCAAGCGCAAACTGTTCTATGATCGATAGGGACCTGTTAAGGACGTTTACAGCTATAATACCGCGAAGACGGTATTATACATAATGGGAGCACGAAGAGCGAGCTAAAACTTTTTGACAAAGGTGACCCAATAAATAGTCATTCTAAGCACCATTTGTAATCATAATTAAATGGGATAGGTATGTAACTAAACAATAATGCGAGCGCGAAGCGCGAGAGGGATAAAATTGAGATTTTTGACCTAAAAGCGGGACACTCTATTCATATTATGTAAATCATGAATACATGGTTAATTGGGTATCATTAAATGTGATCATGAAGCGTGAACAGACAATGATATTCTGATCTAAAACTGGATAATTTAAGCACATCTTAAATAAAGAACATGCAGGCTATCGCGCATGTTTTGGATTTAGACCTAGAATCTGGACATTCTTTATTACATTTACTTAATTATGAAGATTAATAATGCAAGCACAAGCTGAAAAAATTGATCTGATATAGTTTGTTATTATTTCAACAAAGGACCGGTATATTCTAAGGACATTTTGTCATCATATTATGAATACCTTCCTATTATTCCTAAGCTTGTGGATATTCTGTTCTGAAAAGACCCAATTTAGTTATTAGAAATTCATGAAAATGTTATTTTCTTATTTGTTAATCTAATATGCGTAATGACAGCGTGGAAGTTGTTAAGGCTTCAAAACTTGATATTTTAAGCTCCATATCAGCCTATTAAGCAAGATATGAATATTATCGAACAGGCAATTCTGGCGCGAATCGCAAGCCAAAATTTTGTATAGTAACATAAAAGATTTGTGTGTGTGTTTTTGCAAGTCTTCCCTCACATTATTTTATTCACTCGTCTTGCTCCTCTTATTTTCCTCTTTTTCCCCTTCTGTCTTTCTCCTTCTTTTCCTTTTTTCTTTTCTTCTTTCTCCTTTTTTCAGGGGTCACCTTGGTGGCACACCAAATCTCAGGCCGGGGGTACGTGCCCCCAAGTCTCCCCCCGTAGCGACGCCAAATGACGACACCCCCTTCGAGTATTCGTGATGCGAAGTTCTCATAATGTTCGTGCAAGTGTACCGTTGAAAAAATGATAAGGGGATAATCTGTTCTGCAGCCAAAATATCATGCAAATAAAATACAAATAAAACATCTCAGACCGAAAAATTTTTTTGTCTTTGTTATTGTTGTTGAGTTGTTCCAAGAATCAGTTACGAGGTTCGATCCAGTGTGAATTGGGAGTGTGTGTGTGGCGGTGGGGGGGTGAATGGGTGAACGGATCCAGGGGGTGCGCAGGGTGCGCGCCCCCCCCCCCCTAATATTTGAGTGGCGCCGAAGGCGCCGCTCAAAATAAAAAATAAAAGAAAAGTAAAAGAAAGAAACGGCGCCGCTTGAAAAAAAATAAAGGAAAGAAAAGAAAAGGCGCCGCTTAGAATAAATTATACACTGATATAACATTAGCAACAGTAAAGGAAAGACTATCCCCAGCAAAGCGCAATCATATCATCTTCCTTATGTTTATTTTTAACTACCTTTTTCCCAACAACTTCGCCGGTAGCAGTGCCCTGCCTGCATATAACTGGCGCCAATCAAGAATAATCAGCGCCACCTTAATCTAAATCGGCGGCGGACAAGAATAATCAGCGCAATTTTGTTAATAAATCGGCGCCAGTCGAGAACAATCGGCACTGCCAGAGTCTTAACCGGCGCCGATCAAGGATAATTAGCGCCACCTAAATCTAAATCGACGCTGGACAATAATAATCGGCGCCATCTGGTTATAAATCGGCGCCGGTAAAGAAAATCGGCGCCGGCTGCCTGAGTTCTTAGCCGGCGCCGATTAAGGATAATCAGCGCTACCAATATCTAAATCGGGGCTGGTCAAGAATAATCAGCACCACCTGGTTAAAAATCGGCGCCAGTCAAGAATAATCGGCGCCTCCTGGTTTTGAATCGGCGCCAGTCGATTATGAATTGCCGCTGCCTGAATCTTACGTGACGTCCGTAAAAATAATCAGCACTTCTTGTTTAAATCGGCGCCGGTCAAGACAAATCGGCGCTGCCTTTGTCTTAACCAGCGCCACCTAAATTTAAATCGGCGCCGGTCAAGAATGATCAGCAGCCCTGATTCCAATAAATTGGCGCCGGTAGAATAATGAAGAATGGCCGATTGCCAACCAAATCTAGATCGGCGCCGGTCAAGAATGATCAGCGGCACCTAGTTCTACATTTTATTGTTGAATGGTCATAACGAATAACAAAGCTTATCGCATGCCCTTACAGAGTGGACTGGTTCGGGACAGTTGCCCACAGATGTCATGAAATCTTTAATTTGTTATTCAAAAAATCACAGAATCATACAAAAGTGTAGAGCAAATCCTTTAATTTTGATATTATTTTCCAATGCTTTAGTAAGAAAACGTCAGTCACCTTTCTCCTTTACACATCCCACATTGTGCCACCTCTTTGGCCTTTAGGCCCCCATCTCACTAGGATGGCGATCATGGCGACCATGGCGACCATGGCGATCTGTCTAAATCCCGCAAAGCGTAGCAGAATCGTCCTCGAATTCTATTTTTAGCATGCGAGGCGATTGCACTAAAACTTCACTGCGACGGACCTGCGCTGAAGGCGATGGTAATACGCTGGTAGTACGACGCTGCCACTCTCTTGCCACGATTTGAGGCAGATGTGATGCGCTGCTTCTGCGATCAAAGCGACCGTACAACGAGGCCCATACGCTAATTAGGACCTCGGTACGGTGGTGCTACGAATGGAACGATTGTGTTACGTTCATGATGGGCTCTTGAAACGATTTCAAGCAATCGGTATATTGATCGCGGCACATGAGACACATTTTTCAGTCGATTGCCAACCTCCGACCAAGATGGATGTCCAGAATTTGGTTGGACTTATACATCTTAACATTATACAACAACTTCAGTTAGAAGTTGAATACGAGGACCTGATACGAGGACAGTAGAAGGAGGAGGCCAAAAAGATACCGGGTCCGATCCTGGCTGTCACTTAAGTCATAATATACAATATATATTAAAATTTCACTCAAAAGATGTCGATGAGCCTAATAGTTAATATGAGGGATGCATCCAGAAATTCATAAAAGAGCATAAAAATGTTTTATATTTTGTTAATTTTTTTCCCAAAAAGTTTGTCACTCAAAATTGTTAGGTAAATTCCTTTCAAATTTGCTTTCAAGAAGTAGTCTACTGATGTGAGAGCACTCATTAGGGGAGGGGGGGGGGGCACAATGCCAGAATCCCCATAAAGTGTGCTTTCCCAATCAATACATTAGTGATCGAATCATTAAAATTTTAATATTGTTTACTGTCACTGTAGTTAGAATTCATTCTATTTTTAAAACATATTCAATTTATATATTTTTGCGGAGGTAACCCATTTCGTCATCAAGACATGCGAGCGTCTTTTTTTTCTCTCTTTCAAGCTGGCTCAGCAGTTAGATTTTCATCCTCCTACTATACCTCCTCCTCCTCCTCTTCCTCCTCCTCCTCTACCACCACCATAACCTCTTGTTCGCTCCCTCTTGGACCGCCGGCATAACAGATTGGGCAGCTTCCCTTTTTGGTCCTTTTTCTGGGAAGTATATTTGAAAACGTCGTGGTGTCGCCTCGTAATCTGTTGAAAATGTGATAATCCGCTACCATCGGCACGTTGTTTCATAGCAGCGCAGACGGTCGCTGCTCAATCGCTGGCCAGTCATCAGCGGCGCAGCAAAAGCGCAACGCGAATGCCTGCAGCGGGCTGAGAACGTGTGCCACATGCCACCCAAAGGGAAAGCGTCGTGGTGGAAACGGTGTGAAGCGTGTCGAGCGCAAGGCAGTCGCCTCGTAAACGGAAGCAGCGTAGCAGAATTGTCTTGGGAACGGGCCTGAAAAACACGGGCGATTGGTGCCGCTTTTAATGCGCTTCTACT
Source organism: Lytechinus variegatus (assembly GCF_018143015.1). Lineage (NCBI taxonomy): Eukaryota > Metazoa > Echinodermata > Echinoidea > Temnopleuroida > Toxopneustidae > Lytechinus > Lytechinus variegatus. Next base: position 23,563,000 of record NC_054742.1, on the reverse strand, counting down.
ACGCTTTGTGCGTTGGAGCTTCGTTACAGCTACGAATATGCCGCTTGTAATACGCTCTTGACTCGATTATGATGCGCTTTAGCACCTCCGCGATCTCGCTACGTAAGTTTTGAACATGTTCAAAATTTTGTGGCGACCAGGAAGATGGTGGCGATCCTTGCCGCTTCAGAAAAGATCAAGGTACGACGGAGAAGATTGAAAAGATCAAGCCACGTTCAAGCTACGATATACCACGCTTTGTCGATTTTTGACGATCGCAGCGGAATCGCCATCTAGTGAGATGGGGGTATTAGTGTAAGATGAGACAGCTACTATAATGTGTTATAAAGGTGATTCGATATTTTAGTCAACTATGCTAAAACCCGTTGCTTATACCGGGAGTGTATAATTACGCAACCAGACGTATATTCGTTAGACCTTAAACCACAAATTATAATTTTCAATGTATAAATACAGTTTGTCAATACCTTTGTTTTAACTTTTAAATGTTTACGCCACAAAATTTGATTTATTTTCATCTTCCATGAAGTTAAAAGTTATTAATCTGATCACTCTGGAAGAAGTTTAAAACAAAGATAACGAACGATACCTGTAAAACTGGAGAACTATTTCAAAAGCTCTGTCTTGAAGGATCTCTTTCGGAATCAGGTCATAAGCATTATATCCAGTTTCATCAAATAATTAGATAGAAATTACTCATCATTACAAATTGCATTAGATTTAGTGAAAAGCATCACTATATATAATATATATAAATACCAAATTCTGTATATAGGCCTTTACATCATGTACATGAAATTTGAATGATGATATATAAACCTGGATTGGTGATGTATTCCAAATGATTCATGATGTAAAATCATTGTATATGCAGAGGCGTCGATCCTGGGGGGTGGGGGGCAATTGCCCCACCAATGAAAATATTGGGGGGGGCAAACATATCGTTTTGCCTTCCCCTATAATAATTCCGCATGTGCAAAAATACAATAAGATAGTAATGTTACACAGAAATCAGCAAGCGAGATTGAGCTACACAACTCGTTCTTTATTTAAAATCGTGCTCAAACTGTCCGCTTTTCAGATTGGAATATAAAAATTTTCAGCTCGCGCTTCGCGCTCGCATCATTTCTGTAACAAAACCCCATACTTTTCATGATTAAATAGGTGAATAGAATGTCCCGTATTCAGTTCTGAACCTCAAAAGAACTCCCGCTTCGATTTTCAATAATCTTTTGTTGGATATAATCTTGTTCTTTATTAAAAACGCCAAAGTTAAACTGTCATTTTTTTTTCAGATCGAAATATCAAAGTATTAAGCTCGCGCTTCACGCTCGCATCTATTTCTTTTTTTAGATACCCATCTTAATCGTTGGTACCAAAAATGCCTAGAATATCAAGCTTTCTGGTCAGAACATAAAGAAATTTCAGCTCGCCCTCGGCACTCGCATTATTATGTGTAGTCAGATATGTATCTTCCTCATGAGTTACTATACAAACAGTCCTAAACAGGCACCTTTTCCGGTCAGTATACTATAAAAAATTTCAGCTCGCGCTTCGCGCTCGCATTTATTTGTAGGTGAGATATGTGTCTCTATCTCATGTGTCATATAGATAAATATATATATATTTATGCATGTGTGTGTGCGTGCTTGTGTGTGTAAGGTTTGTTTGCTTTAGTGTGATCGAGCACCTTTGGAATGTTGATTCATTATTTTGCCCCCCCCCATCTGAAAAAAGGATCGACGCCCCTGTGTGTGTGTGTATATATATATATATATATATATATATATATATATATATATATATATATATATATATATATATATATATATATATATATATATATATATATATATATATATATATATATATATAGTAAAAAAAATAGTATCTCAATTAATATACAAAAGATATGGCCTCATCGCAATAAAAGGGTTAGTACATGAGATTTTGAAATTGCACATAACATGCATAATTTGTGTTACATTTGCTTGTTTCTTTCTTGAATAAGTCTTTCAATCTCTACATGTTTTAGAAAGATTATATGTTTAAATTGATGTATATTTTCTGTTATAATGAGATATGTATAAGTGGACTTCAGGGAATGGTTGTATACAGCAGGCAAATTCCCGATCAGCTTTTGTGAAAACACATTTTTCCTTAACATTTCATCAAAACTATGAAAAATGTGCAAATGTGAGATGTGCACCAAATACTTTTATAGCTCAGTCCGTTTACTCTATCGTTTTTATTTTTTTCAAAAATATGTTCGAGTCTTGCCCCCCGGAGATATTATCCTACATTTTGAAAAGAATATTTGACAGGTTCAGACTTTCAGAGGTTCAGGGATAGGGAGATTAAAATGATAGTGAAAATGAGAAGCTTAGGGAAATAGAGATATGAAATAAAAGATTTAAGGGACCGTAGCGAACATTTGAGAAGAAAGAAGGAAAAGGGAGGGAGAAATAAGGGAAGAGAGAGAGAGAGAGAACTAGAGGCCCAGGGCGCAGTCAAAATAATGCTGTACACCCTGATGAGTGACCAAATTATTTCCAAACACCCCCTTAACATTTTTTTTCTCTGTTTGCAAAATATCAACACCCAGAACAAGTTTTTCGTGGGCTTTGACACATTTTGGCCCCTACTGAAAGATGTCGCCAGAATGGGCCTATGACCCGGGAAAAACATACTCTAATCACGTTTGGTTAGTCTTAAAAAAACTTTGGAAAAAACATATACCCTAAATACGTTTAACCAAGTGGTTTGACCCCATGGTTAGTCGCGTGAATTTGAGTGTCCGAAAGTCCGAGTACACTCAGCTTCATATCAGGGAAGAGTCGTTTTCACGAGAGTAATATGGTATTTCAAGAATCCGGGCCATTATTACACCAAATTGATATCAGGATTATGAAATTACTTCCATCAATTTCATATAAATATTACAATAATTCACCATTTAACTGTTGCTGTTCATTTGAAATTGCCTATGTTCATAACTCTTGTTATATGACAAACGGTCCGAAACCACCTATAGTTTCGAGACACTGGCACTTTTGTTTTTCCATTGAAATGCCCCTAAATTATAAGGACAAAAAGTCGAAATTGATTGTCATCTCATAAATAGATTACCTACATGTTGATATTTGTGATTGGTATAATAGTTACATCTCATTTTTCTTCAGAACTTTGAGATCGAGCAGGCAGAACATGGCATGTTGCGTTGTAGAGACCCTTTTCATTTGAAACAATTAATGCAGTCTAAATAAAATTAATTTTGTTTTATAATTAATCATTTATAATTCATAATTACTTATTAATTTATAATTTCATAATTAATAAGTTTTGCCTACTGATTATTATGTAGGTACAGTTTGAGAAAGCAAAAATTTATTATTATCTAGTCCAGAATTGATTTGATTTGCAACAGGGTCTGCGTATATGTATTGTTTTGTTGTCTCTTCTACTCCTACTGTAACTATCAACTTCACTACAGTATCATAACTTCAAATAACGGAGGCTTCAAACTGATAATACATTTGATTTGGGTTCAGCCATTTACTGGATTCCATCTTTTTGCACTCTCTTGTATCTCGCCACAGGTGGCGCTATTCCATAACACGCAGAGTTATCACGTACATGTATACCAAATTAGGTTTTGAGTAAGTATAGCGGGAATTATTCATTACAGGTTGGACTGGCATTACTATTTTTCCCGAGGGGCGAAGCCCCGAGGGGAAAATAGCCACAGCCAAGGATAAATAATTCCCTCTATACTTTCGAAATAAAGGCCTATATCTGTTTTATATCCTAAACTTAATAACTGAATAAGGTAGAACAATAGTTCTACCTTATAGTTCATAGTATACCTTATACTTCATAGTATATAGTATATAAATAGTGTACAATCTATTGTACAATATACTGGATTATATGTACGACAAATATAAAATTATCCCGAGTGCAGGTTTATTTCACCGAGGCCGAAGGCCGAGGTGAAATAGGCTTGCACGAGGGATAATTTTATATTTGGAGTTCATATAGTCCAGTAATATTGTATGATAGAACGTTCACTATTTATTATAGTAAATAGATCCCTTAATCTAAGCCCCCCATCATGGATTTTGCCATCCAAAAATCGAAAGTTATATTGTACATATGTACAATATAACTTTTTGAAGGGAGGTCACGTGGTACAAATCCAGCCAATCACAGCTCGTATTTTACTACCACTATTTACTATTATACCTTATAGTACATAGTATATTCATCTACTAGTACCTTATAGAGCTACCTTATTCACGTAGTTCATCTTTTCCTATAATCTGACCTTAAAAATATATAACGCGCTGCAGCGCAGGCTGATCTACTTTTTCCGAAACCAAGTCATGCGCTTAGATCAGCGGAACGCGGATTTGTGCCTGCGCAGTCCCTTCACGGGACTTGCCCGGTATAGAGTCAACTCGCTGATCGGTGCGGGTGCGCCCGAGAAATTGCATGATCTGTGACGTCAATGATGGAATACTAGTAGTCGACTATTCAATCATTGACTTCACGGAATAGCACATTTTTTTCGGTGAGCGTTTCATTTTCGACATCATCGCAAAATAGTGAGAATATGTTTGGTCACATGATGCTATTTAAACCAATCAGCATGCAGGATTAAATTTATATAGGATATGATAAACTAACAGGCCTAGTATCGTCTGCTCCGTACGAGCATAGAGCTATTAACAGACGGAAACTAACCATTGGCGGCGGAAGCCAAAAATTTTAGGGGGATCGACCACCACAATTTCTTAAGCAAAAAAAAAATGAGGGGGGACACAGGCAAAAGACTTGACCTGCCCCCCCCCAAAAAAAAGGTCATCAGCTAAAAAATTAGGGGGGGGGGAAACGTACCCCCGCCCCCCCCCCCGTTTCGCCGCCTATGAAACTAATTACAGTATGCACGAATGACAACAATATTGACCAGTCTTTCAAAACCACCCCTTGAGTCGTCTGTTTTTGATACCCTTAAAACGGGTACACGCGTAGCCGCATGTGCATAGCAATTATTTAACTGGACCCAAGGGGAGGGGGAGGGATAAATAATTAAAGAAACTCATAAAGAACTTGATAGGAGGGCAAGAGATAAAATTTATGAACAGATATACAGTGGCGTATACCCTTAAAACGAGTACACGCGTGGCGGCGTCCAAAACTGGAAAAAAGGCCCCTTTAAACGCGTTTCTTTGGTCACGCATCATCGTGCATAGCAATAATTTGACTGGACCCACGGGGAGGGGGGGGGGTAAAATAAAAAAAACTGTAATATAAAGAACTTAATAGGAGGGCAAGAAATAAAATTTCTTAATTTATGGACAGCCTTGGCGTAACTGAGGCATGGGGGGTACTTACCCCCCCCCCATCGGCTGGCAAAAAAAAAACGGGGAAAGGGGAAAAAAGAAGGAGAAAGAAAGAGAAACGCACGGTGGGGAAGAAGAAATCATTGTTTCTTATATCATATTTGTTATGTTATATTATTATATTATGTTTCATCATTACATAAATATAAGAACTATATTTTTCATTATAATTTATGAAAGATTAGTGGCTTATAGGGCGTATGTAGAGGGTCTATGTGTTCATCATTCCTGGTGCTCGCATTGTCTGAGTAATGATATATATATATATATATCCTGTTGCAGTAAAACATCACATTTTCAAGTGGATACACCAAATAAATTTCCTCTTTCTTTTTTTCTTTCTTTCTCTCTCCCCTCTTTCTTTCTTTCTTTCTTTTCATTTATTTTTTTATCTAGAGTAGACTGTTTAATTCGATACAAAATACATTGAATTAAAAAAAGACTTAATTAAAATGCTTTTAGAAAAATATGAATTTATAACATGGCTCTGCATATACTAAGTCTAAAGTATACATGATATATGCAAAATATTGATTGCCATTGATTTTATTCGTCAATAATATTAGAAAATGGGTAGAATCCCTTGACAGGATAACCCGTGAAAGCCGAAAGGCTAATTTCCATTGGGTCCAATTGATAATGTAAAAACAAACTAAGAAAAGTACTAGAATATGGTAAAAAAGACATCCAGTTTGCAAAAACCTAAAGCAAACAATGATCTATTAATTTATATGAAACAAGATTATATTTTAACATACCCTATATCATTTACAAAAGACATTACAAATGAACATAAAAATCAAAACGAGAAAGGAAAAAAGCATAATGGTTAGTAAGAACTCTTCATCTGTAACCTTCAAAGGGCACTATAACGCCCCCTTTATGGACCCTTTCTACATTAGCTTTACGTTCTATCACTGGCGTACAGGGGGGTCCATTGGTTCAACACTGAAGGGGAAATAAAGAAAATAGGAGGCAACGTAATGAAATGAATGGAAAAAGTGAATTTGCTGAATTTATATAAAAATCTATCAAATAATTAGAATTTCATTTCAAAATGCCAATTCTTTTGCTCGCTTGCTTGCAACTTAAAAAAAAAATTCTGCCCGATATGCCATATCTGGCCCCTTAAATTTTTTTGCCTCATACATCACTGCCGGTTCATACCATGATTGTGGACCGGGAAATATTTGGCTCTTGCCCCCCCCCCCCCCCCGACCCCTAGCTGTTACGTCCCGGCCTGATTGCCCTCGTTTAAAGACTCGGAGTCAAACTGATTTTGGTGCGAGCATCATTGATGTTCCCCTCAAGTCCAGTCAATATTATATAAAATAATTGCTTCATGATGCAAGCCAAGTACGATATGATAATTTTGACTATGCCCCCCCCCTGTTATAACCAAATTGGGAGGGGCGAACCCATCCAAAACCCAATATTCATCTGTCCAATTCAATAACATGGCCAAGGGGGCTTACCCTGCTCTTTGTTTACAAAACAATTCTGACTGATGACATCCGGGATACGGAGAGTGATCTATGGTGCATAATTGCATGCATGCAGCTAGCTAGCTCAGTGCGCGTGCATGCACAGTACAGTGTGCAGTGTACGTGTGCAGTGCAGTGGATGGTGGATGTACATGTAGCCATATTGTACTCATGATAATGCGATATGCGTGATATACAACGTCTGACCTGCTGCCAAAATCGTGGAGCTACGGATTACATTCAGTTTGATTCGGTCGTCAAAGGCACAAAAATATGATGCAGATGGAGGGAGCTATCTGAGCAAGTGATATAAATAATTCAGCAGGGATCATATTTATCTTTCATTCTCAGTATTCAGGGTGTATACCGTACTGCCTACCTCTTCTCTGTTGAGAGAGCTAGAGAGAGTGAGACGCTGCACTGACGCTGAGCACTGCCGCAAATGCCAACTACGGTATGGAATGAGTACATTTTTGGCCTGATCCCGAGGATTGTATTGTGTACGGGCCGGGCAGACTGCACTTGAAATGTCGAATGCAAAATAATCGAGGAAGTGCGGAATCCTAGCAAGACGTCGTTAGCTAGCCAGCTTGCGTGTGGACTGTGGTGGACAATTTTCTTGGACCTGGTGGACTTTGTCCATTTTCATAATCTTACCTTATCGAGCAGTTAATAAACAGCTTTTCAACTCAAGTATGGCTAATTTGAACCATCTTGTTCTTGGTCATGGACTGTGTAAACTGTTCCTGTATTTTGCTGTTGCAGGTGAGTATCGCTGTCAACCCCCCCCCCCCCCGGTTAGCCAGGAGGTATCTAGAGAGTAAAAATCATTTCCTAACGTAAGGCACTCATTCAATGAACAAGGTTATAATATAACCTTGTTCTCAGTTATATCTCCATGTGTGGCAAATTAAGGGTGGCAATGTTTGGCTAAATTTCTCTTTTTGTTTGGAGCAAATGCTTGATTTTTTTACACTGACAGTTTCCATTACACCTGTTTTTCACATAACTTAACTCTTATTTAAATTTGATACTTGAAATCATTTTTTTCTTAATTAAAAATGGAGATCAAAAAATGAAAATTTTCTTGCTATATTACTTTCCACCAATAGAGGGCGTACACAAAAATATGCCCAAAATTCAAGTTTTTGAGCGCTCTGGTGAATACAAAAATTATTCTGAAGTTACTAATGAAAAATAAATTGCAACTGTACGGAAATTAGTAATTTTGGTCACAAAAGTGATATTTTAATGACGTTTTAAAGTGTGTGCTCTGGACAACATTGGCATACCATAGTCCTACCTGTAGATTCCCCACAGGCAGGGTGGTAGCAGTGAACAAGTGACGTAAGGTAGACAGCTGGCAGCCGTCTGTTTCGAGGAGTTTTTTAACATTTTTTTTTCATTTCTCCTCGTACACAGACGGCTCGCTATCGTGCAGCCACCATTAGGGGACTTGCAATGCAAAATCCCCCCGTCGGGGCTTTTCAAATTTTGTCTTTAATGAATAAAATTTTTGAAAATTATAGTGACCAGAGTGTAAATTTATATTCCCTTTTGGCATCAATTGCCAAAAAATGGAGAAAAATGAAGTTAAAAGGAACAAAAACAGTGACTTACCTCGGCTGTCGCGCAAATTCACTTCCCCGTTTTATCCGATCTTAAGTACATAAACATATGGCCATTGAGTCCCCTGTACAGATCGCGCTAGAACTTCGGTCTCTGTATTTGGTGAGTGAAGCCAACGAAGTTCAGCTGAACAACCAACAAAACAGAGACCGAAGCTTTTGGTCTAAACGTAAGGTTACTCTCAACGAAGCCAGGTCTTTCTATAATCTATTCATTTGTGTGTACCACAAAAAAACCTGAAACTTTCGCCCCTGAGATTTCTACTTTCTTTCTGAAAGATCTAGCCCTAAGTCATGTTATGGGATACAACTTCATTTCCGACATTTCTACGCTATGGATTTTATTTTTAAACAAAAATTCATAAAAAAAATGAGAAAAACATTATAAAAAGACGGAAGAGACTTACCCGATGTTTATGCCGCCATCTTGTTTTTTTGTTCTTCACCCACGATAGCGTCTGTATCGAGGAAGTCTAAAACCAAGGTTAAGTATGACTATATCATGGTGGATCTAGATCTGGTACAGTTACATAAAGTGAACTTTGTGAAATCATAATTAAAATCTAAGCTGAAATACGATCACACTGAAGATCGCCAACACAGATAGGCACACGTGGGACAGTATTATTATTGCTGGAATAAAGACCCGATGGAAGTGACCGAATCCGTGCTTATTTTGCTTATTTCTCAGCCATTACACAATTTCTTCCAGAATCCTTTGGCACATATTTTTTATTCATACAAACAGACACTTGGGTGGTCATTATATTAGATTCTGTAAAAAGACATTTTGAGATTGTTACCAGAACTGGAATTTATCTTTAACAAAAAGGTTAAAAATGAGAGGTTTCTTACCAGACGGATCTCGTGTAGATCCCTCGATCCATTTGTAAACAACAATATGCTTGACCTTTGAACCGCTTCGTTATGACATACCTTAAATGAGCGATGTTACAAATTGCCGTTTTGAAGAACAGTTTATAGATAAAAGTTATTATTTAAAGGACAAGTCCAACCCAACAAAAAAAAGAGAAAAATTCAACAAGCATAACACTGAAATTTCATCAAAATCGGATGTAAAATAAAGTTATGACATTTTAAAGTTTTGCTTCATTTCAAAAAACAGTTACATGTGCTCATCTCGGTGGGTATGCAAATGAGGGAACTGATGACATCACTCACTCACTATTTCTTTTGTATTTTATTATTTGAAAAATATGAAATATTTTGATTTTCTCGTCATTCAATATTTTCTGCTTCAGGTAAGGAGGTCCTAATCGAATTTGTAAAAATTGAAATATTGTATAATTCAAACAATAAAAAACAAAAGAAAAAGTGAGTGAGTGACATCATCGACTCTCTCATTTGGATGTACATGTAACAGGCTCGTTCATACATGTAGGATGGGGGGTCGGGTGTCCGGACACTTTATCTTTTTGAAGCCTTCTTTTTTGTCTGTGGATTACACTAAAAATATGAATTCATTACTTGTAATCATCGATTTTGTTCTTTATAATATTTCCTAACATTTTGTACTAAAAATTGATGAACTTCGCTTGTAAATTTTTCCAAACGACATTCTAAAATTGATCGTCCGGACACAACCCGTCCGGATACACAACAACTGGGTATATACATGTAACTATTTTGTTGAAAATAAGCGAAACTTTGAAATGTCATAATTTTCTTATTTGACATCCGATTTCGATGAAATTTTCATCTTGTCTGCTTTTTTTCTATTGATTCAAATCAACATTTTTCTGAGATGGACTTGACCTTTAACAAATAATAAAATTTAAAACTTAATTAGATATAATTGTTATAATAATAAATGTAGTATGAGTATATCCAGAGCATCATTTATCTGCTCTCCTTTTCCCTTACCTTTTCTCTTTCTTTTTTTCTTTCTTGCTTAATTGAGTTTCTTTTTTTCATTTGTATCTTTCTTCATTTTTTTCATTGTTATTTCTTTTATTCCTTTTTTCGTTTCTGCGCTTGTGACAGCAATAATTCTAGTGTTCGAAAAAATAAATAGTGAGCAAATATTGAGTGTCAGGTCGCTAGATCACTGAGCTTCTTAATATTATGCTTCACCGGAAACGGGTAGAAGCACATTTTATCCAGCTCTGTGGTCGCCACTGATCAGTGGTGGTTGCGCTACATGTACCAGTAGCTTTCTTTCATTCAGCGTTGCGGTATGTACATTGTACGTAGTAACGTAGGAGACTATAGGTCAGACAAGAAAAATGACAAATTCCCTGATGATTTTACACGATTTTGAAAATAATCTTACAATCAAGGACGATATTTCACCCATTGGACATTGGAATCAAGTTTAAGTAAAACCAAAATTTATGTTTGGGTCAAACACAAAAATTGGTAAGTCAAACTCTTTTACTTCTATCGTTACTAGTGATAATTGAGACTGGAAGCGGCACTTGCCTCAGAACAGTGAGTCCCACCCGTACTTTTCGCAGTAAGGCGGATGGTACGCGGCAATGGTGGCGCTGTACATGTATATGTGGATGATAGCGGTGCATGGAAACTTGATTATGAATAATTATTATTATAATATTTATAAATATTATAATCAAGGTTCAAACAATAATATTTAAATAAATTGTTCTTCAAAATGTCACTTTGTAACATCGCTTATCAAAGCTACGTCATAACAAAGCGGTGGGCAAAAATAATATTTCATTTAGACCTACATGAAGTAAAATGCTAAAAACAAACAAACAAAATGCTAAACAAAACATATCGGCCCGCATTGGGCGAAATTAGTACCCATGGGAGCTTGTACTTAAGTACATGTACTACCGTCCATGAATGAGGAAGGTAGTAAAATGTCATAAATTAAATAAATCCCCAGAAAACAACAGTTATTCCCGTCTACATGTACGTCTATGCAGGATTAGCGGGTGACATCATCACTCATCAGTCCCCTCATATGCATATCAGTATATCACTGATTTGTACATGTTTTCTGTAAATTGTTTTGTGAAAAATAATGCAAAACTTTAAAATGTCACAACTTCTTTTACATCTGATTTTGATGAAATTTTCAGTGTTTTCCTTGTTGGATTTTTCTCTTTTTATTCAAATCAACTTTTTGCTTTGGGTGGACTTGTCCTTAAAGAACATACTACCGGAACTTAAAATTAAACGCAATATGATTTACGATGTAAGTTAACTGAGGGGTATAATTCCATACAAAACACAATGGAAGGGAAAGAGGTGTTTTAGGAGGGACTCAAACAATTATACATGTAACAATCCCAGAAATTAAAATGTTTGTTTTTGTTGTGGTCAAGCAATTCCTCTATTGTACAGTACATCGATTCGATTAAGACATTAATGTAATACCTTCTAGTAGTAGTACATTGATAATGAATTCCTGCTTGACTCAGCACATTTAAGTCTAGGATAAATTTCCTAAATTACAAGTTAGGAAATGAACGTCTACTGTGTGTCTGCGGAGGACTCTTTACTGTCTGATGTGGAGCAAAGCTGGCAATAAACAGGTTACCTGCAGTAGTTGTATCATCTCAGTAGTTAGTCATCTCTTCACCAGATGGTACATGCAGAGTATTTCCATTCCTATAAAAGAGGATTAGAACACCAAATAATGGATCTAGTACAGACTTTGTACATGTAATTTGAGATATTTATTTTTTTATTTATTAGAACATATTTATTCATGTACAAAAGATCAGCATAAAATAGTTTTTCATCAATTACCTGATGAAAACATAAAGAACAACATAAATCATCATATACATGGAAATAAAGTCAGAAGTGAAAATAAAGATGAATTATTTTTTTTTAATTTCTCAGGGGTTATTGAACTGATTCCTCAGGAACTCTGGTCCTAGTGGAACAGTGATTGACATGATACTGTACCTATTAGTTTTGTCAAATAGAGATAGCATTGGTGCTTTTCCATTCTAGTAAATCCAAGGGTGAGCCACTGCACTGTACATGATGTAGGCATACATGTTCATAACTACTGATACATGTACATGTAAAGGGCCCAGAAAGTGATAATTCATGGGGAAATAAAATACATGTAATACAGAAATTGCCTGTCTCTCATGTGATCTTGTCAGGCTAATGCAATGATATTACAAAGGGTATGTTTATGCTTCCATTGCGAGGACAGGATCAGCGGTTTCAAACCTCGATTCAAAACGCCGATAATAAACGTGGTTGTGGGAGTGCTGTTTATGCTTAACTTTTCAGAGGCGAAATCACAATCTCCAGCTGGCTTCGCATCGTAATTTTTCATTGAGCAGGAAAGCGAGGTGAAAATGGGCGGGCCTTTTTCTGAAAGTTTTTTTCCCAGTGTTATTACTTGTATGTGGAGATAACATGTGACCATATGTAGCAATGCGACTGTATTTGCCCGCGGTTTTTCATCTCACCAGTTCTGTTTATACTTCCCCAGAAAGCCTGATTGTAGTCAAACGACGTTTGCAAACGCACCTTTTTGTGAGTTTACTATCAGTGTTTGAAACATTGTTTAAATGAAAGTAAGCATGGACACAACCGTGTTTTGGACTAATCACGTATGGAAACCCTGATTCTGGCCTGAAAAGTGGAAGCATAAACATGGCCCACTTGGGATGGCATGAAACTTTCAAGCTACATACGTGTACATGTACATGGAGCTATTTGGACATTGTGAAAATTTTACTTCCTACCAGGCTCACAATCCTGATTGACTGATGATTTGATTACTTAGATTCTAGAAGTTACATGTATGTATGTGACATACAGTATCTGACAGTGACTGACATTGGAAAATACATACATGTATGATGTGCATGTACCTACTTTGATCTCCCACAGTCTAGAAAGAACCCATGGAACCAATAGGGTCAATGATCATGTAATGTTATTCTTATCCTGCTAAAGCTCATCTTTTAAAAATAAACTATGCCCAATAGATTGGTATCTATAGGGCCGTCTGCACCATCCCGAGTTTTCAAATTAGCGCGCTATTTCTGAACCGGCAAATTATCCCGATCTGAAAAATCTCGAGATTGTTTTCAATGGAGACGCAATTATCGCGCTAGTTCGTAGGATTAATCTTGAGATTGCAATCCCAAGTCAACTCGGGTTTATTTGCAAAATAGCGCGCTATTTCACGAATTATCCCGCTAATTCGTAGGTGCAGACGCACTCAAGATTGGACTCCGGGTAATTTATTCATGACGTTAGTCCATAATGCAACTGGCGTTCCATTTCCGCCTTGGTCAAAACATAAACACATTGCGATCGTACCGAACGCATGTGAAAGTCAAACGCGAATAAAGGAGTACATGTATTTGATTGCATATCGCGGGAAGTTATTCAAAAGCGTGGGCTGTTGAAACTCCAATATCGAAAGTGCACATACTCAGAATATCGGGCTTGTTGCCTCGCCCGAGAAGGAATCTCTCTTCTTGCGATGGTTGAGACGGGGTTTTTTGAATCTCGAGATTAATCGCGAAGAGGGCCAATCGGGCTAAAATCTCGAGATTGAGCAAACTCGGGATGGTGCAGCACCGCCTTATAGCTTACTGATCACTCATTGCCATGAAATTTTATTCGCACTTATTACCCCTATAGATCTGAAAGAGGGGGTACTTGAAATCGAGTCTTAATTAGACATAAGTTCTTGGATTAGGGGGCACTGGGGCAGCCTTCTAATAATCTAATTGATACTTTCTCTGATATTTTTTTCTTGCACTAAAGCATTAATGAAGTCAGGCTCATTGCTTTCTCCTAGTCTTCTTATGGAGACCATTAATGTAAAGTACATCTACATGTATTGTCTTTTGGCAATTTGTATGCTTGTCAGTTTAAAATCTATTTTCATCTTCAACAATTACACATGCATGTATGTAGAAGTATATATATGTAGGGGGAAATACATGTTCATGTATAAAACAACAACAAAAATCTAACGGTGCAACAATCACTCATTAAAAATAAATTTTAATGGAATGAACATCTTGGTATTACTTGTTGAAAATTGGGAAATTCAGGAGAAACATTTCAAGAAAAAATTTGGGGAAATATTTAATCTTTCATAATCATTGAAAATCATTATCCCCCACCAATAAGAGGCAAGCTATTTTGAACAAAAGAGAACTTATCAAGATAATCATGAGAAAATATTTTTAGCAAAATTATTTGAAGACATTTCTTCCTCATAAAAGAAAAGTTTTAGGAGGATCGTCATATACAATTTGTTGTCAAACTTTAGCATACTTGTTGTTTTTAGAATGAAGAAACTTCAAATTTCGTTTCAAATTGTCAACTTAATTTGGATGTTTAGTTTCGACTTAGAAGCAACATACTGTATCAAATCCTAGTCAGGTACTGGACATGAAAATATACCCAGTTGTTGTATGTCCAGTTGGGTTGTTTATCCAGACAAGACTGTGATTTAAGGAACCTTTTGATCAATATTTCATAAAAGATTATAATAGATTGAAAGCACAGATGCCCACAGTTAATTTTGCTACTTAAAGGTCAATTCCACCCCAGAAAAATGTTGATTTGAATAAATAGAGAAAAATCTAACTAGTGTAATGCTGACAATTTCATCAAAATTGGATGTAAAATAAGAAAGTTATGACATTTCAATTATTTCACTTTTTTTCACAAAAAAGTGATATGCACAGTTCAGGGACATGCAAATGAGACAGTCAATGATGTCCCTTACTCTCTATTTCTTCTGTTTTTTTTATTGTTTTAATTATACAATATTTAATTTTTTACAGATTTGTCAATAAGGACAAACTTGACTGAGCCATGTAGTATTAAACAATGCTAATTCCACATGTTCAGGGAGGAATTAATTGTTTCACTTGACAAAATTATATTTCATATAATAAAATACAAAAGAAAATATTGAGTGGATGATTTCATCAATCTCCTCATTTAGATATAGACCAGGATGTGCATGTAACTATTTTGTGATATAAAGCAAAACTGTTATAACTTTCTTATTTTACATCTGACTTTGATGATAGTTTCAGTGAAGTATATTGCTTGTTGGATTTTTAAATTTTTATTCAAATCAGCTTCTGGTTTGGTGGACTTGTCCTTTAGTGCATGAATTTCTAGAAAACCCAGATAAAAAGATGTTTTTTTTTATAGGTCTGCTTGGTACCAGGTTCCATGATTGAGACGGTGGTCTTAATTGTGGAGTAATTGTAATGATCGTATCAGATCATGTCATACCCTCTTAACACTGGCCACAAACACAGCTACTGTACTGGGACTGTGCCAAGACTGCAACATGAATTCTTGGACCCATAATAAACTACCCAGGGATAAACTTGCCTTGCTATAACTCTGCAACAAACTACATGTACCGCTAGGCAAGCCATAATAATAGCAGCGGGACAGCCCTGCGACTGTCACGGTTTTCTTAGAACTGTGTGAAAGCGCACCGCTACAACAACGGGATAAACCATCTGTAAGTTTACTATAATGTGGGGGCGTCGTGGTCTAGTGGTTATGACTCCTGTCTTTCAATGTGAAGGACATTGGTTCAATTCCCCGCCCTCACATATTTGCGGTGTATCAGAGTCGGGTTACTACATGTAATGGCATCACAAGCCTACACATGTTCTGTTACAGAGGTACTGTAATAGAATCCCTTTCTGCAGTGTGAATGGGTACATGAAGTTTATCCTGGGACTGGATAACTTTTCTACTTTGAAAACATTTATAGTGGGTATACATGTACAGTATATAGCGGTGTCACCATCCTGTGACAGCACTGGGATAAATTTGAAAACCAGTGTGAAGAGGGTATCAGAACAATTTCGGCAACAGGATTGATAGTAGAAATTCAAGAAATGGTTCAAAAGTGTTTCGTAAAGGATTGCATCATTTCGCATGACATTAAGTGAGTACGAGGTATGAGTGTATAGGCATCGGACCCCTGATTCCTACAGGTATAGTAATGATCTCTTCTCTCATTTTGAAGGTAAGTGCTAAACTAAAGTTATGAGCACACTTACCTCAATTCTATATCTTTTAATACTGCCTTCTCTTCACATACATGTACATGTGTCAATGCTCGCAATTGAGCTTTGCCCGAAGCTGAGATCATTTATGATGCACATTGTTTTTTCCGATTGCAAGGCAGCACATCGTTTATTCGATCTTTAACATCATAAAGTGTGAACCTCTTGAAAGTCATTGTGCAGGGAAACATGTTGCGTCCCTTTCTGCTACCCTGTTTGACATCACCTTTTCTCCACACTGAAAATGAGAGGTTAATCTATTTTAATTAACACTGAAGTTTTTCCTGCACCTGATATTGTGCATATCTCCACCTTTCTTAACAAAGTTCAATGGGAAAGAGCTCTCCATGAATGGGGTATACATGTACAGTATATTTGTTTTTATGAGAGTAAAGAGATATACTCTGCTTTCCTATATTAAAAACGTCGGTGAAAGAAAACTGGGTCTGATAATTGAAACTAATAATCCAGAACGTAGTATGTGTAGTCTCCCTGTCTAGACTGAGTGTCCCTGCACTAAGGCAGCAGGCATATTAAGCTGTCAGGCAAGAGGCAACACACTTCCTGCGCTTCAGTTTACAATCCAATACCCAACTCATCAGGGTATAGTCTTTCCTGGAGACCTTACAAGCAAAAAGGAGTTTTGTAATTAAGTGTTAATCAAAATAGTCTACATGCACTTGCTGCTGTAATGTCAATTTAGCATAATTAAAGTAAGCCTGAATTATCTGAAAAATCACACACTTCATTACAGATCATAAAATGGAAGATTGTGGTAGTGAAGCTAAATTGTGATGAATACATCATTCAGCATTTGTAAATTCTGCTCGTGAAGTATATTAGCAGTGTTTAGTGCATGTTTTCCAAGGTTTGTCTTTATGAAAAATGACACTTTTCTCTCTTGTGTTTTTGTGCATACATGTATGTAATACCAAAGAACATTGAATGTGATGTTACACAGAGTGGCATTTTAGAATATATACATGTAGGAAACTAGGGTCTTTCCATCTGAAGCTAATTCTAGTTTTCATCTTGTGTAGTTTATATAAGTTTTTACTTTGTCAAATCAGGGAAGTGGGACTTTAGTTCACTCTGAACATTAATATAGACTAAGTGGTGTTCAATGTAGGCCTATGTACTGTATAAGACATAATGGGTAGGTGTACTGTATGTACATGTAGAGCCTTACAGGAAATTGTAAGTGGGCTAAATAGCAATTATTATGAATACTTTGGCGTGCATTCTATTCAAAATCATCACATGGTTCTTACCCACTATCTCACCCACTGGAGGTGAAAGTGAGACTTAGTGTGTATACTTCCATTTTTCAGGTCAAAATCATTTTTTAAAATGTTTTTACATGTAGTTCGATACATGGTTGCATCCTTTCTCAATTTCATTTAAACAACTTTTCAAAATGCTGAGTGTAAACTGACAAAAAAATGTTTTTACGATCATCTTTTCTCCAGAATCTCAGTTTATGGTGAAGTATAAACGACCGCAATCGTAATTAAGTTTAAATTACATGTAGATGTCATTTGGAAATATTTCCAGTGTAAATGAAAATCTGCATGTAAATACAGTTACATGGTAATGACCAACATGTTTCCTTTTTAGCTCATCCGGCCCGAAGGGCAAGATGAGCTTATGCCATGGCGTGGCATCCGTCGTCTGTTGTCCGTAGTCTGTCGTCCGTCCACAAGTTCAAAATGCTACTACAGTGTACTTCGCCATTTCAATACTGTTTGCTTTATATGATAGCACTATGTTGGGGATTCAAAACAGAATTCACAGAATTTTGAAATTCATTAGATATGCTAATTTATGCACATTTTTCAAATTCACAAAAAATGCTTCTTTATTTGTTGACTGATTTTGAATTTTTTGCTTCCATCTGATAGAGCTTCATGAGGTTCACCAAACTTCTACACAGAATTTTGAAATATTGACCAGAACAATTTTTATGCTAATTTATGCGAAATTAATTTATGCATATTTTTAAAAATTCACATTAAGTTCTTCTTCTTTAATTGTTGACCGATTTTGATTTTTTTCTTCCATTTGTAGAGCTTCATGAGGTTCACCAAACTTCTACACAGAATTCCGTAGAAAATTACTTAGGCTAATTTATGCATAATTTATTCAGAAATCACAGAAAATGCCTCTTTCTTTGTTGACAGATTTTGATATTTTTTCTTCCATCTGGTAGAACTTCATGAGGCCTACATGTACCAAACGTTTACACAGAATCATAAAATTTTCTGTAGAAAATTACATACATGTATATATGCTAATTTAGGCAAAATACATGTATATTCATGAATCACAGAAAATGCCTCTTCTTCTTTATTTGTTGACATATTTTGATCTTTTTTTCTTCCATCTGGTAGAGCTGCATGAGGTTCACCAAAAATTTTACACAAAATTTTTAAATTTTGTCTGGAAAATTATTTATTCTAATTTATGCAAAATTGTTCATAAATCACACAAATTTTTTTTTGTCTTCATTTGTTGACCAATTTCAATTTTGCTTGCTTTATATGATAGCTCGAGGTGGTGATACAAAATTTCAACATAGAATTTTGAAACTCATTAAATATGCTAATTTATTCAAAACTCACAAAAATTACTAATTTATTTGTTGATTGATTGATCTAAGAGCTACATTAGGTTCACCAAGGTTCTACACAGAGTTAGAAACTTTGACTAGATAATTATTAATACTTAATTCATGAAATTTATTCATAAATGTAGATCACAAAAAATGCTTCTATGTCATTTCTTCATCAATTTCAATTCTATATCCTCAATTTATGTCACCAGTATCATTCACTACAGTGTCAACTGGGCTGAAATTAAAATTGTGTTAAATTTTGGTGCGAGATGCAGGATGAGCTCCACATCATTGATGTGCTAGTTAATAAAAAATATAGTACTGTTGTTCATACTCTAATTTGTCATCACAATGAATGTTGAGGAATAAATCTAAATAAGCCTTTGCTGAGCCAGAAGCAAAAATATAAACTTGTAACTGATGTTGTATTCTAAATTCTAATGCGTAATTATATACTTTCTTATGTCATAATATTTATTATCCTCACCATGGTGGACATTCTATGGCTATCCCAAGGAAGTTAATGAAACAATGACTAAAAGATCGGATGTTGTTTGAAGTTGAATTAATGTTTGTCAACAACAAAAATATAACACTTGAAAGAAAAAAAATTGAGAAAGGGTGTACCCATTTTGACTTGGCTTTCCTGGCCAATGAAAATTATGGTGCATATAGCAAAGCCAGCTGATTGTGATTTTGCCTCTGAAAAATGAAGCATAAAAAGCACTCCTAGAACCATGTTCACGAGCGATCGGCGTTGTGAGATAGCATTCCAAAAATGTTGATGTTGTCTTTGCACTAGAAGCGCTGGAAACAATAGGGATTCAAATGGTGTCCGTCTGTCACAAATGTCTTATGATGCTGAACTTTGCAAGAGCTGGTCCAATGACAATCAAATTTGGGTGGTACAGCACAATGGGTACTATCATCTTGCATTGCTGTCTTGCTGTTAGAGGTAGCGTTGTTATAGGCCAATAAATTCGCAGCATACACAGATTTCCAGAGCACCCGAAGGCTTAGTTCAGATTTAAGAACTGGGGTAGCCCAAAAATACACTAAAATGAAAAAAAAAAACTGATTTTGTTCAGAGTTCACGATCTTATTGTTTTTGCAAATTTAGTATGATATCTTCAAAAATCAAAATGCAATAAAAAAGGAAATATTCACTATCAAACTGATGGAGGGATCTCGTGCATTCCAGCCGGCTTGGGGCCGCTCAGCTACATGTACATGTAGCAGTGCAGAGCGGCTTAACCAGTTATTGCTCAGCAATTATTTTGCGGATGATTTCCAGATTTTATGCTGCCCCCGAAAGCAAGATTTTGGGCGATTTCTGGGGCAAATTCACCCGCCAACCCGTGTATTTTTTCCCTGCAAGGATATGATTTGGATTGTGAGATGATCATAGCATTGTACAATGTAGGCAACATACACTCTACAGTACATGTAGATGGCTCTTTGACTCTCTATGAATAATGTTGCTCTGTCATTGTAACGATCATCTTCATTTAGGCCTACATGTATATATGTGTGTTTCAGTAGAGTACATGTAGGAGTCAAATTACCACTGGACTGTACCATGTAAAGTTTAGTCATTGTACATTCAAAAAGTGGAATTGGCCGATGATGCAGACAGTGGAAGTATTTTGACTGATGATTGGGGCCTCTTTCCTGCCAGACAGTTCCTCTTATTCATCATGCAGTAAGTCTGTATACCGGGTATTCAAAGAAGTCTTAAAGGGGAATGCAAGTCCCGAACCATGGGGAAATGGAAGTGCACAATTTGCAAAAGGCTTACATGTATTTACTTTATAAAAACAATAATCTGTCCACTATAATGCAAACCTGTCAGACTAGTGTAATAAAAATTTTGACATTAGGTCTAGCCTAGGAAATCCAACTGAACTCTAGATCATAATTTTACTTTGGGTTTTCGTCATTTTCTATAACCCTCTGTGTAAGTCCTAGACAGATATTAAAGGGCAAGTCCACCCCAGAAAAAAGTAGATTTGAAACAATAGAGAAAAATCAGACAAGAATAATGCTGAAAATTTCATCAAAATTGGATGTAAAATAAGAAAGTTATGCTATTTTTAAGTTTCGCTTATTTTTCACAAAACAGTTATCTGCACAACTCAGTGATATGCAAATGAGAGAGTTGGTGATGTCACTCACTATTTCTTTTGTTTTTTATTGTTTAACTTATACAATATTCCAATTTTCACAGATTTGACAGTAAGAACCATCTTGGTTGAACCATAAAATGTTAAAACAATGGTAATTGCACATGCTCATGGAGAAATAAAACTTTGTTTATCATGACAATGAGGAGAAAATTAAAATATATCTTATTTCATATAATAAAATACAAAAGAAATAGTGAGTGGGTGATGTCATCAGTCCCTCATTTGCATACTGACCAGGATGTGCATATTTGTGAAAAATAAGAGAAACTTTAAAAAGTCATAACTTTCTTATTTTACATCCAATTTTGATGAAATTTTCAGTGTTATCCTTGTTTGATTTTTATTTTTTTATTCAAATAAACTTTTTGTTGGGGTGGACTTGTCCGTTAAGGTTGTAGCAGGCATAGTGGAGCAGTGCTATAACTGACCCATTTTATTTTGTGATGACCTGGAGATAGCTGTAAGCCTAGGGTAAACAAGAGTTTACCTGAAACCGCTGAGAAAGCATGGCATTAAAACTGTAATAAGTTGTGAAAAATGAATTTGAGTGATATTTACGGTTTTTAAGAAGAATAGTTTCTTCCTTGACATTCAACTGATTGTTTGTTGAGTAAAAATACATAAAACCTTTAAAAACGGAACTAATGCAAGACTGCAATGTACATGTATATAGGGACAGTGATTTTCCGCGATTGCGGAAAACGGACGTAATTCACGGAAATGGCCTTTTGAAACGGAAAGTTGCATTTCAAACGGAAAATCACGGAAAACATATTTTTCCTCAGAATACACAGAACAGCAACATAAATTACTCCAAAATCTCATCAAAATGCGAATATTTAATGGCCACAAAACCTCACAAAACATGATCTCACTTCACCACAATCACAACAAAATCACATTGTGACTGCTCTTCATTCCTTTACACCCGTTACTGATCGTACCCCTAGCCCCGGTCCTTCCCGGCCGCTCTGGCAGGGTACGGTCGATCGGCCGTATCATTCACATGCAGGTCACGTTTTGCTGCCCTCTACGTTTGAAAATGTACAGCACGATCTTGAAATCCAAAATGGCGGAGAGATTGAAATCGTTGACTGCTCGAAACGATATCCAAAAACCCCTAAAATTATATATAAAAGTTCATTCCACAGTGAAATAATGCTAAAAATGTGAAAGGTGAGGATGCATTCATGTTAAATATGTGTGTCAAAATATTTTTGTGCCCGCATAGATCCGATTAGAGCGGATTCTACTGCGTTGTTGGTACGGTGACAGATACAAATTTCGACCAGCACGAGCGTTAACTTGTATTATTGCTACTGGATGGGTAAACGGAATTGTCACTTTTCCGTGTGTACAAAGTCTATGGGGAATCGGAATTTCCGTTTTCTGACATGCCGAAACGGAAATTAAGGTTTTCTGAAACGGAAAAGGCATTTTTTGAAACGGAAAATCACTGTCCCTATGTATAGGCGATGGCTGCTTCACAGTCACGTTGCGTACATGTAGTCTTCCGCATGGTAAATTTCCAATTCGTCCACTGCCAACTTGTCCACTCACCACATGGTCTACCTTCATTTAGTCTAATGGCAGTCCATCCATCCATCAACATTTCGTCTAATAACCATTTGGTCCATTCATCACTTTGTCCAATGACTATTGGTTAATGACCATTTGGTCTTATTACCAGTTGGTCTAATTCTCGTTTTGTTTTCATTCATTTTGCCGAAATAACACTTCATATAATTAGACCAAATTGTATATGGACTAAATGGCTATTTAGCTGGTTAGTAGTTGAAATGCAGAGCTATTAAGTCTCACGCATTGTGTGTGAGACTCACCCATTTTTCTCACGCATCGGGACCCGACAGAAAAAAAGAGAAAAAGTAGCATTATTTGCTAGATTATACGCACTGGCCAACCGCCTTCGCATGCCGTCGCGTCTACCCCGGCACGCGAGACGAATCGAGAGTGCAGTTAGCACACAGCTAGTACGTGAGATACGATGAATCGCGTGCGTGCATCGCATGGTTTTGTAGTATGGATTGATATCATGATGAAGCCCATATTACGCGCGCGTGCACGCACGCAAGCCTTTTCAAAACGTACAAGTGTAAGTACTGGCTGAGACGCTGAGTCATGAAAATCTCACGCATAACATTTTTTTGAACTTGGCATCTCTGGAAATGGTGAGTGGACGAAATGACAATTAGACCATGTAGATATTGGACGAACTGATGCTTATGGTAGACCAAATGATAGTAGACAAGTTGGCAATTTGACGAATTGGCAGTGGACCAAATGAAAATTTATAAACCTCCCGCCTCCGGTCTATTTCTGATGTTTTGCGTAAGAGCATCAGACTTGTAACTTTTAGGCCAGGACTAAGCAGCCTCAGTCTAGATTATAGGCTACTGTCGATGATGCGATTACTGAAATTTACTTTTGCGCGAAAAACATTACGTGCAAATAAAATGGGCTGAAAATCTATAGTGCTCTCTTTGGTCCTGTCCTTTCATCACCATGTAGGCCTATCATTTACATATCTATCCACTTATCTTTAGTTCTAGTGTACATGTTTCCTAAACCTCTTCCTTCCCAAGCTGTTATATTAGAACTACTGTGAAAGAAAGACATCTATTCAAATTATTGACACTGCGCCTACATGTAATGTATAATGCTTTACTCTTGCACATCCTGTATTTTTCCCTTTGGTCTGTATGTTTGTGGAAGAATACAAAATAAGTGTTCCGGTTTGTTTATGATGCCTTGCATATCTCTCTCTTTCAGAGTCTTTCTTGCCATCAAGGCATTTCAATAGGGATAACCATGCATTTTATGCAGTGGGCCTCAATGAGCGCAAACTGTTCTACACAGTAGCCTTGTAGAATTAAATCTGAATTATTCTATTTACCCCTACTGAGAAGCAGTGCTTGGGCTTTTGAGCTTGCTGTCTTAAAAAAAAAAAAGCATACACACATTACCCCGCACACAAAAGCCCATGCAAGTTGCATTCAGTTGCACGCATGTCAACTTGCACAGCTCCTGCTGTACAACAGTCAGCAGCCAGAGAAAGCACACATTATGCATGCAGCCTCATTTATTATGAATGCTGTAATGCAGGCAATGTGTAATGGCCAGTTCTCTTATCGGGTAGTTATGTTATTTTGCATCTGAATGTTCATGTCCGTGCTGTAAGCTGGCCCTCCCGGTTTAAAAGCCTGTCAAAAGCTTTGGCAAAGGGTCAGTTTAGAACTCGAGTATTATCAAACATTACAATATTACAGTTACAAAAGGGTAAAAGTCATTGAATGCATCTTTTGCCCATTAGACTTTAAATATGACATGTTTGTCATGATCTAGTAATGAAATGGAAGAGTGACTTTCACATTTTTTTAGGGGGGGGGGGGGATTTTCCATAACTAAAGATTATTTGGTTTACTTTGGTGTTGAGGCTTGAAGCTTCTGCTTATGTGTCCTTCATAATACTTGGTTTATAGATGGGGATTGTAGGGGTTGTACTTAGGATGTGATTTCCAGTGTTTCTCAAGTTAATTTTTAAAGCTGTTAATGGTTATACTTTAAAGTGATTGTTTAACATTGGTTTGAATTTTAAAAAATCTGAGCTAGAAGGTCACACTTGTCACTTGTGTCTAGGATATGTTACAAAAATGAAGCCCAGAAAAAATTGCGTTCGAAAATAATTATTTAGTGCTTCAAAAATTGAAATATGAAGTGACCGGAAACACCATCTTAATTTCAGTAGACGCCTATTTACAAAATTGGGCTTTCCCTTGTAGTTTTAGCTTTTCATTCTCAATAATGGTTGTTTTTAGGGTTTATTAGTTCTAATACATGCACTGATACACAAGTTTCATCTTGGTTTGAAAATTTTTAAATCGGCTGCTCACAAAGTTAAACAATACCTTTAAGGGTGCACAGTGAATTAGAGTATTGATGATGCTTGTAATTTTTGTTCTGATTTTGTTGAAAGCTGTCTGACTCTGACAGAAACTCAAAACATTCCCTCATCAGGGTCAATGGTCCTTATATTTTGTCTCCAGTGTCTCCCATGTGTGGGGGTCAATTTGATAGCAGTCTCAAAATAAATCATTCTGATATCCCCCCCTCATCTTGTGACCTTGCCTTGTGGAAGTTTATTTCATGATGCTGTCAGAGAGAGCAATGAGGAGAGCATAGAGGCTGTTCTCATGTAATACCCTTTCTAAAACTAGTTTTTGTCTCACCTGCATAGCAGAGTGAGACTATAGGCGCCGTTTTTCCGACGGCGGCGGTGGTGGCGGCGGCGTCAACATCAAATCTTAACCTGAGGTTAAGTTTTTGAAATTACATCATAACTTAGAAAGTATATGGACCTAGTTCATGAAACTTGGCCTTTAGATTAATCAAGTATTACTGAACATCCTATTAGAGTTTCATGTCACATGACCAAGGTCAAAGGTCATTTAGGGTCAATGAACTTAGACCATGTTGGGGGAATCAACATCAAAATCTTAACCTGAGGTTAAGTTTTTGAAATGTCATCATAACTTAGAAAATATATAGACCTAGTTCATTAAACTTGGACATAAGGTTAATCAAGTATCACCAAACATCCTGCATGAGTTTCACGTCACATGACTAAGGTCAAAGGTCATTTAGGGTCAATGAACTTTGGCCGATTTTGGGGTATCTGTTGAATTACAATCAAAACTTTAAAAGTTTTTGGATCTGATTCATGAAACTTGGACATAATAGTAATCAAGTACATGTATCACCAATCATCCTGCATGAGTTTCATGTCACATGATCAAGGTCAAAGGTCATTTAGGGTCAATAAACTTTGGCCGAATTGGGGGTATTTGTTGAATTACCATCATAACTTTGAAAGTATGTTGGTCTAGTTCATAAAACTTGGACATAAGAGTAATCAAGTATCACTGAACATCCTGTGTGCATTTTAGGTCACATGACCAAGGTCAAAGGTCAATGAACTTTGGCCATAATGGGGGTATCTGTTGAATTACCATCATAACTTCGCAAGTTTATTGATCTGACTTTTGAAACTTGGACATAAGAGTAATCAAGTATCACTGAATATCCTGTGCAAGTTTCAGGTCACATGATCAAGGTCAAAGGTGAGGTCAATGAACTTTGGCCACATTGGGGGGATTTGTTGAATTACCATCCTATCTCTGTAGGTTTATTGCCATTTCGTCCACTGCCATTTTGTCCACTACCCACATGGTCTAATATCATTTCGTCTACCATCAGTTGGTCCACTATCCACATGGTCCAATTACCATTTCGTCCAATCACCATTTCGTCTAATAGCCATTTCGTCTAATAGCCATTTCGTCTATTATCATTTGGTCTAATAGCCATTTGGTCTAATGGTATTTTTTTGCCAATTGGTCCAATAGCCACTTTGTCCACTATCATTACGTCTATTCCCATTTGGTCTAATAGCCAAATGGTCTAAAGGCAAATGGTCTAATAACCACTTGGTCTACTTTCATTTCGTCCATGTTCCATTTGGTCTAACTGCATTTGGTCTACTATCACTTGGTCTAAACTCATTTCGGCTAACAATCATTTGGTCTAATTGCCATTTGGTCTAATAGCCAATATGTCCAATTGCCATTTTGGCTAATCACCACTTCGTCTAATATTCATTTCGTCTAATACGCATACTGGTCTACTATGCTGCACTAGCGCCCTATACGACCCGAGTCAACTCTATTCGCGATTGTGGGCCTAATTAATTACCAATTCTCTTCGACTTCTTGATTTATTTTATCACTGTTGACTAGTGTTGTTCGTCATTGATTACTTTGCATTATGGAAGTGTTTTCCACCCAAAGGGGGAAGCAATGTGTGTCTTATCGAGGTTATACATACACGATACGGGCGAGGAAAAACGTCATTTTTCATGTCAGAATATCACAAATTTCGACCAGCGCTCGCATTGTTTATTTAGATGTGTATTATGTACAAATTTACAAAAAGTGATTAAAGTGCCCCGTTTTGAGGTCTGAATATAGGAAAATTTCAGCTCGCACTGTGATGTTGCATTTACAAAAGTAAAATATGTATCTTCAAGAATTCCTAAACGCAGTCCTTAAAACGCCCCTGTTTCATGTCAGTATATGGAAAATTCTCAGCTCGCGCTGCGCGCTTGCAATCCTCGCATTAGTTATTAATCTAGAGAAATGTTCAGGATTTCAAACAGTGTCAAGACTTACGATTTTATGTGTAAAATAATAGTGGGCCTACATGAAATAAAATGTTTATAAAAAAAAAAAAGATCAGCTCGCGCAAGCAAAAAAAAAAAAAAAACACGGAAAAAACCCTCTTCGATCCGCAGACAGGGAATATATAAATGAATGAACATTTTTCGAGCAACAGCCCCCCCCCCTGCCCCCATTAGCAAAAGCTAGATCCGCAAAAGGGATGTGTTATAATTATACCCGGCAGGCCTATATACTCGCGACCAAAAATCTACTCTAGTGATTTCAATACCCCCCCCCCTTCCTGTAAACTCCTGGATCCGCGCCTACGTAGTAGTAATTATTTTAATTATGTATATTATTTCTATTATGATTATCCTTATTATTATCATTTTTGTTAATATTAGTAATATGATCATCATAATTATTATTATTAGTAGTACTTGTGAATTTTATTATTATTATTAATATTATTTATTAGTATCATTATGATGATTATCATTCTTATTATTATATCCATTAATTGCTACTGCATGAGTATATCACAAACATTATACTCATCGTTATTGTCAATACTACTAGGACTACATTTATTTTAGGCGCAGGCGGGCTTCTATAGCGACGGGAAACGAACAAAAAGGGAGAGGATAGTACAGGGAAAGAAGATAGGACAGATCGGGAAGAGCTCTTTTTTGGGGGGTGGGGGTATATTGATCAATAATATTTCTTTAAAAGGCTATATTGTCTTTCATCTGTTTATCGTATTTTGATATCGGAATACAATATTCTTCTTTCTTTTTTTTAAATAAAAATTGAGCGACAAATTAAAATAAAAGGACCCTTTTCCATTTTCCCCATCTTAGTTCCCCCTTTTATATGGGTGTGTGTGCGTTTTAGGGGGGGGGGGGTGCCTGAATTGCTGTACCCACTGAATCGACCCTTGCGATAGTAGTTATCATCATAGTTTTTAGGGTTTTTTTAAAACTAATATCATCAATAATTTCAAGGTATTAAAGTCAGTTCGCTCCCCTCCTCGGATAAAGCAAATTATTTGTATTAGACGAAATGGCTATTGGACCGAATGGCTATCAGACTAAATGGCTATTGGACGATTTGGGAATTGGACGAAATGGTTAGTAGACGATTTGGTTGGTAGACGAACTGATTATTGGACCTAATGGTTGATGGACGAAATGACTATTAGACGAAATGGCAATTGGACGAGTTGATAAGTAGACGATGTGGATATTGGACCAACTGAAATTAGCCGACATGGCTATTGGACCAAATGAACGGTGGACGAACTGGTTAATGGACGATTTGGCATTAGACCAAATGGATTTAGACGAAATGGTTGGTAGACGAAATGGTTGTAGACGAATTGGCTATAGACTAACTGGCTATTAGACTTAATGGCTATTAGACGAAATGGTGATTGGACGAAGTGGGTGGTAGACGAAATGTTGATGGACGAAATGGCATTAGACGAAATGAATGTAGACCATGTGGTGAGTGGACGGGATGGCAGTAGACGATTGATGACCCATAGCATAACCCCTAACCCCACCACATTGTTTTCAACTTTGAAACAAAAAGTAGTTTTTTAGAGAGAAAAATATGAATTTCAGCCAAAAAAGTAAAAAAGAGTGTGAAATAGATAAGTGCTTTATAAACACACACGTCTTTAAATATAATAAAGACATGATAACAACATTAATAGTCCAGGTATGGATCTTCATTCTTGTCATAGTCTTTTATATGATGGATGCATAATAAATGTGTGGATACAAAATTATCGCCCTAAGTTCGGACTGGGGTAAGTTGAGCCAAACAGCATGGGGCAAGTTGAGCCATGGTAATTTCTATGGTAATGTATCTTAAAAAACAAACAAACCATAAAAATCGATTGAAATGCTGGCTGAAAGGAGCAAATTTACATGACTGCTCTTTTCCTTTTAAAGGATGTTAGTATTTATAGAGAATTAGCAAGTGAAAAGACTTTAAACCAACAATTGACATGCTGGTTCTCCCTCATACATTTTGTACATAGTTTTTGTGGCTCAACTTACCCCAGAAGGTGGCTCAAACTTACCCCATATAAGGGGCAAGTTGAGCCATTTGACATCGTTTTTTTCAAAGGTCACGATGACTTTCAGTGTGGGGATAGAAAGTTATATATAGGTGGAAAATATTTCAGAAGAATTAAATTTCAAGGCAAGGTACTGATTTCGACAAGATAATTAATCATATCAATTCTAACATGCAAAAAGCAAAAACTGTCACAACTTACCCAGCCTTCCCCTATTGGTCTAGTTCATAAAATGTGGAAAAAAGAGTAACCAAGTATCACTGAACATCTTGTGCGAGTTATAGTAGTTTTCAAAGTCAGCACTGCAGCTATGTTGAATCGCGTTATGCAGGTGAGACGGCCAGAGGCATTCCATTTGTTTAATACTGGAAACCGATTCAGGAAACCAGTTTGGAAGATCGCTTTGCTAGCGTTTCCACTTGATCACATGAAAGTGGTTTTCAAAATCACTTCATGTGAAGTGATTTTGTTGCTATGGAAATGCTCTCAGTGGTGTGACTTTTGTGCAAAATCCGAAACCGCAGCGTAGGCATTATACACCTGTCTTGTGGAGTAGCACGCTTAAAATGTGCGGAAATCGCTTCCCGAAGAATGGTTATGTCCTCACGCTAAAACCAGTTTAACGAGGCAAAGCGATTCTGAAAACTACATCGCAAGGTGGTTTTGTGAACCGGTTTGGATGATCGTTTCCAAGATCGCGTCGACTTTCTCACTACACATTAAACTAGTTTCGACTAAACTAGTTTTAGGAAGGTAGTGAGAACGGTGTCTAACTGGAAGGAGCAATGTGCTCCTATATTGTTTGTACTCAAAGAGCTTTCTGAAAGTTTCTAAGCTTTTTAACAGTCAATTACAACCCAGAAATAACAGTTCATTTTTATAATCAATATAGACATTCAAACAAACATTAATTTAATGCTGAAAAATTATTTTACAAATTTAATGGCATTTGAAAATTTTGTTTATTTTTCACAAAACATGCCATATATTCACAACTCAAGATTTTTTTATTTTTGAATCATACAATATTTCAATTTTTACAGATTTTGCAATGATGGCCCTCTTGATTTAACCACAACAAAATGTTTTAAAATTGATATTCAGGGAGGAATTGTGTAACTTTGTTTCACATGACAATGAGAAGAAAATTCAAATATTTCATATTTCAAATGGTAAAAATCAAAAGAAATAGTGAGTTAGTGATGTCATTGACTCTCATTGCATCCCACTGAGCTTTGCTTATGAATGTTCTGCAAAAATTTTGATGATTTTTTTCTTATTATTCAAATCAACTCATTGTTGGGGTGAATTTCCCTTTAGTATGGCAAAAAAGTAATTGTTTGGTTGGAGTAATATAGGTCATTGAAATATATGGAGTAATTAGATCAGTGTTTTTCTCTCAATATATGCATAAATCGTCCGTGATTTTATGAACCGGCACAAACCTAATTTTTGTTCAAATTTTCAAAATTGAGATTTTTGCTTATTCTGAAAGCGATGATTAACTTATAGAATGACCAAATTTCAGATAAAAATATGTATTATTTCATAAATAAAAGCATAGATATATTTCAGACGAAATGACACATAACCCTACTTTGAGTTTAGGAAGTGGCACAAACCATTCTTTCTGGATTGTAGCAGTCTCCAGAATGGCACACAGACGTCAATAACCTGACCCAGATGTTGGCGTATGCAGTGAATGAATTTACGAATTGGCAATGAACAATGCACATGGTATGCATGATTTTACGAAGTGCCCTAAACTCCATGTTTTTGGTAAAAATTAGCAGTTTCTGAAATGCATACCTGTGCTTCATTTCAAATATTGAAAGAATAGATTTGAATTGTGAATAAAATTTTACATATCATAAAAGGGTAGAATGTACTGTATGCTTTAAAATTGGTATAGATAATTACTCTGGTTTCTTTCAAAGTGCAAAGTTTTTAGCGTCAGATAAACATGTTTTGAGACCAGCCGAGATTTGTGCTATTTCATAAAATCATTGACGATAGGCTATATACCACTATTTACGCAGTTCCTCAGTCATGTACATGTATTTATACAAACATGAACTCATGAAAGACAGGTTCATTTTGCTATATCAACTGGTTACTCATACACTACAGGCTGAGACATCTCTCATGCTCCACCTCATACAGAATACAAGAGTGACGTACATAAAATAAAAATAAAAAATCACAGTGAATGTTCAATTTTGGACAATTTTGAGGAATTAGTAAAAAAAAAATTCTGTCCACACTCCACAACATGTCTGTGTTTTTAATTTGATCAAGTCAGCACAGTATGTGATATTGATACTAATGATCACAGTAAACATAAAAAAAAAGTAGGGTTGATTATATTTTTGGTTAGGTGGGTTACTCCCATTACAACAAATTTTGGGGGCCTATAAAGCTCTACACTCATAATATACTCAAGCGACACATGGGCTGGGCTCTTTTCAATGATTACACATGGTCATTGAAATTAGCAAGATTGATTGTTACATGTAAGGTGGTTTCAAACCGCCTCGATCACAAGAATCCCCGTTAAATTACGAGAACTTTTTTGGGCTAAAAAATACCCATTAATTATTCCCGAAGTTACGAGCATGCGCAGTATGGTCTGATAAGCAGGCAAGGCGCGAGATTCAAAATCACTAGCCCAGCAGCCACCCACGCCGCCGCGCCCAACGACACGTTGGGCTAAAAGTTCCCGTAATTTGCTTTCACATCGCCAAAAATACCTGCGACCTTGGAAAAATCCCCGCGAAAGTTCTCGTAATTTCGCCAAGTACCTACTATTTAGCGGGTATTTTCTTTCGGGGATATTACGTGTAGTTTGCTTTCACATTACCAAAATACCTGGTATTTTCTGATCGGGGTAAATTTCCCGATCAGAGAATACCTGGAACTGACGAACTTCGAGGCGGTCTGAAACCACCTGTAGATGTTGTTTTCAATTGCTCAGATTTTTATTTAAAAATAATTCCTGTTGATATGAAAGTGCTATTAAAACAAGGCACGAAGGCCTACATGTATCTCATATTATGTTTCTAATGTTAAACAAAATCTACTCTTTTTCAACCATAACGAGGAAATTGAAAACTAATGTTACGAAAACAGGAATTAGACCAATTGGTATTATTTTTCAATGTAGCTCTAAGTTTTATTTGGTATTATTTTTCAATGTAGCTGTAATTCATTTTATTTCAACAAATTTCCTGTAAAATATAGTATGAGACTTTAACTTAAATTGTGATACATATATTTTGTACACATTTGCATGTATAAAAAAGTTTATCTATTAAAAATGTTAAATATGAAATATTAATAGGGTACATTACTCCACTAACAGTAATTTAAATTTACATGTATGTGCTGTGCCATTATACATGCATGATTGTCTGATGTGTTACCATGAAGGTTTTTTTAAAACGTGTACATCCATGGTGATCCAGGGAAATCTTAATACATGTACTGTATACATGTACACGTACATGGAGCATAAAAGAGTCTTTGTGCTTTCTGAGGTCTGTTTCATAAAGACATATATAGTTTATGTTGATTTGCCATTTTATTGCTATTTTATTCATGAGTCCACTGTTCGAAGAGTGGACTCGTAATTCAAAGCAGTGTACTCATGAATAGAATAGCGTACTTAACCATGGCAACAGACGTCAGTTTGGCACACTGTGACAAAAGTGCGCATGAGCATTGGACATTTCCTACATATGGTAAATAAGCGTAATTTATACAGGAAACTGCAAAGAAATGTGACATACATGTTAAGTGCTCTGTTAAGTCTTTTCACTTACATGTACCCACTTTATGTCACACCTCCCTGGTCTATTTGTAAATGTAGTTTATTGTAGCCAATCCATATTGGATTTGTTGTAAAAGTAGGATAATCTGAAAACTAGTAAAATGTAGTACTTACATGTACATGTAGGCCTAAGTGTTAATGTATCAACTGTGTAGCCAGGATTTCATTTTGGAGGGGGCGGTAAATGCACGCGAAGCGTGCCAACACTTACAGAGCACGCGAAGCGCGCTCCCCAGGGGAAGGGTGCAGCGAGGGGGAGTTCCCCCCCCTCCTTGCGAAGCCGAAGCTTTCGATCTTCCATCAAATTAAAATGAAAAGGAGCCATCTCTCTTGTCTCTAGTAGTAGTGCCAGCTCCAATTCAGTTGACTTTATTGTGATTTTGAACCTTGTATTCAAAAGTGATTGTAAATGCTCAAAAAGGGGTAAAAATGAAGGAATTAGAATACCGGTAATAATTACGAGCTTAAGAGCTTTATTAAGTATATTGGAAAAGGAAAGGGATCCTTTAAAAGCGTATATTCTCTAAGTTATTTTGAATGCTTCCCTCGGAAAGATCAGATTTGATTACAAATATGTATATAAATCGCGGACGTTTCATGAAATGCAGATATCTCTACCAAATCAGGTCTAATTCACTTGATTTTCTAATCAGATAGAGCTCAAAAATGTAGAAAATTATGTGATATGCTGAAATCATATATAAAAAGGATGATGTATAATTTCTTTGACTCATCCTGAAACGCTTATTTTAAATGATGAAGAAAATGAAGTGTCATTTAAAATTTCAAACTGAGGGCGCAAAACGAGACAGGAGATGAATGTGCAGGGAAATGACATGAAGTTTCATAGCATTCGATAGAAATATTGTACTTTTTTTTATTTACTACGAAGCAAATTCGATACCTTCCTCTTTAATTGAGGGCCTGTTTGCCCCCTAATTATGGCTGTTTAGTGATGAGCTTAACAGTGGAAGAAGTGGCCTATATGGAGGTGACAGCAGAAATTGATATGAAGATTTTACCCACCCGGGGCTGACCCGACCAGAAATGTGAAAATGTCGCATGATCAATTTGAAAAAACAAAAACAAAAAAACTTCGGCCTAACCTTACTCTAATTCAATGCCCTAATGCATACATTTGGACTATAGCTGGCAAGAAACACACTAGTCCTGCAGCCGAGTTGGAAAAACAGGGTTAGAGAAAGGGTGAGGGAAACAAATGAGAACTAAAATATTGTCATTTAAACGCGCAAAGCGCGGAAGCAAAAATTTATAAATATAAATTTAGAACGAAGGTGAAGCAGTTTCGTTAAGATACTTATTTTTTTGAGAAAAATACAAAAGAATAAAAAGAAAACCCAGAGCTACCTTTCTTCCCTTTGCTCTTCCCTTTCTTCTCTTTCTTTTCTTTTCTCTTCTTTTTTTCTTTTTTTTTGGGGGGGACTGCCCCACCGCTCCCCCCGTGGCTATGCGCCTGTGATGTATATATGGATGTACTGTACAGTCGTTTCATCACTGTTTACTTTACTGGTACATGTACATATACATGTATATATGTACATTGTAGGCCTACATTATAAATTACACTGAATGAGCAATTTATTTTATGGAGCACTTGAGGTCTCTATTGAGTAAATCTTGAATGACATGCCTCATTGATTGTCAACAAAGGTTGGTGCTGAAACATGCCTGCTTTTCATTTTGGTCTGGTCAGTGCTCAGTGGGGATCTGATAGAGCTGTTTCAAAGAATGTCAACAGAGTGTACAAATCAGACTTTCTAAAGAACTTTGTCATGAAAGGCTTTATTGTGTGAATAGTTTATGTACTATAGTGAATAGTCCTACTGAGAGTGAAAATCATGTAGACTTTTGTTATATCCATTTTCTCCCCTTCTTTTTCTTATACCCCTTTCATTCTGCGCTTTTCTCAGGTGAGCCATTGAAACGGCCAGTTTGAAAGCTCAACAGAAAATTTCACGAGGGAAATAAGTTTCTTTGATTACGTCAGAGGTCAAATTTTTCTTCCCGAAATCCCCAGAACCGAGATTCCACACGCTAGCTTAGCTGAATGTGGAAAGCCAAGCTATATAACTGATCCGATCAATCCATAGAGTTTGTTTTGCTTAAAATATTTCTAAAATATGTTTTTAACACCTGTTTGTGATAGGTAAGAAGTAATGTATACAATTTTCTTTTCATTCGTTCTGGGCCCCGTTTTTTTATCTTTGCAGTTTTTATTTGTCACAAAAACAATCAAAGTATACAAAACATATCGTTGCCCTTCAATCAAACAGAGCATTGATACAAACTGTGTATAAGTACATAAAACATATCCTAAATAAATTATGAACTCAGAATAGCAATGTGTACCCCAGTCCTGCCGACAGGATGACTCATTAACCAAAAAAGAAAAGAGGTACGGTAATACCCATTGGTCTACTGTCATCCTTGCGGCATCGCCGGGGTTAGTATAGCGCAACCCCCAAAATATATGACATTTTAATGTATTATTAATTAACATGACCGAAAGTATGACATAAGAAACACCACTACAACATGAACAGAAGATTAAACAAACTCACAAAAAGACGATTAACACAAAATACTAATCTACAGTGGTTACATTTTATGCAATTGAAAAATAATTGTTTGTTTTACCATTTTACATTGTGTTTATTGAATTCGTTTTTCTTTTTTGCAATAATTTCCTCGTAACTTTATAAGATAAAAGATAATAAATAAATTGTTTCAAACTAGGGAGAGTCTCTTGGTATTTACATCGCAAAATGAATTGTTTATCAAGTAAAATTAGAAAATTAAATGCTAAAGGTGGATTTACAATGTGAGCCATTCATTTGTAGGTTTTAAGTTATTCAAAATTTTGTAGTGTGTGATTTGAAGTCTGGTGTCAATAGTGATTCGTAATGGAAGAGTGAACAATTTGGAAGTCTGTTGCCTATCAATGTTGTAAAGTTGATTAAAACGAGTAAACACCTTGGAGGTTTCGGAGTTATGAATATTTTAAAAAGTGCGATAATATTCAAATGATATTTTAAAAAGTGCGTTGCATAAAAGTTACCGTAATGGTAACTTTCCCATTACATAGATTTGGTCCACTGAATCTATTGTTCTCTGGTTAAATAGGTAAACAGGTAGTCAAAGAATGTTGACTGGTACTGTAACTCGCACAGAATCCTTGATTTTGATTGGCTGTTGATCATCATTACCATGGTAGGTAGCAGACCAGACAAGGCTACCATCCATGCATTTATTGCCATATTATTTGCCTTTTTTCTAACCCCCTTCATCCCTATTTTTATCAGGACACTGATGAAATTATATAAAGGGTGGTCCTGGCTGGAGATATTTATATCTCAATACATACAGTAAAATTCACAGAGCAAAATGCTGAAAATTTGATCAAAGTTGGATATCAAATAACAAAGTTATTGAATTTCAAAGATTTGCATTATTCCGGTGAAACAGTTCAAGACATGTCTCATGAATATTCATCAGATGGGCTGATGATGTCATATCCCCACTTGTTCTTTTGTATTTTATTACAAGAAATAAGGTTTATCAAAAAAAATTGACCAAGAACTAAAACAATTGGATTGACAACTGATTAAGAGCATTACTTATTTATTACTTCAACTTATTTCATCATAAAGGAGACACATTTACACATGTATGAAAAATTATGATTTCGTGTAATAGCATGAGAAAAAGGAAAGTGGGGATATGACATCATCAGCCCACTAAATGAATATACATGACGATGTGCATATGATTGTTTTCACAAAATATTCATTAATTTTAAAATTCAATAACTTTATTATTTGTTATCCGATTTTGATGAAATCTTCAGCATTTTGCTCTGTGAATTTTACTCTTTATTTTCTTTTTAGATATGAATATCAGCCCAAACCATCCTTAAAGAGAAATGCCAGTAGTTGCAGTAAACACTGATTTCATGAGAAAGTCTGTAAAACCAGGTTTAATTGTCAGAATATCATCGAGGATCTAGATCTGGTACAGTTTCATAAACTGAACTTTGTGAAATCTTGAAATCTACGCTGAAAAAACGTTCACACTGAAGATCACCAACACAGATAGGCACACACGGGACAGTGTATAATTATTGCTGGAATAAAGACCCGACGGAAGTGACCAAATCCGCGCTTATTTTGCTTATTTCTCAGCAATTACACAATTTCTTCCAGAATCCTTTGGCACATATTTTTTATTCATACAAACAGACACTTGGGTGGTCATTATATTAGATTCTGTAAAAAGTCATTTTGAGATCGTTACCAAAACTGGAATTTATCTTAGTTTAAAGATACATGATAATGATCAAGATTACATGTGCACTGTATGCATATAAAAGCTTGGCACACACATGCTAAACATTGCATGTTGTAATATGTATGGTACATGTAGCTATTTTGAGCCAGAATTTATAAATGATATCAATTTCATTTTTAATATTTTAATGTCTTTTAAGAAATTGGTTTTGTTTTGGTTTGAAATGATCACTTTGATTTTTTTTGCTCTGTTTTACCCAAATAATATGGATTTCCTTTAGTTCTTTTCAAATATAAATTCATCACTGCACATTTTATTTTGAACCCTCTTTGTTCTGTTGGATTTTGTTCTCTAGTTATCGTCATTGACGGAGCGAGTGTGAATCTGCCTCTAGGTAGCACCCACTGCCACCTGTACAGCAGCCAAGCTTGTGAAAAAGATGGCACCAAGTGCGGCAATACAACTGAAGAGTGCGACAACAAGGAAGCAGAGGTACCGTCCTGCTACGTCCTTTGGAAGAATGAAACTTCCTTTGGTGGTGGTGTAGAGGTGAGTCAAACACCCTGGCTTAAGTGTTGTTAATGGTTGTACAATGCTCTTTTCATTTTGCAATAATTTCAATGTGGTCAATATCCTACATTGCATGTACAGGCACCTGGATTCGCATTCTTTAGTAATCCTACAGCAATATTTGTAAGACAAGATTATTCTCAAGTTTAAGGGGGCTAGAATAGGCATTTTTAAACTTGAAAAATCTGTTACATGGAAGTACTATCAATATTATTTTCTTTAAAAATTTTGTATTTAATATGCCAACTATCAATATTGTGCACTGTGGTCTACATGTATCTTCCACTTCTTGCCTGGTAAGGTTGCACTTTCTCACAAGCCTACATGTACCGTACTCATTAACTAGATTTTCAATCTGAGTTTCTTCGTCTTCTTCGAGCTTCCCTGCACTGCCTAATATTCTAGAGATATTTACAGTACAGGGACCCAGTAGGTGCAATTTACTGGGTGAAGAACCTTCTTTTGCATGAATAGTGTATTAGTTTTATCTTGCATGATACATTTAGCTTGGACTCTCCTGAATACAGAACCAAAATTAGCATCCTTTCCAGTGGACAGCAGGTTTTCTAGCTGCATTCACACGTCACCTTCACTGAATATTGCGATGAGGTACACTTTCACACACCCCTAGCATCATTTTTTGTAAGACGTGTTTCGGCATTGATGGGAATGGAACCAAAGCATATTGAGAGCATACAATCTTAAATCCAAAACAGGCACTCTTACCAACTGAACTACATGTACACAGACTCCATGTGTTTCAAAATGCTCGTTCTGCCTTTGAAAATGCACCACAAACATTCTTTATGTGCCATAATAACGAACACTAACTCTGCTCCCAACTTAGAAATAAACTCTCTAGTGGCATAATCCAATATTGTTTTTCTGTTTATGACAGGAATTTAAGAGTATTAATTGTCATCTCATGCTGGAGCATTTTTTTTAATCTACATGCAACACGCCTGTCTCCATTTTATTTATTTTTTTTTCCAAAGTCCCTGTCTCTTACTAAAAGACAATATTTCCTTTAATACAGTAATACCTCCGCGCATCTGTTATGCAGTTGTCTTGTGCAAGTACTGGTAGTTATAAAATATTTCAGGGAAACACTCTTCCTTTGATGTCTAGTTTTTGTCTCACCTGCGAAGCAGAGTGAGACTATAGGCGCCGCTTTTCCGATGGCGGCGGTGTCAACATCAAATCTTAACCTGAGGTTAAGTTTTTGAAATGACATCATAACTTAGAAAGTATATGGACCTAGTTAATAAAACTTGGCCATAAGGTTAATCAAGTATTACTGAACATCCTATTAGAGTTTCATGTCACATGACCCAGGTCAAAGGTCATTTAGGGTCAATGAACTTAGACCATGTTAGGGGAATCAACATCAAAATCTTAACCTGAGGTTAAGTTTTTGGAATGTCATCATAACTTTGAAAATATATGGACCTAGTTCATTAAACTTAGACATAATAGTAATTAAGTATCACTGAACATCCTGTGCAAGTTTCAGGTCACATGATCAAGGTCAAAGGTCGTTTAGGGTCAATGAACTTTGGCCGAATTGGGGGTATTTGTTGAATTACCATCATAACTTTGAAAGTATGTTAGTCTAGTTCATAAATCTTGGACATAAGAGTATATCTGTTGAATTACCATCATAACTTTGCAAGTTTATTGATCTGACTTTTGAAACTTGGACATAATGAATTACAATCAAAACTTTAAAAGTTTTTGGATCTGATTCATGAAACTTAGACATAATAGTAATTAAGTATCACTGAACATCCTGTGCAAGTTTCAGGTCACATGATCAAGGTCAAAGGTCGTTTAGGGTCAATGAACTTTGGCCGATTTGGGGGTATTTGTTGAATTACCATCATAACTTTGAAAGTATGTTAGTCTAGTTCATAAATCTTGGACATAAGAGTAATCAAGTATCACTGAACATCCTGTGCACATTTTAGGTCACATGACCAAGGTCAAAGGTCAATGAACTTTGGCTAAATGGGATATCTGTTGAATTACCATCATAACTTTGCAAGTTTATTGATCTGACTTTTGAAACTTGGACATAAGAGTAATCAAGTATCACTGAATATCCTGTGCAAGTTTCAGGTCACATGATCAAGGTCAAAGGTGAGGTCAATGAACTTTGGCCACATTGGGGGTATTTGTTGAATTACCATCCTACATGTATCTCTGTAAGTGTATTGGTCTAGTTCATAAAACGTGGAAATAAGAGTAACCAAGTATCACTGAACATCTTGTGCGAGGTATAGTAGTTTTCAAAGTCAGCACTGCTGCTATGTTGAATCATGTGATGCAGGTGAGACGGCCAGAGGCATTCCACTTGTATAGTCAAGCTCTTTCGTTCAAATGTAGTGTCTAGTTTGATATATGCTTTTATTGAGCTTTTTCCTTTGCTCTTGCCTCTAGTTTAGAAGACATGCTTACATTGAGCATCCATACAGATTTCCTATCAGTGGTCAATGGGACTATTTTTTTTTAGCAAACAAATATTTTATCAACTACTTTACTACATGTACATAAATGTATGTACATTGGCCTACATTATGACAAGTAATGACAATGTCATCACATCAGCAAACCATTTGATTTTTAGCTTTCTTAATGTGGAGTTACAATGCAAGGAGCATTATTAGTCATCTACAATATACCGTTACTACATGTATCAAAAACTCAAAATGAAATTTTATTTTAAATCCATCACACATGTATCATTGTGATAGATTTAACATTAAAATTTCATTATGAGTTCTACTTCCAAGTTGAAAGAAATCTGATATTGAGAATCTACTATAAATTAAAGATTATTAGATATTCCATTCATAGTGAGTTTTCA
Organism: Lytechinus variegatus; assembly: GCF_018143015.1. Taxonomy (NCBI): domain Eukaryota; kingdom Metazoa; phylum Echinodermata; class Echinoidea; order Temnopleuroida; family Toxopneustidae; genus Lytechinus; species Lytechinus variegatus. Next base: position 23,521,761 of record NC_054742.1, on the reverse strand, counting down.
CTGTGTTTTATTTGAAAATCAGATGGAATTAGAAAAAGATCATCTTGCTTTGCTATCAATTTACAGCTCATGAGTTTAATTTGAAACATGTTTCATTAAGAAATGATTTAAGAAATAAGGAACATTACAAAATCATTTGATTTTCAATGAGATACTATGCATTTGAAGCCTAACCATTATCTGAATTATATCAGAAGCTACATGTATACAAAGATCTGCTCCTTGTGTGCTGTAATGAGGCTTTACATGTACATGTAGGCTGGATACACCCACAGATTCTTGATAAGCTGCATGATTCACACCCGGATCCATTCAGCCATTTCACCTCAAGTCTGTTCTTGCAGGCAGGATACAGTCATCTATTAAGACACACATTTTTTTTTGTCAGGCCCTTGTGGGATATGAGATGCTATAGATCGTACTTCGCATCATCTCTTTCACTACCCGGTATTCTCCATGTTATTCATACATGTCCCTTTTTTCTCCACATCCCCCTTTCCTTTCTTTATAAGCTCATGTTAGTACTATACATGTACATGTAAACAATAATGAAAATAAATCTATTTTTTTTTCACTTTTGTCTTGGTATGAACATGCATGAACCATTATAAACTACATTTGTATCCATGTTTATAGTTTACTTTCTAGTTGCTACACTTCCATGTAACTAGGATGAGGTGAATACAAACTAGAATATATTATTGTCCCAAGCTGTTAGCTAAAAGTTTTTTTTATGTTTTCTGTAGTACCAGTAGAACCAGTAAATATATGTAATTCAAGCTGGATGCTTGTTTGCTCATCGGTACTTGTGATTTCAGGCTATTTATGTACATGTACACTGTGTAAAATATAATTCTGTGTAAATAATTGTGACTGTGTCATTTTATCAGTTTGTAATCTGTATAGACTGATGATTAAGTACAAACGGGTAATATTAGGAAAGTGACCAATGTCATGGGGGCAGTTGCACCTGCCAGAAATTTTGAAAATCTACATTTTTTATAATTTGCCAAAAGGATGCTAGAAATCCTTCAATTTTGCTTTTAAAAATAAATATACAAAAGCCTCACAATGGTAAGCTCGGTTGCTTCACTCTCTCACTTACAAATTTCTCCAAAATTCCCCCAGGAACAAAATAATGCATATGGCCTAGTGTGAAGGAGGGATGTATGAACATTATGGTCACAAGCCTTACAGCTTAACCCAGCCTGACCCATTGCAACATATTTCTTACTGAGTAATTCAATTGGACAGTTGAAATATGCATTTGTATTTTTGTCTGCATAATATCCTGAGCAGTGCTAGGTACCACCTTATATCTAGAAATACTTGATAGAGTATTGTCAGCTGTTGGTTAATATTACTATGGTCTTATTTTTAAAAATACTGAAATTTGATACCTTTAATATTGTTCATATGGATGGAGAAAAAAAGAGGAAGAAGAAAAAAAATCAAATTCATGCAGACACTTTTAAGATATCTGTGACAGAAATTATTGTTTCATCTGATCAGGACACTGCGATATTTGCTTGTTCCCTGCTCTTCAATAAAAAACATTTTCATCTTTGTTTTCCTTTACAGGTAATGATGCGAGGCTGTTGGCAGAACCAGGGTGATTGTCTTGATATGGACTACTGTATGAGTTCCAGTCCTGCTGACCAAAACCTTTTCTTCTGCTGTTGCATCGGGAGCCTGTGCAACATGAATTTTTCATTCCTCCCAACTCCAGAGCCTACTCCTACTGTTACACAAACAACAGTGACAGGTTAGTATTGCTTCCCATAGCCTTCAATTGTGAAATACCTTTATAACAAACTGTGAATTAAAACTCCTGATACAGTATCATGGACTGGTATTCTTAATAAAAATTATAGTTATATCATCATAGCAGTCTGAAATGAGGTATGCCACATAGTCTTGTTTTCTAAAAATACACAATCCTGGTTGGGAAATTTCATTTTTAATTGGGATCCTTTTTCAACCCACCTACAGTTTTGAACTCAGTGAGCTGTCCACATTTCCTGGACCAAACACTGCTGCCACTTCTGGTAGCAGCTCTGTCTGCCGCTACTGTACCATAGGTTGCATCAGTCCATTAAATTCAAAATCCAATTAAGCTCTACATGTATGTTTACTAGCGTTTTTAATGTTGCCAGCAGAAATTTGGAGAAAAAAATTCAACAAATGGATTTATATTAAAATAATTTGATTTTTTAGGGCATTAGAATTAATTCTTGTATATATTTTGGATTAGTGCATTGAAAATTTTCCAACTCTTTTTCATGACAATCCTCTGTTGTTGGTAATTCATTCCAATTACTTTCAAGTGAGCACTATAGAGTCAGCGATTGTGCAATGAATTGGCCTTTGAGACGAGGGTGGCTTATTAATAAACAAGGATCCACATTGCTATCTTATAAAACATATCATACAGTATGCCGCATTTTTGCCCAGGTATTAGAATAATTGCACACACTTTCAACAGTCCAAACCCCATCGGCTATGCCTTGAGTGTCTAGGAATTATAATCCAAAGGTACCTCTAGTATGTAATTCCAATTTAATTCCCTCAGTGATATTTATTGTGTACTATATTTCATTCATTACTTATATAAAGTTAGAAGATTTATCATTTTATGACAGGACCCAATATAGATCTGGAGAAGAAGAAGAAAAATGAAATGCTGACCAAAACCATCCTGTATTCCATTGTGCCAATCGTTGCCATCACTCTGGTAATCATCATGCTTTACTGGATGTGCAGACGACACCGTTACCATTCCCTGATAGCCATCCCAACCACAGAACCAACTCCATCACCAATGAACAGCCTACCTCCTATCCAGCTTCTAGAGATTAAAGCCAGGGGACGATTTGGTGCTGTCTGGAAGGCAACCTGTCTCAATGACATTGTTGCTGTCAAGGTGTTTCCTATACAGGATCGCAACTCCTGGGCAAATGAACGTGAGATCTACAACCTCCCTCACATGCGTCATGAGAATATCCTCAACTTCATAGCAACGGAAAAGCATGGGGAGGGTTTAGAGGTGGAGTACTGGCTCATCACAGAGTTCCACCATCATGGATCTCTTTGTGACTACCTCAAAGCCAATGTCATCAGCTGGAAGGAGCTGTGTGGTATTGCCCTCTCCATGGCCAAGGGCCTGGCTTTCTTGCATGAGGATATCCCAGCCACTACTGCTATACCTTTTGTCAAGCATTCAGTAGCTCACAGGGATTTCAAGAGTAAGAATGTGCTATTGAAGAACAACACAACAGCCTGCATTGCTGACTTTGGATTGGCCTGTGTCTTTGAAGCCGGCAAAAATCCAGGAGACACTCATGGACAGGTGAAAAGATGTTCTTTCATTAATGAAATCAATTTCATTTTGCTTGGCTGACATCAAATACTGTTGGTACTGCAGTTGGCAGATCACAAATTAATTTTGTGTTTGAAATTAATGTGATATGAATTGTTTGATAAACTTGAATATTGGAAACCTGAAAATGTATGTGATGTGTACAAGGGAAGTCTTGGGTTTGAGTTAAGTTTTTAATGTGCATATTTATCATCAGAGCAATTAGTGTGAATTGGAAGTGAAAGTCTTCATACTCTGTTTTTATGAGTTGCAACGAGTCATGTCAGATGAATAAAAATTAATTTAGGAATAGAGATTGTCTTATTCAAATTATGTTTTTTTTAAACTGAATAGGTTGGAACACGACGCTACATGGCCCCAGAGGTACTAGAAGGAGCCATCCAGTTCAAACGAGATGCTTTCCTACGTATTGACATGTATGCCTTTGGATTGGTTCTTTGGGAACTTGTCACAAGATGCACCATACAAGACGGTAAGTCACTTTTTCTCAGATATGTAGAGGAAAAGACTTAATGAGGAAGAGAGGGGATGGATAGAATACAGGGAGTTGAAGTGTGGGGAGATTGAAAGATTAAGGATTGGGTACTATACTACTATGATTATTTTTTATTGGTATTTTAGAGGAAAGGAATAATATGTAAGAATGAATAAAAAACACACAGGCACAGGTGAAGCCAAACAAATAATTTTTTTTAAATTTGTAATAATGGACATAAGTAATCATTTCAAGAATTGAATGTTTTGATTGATTGTGGTCTCTTTCAGGACCTGTTCCGGAGTATAGATTGCCCTTTGAAGAAGAGCTTGGGCAAGGCACATCACTAGAGGACATGCAAGAGTGGGTAGTGGTCAAGAGAAAGCGACCGGTCATCAGTGACCATTGGCTCAAGCACAGGGTATGCTATTACATTTCCCCCTCATCACTTTAAATAATTTCATTATTCCATGAAATTTGTTTTGGTGACAAGACATAAATTGCATTGGTTTCGGCAATAAAATGTTACTAAAACAATTTTGGGTCTGATATATACATAGAAAATTCAGCACCGCATAACCGGGGGTTGCAAAGTTGGTCTCAAATGTTGCTCAGGTCTCCCAAAGTCATGAAACAATACGGCCCAAGCATTTTATTCGACAGATTTATTGCAAAAACTTGATGGGGGTTAGAAACCCCATCACAACACGATGTCCTATCCTTTATCTTCAGAGCATTTCATGTTTGGGCATTTGAGGCAGATGCAAATGTCAGGACACCCATCTGATTGCCAATGGGAGGGGTAGCTTATTGTCTCTGCTTGCATTCAACCTTAAATGTTCAAGCAAACTTTCTTTCACATTGATTGAGCTTTTTAATGAATACTAGAAGCATTCCTTGTTGGCAAACTCTAAAAGCTACATATTTACGTAAGTGACAATACAGTCTCCTTGTAAGAAGAAACCTGTTGAGAAATACAATCACTCAAAGGCAGAAACCTTTATTTGTGTGCCTTTAATAAATAGGTGACTAAGCAATACTCTGACATTCTATGAATATTCCTTGCAACTGCCCAATAGAGGAAAATAAAGACTGACAGTTGATATTTCCCTCTTTTGCATTGTAGGGTCTTGAGTTATTATGTGAGACGATTGAGGAGTGCTGGGACCAAGATGCTGAAGCTCGTCTCTCAGCTGGCTGTGTAGAGGAGCGAATAGCACAGTTCAGTCACAGTCACATGAATGGCCACCATCATGTGACACCGTCACCTCTCATCATGCAGACGATGCACAATAGCACAAGCTTTGAGAACACTGGCAACACAGAGAGCACAGACATTGCTTTATACAGGAATTCCCCATCTCCGCCTCCCAAGGAGTCCAACTTATAGGGGTTGCAGGCATGTGGTTGCAGATACTGTCGCTGTGTGTGTTAGAAGACACTGGGTTGAATACCCATTGAGTAATCATGCAGCGGGAGTGTTGTGTTGCCATGTGAGAATAATCTGAGACAACTCATAACTGAATGCCAAGCGGAACAGAGCAGTTGTGTCTGTAATTACAAAGCCAAGGACACAAGGAAAGTGTTTGGAAAATAAAGAAGTGATTGCCTGCTAAATCTGGAATGCTCTAGAAGTGCCCACCAGTCCAAGATCACAGCCTATGGTAAAGAAGTGATTTGAGATGGGTTTACAGTGTGTGAGTGACATCATCAGGCGAAACTTCTTTTGAATGCCTTGGTAGTGATGTGAAGCAACTATGCGCCTTGCTTACAACTGAATGGGCTGTCCTTTGAAAATCAAAGGAAAAAAAAAACAAGAAAAAGTTCTGCGCCAAAGAGATATTTTTGGATGACAGCTGGAGAGAAAGAAGGACATAAACATGACTCATCACCTTTCTGGAATGAACCGGAAGTGATTTATATAATATGGACATTTATTGATGCTTTCTAAATGTTTGTAAATAGTGCTCCCAATGAGAGGACATACATGGTAAAGACAGTACAGGGCAGTCATTGAAATACTGTGCTTTGACATCAATATGACTCACATACTAAAAGGTTATGTAGAGTCAGATTGGATATTTGGTGTATTCTGCAAGTGAGCTTTTTTTGTCTGCGGAACTGCTATGTTAATGTCTTTGCTGCATGAAGAGTATAAGTTGTTTTATTTTAAAAACTTTTTAACCACCCTTTTAATTGTACATATATATGTAAATCTTTCTTTTGTTTTAACAGCAGTGTGAGACTTATTTTTATACATACATAGATGAAGCAGTGAATGGTGTAAGCAGTAATTAGAAAACAAACAAGTGTAAAGTAAGTTTATTTTGTTCCTCAGGATTTTAGCATCTGCCAGCTTTGAAGTCCATATATGAAATGGTAAGAATATCATATAGATCAAATTAAGGCCAAGAAATGCATGTAAAGTTGAATGGGTTTCTAGTATATTAAAAAAAATGCTGCATATAAAAACAATTATAAATATAATGCGTGTTCATTTAATAGGGGAGCCTCCTGTTTGACAAGTTTTTAAAATACTGTATTACCTAATGCTGCCATAGTAAAGAAGATACATGAGACAGACATTGCTGATGAATTGAAAATAACCAACAACTTTTCCACTCCTTTGTCATTGAATGTCACATGAAGCTCCTGTGACATGGAATAAGTTTGAATGGAGAAGGGAGATTATATTTTATTGGAATACCCACAAAATTGATTTTGAACTCAATAAAAACCAGTGTATGTATGCCAAATAAAACTGTTTATTGTGATGGGGTATACAACATATTAGTATTGAATATTGCCATGAACATACTATCTATAGAATGGATCAGAATACATAGTAATTCCCCTGAAAAAATCATTGCCATAGTAAAGCCATTCTTGTTGCTTTATACCATGTGGGTTTTGTATCTATGTACTTCCTATGCTGCCACCAAATTGTTTACAAGAGTTGAGTCTATTATTTAGTTAGATATGTAGCAATCGTCTTTCAACCGAAGAGAATCATTGTTCTTTTTTTAGTGCAGTGCAGGTCTACTGACCATTGGCCAAACTTGTCTCACACTGCCCTAGTCATGACATCATGTCCGAATGACAAAGTATTTCATAAGACATGATTCCTGGACTTTATGAGGGATGGAGTCTGTTCTGGTGGGCATTTAAAGAAGTCAATGTGGATAGTGTGTCTCATTATTTTGCTGATGGATGGGGAGGTGGGGCAGGGGGGGAGGCAAAGGGATGACTGATGACTGTTTTACTGAGAATGCATGAGTAGTATTGGCAAACATGGGACACAAAGACCACCCTATTCCATCCAATCAAGACATCTCTCATCAATGGCAGGAGTTACACATTTGCTATTTCATATTTTGTTTGTGTGTGATTGTAAGTCTTAGCAAGACCAAAATGATACAAACCAACACATCTGTAATGTTTTGGTAGCAATAGAAGCTCAAAGTATGCATGTATTGTATACACCTTGTCTATCTTGTATCATGTTCTTTCTAATGTAGTATTATCATGTATTGTGTCTCACAGCAGTAAACCTAGTCAATGAAACTGCCGTTTTAGAGTTATATATATATTATCAGTTCATCCAGCAGATCAGATATTTGTATATTTGTTTTAATAATTAGTATGGCATTCAATACTTTCTGACTTTTTAAATTCATTTCAGTAGTGCTTTTGGCCGCCATATATGCTTCTCAGGATTGGGGTCCTGTTTCATGAAACTTGTTAAGGATAACAACCCTAGAATTCTTCAACTTGTAATGGCAGGATTTCAGATGCTTATGAATGTGACTTGTACCTTTCCATTGATAACAAGTTCATGAAACAGGGCCTATGTGGATGCTAGAAGGTTGATAGTTACTGCCTTTCTAGCTCTCCAAACATAGTATCTTATATTCTACAACATTAATCCATTAAGTTAACTACCTTGGCAGTATTATGAGTAAAACATAGACATATGAAGTATGAAAATAACCCTTGTGCAAGGAGGAATTTTAAATGGCAAAAACTCTGATCACTCATGAGCAGTATCCTCAAAACATGGCTTCAATGTAAATTTATCATTAATATGGAATTGTGCACAACAAAGACGTTGAAGCTTATTCACTCACCTGTAAACAGTGTATTCACTTTTAAAAGCATTAAGAACTTTTTGAGGAATTGTTATAACTAAATTACAAATTATTTGTAAATAAGCACTTTGAGGCTTTAAAAATTTCAATTAGATGATCAATGAAGCCTTATTTAATTAAAATATCTGAATGAATATATGTTAACTTGTTCTGCTACCCAGAAACATCCTTTCTCTCCCCCTCTTCTCTCTCTCTCTATTGCTCTTTGTAATCATTCTCTATCAAACTTTCATCTTCTCTGCCCCCACATGTACTTCTTGAAGCCATGACTGAAATTGAATTTCTAGAAATAAAAAGACAAGTCACCTTTTCTTCCTTTCAATTCTCTGTTCATTTGCAACAGCACTCCAGTGCTTTTTCCACTTATTGAAAAACAAATGTTATATTATAATGAAGGCTGAATATAAACCTAATTGTTACCATCAACTCCTTTTCACAGTCTCCAATTCTGACAGAGAATAGAGGGGGGGGGGGGGGGGGGCAGTGATCAAAAGGAGTTGAAAAATATTTCTTAAATGAATCTCTTCTACATGTATAATTTGTATATGTCAATCAGTGAATTTTCCATACAGGATTGTCTACATGTAATTATGTTGTAGTTCATGTATCAAGAATTTTATGTTAGGGACTCCTGCTGTTTTTATGCAGTCTGTGACAATACCCATTTTGTATTATATTTCATAAGTCATGCAATATTGCCTTTCAAATTCAATAATGGCATAGTCGTAATTTTTGTCTTGTGTTCAAGAATCAATTTATGACGTGAAATAAACGTATTGTCACAAGCATTTATTTTGAGGATGACAATTTATCCTGACCAGCCAGTCAATGTCAGCTCAGGACACCAATATTATAAAGACTTCAAATATCATGGGACCATAACTTTAATATTTCCCACGATCTTTGTTCTTTTTCCTACCTCATATTGACATGTCAATAATTTGCATTAAGTATCGATAAGTAGAGGCAAAGACCAATGAATTTGATGCTGACAGTCCTACGCACACATTTCACATTATGTTATGCAGCATACACTTATTTTATTGTTAACCACACCTTGCTTTATGTGTTAAAATGCCAAGCTAAGTGTGAAAATTGTAAAGTTTTGTTGGGGAAAATAATGTTGATTATGAGGAAGTATGTTGATGTGGTTAAGGTCATTAAAATGAGACAAACGTTAACTGCAAACTGCATTCATTGATGGCAGGTGCATATTTTCGCTCAATTTCTTTAATCTGGCTGCACACTGTAATATGTTGAGATAAGGGAGGTTATCAACCTCAAATTAGGTGTTTATAAAATTGGGATTGGGTGGCAAGGTAGCTTGAAAGTGCAAGTTCATGGGTTTATTTTTTTCAGACAAAGAACATGGATCAAATTGAATAAGGTTTTATATTTTTGGTCACATTTAAAATCTTTAATAGCATTTCATGCTTGCATCTTTATGTATCTGGTAACCTTGATCACAAGCTATATGTACACCAGAGAGTCTCTCTGACGAGTGTTTCATTAAGTAATTGGTCAGTGATTGTCACTCACAAATTTGCTCTCAGTCAGATGTAAGTAGCTCCAAACAGTTGTAGACATTAACTGAAAAATCACATCATGACACACTGTCCTAGCCTTCTTGTCAAACAATGTTTTAATGTATTCACTTTCTCTTCGACATGTCCCTATATGTTAATGTTATACAGGATCATGTGCCAATAGAAGGGTCAATGTACAGGGTAGATAGTTATCATCAATTAAGTTATATCTCTTTTTTTTTGGTAGTTCAAGCTAAATGATTGTGAAAAGCAAGATCTATATGTTTCTCCTTTTTATTTTTTGTAGTAAATATCATTGAGGAGGTTCCTTTGAACAAAAATGACATCATTATTCTGTATATTGTGAGTTAAACCACACCATTTTCATTGATAAACAGGTGGGGTGGTAATCAGATGTACAGTGTTGGACTGGGGTTTAATATCGAACTTAGAATCAGGAAAACTTTGACCAAGAATATATTTGCAGGGTTAGAATAATGTTCAATAAGGCTTGAAAATTTGTATTTGGACCCAAATTCTTCTAGTTAACCATTATAACAATAGATTGTTGGTGCAAAATATTGTGCAGAGATGTATTTCAGTGTCATATCAAATCAAGCATTTACATGTATTAAAATAAGATACTCATATAATTATATTATCATATGTACATCTCATGTTGAATACTTGTTTATACTGCTTACTTGCTGATTAAGGCTCAGAAGATAATTTGCTTCAGATTGATTAGGCATAAGTAGTGTTATAAATTTGCAGTTAAACCAACACTCAAACTCTTGAATTTTGAATACCAAGTAAGCTGTCTTGGTCTATGCATATAAGACAAATTCTCATGTTTAGTTACTGGAGATTAAATGCCAGCCTAGGAGGTATGGAATTTATAGATTTCTCTGCATGCTTGAGACAAGGAAAGTAGTTATTTATGATATTAAAACATACAGTGTAATATATCATGGCACAATTAATTTAATCTGCATATTTATTCCTGATATTTATTGTCATGATATGAAAGCACATGTGCGTTTTAGACGTCTGCTTGCCTTATGCCAGCTAAGAATATGAATGTTCTTATGACCCCTATTGGCATGATATCATGTCTATTTTATTTAGATTATCTAAAATATTCAGCATGCACTGCTCATATAGCTCATATGTGTTTAGGAAATCATCCTGTAGATTATGTTGCCAATATGATTTTGGCATCTGACTAGTGTGTGTTTGTGTAAATACTTCATTTAATTATAATTTTTGCTTACTAGCTTGTAAGTGTATGTAAGAAATTGTGTAAAGACAGACATGAAGAAAATAAATCAAATAATGAAGCATCAAATACTACCTCAAGAGAATGCACTTTTTTGGCAGGTTACACCACAGGAAGATGCCATAGTGCTTATTACACTAATAGATGGTGATTGTGTCTGAATGAATTACAGTATACTGTATGCTTTATATCCGTCTTATTAGAACTGCCTGTTTGCAGAGATGCAAAGCTTTAATGTTTAGCACAAGAGGCATGCATCAATACATACTACTGAATTTGCTCCTATCAATATTTGTTTGATTTTAATCTCATCATGCTACCCTTTGTGAATTGGAATTTTTCCTTTGCATTATAATGTGTGTTTCATAAACATCTATTTAAAATGCGTTTGGTGCTCTGGATAAATGATATGTTTAAGAATGGTATGAAAATTTTGAATCCTTGACTCTCTGGCCTTAGGAAAGTGGTTAATTTGTGGTATTTTGCAACTTCCCGCTTCCAAAAACAGAAAATGTAATGGAAACCTTCCCTCAAAGTGTGGTTCCGATATCCATTTCATGTGCATATCTTTGCCAGGGATGTTCCCAGAATAAACACTATAGCCATGATCAGGGCCAATTTCATTTTTTCGTCCCAATGGGCTTGTTGAACTTAACATGGTATTCTGGAATGAGGATGACCCTGAAAGTTTTACAAGAAGAGTATATTATTATCAACGATTGTAAAGGGCAGTAACACATGTTCTTTGAGTATCTTAAGCAAGGGGAGTAAGAGATGGATCCCTACTGACTTTACAATTATATGGTATATCAATATGATGCACTTGGCATAACCTGGCTGACCACCTATCTATAGTGACTTTGATTCCCTGTGATTTCATTTTTCATTGAATCATGTACTATAGGAACCCATCGTAAAGACATACTCGAGTAGGTGAGTAAAAATGTCAAACAAATGTCTTTAAAAAGCAAGGTGTAATGTTATTTCATGATAGAATTGGGTTATTTTTATACAGGTAACAAAAGTTGCCTTAGTCATTTATTGGGAGAGAAATCTACTTGACTTTGTAGGAATTTAGGTTAAAACAGGAGGTAAATGACTCATGTTTTGCATTATCTTGTTAAAAAACTGCTTTGACGTGGGTGAATGCAAGTTACCTTAGACTCTGATAGCACAGTAGCTAAGGAATCGACTTAGACTGTTAGATTCTCTTAAATGTTATTAGATTATACACCATCAGTAGTCTACTTTTATTTAAAAAAAAATCTTTATTATTCTTTGATTTATGAATTCTAAGGACACTTGGTGAAAATGATAGCGAGTTATACCATTGTTATCTTGTTATTGTACTTTCATTTTTTTTTCTGAAGACATATAACAGATTATTTCCTGAATAATATGAACCTCGTGAATATGAAAAGAATGTTGACAAATGAAAGGACTTTTAGAGCTACATGGTTTCAGGAAAATTATTTTTTTAAATACAAATAACTCAAGTTTGACAGCATTGTTAGAGGAATTGAAGATTATATCATTAAATAGTGAATTCAAGAAAATAACAGAACCTTCTTATTTTGCATGGCTTTGGTTCAGATTTCTGCTTCTGAGATCATGTATTATTTCCACATGTATTGTATCAGTCAGTCATGCAGACTGATTTTGATTTTATCTTCATTGTAATTGTTGCCATAAAACTGTTATAGAGCTTTCATGATATTGATTGAATTTAAATGTTGTGATGTCTGAGTTATGTTTTTTTTTTCAGAGAACCCAGCCATATAAGTATACGCACATACTGCAGAGGCTTATGACCAAATGTTAATATTTCACAATGATGTGCTCAATTTTAAGAGCTCTTTACATTGTAATTGTTCAGTTTTTCATAGTCATTAATCTGTGTTGACCTTTATTCAAAACTGGCTTTCAGGCTGCTACACATACTTAATTGGTATTACCTTAATTGGTCAGTGAAAATTCTGCCTTTTCTGTATACTGTAAATTGTCAACAATTACCCTTCCTCTGCCAGTGATTGTATTGTTATCATTGATGTTAAATCTTAGAATCACAAAGCTGTTGCGACAATAAGACTGTTGTCAAGACTACCTCAGGAAAAATTGACAGAATAAATATGGGAAATAATGAGTGAGGTTTACACCTGCTGAAGCACGCTCCTATTGACATGAATGTAATGCGTATCTGTATATGTTCTAACAACACGAGGGGTATTTGTATAGATCGATATGAAATATCATGCACTTTTGATAAAATATTTGATCATCAATTTAAAGCTTTGGACCTTTCAATGTTCCTTGTTTTATGGGAATATTTTTAATATACAGCTCTATAGCAAGACAGTGTATATTTAGATTTAGTATTATGATTTGTTTTTCTCTCAAAGATTATCTGTCTATGTGATTGATTTGTACCTCAAAAATACAACTTCCTGTCATTTTTATGATAGGATTAGTTTAGTTTGTATTATAGATGAGTATAGGATGCTATATGTTGTAGAATCTGTGAGGATTAAAGGAAGTATCATGACATGTCATTTAATTCATTAAATAAGTGTTACATTACAAAAAACAATGCTTCCAGACTGTGGATTATGTCATTTGGCACAGCGGCTGTCTCGTCCTTGATGGAATTTAGTTTCTTTTCCTTCTCCCCCTCCTTTTCTTGCTCTCCTCTCTCATTCTCTTTGTTGTGTTCTTTTGTTTCCATATATCAACCTATCCCCTTCTGTACTCTCTTGCCAATTTTTCATACAGTTTTTTTCCCCATTTTGCACACTTATCTTAGCAAATGTTAAACTGATAAACCATTATATTGTATTGGATACCAGATATATTCCAAGAGTACAGATGAGTCCATTACATGCCCTAACTAGTGGAATATTCTGGGAATTCATGAAATAAAATCATCCAATATAATTATGAGTGAGCAAATTATGTCACTTATCACAATCAGTTAATGCCTCAATTCATTAAAAATCTGACTTGCATTCAGCACCCCTATGCTGTTCATTACATTGCAATGATTATTGTGCATGTTTAAATCTGTGTAAGACTGACTGATACTGAATCATATTGAACAGCAAGTTTTGTGTAGTTGCCTATGTGATATTCGTCAGATATACTCTTATACTGCACATGCAAATAATGCAGACCAAATATGAGGTTTTGATACAACACTAAATCACCCTCAATACAATAAATATGATTTATTGAATTAGGCCTAATATAAAAGTTATGTTTTGTAGGTACTGGCATATAATCACACCGAGGGAGTGTGAAACATTAACAAAAATTATGTACTGGTAAATGGTATTTTAATAACCTTCCTCTTTATTCCACACTTATTAAATTTCATGACCATCAAATTTTGCATGAAGTAAAAAAAACAAAAAGTCTAGGTAATAATTTCATACACACTGTGAGATAATTTTAGAAGGGATTGGACTGAAGAGGCAGTCACTTCTGAGTGGATTATTTTAATCCATCCCAAACAGAAATTCTGCTTCCTTATCACAATCCCTGTATATCATTTTTACGGCAGCTTTTTCAAGAAAATTTGTATTTATGACCTTATATTCTCATTGTACTAATATGATGAAGTGCCAAAATGAGTGGCAGTTTTTACCATATTATTACACTGGGTTGACATAGTGAGTGTGCTTGATATTGTATACACACACAGAACAAACACAGTTTCTTTGTCCCTGCTTACTTTCTTGTGAGAATGATTCATGCAACAAAGGGTCTACAAGATTCTGGGGTTTAATTCTGTTTTATTCCTGGCAAACAAAGCAATGTTCCTTCTTTAGTACAATACACAGAGAACAAATTTCAAAAGAGTAAACAAGTAAAGCATAGAGAGGGCAACAAACCATTGTGGTGTCATTGTGAAGAGTTGAGTGAAGGAGCAGAGAGGGGGGGGGGGGGATGTTGTGGTGTTGAAGCTCATTACATGACCTTGCATGCTTCAATTCCTATCAGGTTTTTGACCTGGCTAGCTTCATGAAGGAGAAAGTTTTGGGGTTTCTTTGTAATGGGTACGTGTTCAGTAATGGAGAAGCTATGTGTGCCTAACCCAAATTAAACCACATCATGCTGACATTCCAGTTGAAATATAACCCCTAGTTCTGTTTATAACCATGTTTTCTTCTTAAATTCAGCACAGGATGGGTGTAGGAATGGGGTGGAATATGAAAAGGATATGCAAATTATCTATTGTGTTAATTGCCTTTTCTTGAATTACTCATGTAAACAGACTTCCCAGTACCAGGAAAATTGGAAGCATATTCAAGGTAAAGGAAATGGCTAACACAAGATTGCATTCCTTGGAAGATTAGTCATTTCTATAGATGGTGGCCCCTCATTTAAGCTGTTTAGAAATACCAGTGCTCATTATTTGGATCTGATCTCTCCCAAATGAATTATACGGAATAAAATAGAATACTCATGTAGAGAGGTTAATAATGCTTACCCCCCATGACAGTGAATGCCTATTATAATACAGAAATATGAATATATTTAGTGAAAGGTGAAGTTCACCCTGACAAAAAGTTTATTGTAAAAATGATTTAAAAAAATACTGGCCAAGAATGAAAAAGGTATGATTTTAATTATTTGATTTGTAAGATCATATGCGAGCAGCTTTCCTACATATCATATGGTAAAAATACAATGATATATCATTTTCTCAGAAAATTGAAAATGGTTTTTGTTGTAATTTCAGTATATCGATACACAAATCATTTCACACGTGCTCTGAAAATAAAATAAAAGATAAGTCATCACAAACCATTAAAAAAAGAAAATTTATTTGGGGAAGCTGCTCATTTATGATGTTACAAATCAAAAACTTCAAATTCTACTAACTTTCTTGATATTTAATGGATTTTCCTCAAACCTTCAATTTTTTAAAATTATTTTTCTGCTATTTTGACAACAAACTTTTTGTCAGGGTGAACTTCCCCTTTAAGCCTATTTAGGATACCAGTGATCATTATTTGGATCCTCCTCTCTCAGAATAAAATAGAATACTCTAGAATAGTTAAAGGAGAATGAAGCCATTGGAACAAGATAGCTTGTGTGAAAACAGAAAAATCAAAGAAACAGATCAACAAAAGTTTGAGAAAAATCGGACAAATAATGAGAGTTATGAGCATTTGAATATTGCGATCACTATTGCTATGGAGATAGCAAATTGGCAATGCGACAAAGATGTGTGATGTCACTGATGAACAACTCTCCCCATTACTTTAGTATATATTTCACTTGAATTGCCTCTTATCACATCTATCCATAGATCATGTGTTCTTTCTACATGAGGGCATGTAATACATATTTTTTAAGAATACATAATGGATAAAGAGTTTGTATCATCGTAAGAAAAAGCAAAAAGAGACATTTTGAGGGTATTTTATAGTCCACCAAAGGGAAAGTTGTTCATCAGTGACATCACACATCCTTGTCGCATTGCCAATGGGAGGATCTCCATAGCATTAGTGATTGCAATATTCAAATGCTCATAACTTTCTCATTATTTGTCCGATTTTTCTCAAACTTTCTTTATTCTTATTCTTTGATTTTTCTGTTTCTACACAAGCCTATTTGTTCCAAAGGTTTCATTCCCCTTTAATAATATTACCCACACCCCCTTGCATCACAGGAAATGCCTGTTTTAATACAGAAATATGAAAATACTCAGTTAAAGGGAAGTTTACCCTGACAAAAAAGTTAATTGTAAAAATAGCAGAAAAAGTAATAAAATGTTGGTGAAAAATAATAAAAAATCAATGAAATGTCATTTTCTCAGAAAATTAAAAATGGTTTTATTGTACCTTCAAGTATATCTTCACACAAATGATTTCACACCCGCTCCTAAAAAGAAAATAAGTCATCACGAACCATTAAAAAATGAAATTTATGCATTCTGTATAACATAGCGGGGCAGCTGCTCACAAATCCAAAACCTGAAATTCTAATTAATTTCTTAATCGTTAATGGATTTTCCCCAAACCTTCACCAATATGTTTTACAACCTTAAGTTTTTGTCAGAGTAAACTTCCCCTATAATTCCCTTACAGATTGCAGGTCTCTGTTCTAACAGAAATGATTTGATCTACAATGTACAAATACTTAATCAAAACAAGTTTGAATGTGCTAATCAATTAGGAATGGAAGCTCAAACATTTTTACATAAATAAATATTGGAGAATAAGAAGCATTATATCATGCTCATTCTCATACAGGGCATATATCATACATAATAAAACTGCTGCAAAGTCTGGCAAGAAAAAAATCTTGATGGACGGAAAGAGAGAAAAATTTGAAAAAAAAACATAAATATCCACTTGATATTAAATAAGTAGAAAATTGTCAAAAGTCTCAATTTACTTTTTGCTGCAATAATTGGAAATATTACTTCGAAGTGACAGGTTTAGTGGTACAACCTTACAATTGTTTTAAGCATTATTCCTCAGGGTGTACCAGTATCCTGTCTCCTTGGCTCAAGATACATCATGGTAAATGCATTTTAAGCAATATATGTTGAGTTCATCAAGACACAAGCAGCATCTTTAGGGATAATGGAGAAAATGTAATGAAGAACCTATATCCTATTCTTGTACTTGCTTTTATATAGTGAAAGAGACATGAAATACATTATATATTCATGCAAAGCAGGGGGGGTACAAGTGTATAATGCAGAAATTTTTGAAACACATCAACCAATGAGAAAGAGAAGATGAAGAGATTTGAATAGAAGAATGGTACTCAAAGATCACCTAACCTCACAATACATGATGTGACATGAAGGGGCAGTACTATGTTGGTTTGTCAGGGGGCAAGACAACCTCATTTCTTTCCTTACATGAATTACAGGGTTAAGAGCCTATACCCCTCTTTTTCATGCTTTTATTTCCTATTTCTTCTCTCTCACTATTTAAAACATTGTGGTCCCCCTGCAATATGTAAGAGGTTCTAATAAAGCCAGGATAGCGCTTAAGAGACTTCTGATACAAGCACTAATAATAATTATTATTATTCATAATTATTATTATTATTTTAAAGGGGGGGGGGGGAATTAACAATCTTACACAAAAAAGTGCTTTAAAGCAAAATATAAACACAATTTCCAGGTATATTAATGTATAATGCACCAAATGCATTTTAAGATGTATTTCTGAACTTGACCCCAACTACATCATTTTATTTATACGCATTCTCACAAAAAGAAACACACATACGTACATACACCCTCCCACGACTTGGATTCTTTTACTTCCAATTGGTATTGTCTCTATCCATCCATTTATTGGACAAATGGCTATAAAAGCATACAAACGTAGGCACATTTTAGTTTTGAAATCCACTCATATCAAAATCATATTCTTATTCAGAAAAAAAAACAAGTGCACCCATCTTCTATCAACAAAAATATCAATTTTATTGAGGAAATATTGTTAATGCAGGGCAGAATATGTTACAAAAACATCAACGTTTAGGTTTATAGCAACAGTAATTATCAACTTTGGTCATGAAAGCCGACCCAAATTTATTATGTAATTAGATTTCAAATGTATATATGCTTATTACATCAGAACCTCTATGTGCTATACAGATATATGAATCAGATGGAATGAAAAAGTACACCATTTGCAAATTTTGCCTTTTTGGATTTAAAGGCCAAGTCAACCCCACAAAAAAAAATCAATAAATAAAAAGAGAAAAACAAACAAACATAATGCTGAAAATTTGATCAAAATTAATGTAAAATAAGAGTTATGAAATATTAAAACTTTGTTTTATTTCCTTAAACGGTTAAATTTACATCATAATAAGTATACAAATGAGGGGGCTGATGACATCACCCACTTATTGTTTCATTTCTATTTCATGAAATATGGACTATTTCAATTCTTACAGTTTTGACAATAAGGAAGCTGTTATTTGAACTATTTGAAATGTTGCAAAAATCAATTTTCCACCTGTTAAGGGAGAAATAAATCATATGGAAGTATGTGGTAAGCACCACTTATGTAGCCCTGAAAAGGACTTGGTTGTTCGATAGATATTAAAAGAACTTTTGTCAACGTTTCAACCAGCTTACCTGCTTATATACTGAATTATTAAAGAAGATTATCGTTCCTGATGACGACCAGAAGATGCTGGTCAAAACGTCAACAGCAGCTCCATAAAGAGCTATCAAACAACCAAAAAAGATAAACAGTCCTTTTCAGGACTTAATACATGGTGTTTACCACAAACTTATGTAATCCTCTCCACTATACAAACCTTTAACGAATCAAACCTTGTTTTAAGTTTTACTGAAAACAATTTCACATTTTATATGATAAAATACAAACAAAACAGTGAGTGGGTGACATAATCGGTCCCCTCATTTGCAAAATGGCAAGGATGTGCATATAAATGTTTTGTGAACTTATTTTGAATGTCATAACTTTCTTATTTTACATCCGATATGAATACATTTTCAGCGTTATGCTTTTTTTATTTTTCTCTTTTTAATGAAATAAACTATTTTTCTGGAGTGGACTTGGCCTTTTAAACAGGGTCCATTTTATACTGTAAAAGGTTTATAGAAATCATCATCAACAGATGTTACAATATAAATGTATACTGTTACCTGATGTGTAACCTATGGAATTGAATGTTTTTTATAAAGTTCATGCTCACACTTGTCATGCTTGTATCTGTAACCAAGTCTCAAAAATGGTACAGGATACAATGGCAGTTCATCTGGCCATTAATTTCCCTGCTCATAAGAAACATTACGGGGGCTCTGTTAATGATGAAGCGTTAAACAAAAAAATGAGCAATTCTTGGAACATCGGCTACCATCTTGCACAATTGCAACTGAATGGGAAACTAATGTCCAGACATTCATAAATAATGATATCATTGAATGTCTTAGCCCAATGTAAGTGCTCACTGAACTCAAATTAATTTGCTAGCTGTGATGTGATCACCAAGATATTCCATGGTTCTTTCCAGCAACAAGATACAACAGAAATCTCATACCACATGAAAACAAGGTGAGTGAGTGATTTTGCATAATTCATATAATATATATCAGGAAAATTATCATGAAGCCATTGGGTTTTTAGCCCAATGTTGGAGCTCGCTTGGACAGGATGGGTAAGAGCTTAATGATTCTATTAACTGTGATGACGTCACCAGTATACTCATTGCTCTGTATTCTTTCTGAGTCCTTGTAGATGATCCTGTACTGTGCTCTGCTGGCTTCACAAGCTCCAAAGCTACTAGATGCTCAAATGCCTGGAATACAGAATACATAAAATAAACTTGATATCAAACTTCTGAGGTGAAAGTACAAATCAGGAAGATTATTTGTTTATAGAGTACTTCATTCCAATGTTTGTCAAGTTCACTTGTACTAAACAAATATAAAAAAAAGTCAATCAATAATTTCATGGAATTTGCAAATGGATAGTAAGTTGACCTTATTTCGGATCTGTCAGTAAAATATGACTGCTTTTATGAAAATGAAATAATGAGCTACATGTAAAAGTCAAAGATAAGAAGGGTGTGACGGAATAATGTAAGATGAGAAGAAAATAAAATTTATCACAAAGACTTGTCTTCCCGATCAAAATGAGCTAAAGTACGTGATCTTGTCTATTTTTTCTTCTCATCCTGACTAAATCAACTTGTCAAGATCCAGTATCTCATCTTCTCTCTTTGTTGAATCCTTTTCATCCTGAATCTTGTTATCTTACTATGTTTTCAAAACTTCCACAGAAAAGTAAACAGGACTACATCACACATGCTGATATTGATATCACGATCCAATGGCCAATTTCCATTTTGACTGGCTCCTCTGCACTGTAACAGTGGTAGTGACCATTTGAAGGCAAAGCTATCACATAAATAACTTTTAGGTAACAGGGCCCTAAAATGACAATTTAAATCATGATACATTTCTTGTTATTTACACTTACAACAGAGAAAAATGCATCACAAAGAAGCTCAATCAGATAAGGGTGATAGTAATAGGAGTTCTAATACATGATAATGAATCTCAGTATGGATACTGCAAAGTTTATAAACTGACTGTAGTTTAATTTTAAAAGGCTATGCAGTGCTTGAATACATGTTATTAACAGCTACAATATTACTGATCAATGATCAATAGATTCATAAAAATATGTAGGGAGAATTCCATGAAATATGAAGTCCAATCCCCTCTATGTATATGTGTTGTTTGATCTTCCATGACCAATATAACAAAGATTTTAATCAATGTACCAGTCATAATTGAGCATTTTTCTTCTTTGGCTATCATACCAAAGTCATTTTTATTAGAGCTTGCATAATCAGAATTGAATGAGGCTTACCTTTAGTACAACAGATTTGTCAAATTGCTGGACAGTGTGAGACTTCTTCTGAATAAACTTCTGATATTCTGAAAAAGAAAAGAAAAATATAATTTTACAATGACAACAAAAAACAATATTTACAATGATAAGTGTTTTTTTTTTAAATGATACCGGCAAAGAACTTTCAAAATATCAAAATGGTTCTATAGCCAACGCAATCAAATCCAATCCACAAGCAGCTTGTAAGGTTCAAAGATTTAGGAAAATAAAAAGAGTTTCTATTCAATAAAACTAAAACTTGTCATAAATACAAATTTGCAAAGAAGTCTCTAGGCTTAGACACGACTCTTTTTTAACAGAGATGCATCAATAAATGGGACAACCTCTTCTCAGACGTGGTCAAGAGCCCATTTGTAAACAGCTTCAAATCCAATTTAAATTTAGTTTAAATTTTGGAACTTCAAAAAAGAGAAATTTGACCCAGATGAAAGTTTTGCTTGTCCATGTTCAAATGATGTACAGTGCCATCAAAACATTGTTCAGGATTTCTTCAAGAGAAGTCAACAGGAGGCAAGAGCTTTTAACTTGCCGACATCCAAGGAAAATTAATTGCCAGGATGATCCTCCATATATTTAACCAATAAGAAGCAATATGAGTGATCACCACAAGGGGATGGTAATCAGGGTTCCCAGAGAAATTTGAAAACAGAATTCCATGACTTTTCCATGACTGAATTGCTGCTTTCCATGACTTCCCGTGGTGTCCCAGGAGTTATATAGAGTGGGAAAAATGGAACCATGAACACCAATTACAATAGCAGAGTATGATCACAGAGTATGTGAGTTGTGAGACACGACAAACTGGAAAGCTGCCATAGCCAAGAGGTAAATGCAATTCCATGACTTTTCCTAAATTTTCCAAACTCCCTGACTTTCCATAACCACAATTTTTTCCAGGATTTTCCATTACTGTGGAAACCCTGGTAATAAACAGGCAATTCTACAATCTACCTTTATTGTATCTTCAACCCCCAATTTTCTCCTCTTTAACTACACCTCACAAACTGCTCAAGCCATGATAATTTGGGAGCTTTACAGCTTTTCCAGTGAACTAAAAACATAGAAATATCATTCCAGAAAATCCCACATCTAAATGATAACAATAATACGCAACATTTATATAGCACCTAATACAAATGTTTCTAAGCGCTGCATACTAGTACCCCAGGCCTTAGCATGGCTATCCTTATCGAACGCACAATTTAGGGAGTTGGACTGTTACATACTTTATGGGAATGCATAGAGGTAATCTATGACATAAATTTAAACCATATATCAACTGCTTTAATGAGGAAGTTTTCTTACCATTATAAACCATCTCAAAGTTGAATGGATCTCCTTCATAAAGGTCTGTGAGGTGACGCATGGCAATAATAAGACACAGTTGTAGTATCGATACCCCTAAAAGATAATCATATGATACATCAGACAAGAAAAAAATGAACCATATTCAATAAGCGTAACAACGGATAACATCAGTGGTCTTTGTATAGCCATATGTGGAGCATCTTATTATTTTTTTCTTCAAAAGCATGTTTGATATCCAAACTTTCCCAATTTCCCTGTTCTTTTTCTGCAGCACAATTTAGCTCAAAGAAATAGCAATACAGAGGATCAGAAGGATAACTTGGCTTGAACTTGGACAAGAAGGTTTGGCAAAAGTCTTCTTCGAGTCCTGGGCTCCGTAACACAAAGATTAGCGATCAATCACTAAATGAACTGACCAATCAATATCATTGTTACATGCGCATTTGGTTTAAAATACTGACCAGGAACCAATCAGTGTGGTTCTTTCATATTTGCAATCCATCGCAAACCTTTGTGTTACGGAGCCCTGGATGGGCCTGGAACTATAAAGGGCCACAACCAGCACCAACCACTCCTAGGAGTTGATCGCTTTCGATCTCAATTACAAACCACCATTTCTCTAGTCAACATTTAAAGTCATTGAAAAAAAAGAAAAAAAAAAACAATTACAGCATTTGTTATACTTCTTAAAATTTCAGTAGAGTTTCAAATTCAGCGGTACATTCCTTGTAATCTTTCGCATTATCACATCAGATATAATAAATATTATAAAATATAATAAATAAATATCTTTCCTGCAAGCTTGAATTGATGAAATCTAAAAAAAAATTTAAATACTTTTCACCATATTTCATTTTTTGCTTATTTGGCCTAGCTTTCTAATTGCATCTGCATTCAAGGATATCACCAAAAAAATGTAGGTTTCCATCTATTTGAGCACTGAATAGTTTTCAGCGCCATATTTTCTGCAAAGTGATTTTTTTTTTCACAATACGAAAATAAGAAAAATTAACAACAATTCTAACACAACATGATGTCATTGTCTCAAGACCGGTGAAAGCACATACAAGAAAGCCTATTTCAGAAGCCCGATAATTTTGTGTTATTCTTAAGCAAAATACTCAGCTGGAAAGCAGGGAAAACACATAAAGCTTGCATCTGTGTTAAGTTGTCTATAAGTTTCAAGTATCAATTGGTATATGATTTGTCAATTTCACTTTTGGGTCTGTTCTCGGTTTAAGTTAGGGCAGCTCTCATATCTACCGGTAATATAATTATACGAAAGATTACAAAAATATACCGCTGAATTTGTTACGCCACAGAAATTTTAAAAAGTACTACAAATGCTGTATTTTTTGTGTTTTTTGTTTGATCAATGACTGTAAGTGCCATCTAGAGAGATGGTGGTTTGTAAATAGGCCCTGTTTTAATACTTTCTTTATCATTGGTATACATTACTGAACTATACTGGAAAGTTTGAAGAAATTGTGTGGGTTTTGACAGAGAAATAGGGATGTTAACTCAACATTGTGGTCACATGAGGTCTAACAAAGTCCAAAATTTCTTGACTTCGCCGTTTTATCTCACTCTCAATTTGGCAAACTTTAAAGGTCAATAGAAAAAAAGGATAATGAAAAATATTTTTTTTTTGCATATATTTGGCTAATATATGAACTAAAGAAATCCTGTACAAAATTTGATGAAAATGACATGGATTTAATTTCAACTGTGGAACTTCCTTAAAAAGCAAACATTAGATATTCATGGAAGGTCTTGTGGAATTAAACACGTCTTGACCAATTGAAAAAGTGCAATTATAAAAAAAAATTGAAGTCAATTCAATTGAGCCCATACCATGTAACATAGCAGCCTTTGAATCAGCACTGTGTAACTTTCGACTCTCTAGTAGTTGTTGACCTTCAAATGTTGGACGATCTGCACTTATTCTTGCAATTGGCAACAACTGTAAATAAAACAAAAATGGTCATAACTAATTCTGACTCATACCTCATAATCTTGTAGAAGTAAGCAAATGAAATGCAAAGATCATATATATTGTACAACCTACATATATATTTCACTTTTTCCCTGAAATATCTTTTAAAATTAGAATGATGTATGTTATCTAATGTGTTTGTGAGACTTTTACCCATCACACTTTAAAAGTGCAATAAACATGATATGTTTTAATTTGTGTTCCTTTAACCAATTGTGTTAATTAAGCAAAGTTACTCAATTACTTGATATGCAAGTCTATATTAATGAGCAAACAGGCAAGTTTTAACTTAATACTCTTGAAATCTTCCTCCCTATAAAAAGTGACGAATCACATTCATTTAATCTTGAAAGAATTCAACCACTCCATTAAGCACTTCTAGAATCATACGTCAAAACAGACGACTGGTACGAGATAACGTCATTTTAAGGCACTGCGCATGCGTCACGTCCTCACCCTCATCGACTATCAGAATTCAGAACCTCGCCATTCTGCTATTCTCTTAATCATAGTCAATGTTTCCATATCAACAGACGCTTTGTCCATGATATAACCCATCAGGTGAATGTGCACACCCACAGCTAAGCCCCCACCAATCCTATTCAGTCCACAATACGTAATGCAGACCTGCCAACCATTACAATTTTCCCGTATTTAGTACAGTTTTTAAATTAAAATACGGGCATATGATTTTTCTTTATACGTTTTTTTCCTTTTTCAAAAATATATATTTTTAACGTTTTCTTTAAATCTGGCGTTCCATACTATAAAGCATCGCTACTGCAGCATGCACGGCGCACATATGTCACATTTGCACACATGTGGTGCCACTGCTGGGCACGGGCATCACGACCGTTCTGCAAGACCCCTGCACATGCATCCATTCAGCACCCTGCAGGAAATGTGTATCGCCACTCTTAGGAACTTAAGGCTTTGGTGGAATTTTGACTCATAAAACTGTAAATATGGCCTCCAACTCGTCAAGCCAAAGGTGGAAAATGCAAGCCCAGGAAGCAGTGCAACAAGTCAGAGTACTCTGCGAAATGGGATTTTATTGTTCAATCTGCCAGGAGGAGGAACTTTTGTGTGATGCACTGTATGTGGATTGGACTTCAGCATTGTACACGGCAGAGCATATGATATCGAACAACATAACGAAGCACACACATTGTGCTCAGGATTTGAAAAAGCAACCATCAAGTTTTTAATCCTTTACAAAGCCGCCCAGTGCTAGTTTTGATGTCATCAGAGCAGAAACTTTGTGGACAGAATATATTGTGGATCAAAACTTGCCATTTTCATCTAAAATCTGATGATTTCACTAGTGTTGTCAAGAAAATGTTTGCTGATATTGTGATAGCAAAATCGCTGCCCAGTTTTCATATTGTTGCACCAAAACTACTTCAATTGCTCATACTTTAGGACATCATACATAGGGTGAGTCCTGCTTTCATTTAATATGATTAGATCTGTTATTATCCTACAGGTGGGAACTAACTGCAGATCTTCTCCAAATAAGAGAAAAATGGAGGAAGTAAAAGGGAGTGCTTCAAAAGCATAGATGTTCGGAGTATAATCATTGTGTAAAACCCAGGTAAGATTTCACGTGTGTAAGTATTTAATTGTGTTTCTGCCCTATCTGGATAGCAGTGTGCATTTTATCATAAAATGTAGTTTTTTTATCACAGAATACAATCTTTAATTTCCAGAGGTTGGCAGGTCTGGTAATGCGAAAGAATCTCCTACAACAGGGCCGTCGCCAGGGGGGTGCGGAGGGTGCGAACGCACCCCCCTTCAGAACAAAAAAAAAAAAAAAAAAAAAAAAAAAAGACACACAGACACCGAAACTGCATTGAGGAACAATAGGCATGTTGACCAGTATGTACTTTTTATATCCATTCTGGCCGGCGGGCTATATAACTGCATGAAATTGAGTTAATACGTTGTTTTTTTTGTTTTTGTGTTTTTTTTTTTCATAAAAAGCACCCCCCCTAGAAAAAAGCTGGTGACGGCCCTGTACAACACACTATCTATGGTAAACTGTCATATGCATCAGTGGCTTGCTCTTCAACAATCTTTCAATAACGACATGCAATTATGTGAATACTGTGGAGAACCGAACCATCGCACATTGTAGTGTAGACACAGCGCTCCACTCCAGTGCTGCCAATGTTTGCAGCCAGGACACAAACTTCAAATCTGCCCTTATTTAATGTTCTCAGAAAGTGACCAAGAAGAAAGTGTCTCCAAGGTCACTGTAAATGTACGCCATGAGTCAGGTGATATTGGTAATACTAAATCTTTACACGAGTCAATGGACAATAAAGTTATCAATAATTTGAAGATTATGCCTGTTATTTCTTTAAATAGGCCTAAAGAATCCCAGGATTATTCTGCTAAATTGCAAAAAGGGATGCAAGGCTTTTTAAAAACTGCAATACATATATCCCATCTAAAGAATTGTTCACCCATTTAAGATTGATGCATTTTGATAAGAGTGAAATATTTCAGAGGTATACTTATTCATAAATGTCTTAATAAGTTCTCAGCTGAATGTTTCGAGTATGTTTTTAAGACATTTCTAATACATGACAAAGTGCTCATCATGATGAAGCACATATATTCATCTTACTGACCCCATTCTGTGCCGCCAGAAGGAGTTTGTAAGAACCCTTGCATTATCATAGTTGTTTTGCTTTCATCAACGGCTGTTTACTAAGCCTAATTCGTTTACCTTGACAGCTAATCACAGCACGTCGTTTAGCGTCCATTGTCTTTTTCAGTTCAATTATATATTATTTTGTTCTAGTGTTCTGTTCATTTATGGGATTTTACTGTGATGAGTGCATGTCGAAAACTTCATTACGTCTGTTTTAATGCCATTTTCTGATTTTGCAGTACCGAACACTTATTCATCAAGACTTAGTTAAAGGTAAATACCGTACACATTTTTATGGGTGTGCTTAATATGTTATGATGGTTGCCTTCTTTGGAATAGTCTCCTTCAAAGTTTTAAGAACGCTAAAAACTGAAATGATTTCACACTCTCTGTAAAAAAAGACATTTCCTGAAGTTTGCCTTGGCTGATCAGCTAGGATGCAATACTGATTCCTATTGCAGGTGCTTTTAACGATCATCTCTCTCATTTTCATGTTCAATCTTTTATTCATTTTTTTAATTATCAATCTATAAATGCTATAGTGTCAGGGCGTACGAGTAACATTAGCAGACGACAGGCAATCATGTGACTGCTCACGTGACTTCTGGTCACATGATAAAACCAGCGGGAGGCACGTCATAAGTGGTCTATAGGCTACGTACATGTACATGACACACTGCAACTTCACTTCACGACCGACGGCAGGAAAGGACAGACGTGTCGCAATAGAGTTCACATATCAGAGAATAAGGTAGGATCTTCTCCCGGTTTATATATGTGTATGACTGTTAGTGTTTCGGCCCCTCCACAATATTGGCGACGAGGATAAAAGTATTTTTTATTTAGTTTCGGAAAAAACATTTTCTTTACTTCGCCATAGCCAACGCCAGTTGCAGAATTCGCGTTGGCCGTGGCCGAATACAAAATAAAGCTACCGCCATCTTGAAAAAATAATATTTTGGCTTAAATGAATTTTGTTTTAAGCTTTTCAGTTCTAATTTGTGGAAATATTTAATGTAATACTTATTTAATTACTATTTTGGCTCGGAAAATTATTTTTGTCTGAAATATATTGAATATTTAACCCGAAAATAATTTGATTAATTTTACGGTCGGCACTGCTTATGTGAGCCATGGATTATATTTAGTGGCGAGCACCGAGCAGGCGCTGACTCTTTTTGGACTGGATTACCTCGTCACAGTCTACATTTTCACGGTAAATACTTATATATTTTGTGTAATAGCCTTAAATCACCCTTCGGTGCAGATTAATTTTTTCGATAGGCCGAGTGTGATTGAGTTTGGTGATTTTTTTGATGACGTTGATTGTGGTTAATGTTACGGAGTTTGTGTTGTGAATTGGCGACGTGTGATTGAGTACTGTGATTGAGCTGTGACTGAGTGCCGTGTCGTATGCTGTTTGGATGTGTTTATTGTTGATGATATAGTGATACGTTGATTATTTTATTACAAGTCTGAATTTGTTCATCTCCTTTGGCCGCCGTGCTGCTGCTGTAATTGTTGTTGTTTTTTGTAATTATATTTCTGGGTGGTTTTGGGAGAAAACACTAGGAACCTGCTGCTGCTGTTAAATTGTTAGGGATTAATTATATATTTTTTTTGGTTACGTCTTAGGAGATTAGGAAATTCAGTCTTGTATTAAATTATTTTGTTGTTGCTGCTGCTGGTTGTTGACTGTTATCTTGTTGGTGCCGCTGCTGAGTGATCTGTGCTGTGGACATTCAAATTAATGAATTATAAATTGCATAATTAAATAAATTGTGTATATACTTAGATAAATTGTATTCATTATTCCATTTGTCTCAATTTTATTGAATCAGATTGAATTCTAGATTGAAACAATCAACTTTGTAAATATTTACTTTTGTTCAAAAAAAAAATATATATATATATTATAAAAATATACTTACATAATTTGATAAGAAATTATTTCTAAACTTTACACATCCTTCTTTGAACAAGTGAGCGCTCGATTGTTTGCATTTTTCCTTTTCTCTCCTAAAAATTAAACCATACAGGAGTTCAATTTTATTTTTTTTAGGCAAGGTAGCCTCTGAAACTTAATTTGATTACATTGTCAAGATATTTTGACGTTAGTTTTGTTGATTTCCCTTTCATTTTTTTATTTAAAAAGTTAATTTTGTCCCAGATTTATTTTGATTTTATCCGCAAGACAAACTAGTCTGTAGGATAATTTTTGGTTAATTACAGTTCAATTTTGGAATTTAAATTGTCACAAATTTATTTTCAATTGACTATTGGGATTCTTTTTTGTTACTGATTAAGATTATTTCCTTACATCAAGATGGCGAGCAACATTTCAAGAATCAAAATCAACTTTTGTTCGTCTGAGGAATTGATGAGTCTGCCTGGAGTGGGTATGGCCACCGCCAACCACATTCTACACGCGAGGGAGGCGGCCGACCTTACTCCAGAGACATTCTTGTCGATACCTCATATACCGAAGGCAGAACTGTTAGTTTACGCCTTCGATTATGAGCCAACAACAACGGCTCATAATGTGGACTGCAGAGAAGTGCGCTCCGAAGGAGATAAGCCTTCTACAAGCGTTCCACTTATACCATCTAAGGAGCCCCCCGTAAGCCAGGCGTTTGGGGCTTGGCCACAGCACACCCGTGCACATAGCACACAGGGTGCTGTAGGCCAGTCTTCTCAGACACAGGCCAGGGAGGCTCCCTCATTTTTCACAGGGGGGAGGCCAGGTGGCGCGCCTACTCAGCAGCCCTCGGCCTCTCCAGAAGACAGGGTTAAGTCTCTATGGGGTGACCAAATGGGATTTTCAAGATGGAATGAGGGCCTGTTTCCACCACAGGGTCCCCCTCAAGTGGTATCCCCTATGCCTGCCCCAGTGGGGCTTCCATCGCAGCAGAACTTTTCCCCTCCATTTGTACCAAGTTGGCAACCAAATCATCCCCCCCAGTTTGTTCCGCGGGAGCCAGCAGGCATGCAAGGTCAGGCCCCCATGGCTCATGGTGGCCGACATGCAACATTTAATCAATCACCCCCACAGAGATGCCACAATACACAAGCTGGTTCACAATTCACACCAGCTCAATACGATGAGATATATGGCACAATGCTTCGCCTGATGCAATCATTGCCATTCAGTTGACCCAGCTGAGGGGGCAGAGGAACTGCCTTCTGACAATTTAGTCAAGAAAGGACGAGAAAAAGACCAAGTCCTCGAGCCCCTCCGTGAGTGGTTAACAGACAAGAAAGAACTGGATGAAGGGACTCTGTTTCTCCTCCCGCCAGAGGAAAAGTTTTTGTGGATGAACAGAGAACTCTTTTTTTCTCAAGGAAGGAGTTGTCAGGATGAAGAAGGATGTAGGTGATGTTGTGGTGGTTCCGGAATCACTAAGGCATGACATCATCCGGCTAAATCATGACCCTCCTTCAGCAGGGCATGCTGGGGTCAATCGTACTCAGGCTAAGTTAAAGTCCAAATACTATTGGTACGGCATGTCGGAAGATATTCGCATCTACATCGCCAGATGTGCCACCTGTAACCAAAACAAGAAAGCAACCCGTCCTGGGAGGCATCCCATGAAGAGTTTTCATGCGAGCGCCCCCATGGAACGTGTCCATCTCGATTTCATGGGTCCGTTACCAAAGACAGCACAGGGTAATGAGCACATCCTGGTTATGGTAGACCAATTTACCAAGTGGGTGGAATGCATACCCCTGCCCTCTCAAACGGCAGAAATGACCGCTCACGCCGCGGTGAACAGTTTTTTCTGCCGACTTCGGTATCCATTTCAAATCTTCACGGACCAGGGCAGAAATTTTTGTCTCAAGAAGCTTGGCATCCGCTCCATCCCACAAAACCGTCTCCTCCTCGAGACAGACGCCCCCTACTTGCCCGTCTGCCCTCGCCAGGGTTGGCAAACGGAATCATTTATAGGCGATGTCGGGCAAGTGGTGGCGTCCATTCGAGGGGTTTCCCTCGGCCAATTAATGCCAGAGAGTTGTATTGACTTAAATAAACAGGCAATGCTACTCCCTGGCACCTGTCTCCGCCTGCCATTTTATTTTTTGGTGATAAATGATTTATGATAAATGATTGAATTTTGTTCTCATGAAATAATTGATGCCTATAATTGGCTATACTTATCAAATATTGTATTGTGTAAAATAGTTATGTATATATGTTATGCCTATGAAATAATTTTATATATATATATATATATATATATATATATATAAGTAAAATAGTTATGTATATTTATGTATTTATTTATTTTCTTACATAGGAATACACAGAGATTTAGGTTAGATAGTTCAAAGGTGGAGACAAGGTAAGGTCATTTTATTTAGTATTTTGTATTTGATTTTGTATGTTACTAGGATATTTGTATTATTTCGAAAATCTCCCAAAGGGGAGACTTGAAAAAGAAAAAGAACAAAAAAAAAAGAAAAGAAAAAGAAGAAAAGAAGAAAGAAGAAAAGAACAACAAAAAAAAAGAAAAGAAAAGGAAGAAAAGAAAAAGAAGAAAAGAAAAGAGAAGAAGAGAAAAAGAAAATAAGAGAAAAGAACAAAGAGACCCCCCAAAAAAGAGGATGACAAAAAGAAAAAAAAAAAAAGAGAAGCAAAGAAAAACGAAAATAAAAGTAAATGATTGTCATGTTTATGTTAAGTACCCATACGTTGATTTCAATTAGATTTACTTCTGTTATTAGGCCAGGATTTAAATATAAGTTTTTTGAGGCAATTTTTTTAGGGTGGGGGGAAGTATAGTGTCAGGGCGTACGAGTAACATTAGCAGACGACAGGCAATCACGTGACTGCTCACGTGACTTCTGGTCACATGATAAAACCAGCGGGAGGCACGTCATACAGCGGTCTATAGGCTACGTACATGTACACGACACACTGCAACTTCACTTCACGACCGACGGCAGGAAAGGACAGATGTGTCGCAATAGAGTTCACATATCAGAGAATAAGGTAGGATCTTCTCCCGGTATATATATGTGTATGACTGTTAGTGTTTCGGCCCCTCCACAATAATGCTATAGTTGTATTTTTATCTTTTTTTCAAAATCTAATGACCTGAAGACTATTAATGTAATATCCTTGTATATAGTTGTAACCCTATGCTTGCTATCCAGGGTCTTGTTGAAGATCAACTAGCTCCCCTAGTGAAATATGAATAAATTAATAAAAATAACTTGATTATATTATAGCCATAAAATACCTCTAAAATAAAAATAATCAAAATGAATTCTACAATTATCATGAACTGATGACCTCTCACCATTAGACTGTATAGACTCCTGATTGATTTATCCAAGCTGTAAGTCTTCTCCAGAATCTCAGTCACAGTGCAATCACCTGTCAGCTCCTGATTACAACATACCAAAATTATATATTCAAATTATGTCAACAAAACCTTTATAGGAGCACAATATACATTCTCCTTAGCAATGTAAATTGAACCTTTCTCCCACTGGGTGATTTCATGCTAGAAAAATCAGCCATTTTCACAACATTTTTCAATCTGCTGTCCAAACAAACGAGGACCTTCAATTTGTTTTATGGTAATGATAAAGTACTTCTGGTAGTCATGTAAAAAATGGCAACAAAAATATGTCGTCCATGGGTGAATTAGAGGTGAAAATGTTGCCTGTCGTACGGGAAATTTCCAAGTCCTGTACGACACACAACATTTTTATCTGTTATTTACCCATAATCAAACATTTTTATTTCTCTGTTTTTTGGACCTTTTGTTTTTCAATGTTTTTTCAACAAACTTTGTCGGGGACTCTTTTAAGATCATAAACAGCATAAAATATATCCATTTAGACCAGCAAAACTAAAAATAATCATATATTTATGATTTTTGGTTGAAAACACAATTTGCATTGACTTTGTACATGAAATCACGTTTTTGAGCAATTTTTGGTCTGACATGTACTTACAAAATGTTGGGTAATTTCGGAACTGGGTACCCAAAGACTTGAAAGTAAAAAGTCAGCAAGCGCAGCAATCAACAAATT
Organism: Lytechinus variegatus; assembly: GCF_018143015.1. Lineage (NCBI taxonomy): Eukaryota > Metazoa > Echinodermata > Echinoidea > Temnopleuroida > Toxopneustidae > Lytechinus > Lytechinus variegatus. The sequence continues at coordinate 23,488,522 of NC_054742.1, read as the reverse complement.
TTCCAAGGTGAAAATATTGTGCAAATCGTTGAAGGGGCCTCCAAAGCCCCCCCCTGGCCTAGATAGGGTTAAAATTCCCTGATAATTATTTAAATCCATTCCCAGTTTCGCATGTTTTCTAAGTTGTTACAGCAAATTACATGTATTTTCAGTAAAAAACTAGAAATTTGACACAGATGCCCCCGTTTAACGCGATCAGAAATTCATTCCATATGATTGAACCAACTCGCATATATAGTGAGCTGTGACCTTTGACATGTGGACTCCGAATTCAAACAGAGCCTGTATTTTGGTGTCATCATTTTTTCACAGGTATTTACCATACAGGCTTGATATCATTTTAGCTTCACCTTATGGGAATTCAATATAATTTCCAGATGAATAATTGCACCAGTGTCAATTGGGAAATTTAAGTATGACTTAGAGTCACACTTAAATACCGGGTTGCGCACGGTATGAAAGGCTTGACCTCATTGGTCAGATCTTCTCAAGAGGACGCACGCTGTATGCGTATCTATCAATAAGATCGCGGGTTGCATATCTTGTACGCGTCGGCATTTAAGTGCGACTTAAGTCATACTTAAATCTTTGTGAAACACCCCCTGGATTGGTACATGATAAAATTTCTGAATAATGGCTTTTTAACATAATCACATACCTTTACATGATTGTTCCACTCCTTGGCAAACATTTTGTCCATGAAATTAGATGGCAGCGTAAGGGTTTCCTTGAAAACATTACAATACTGTTCAAAGGTCAACGTGTTGAAGACATGAATCTGACGATGAGAGAACCGAGACTTCACTCTCTTTTCCAATAGTTCCACAACATCCTAAACATCGAAACATATTTCAAACATTTTACTAAACATTTTACAACATATACTGTAATCTATCAAAGTGCGAACATTTATATCTTTGCCTGTTTTCATCTTGAAATAATATCATATACATCAATTAATGTTTAAGAGATTTACCTTCATGGCTCTTGAAAAACACCCACTATAGCAATGAAAATTGAAAGAAAAAGTCTTTATAGTTGATATCTATTGAATTAAACCATGATCAATGCCAGAATTCAAATTTATCCTTGAAAGTATTTCAAGCCATTTCTTGCTATGCCTTTGGCTTAAATTCACAAAGATATCCGTGTTCTAATTCGAGGTCAATTATAACATTTCATGTGTTAGTGTTCTAAATATGGACAACCAAATGTCATAATTCTTGTGTTTTCTGTCTTATATTTATAGTAGCTTTTGTCACAAGCTTTTCTGGTAAAAGACAAACCCTGTAATTTTCATTCTGAACACAAATTTGAATTAATAAAGTGGGATAAATAGTAGTAAATCAAGCATTTGTCATATTTGGCTACCTTAAGTTGACTATTAATTTGAATTATGGTTTAACAAATTTGTGAATAACTTAAACTTGAACTGATTGACAATCCAATGAAGTATGTTTGTTTGTCTCTGCAATATATGTGGGACCTTCATGATTTGTCTCTGTTGTCTAGTTCATATGAAATGTTATAATTGACCTCTAATTATCATGGTTTGAGCAGTTTAGTGAAGAGAGGAAAGAGCAGAGGAAAATACCTCTAAGAGTTACTAACAAGAAGGTTTATAACGTTACCTAATTGACCTGTTCAAGATTTGTACAACATTTGGCTCCAAGAGTTAGACCACTGATTTAAGATATGGTTTTTAACTGCTTTGTGAATATGGGCTAACAGCAACACCTTAGGATGTAAATACTAGTAAGTTGAACATACATCATATATGCATTTGGCAACTCATATTTGAGCATTGATGATAGTTTGTGAATAATGTCACCACCTACCAGTCTACAGGTAACTCCTATGACTGTGATGGGTGTTTGAGCTGACTGACATACATCAAATAGATTGTAGAGAAGAGTCTGATTCTTATGATGGGCAAATAAATCAAATTCATCTACTATGAAGAGAATGGACTGGGCACCACTTGAATCTGAAAGGATAAATGGAAAATTACAACTTAAAGGATACAAAACAAGAAAGAGGGAAATATCAACAAAGTATTAAAGCTTCAAACGTCCTGAACGGACCAAAAATCGATATTAGCAAAACACAAACCAATGGAAAGCTAACAACTACATCATGTACTAAATACAGCAATGCAAGCTTCATGCATTTCACCGCTTACCAGTTAGATGAGTATTTTGCTTAAGAATAGCTCCAATTATCAGGCTTAAAAAGGCTTTATTGTGTTTTTTTCTACGTACAAACCTTTGGAATCACAACCCTCTTGCTACAATGTGACATCACATAATTCAGGCCGTTAAGAAGCTCAATTAAGTTTATTGTTGAAACATATTAATCTTATATTTTCTTCAACAAAATACTCAGTAATCAAGTGATGAATATGCATAAAACTACATTGTTGTACTTTGTAGCTCATTTATTTTCTGTTTGCCTGAGTCTTTTAAGGATACACACAATCACAGGGAACAATTTACAGTCATAAACATCATCATTGATAATTTGTTTCAACAATTGCAAGAAATATTTCAATATCATTCCCCTTGTCAATTTGCCAGTCTTACTAATTTTTTCTCATTTCAGCTTGACAGTTTGACACAGATTTCATGCATGGGAGCCCATTTCAAATCTATTTTTGTTAATTAGTACAAAGGCCATGCCTTTCATATGCTGTTATTAACAACAAATACAGTTTATGTTTGATTCAATAGTAGCTTGTAAATTCCATACATTGCTATTGTCATGAAACATGCACAGATCCCATGTTTCAAGAATTCCCCTTAGAACGAGAAACTACCTGCTCCTTCTGACATGAGAAGTTGACTTTGAATATTGCAGAAATAAGATGTAGCTTTTGATGTATTTTTCAAATTAGTCAAACTATTCAAAGTTGATGAATCCAAGTCCTAACTTTCAAACTAATTCTAAATAAAAGAATGTTTATCATAACACAATTAAAAAAATGTAAATACCAGTATATAAGGATAGAATCTCACCCTTCTTTAATGACTCAAGCAGGAATGCCAGGTTTTCAGCAAAGGATCCCTGGGATTAAAATAATAAGATACATATAAACTTTTTAAAATATACAAATATTCTTTAAGATGTAGATGAACGGAAATAACCCCTCCCTCTAATGATAAAAAAAATAAAAATCAAGATTAACACAATGTACAATATCTATGTATATCTCAGTGGAAAGAAAACAATAAGAACATAACATCTGATACTCATATGTCTCACACATGAGGGAAGCTGGCTCAGTTGTTAAAGCGTCTGCCTGTCAAACCAAAGGTCGTGGGTTCAAGTCTACCCCGGGCGGATGACTGAAGCCTGCGTTGTGTGTAAACGTCTCTCCCGTTACATAGACGCAGGCTATATTACAGTGGAAAACACTCCATACCTCTGATAGAATGTTAAATGGAGGCCCCGTGTAGAGGTGAGTCACCACCTTTGCAAATTAAGAACTCATTGCACTATTCCTATAATAGGGGAAACCCCCGGAGTAGTGGTCCACCTCCACTCCCCAATGTGTTATATCAGGAGAGACCCACGCGTCATAGTGAGTCAGTTCGCTTTTCGCCTTTCAGGCATAGGTGATGAAAAAAAAATTAATAATATAATAATGAAGTCAAAATGTTATTTCAAATAAAAATACCCATCACAGATGTTAATAAAAACATTATTATATCATGTATTGGAACTTGGAAAAGGTTTTTCATTATTTACTATAGCATATCCAATACACCTACTATTCGCTGAATTCACATCGGAGCAGACAATTAACGAACAAGAATCCATGATCTCTTTTGATGTAGTCTCCCTCTTCACTAACGTACCGATAGAGGGCGCATGCAGTACAGCCCTGCAACGCATGCAATCCGACCCCACATTATCAGAACGTACCACACTTATGCCTGAACAAATAGCCGAACTCCTCGAGTTCGTCCTCAGATCCACATATTTTCTGTACAGAGGCTCTTTCTATGAGCAAACAGAAGGAGCAGCAATGGGTAGCCCAGTCTCAGCGGTTGTGGCTAACCTATATATGGAAGGTTTTGAACAGAACGCTTTGCCCAAGTGTCCTTCCACATGCCGCCCACGGGTGTGGAAGAGATACGTCGATGACACTTTCATAATTGTAAATAATTCCGAAGCAGACAGCCTACTCGCATACATGAACAGCCAGCAACCGTCCATCCAGTTCACTCTGGAGACTGAACAAGGAGGGAAATTAGCATTCCTTGACACGCTAGTCCAAAGACACGAGGGCGGGAAACTTTCCACCTCTGTCTACCGCAAGCCCACTCATACAGACCAATACATACCATATGATTCTCATCACGACAAATCGGTCAAGAAGGGTCTTGTTAAATGCCTGTTCGACAGAGCAGCACGTATTATAACTCACCCACCTGAACTCCCGAAAGAAAGAGCACACATACGTGGCACCTTATACAGCAACGGCTACCCACGCCGTTTTATCAAGAACACTTTCAAGAAAAAACAACCACCAAGGGATCAGAAGGTTTTCAAGACTTGTACAGTCTTGCCATACATAGATGGCCTTTCACAACAACTTAAACGCCGCTTAGAAGGTCACGGTATCCGAACGGTTTTCCGCTCGGACACCACCTTACACAAACAGCTTGTACGCCCCAAAGACCCTATCCCTGATCACAGACGTGATGGCGTAGTATACAACAGCCCGACCGATAGTTGAACGCATTTCTGAACACAAGCGCGATGTTCGGTTGCAGCAAACCGACACATCCGCGGTGGCAGAACATGCTTGGGAGAAGCAACACCACCTAGATTGGGAGGGTGTACATTGCATTGCCAAAGAAAGACATTGGTATACATGCAGGATTAAAGTTGAATTAAGAAGACGATTCAAAATATTGAGATATTTACATTAATAGCAACCTTACAACCCACCAAACACTAAGAGGTGATTCGACCCCCCATTTTCTTTTTTCAAAATAGTGAATTTGAACGATTTATCCCTACTCATTTTCCCTGAGTTCGCTCCTGCAATGCCTACCGAGACGGGTGTTCTTTGACTGTGACGTCACCGGGGGTATCGTAGTAAACAAGGCAGTGCTGTTTTGTGTACTATGCACGTACGCCTTCATATTTACTTTTGTGTCAGAACTTCATTTTATCGCTATTGATTTTATGTGAACGATGTTGAAAGGAAGTAATAATTATCATAAGACATAGTGTCAATAATATGACCCTATACATTGTTAAAACTGTTCTTCTTTGTAGCAATTTTAGACGATTTTAATGCCTTTTTTTCGTTCCGGACTGTGTCCGTGGCGAAACAATCGAATAAACTGCAACCGAAGTTGTATCTGCGAGCCGGAGAACTTGCAAAAAGGAAATGATTGAAATTATATTTATGGCCATACTATTATTCCAAATATGTAAATTCCCTCATAATGATAGCATAGACCCTAAAGGAATAATTTCAAGGCGAATAATATGAAATTTGACCAAGATCTTCTCACCAGTCAATAACGTAGCAGACGTGTTATCATGATATATTTATCCGCGTGTGACGCGGCTCTTGCAAAAAACACAGTTGGTTGCGGAATTGCTTTGTGCCGACCGGCCACCCGCTCCGGCACAGCTAGCTGTCGAGCTGCCGGACCGCATACCTTTCATGCTGTCTTCAACTCACTTGCGAATTGCATTTGTATGTGTGACGGTGACCTCTAGCGTAATTAAATATACATGTAGAAAACAACTCGGGAGGCCGAGAAGAATAGTAAGTTGATTCAAGATTGTTCTGTGGAATGAGCCATGAGTGGAAATGATCCACAGGATATAAAAATGGAGTCAAAGACAAAAGGAAAGAAGAAAAAGACGTCAGCGGATTGCTGCATGGTCATGAACTGCAGTTCGACCATAGAGATATGGGGATGGTCTGGGGGTCGACATACCAGAACACTACCCCACTACAGTGCTGCAGTACACTCAATGCCTGGGTGTACTTGAGTGTATTGTATATAGGCATGCAGCGCGCGCAGAGCAGCTGAGCTAGCCGCCGGAATTACTTTCCAGCTACTCACTTGATGGAACATCGTGATAAAATAAATGAGAAATAGTGAAAATATCATTCAATAACTCACTGTTTTCAATCTTTCATCATGATTTAAGAGTTCATGATAGTTATTCATACTGTTCTTTATACAGGTAAAGTAAAGATTTGTACATATGATTCCTATTTGTTTGATTTGAGTTGCTTTGACAAAAAATTGTAAAATCATCTTTCTCTCTCTGCATAGCATTTCTGTATTACACCCAGGCACCTCTTACACTAAATTCCCTCCGGTGACGTCACACTCAGAGTGATTTTTCTGTACACTCGTCTCTCGGGCTCTGACAGGTGGCTAATTTCATAGACTTTCAAAGAAAAATATTGAGAAGGCAGAAGATTTTTGTGACATGCTATTTGTTTGAACAACTGATATATACTTTATATTATGTGTGGAACCCATATTTATGGAAACTCACCCCCTTCTTAATTCAACTTTAAGGAGGCTATTAGTATACGTCTTTGTCCTAACAACTCCAACAGAGACAGCGGGATCGACATCCCTGATTTCTGGATGCGAACCATCCGACAGCACAATACCCCCTTACCTGGCAGTTCACGCCGACCTGATCGTTCCTGGCCCCGATCGAGGGACCGCTCAGCTAGTCAACCCCCACCCACGGGAAACTAGCGAGCCCGCCAATTTTGGTCTCATTTGCATATTGCCGACCCACGGCGTATTTGCATATACCCCCGGCTTATTTGCATAACTCCTGACCAATCACACAAAGGATCAGTGCCCACCTATTGTTCTCGCGTTTGTGCGTACGGTCTTGGAGATTAGTATAAATAGAGTACGATATCGGACAATTTTCGTCACTTGATAAAGAGTTGCAGCGGCACTCGAAAGCTCGTGAACTTGTAAGCTAGTGAACACTTTTTGCGAGAGTGATCACGAATTTCCTAGGAAGCCAGTGAACACTTTTTGCGAGAGTGATCACGAATTTCCTTGTTGACCATAGTAGATTGCGAGACAAATGAATACCCTCTAGCGATTATTTCAATCCGCAATAATGAACCTATTTAGTATTACACCTACTATTGCTCACAACAACACTAAAAAAAATATATTATTATCATAATAATAATAATGATAATAATAATAATAAAGCAATTTAAGAAGCTTTGTAAAGATTACAAATGTCAACAAAGAACAGACATTGACCTTAAATGATAGTTGCACTGAAGCAAAGTAAAGAAGTAACATGACCCAACTTCTTAGAACTCACAAAGACTTTGTCCTCGGCAACATTCTCCAGTTTGAGTTGTCTTGTAATCTCCTGGATAGCAATCCTATCATCAGTTTGTAGAAGACCATTCAGATGAACCTGAAGCAGATTGTTGGAGACCTTACGGTCCTTCATTACTTCAGCCAACACATGTTTCAGCAACTAGGAAATAAAGACAATGGCCCGCATTCTGAAGTCAGTTTAACTTAAACTCAGGTTGAAAGTTGTGGTTTAAGTATGGGAAGCCAAAAGTATCAAAATTTTTATTAACTTTTATGTTTCTTATGTTTACTGTGCTCTTTTCTGATTCATCGATGAATCCTCCATTTTCTTGAAAAATACTTAATTAAAAAGTGTAATTTTTTTTTCTGACTTGCACTGTAGTTTGATTTTTCTCTATTCATTCAAATTAACATTTTTCTGGGGTGGACTTGACCTTTAAGCGTATGTCTTCTATAAATGATCTCATCTAATGTGGTGATGTGTTATATACCACACTCAACCAAGAATTAAAGTGTGATATTAAAATACACTTGACTCTCTGTGAAACAAACCCTGGCACATGTATCATGCTTAAATGTTCTAAAAACAACTACTGTTTACCTTAATAGCACTTGGCTACCCATAATTGTACCACTGAGTGAAACTTTGGTTTCCCTTAGTATACTACTGTAAATCAAGAATCTCTTCTGATACTAACCATTGACTTTCCACTTCCACGAGGACCTATGACCAATGCAGAGTTGCTTTCCCCTTGGGTCGCACATCGCTCTATGATATTCAACAAATGCCTGTAGAGAAACACAGTCAAGAGTTATTTGAATGGCATCAAACATTTTATAATCATGCATGGGAAATAAACCATATTTTAATTCTTCATGTGAGAAAAATTTGGACTTTTAAAAGAAAAATCAGAGACTCAGAGGATTTCACACTAAAAAGAGCAGACTGATTAAGTTTTAAATAAGTTACATGTGTCTTAAGCTATGCATGTTGCAATAAGAAATTTTTAATGTAATTGTACCCGAGGGTAAAAAAAAAAAAAACCTTAAAAGGGTATAGCTAGAGGCTGCAAATCTGTGTTAAAATTTTACTCCCTGAGCATTAGAGTTGTGGAAGCCAACAGGACCAACACTAGGGCATGAATTTCTACACAAATCAAACATCGGCCTATTGAATTCTTAATGATTTCCACATTCCACATAGTATTCATACTAAGAAAAATGTCAAATTCATCTCTGATAGGAGAGCTACCCAGTAGTCCTTCCTTACTTTCTCTGGTCCTGTAGATTGGGTAGACTGGTTGGAAGTTCAGAACCACAAACTCTGCTCCGTAGGATTCTTTGTACCTCACAGTAAACTTCATCTTCAGCTCCGAACAAGGATGTTGATGGATTTGATTTTTTGCTTGAAATACTCTTCCTACTCTTGCTCTTTGATGGCATCTTGTAGATAACAAATAAGCTAAGCACTTGAAGGATTGTAGTTGGGTCTATATTTACTTCAAATGTTGAGTACAGATTACCACCTGTAGGGATTAAAATTGAGATATCTCATCTAGATAGATAGAGCCATTGCATAATTATACTATTTGTATATAATCAGTTACACAATACAATTATTTCAAAAACTTTTTTTTCATGTTTGCAAAATGTATTGTATTCAGTTAATATAACTTCAATAATTTGGACACTAAATTGCTGCAATACACAATAACTTCACTACCAAGTTAAATTGCAACTTTCCAATTAAGTGATATTCTTGAATAGAGTTTGTGTTGCAGCATGTGACACTCTCTAATCTCTATGCATAAAGAAATCTTATAAAAAACAATTGGGCACATTTAGCATAAGATTACAGCAAATCAAGAAAATTGCCCAATATAAACAAAAGAACTTACCACAAAGAAAAAAAAATATGCTGAAGATCTAGTAATCTGATGGGTGAAGAAGTTTCCTACATTTTTAGTGTATAGAAAGCCTAATATTCTAGAAAACAAGGATGATCCATTTTCAGAACAGTGCCCCTACTGCTAATGTGAAGTTATAAATTAGAATACTTTGGGTTTGGATCTCGTGATTCCACAGTCCTCAGCAATAAAAAAAATGTTCAGTCGGTCTAGATGATTTCTACTTTCCTTCTAAAACATCTATCTAGCCCTAAAACATGTACATCATGGTATAAAACTTCATTTCCGACATTTCTACACTGTTATTTTTGAACAAAAATTAATCAAAAAAATTAGAAAAATATTGTGAAAAGACGGAAGAGCCTTGCCTGATGTTTACGCCGCCACTTTGTTTCCATTGTTCTTCGCCAATGTTACAGACGCGTGCGTCTCTAGAAGCCGCCTGGCTACTCATTCTATGATATGAACAAGTTTGGATCAAACTAGCCTGGGGCATTTTGGGGACTGAAAGTCATATACTGTACGTATGGAGTCACTCCCCACAAACGCCTGGATTTACTTTACATGCCTTTCCGTAGCGGACAGGATTACCCGTGTTGAACGTACATTGTAGACCTAAATCACCAATTTTAGTTTTAGTTTTTCGCCCAAAGTTATGTACATCAGCAAGTTTTACGTTTACTCCCATTTAAAGCATTCTTTACTACTTTTCATTCGCTGATAATGATAAAAATTGAAAGAAGTTAAGAGCAAGAGCGTTCACTTACCCCGTCTCTGTTTACTCCTCCATTTTGATTTCTTTTGTTATTGATACCTACATGTAGATACACACGCGTGCAGAGCTGCAACTTAGATTTAAAGACTGCCAATCGGGATTTAAAAAAAATACTTGCATCTGCCGATAGATATCAGGAATCACAAAATATTTGTTTTAATCGATAAATATCATATAAATTACTTTACATTTATCAACCGAAACAAATATTATACAAATCGCGATTTTTATTGACAAATGCAAGTATTTTTAAATCCAAGTTGCAGCTCTGCACGCGTGTGTATCTAGGTATCAATAACAAAAGAAATCAAAATGGAGTAAACAGCAGGGTAAGTGAACGCTCTTGCTCTTAGCTTCTTTCAATTTTTATCATTATTAGCGAATGAAAAGTACTAAAGAATGCTTTAAATGGGAGTAAACATAAAAGTAAAACTTGCCCATGTACATATGGTTTGGGTGAAAAACAAAAAATAAAATTGGTGATTTAGGTCTAGGTTCACCATGGGTAATCCAGGGGCCCGTTTCTCAACACATGGACAAGTTAGTCATATCTTTATCCACCAACCACGGAGTTAGTTCCAATCTTACTAAACCTGTTTCTCAAAAGGCTTCCTAACTAGAATACCTTGATATCGATACTATCGGTAAAAAGAGCAGACGAGACGTAGCCTTAGTCACAAAATATCATAATTTTCAAAATTAAAAATTATGACAAAATTGCAAATATTGTGATAGATTGGGAAATAAATCTTTTCAAAATATTAGCACACGTGAATTATGCATCATACATACTTAGACCATGAAGACTGGAGCATTCAATTGCAGAGAAAATTAAATTATGAATAATTCATTTCATGACTAAAAAATCACTTGTGGACGTTGGGAGGGGTACCCCCGGGATATCCAATTTTAATAGTTTACGAAAGTAAACCATAATGGTTTTCTTTGTAAAATGATAATTATACGGTCTTTCATGATTCTAAACGTCATCAAAATATAGTTTAACGAAACATTTTTAATCATTGATACCAAAACATACGATATTTGACAAATTATATGCATAAATTAGAGATAGAATTTATCCAACTGTTAATAGGGGTCTGAAAACAACAAATACGAGTTCAGTTATGGATGGCCTGACGTACTGTAGAACCTTTATCGATTAAATCATTTTATTATTTCAAAATGAATGGTTTTGTGGCGTTTAACAACAGTTTTTATAGTTTATTTGTATTACAATTATCATTGAATGCATTATCCCACTTGTTTTGTGATGTCATTTCAACCTCTATGATTGATTACGTAAGATTATAATTTTAAAATTTCTAAGCACTTTGACCCACGTGATGCCATACGTCATTAAGAAAGAAGTTAGGACAGGTTCGGAGGTGTCATAAATATCTAGTGAGGTTGTTGTACCCGATGTTGGTAAAGAGGGCTTCGTGAAACGGTTAGCGGACAAGTAGCTCACTATCTCCGATTTAGTCAAGAAGTTAGACTTATGACGGTGTTGAGAAACGGGCCCCTGGCCTCTACAGCCAGGCATATATAGCCGAGCCAGGCGTTAGGCAGGGCTCCACACTAACCCATTTTTTCTACTGGTCCAACCTATTCATGTCGGACCAGTAGATACCCAGTTTTTCAAATTTTTACTGGTCCGAACCTAAAATCTACTGGTCCCAAAAAGTAAAGAAAACATTTAAAAAAAGGCGCAAGTTTATTTTTCTAGCCTTTCGTGATCCCCCCCCCCCGTAAAACGAAGGAATGAAGGACAAAAAGAAAGCAAGACAGAAACGAAGAGAGTAAGAAAGAAAGAAAGAAGGAAGGAAGGAAAGTCAGAAAGAAAGAAAGGATGGAAGGAAAGAAGGAAGGAAGGAAAGAAGTAAGGAAAGAAGGAAGGAAAGAAGGAAGGACAGTAAGAAAGAAAGAAAGGAAGGAAGGAAAGTAAGAAAGAAAGGATGGAAGAAAGGAGGGAGGAAGGAAGGAGGGAGGAAAGAAGGGAGGAAAGAAGGAAGGAAAGAAGGAAGGAAGGAAAGTAAGAAAGGATGGAAGGAAAGAAGGAAGGAAAGGAGGAAGGAAGGAAGGAAGGAAAGAAAGAAAGAAGGAAGGAAGGAAAGAAGGAAGGAAGGAAAGTCAGAAAGAAAGGATGGAAGGAAGGAAGAAAGGAAGGAAAGAAAGAAGGAAAGTAAGAAAGGATGGAAGGAGGGAGGAAGGAAGGGAGGAAAGAAGGAAGGAAAGTAAGAAAGGATGGAAGGAAAGAAGGAAGGAAAGGAGGAAGGAAGGAAAGAAGGAAGGAAGGAAAGAAAGAAAGAAGGAAGGAAGGAAGGAAAGAAGGAAGGAAAGTCAGAAAGAAAGGATGGAAGGAAGGAAGGAAGAAAAGGAAGAAAGGATGGAAGGAAGGAAAGAAGGAAGGAAAGAAGGAAGGAAGGAAAGTAAGAAAGAAAGAAAGGATGGAAGGAGGGAGGAAGGAAGGGAGGAAAGAAGGAAGGAAAGTAAGAAAGAAAGGATGGAAGGAAGGAAAGAAGGAAGGAAAGAAGGGAGGAAAGGAGGAAGGAAGGAAAGAAGGAAGGAAAGAAGGAAGGAAAGAAGGAAGGAAAGAAGTAAGGAAAGAAGGAAGGAAGGAAAGTAAGAAAGAAAGGATGGAAGGAGGGAGGAAGGAAGGGAGGAAAGAAGGAAGGAAAGTAAGAAAGAAAGAAAGGATGGAAGGAAGGAAGGAAAGAAGGGAGGAAAGGAGGAAGGAAGGAAAGAAGGAAGGAAAGAAGGAAGGAAAGAAGGAAGGAAAGAAAGAAGGATGGAAATAAGGAAGGAAGGAAAGAAGGAAGGAAGGAAAGAAAGAAAGGATGGAAGGAAGGGAGGAAAGAAGGGAGGAAAGAAGGAAGGAAAGTAAGAAAGAAAGGATGGAAGGAAAGAAGGAAGGAAAGAAAGAAGGAAGGAAAGAAGGAAGGAAAGGATGGAAATAAGGAAGGAAGGAAAGAAGGAATGAAAGAAGGAAGGAAGGAAAGAAAGAAAGGATGGAAGGAAGGAAGGGAGGAAAGAAGGGAGGAAAGAAGGAAGGAAAGAAGGAAGGAAAGTAAGAAAGAAAGGATGGAAGGAAAGAAGGAATGAAAGAAGGAAGGAAAGGAGGAAGGAAGGAAAGAAGGAAGGAAAGAAGGAAGGAAGGAAAGAAATAGAGAAAAAAAAATTAAAAGAAAGATTGAAAAGAAAGAAGGAAAGAAAACAGAGGAAGAAAGCTAAAACTATTATCATAAATAATTTGTTTCTTTTTTGGCTCAATTAAAATAGCTACGAAAGAAAGTCAGAAACCAAGTGTATCAACACACATAAATGCATATGTGGGGCTATATGTATTCAGACGATACCACCCGAGACCCGATCTGTTTGAACCAAACAGAAGTGAAAATTTACCCTTTTACTGCTTACAGATGACAGAGTTACTCCAATTTTTAGGAAATATGGACATTATAAGAGCCTTTCATGAGTATGAACCGTGAATTTTGACAGTTCTGTGAGAGATTTCTGCCAGAGTTTAGCCAGGCTTCGTTCGTGCGGCCAGTGGAGAATTCACCATGTGGATTGTGTGGCTGACTACATGTACACTGTACGCATGCTGTATAGTACTCTAGTAACACGTGCGATTCATTCTGTGTGTATTCTGTGTGTGAATTGCAGAATTGAACGGGGGGAAATGGTTTGCTGTGAATTTGACCATTTCTGGAAAAGTTATTGGCCCAACAATGGTTTTTATTACTGGTCATGTCGGACCCTTAAATCTTGCTATTTTTGGAAAAATTACTGGCCCGACAATGATATTTTTACTGGTCATGTCGGACCAGTAAATCTTCCAATTTCTGAAAATCTACTGGCCCAACAGCGATTTTTACCGGTCTGGGACCGTCGGACCGCCGCTAGTGTCGAGCCCTGCGTTAGGGGAGTAAGCCTACGTAAAGTAGATGATTTTTACTCTCCAGGCCAGGCTAGATCAAACGTAGACCAAAAGCTTCAGTCTCTGTTATTTTGGTTGTTCAGCTGAACTCCGTTGGCTTCACTCACCAAATACAGAGACCGAAATGCTAGCGTGATCTGTAGAGGGGACTCAACGGTCATTTACTGCGGCAGCCCGAACACGTACGACACTGTCTGAAGACGTGTCGGGGTCCCTGGGGCAAAACGGCCATATGTTTATGTACTTGTCTTAACTTAAAAGACTTAAGATCGGATAAAACGGGGGAAGTGAATTTGCGCGACAGCCGAGGTAAGTCACTGTTTTTGTTCCTTTTAACTTGAATTTTCTCCGTTTTTTGGCAATTAATGCCAAGACTAGAGGGAATATTAATTTGCATTTTTTTTGGTCGCATTAATTTTCAAAATTTTTATTCATTAAAGACAAAAATTGAAGAGCCCCGACGGGGGGATTTTGCATTGCAAGTCCCCTAATGGTGGCTGCACGATAACTTGCCGTCTGTGTACAAGGAGAAATTTTTTAAAAAATGATAAAAACTCCTCGAAACAGACGGCTGCCAGCTGTCTAGATCAAACGTCGCCTATCAGTACCGCATAAAATTGAGCGTGTGGGACCGTTATAGAACATGAGAAAATTTGTCTACCTCACTTCCTGGGCTCACTTCTCTGTGAAGTCCTTTTTAAGTTAATCATAATCCATATGATGGCATTAAATTCGCAAAATATTGTAATTTGACACAATGTTAGGCCTAAAACTACAGGATGCAAAGTTAGTACAACCACAAACACGGTTCTTTTATTTTTATACCGTAGGCCTACCTTTAAATTTTGCGCTTCCAAAAATCTGACCACCGACTTATAATGTAGCCGAAACGTTCAAACGAAAAAAGAAAAAAGAAAAATGTTAAATTTGAAAGTTTTGATAATCATAACTATTTATAAAAAGGAAGGTATAACAATGATTTGGAATTCCCGAGGCCATTCAATGAAAAGTTTAGGCTAAATGTGTAAAGTAGCCAACTCCAGTAGGATGATTCGTAAAACTTTCAATTAAAAGGCTTGGCCTTTGAAACAATATAAATTATGCTGCCTAGATCCCCGGGGCTAGATCTGGGGAGCATTTCATGAAAGGACTTGTCAGACGTTTTATCCGACAAGTCCTGTTTTATCCGACAGTAACTATAGTAACAGTGCTTCTCAACCAATCAGAATCCAGGAAAGTTGTCAGATCTGACAACTTGTCGGACGAAAATATTGATGAAACGCCCCCCTGCAGTACAATATAAAGATTAAATGTTCAGATTTAACATGATAATTATGCAGAAATATTTTGTGGAATCATAGTCAGTTTTATTTTCATAACACTTCATACTCAATATTACCCTCCGTATCACTATAAACAATGGAGCTCTAAGTTACCGCTCTACTCCGGCTTCCCCCCACATGCATACAGATGCGGGGCTTGAAAGTGCAGGCCAGGCCCCCGAACAAGTTTCGCTACCGCCATTTTGTTTAATCCATTAGAAGCTAAAATAAGCCCCCATTAATATTAATTTCGTACGATGCTACCTCGTCAACTGTGGTTTTGTACGTGTATTAGACAATACGCACATCAGCGCAATGACAAAGGTCAACTTGGAAAATTCATTAATGTATTCATTTTGTTACGCGCTCGTGACGCGAAGGATTCAGCGAATCAAGCAAGCGCAAATCTGAGACGATACGTTGCGCTTTATAAAGTATCGATATCACAAGCGATATCACTTAAAAACAAAACAATGTTTGTATTGTATTGCGTCTTAAAGGCCTATGCTAATTCTAAAAGGGAAGATGAAAAGAGTAGATCAAGTCGCGATTAGGTAAAAAGGTGGGATGGGGGCATGCAAATCATGGTTACTACAATGATGGTATTCATTTTCACTGGTTGAGTATGAATACTGAAAAAATAACTTTCACCACTAAAAGAGTAATTTCTTGTTACAAATTATTGGAGAAGTAAAAAAAATAAAAATCTTCATGGATCCCCGTGCCTGCTTTCTTCTGGCGTCCGTTTCATAATGAATTACACTGAGCTATTTAAACATCGCTATTATTGCGATAACCGTGGGAACCTTGATTATGATTGGTATTCGTAGTTACCATACTAGTACTTGTAACTCATGATGAAACGGGCCCCAGTTTATCATGCTCAATATGTTTCCTGTCCCCTTTATTCTCCAGCATTTCTTACTCTGTTTTTTTTCATTTAATCATTTTCCCACTCATGTTCTTTTGTGCCACCTTTCTCCTACATATGAAGAGCTCAGTTTTAAAACGGGTTAGGTCCATTTTTAATCAAATTTGATTTTTATGTCTTAATTGATTTTTAGTAGCTCTATAAGATGATACCATAAAAAAGTTGAAATTCGCATAAAAAAAGAAAATTCACTTTTTTCAAAAGGGGTTAGGTCCATGCATAATTTTTCTGGAAAATAATATCTTAAAAAAATATGAAGATAAGTAGATTTCTTTTATACCCAATTTTTGAATTTCTAATGGTAGGGTATCATGAAAATCCATTTTCGCATAAGAATATTGCAATATGGGAGAATAAAAAAATGATTTTCTTGGAGTGGCCCTAGCCCCTTTTGCTACTTAACTTTTCATATATTTCCTTCTAATTTTCCCACTTGTTATCTGTCTCCTGGTTTCCAAAAATCTCGTCTTATTTCTCTTCCACCACTTTTGTTCCTACTTCCAACATCAGCTCTCTCACCACCCCTTCTAAATTATCTCTTCATAATTATGTGCCCCTCCATTTATTTCTCATCTCTTTTCAACCCACTTCTCATCACTCTCTCGATCTCCGTCTCATTTTGAATTTTGCCAATTCCAAATCCCTTTCATTTTAGCTCTGTACAAATACTATATGAACACAAATGAAAGACATGAAGGAATTCTCTGGTTAGTGGTGAATTTTATTAATTATCCAGAAATTATCAGAGGATTAAGCTTTACCTTTTTCTTAAGCGTATGTTAATAGTTTGAACCAAAAGAAATTTGTGTTTGTATGCTGGGGGGGGGGCACAATTCCCCCTACTTTTTGAAGCACTGAAAAGTGCCTTTTTATGCAAGAAAATGCCCCATCACGAACGTGTACTGTGTCCCTTTCACCTGATGAGAACCTGTTTTAGGTAATACCAATTAGTGCTCTTCCTTATATGCATTTTTTACCCCAAAAATGCCCCCCCACCCACGTGTTCTGTGCCCTTCCATCTGAGAGCCAAAAGTGCCCCCTCGCCTTCTTGAAAGTGCCCTTACTTGAATAACTGCCCCCTTTTACCCAAGAAAAGTGCTCCTAAAGAATTTATTCTGTGCCCCTTTCACTTGAGAAGGATCTGTTTTATGGTCACCATGACGAGTGCCCTTTGAAACAAGAAAACAATATTTTCATTTCTATGATATACTTCTGAAGGAAATACTGTGTGCATTAAGTTTAATAATTCATGTGAGTGGGGTATATAAGCAGTTTCTTACAGATGGAGGGGGGGGGGGGCTTGAAGGACTCTTGCCCATAGGCGGCGGAAGCGATGGGATAGGGGGACCTGTCCCCCCTAAATTTGAGGTGGGGGACAGTCCCCCCCCTAAATTTTTTGTTGAGAATCTTTTTTTTTGCTTGTCAATTTTTTTTCCTGCGTTCCCCCCTAAATTCAGGTAGACCCCCCCCCTTAAAATTGTTGTTGCCCCCCTAAAATTGTGGTTGACAACCTTTTTTTGCTGGAAATTGTTGTGGTCCCTTCTAAGATTTAGGTGGATAAATTCAGGTGGACCCCCCTAAATTTTTTGCCTTCCGCCGCCAATGCTCTTGCACCCCCCAAAAAAAATCACGACCAAGAAAAAAAGAAAAAGGAAAGCAAAGGGTGAAATATATCATTTTGAATATTTTGTCGAAATCTATCACAAAATTGGATATTTGTTTTTAAAATGTCCAAATTTTGCTCGCTCGCAACTTTTTAAAAATTTCACATAAAACAGCATTTTCCCTGTGCCCCCCCCCCCCACTTTCAAGCAACTTCAATCCGCTGCTCCTATTTGTATGTTTACAGCTTCTCTCTTTGCAACCAATTTTAATGAAAATCAATAAGAAATTTCATACGTCATGAATTTGGGTTGTGATAATTTTTTTTTTTAAATTGGACTTGGAAAAAAAACCTTTTCCATCTTCATCACGTGGTTCCTAAGTCTTCAATGTTGAATAGTTGGATTACTTGAATGAAAACATATGTTACACCAGTCCTGCAGATTGAAAAAATAGAGAAAGAAAATCAATTAAATTGTCATGATTTATAAAACAAATGTTTTAAGAAAAGTGAGACTATGCATATATATGTTTCTTCAACACATACCATAGGAAATCTTACTTCTACTAATTATAAACTTGTACTTCTATAAAGCATATATATCACTTAAACATGTTCTCTGCAGTTTACATACCACTCTCCATTCTAACTACATGTACTCTTTGAAAAAATGACAGAGATTTCTTGTAAATATGAATATATAAATTAACATATGTAAATTATATGAATAGACAGAATTAAAGTTGATATGTTTTGTTGCACAGAATATTTTGATCTGTAATTAAAAACGACAATAACTATAATCTAAAAACAAAATTGAAATGGGTTTTTGAAAGGCAGGTCTATTTGTTGCCAAAAAAAATGTGAACAACCTCCATTATCAAAAATAATCACTAACTAGCTCACTCACTCATATAACCGCTGTAGTTTGTGTTTCTCTTTGTGGTCCAGGCACTGTTCTATTAGGCCTACTTCACCAATTATTTATCATTATCAATCACCTCCATGGAAATTGTCAAACTGCATCATCCTATTAGACAAAATGTAAAACCAAAAAAAAAATCGTAAATCTACAAATATGAAATATGAATATCACACTAAAGAATGAATAAAATGAATTTTATAAAATATAACTCATGAAAAATAAATATTGCTTTGTTTATAAACAAATAGGAAATAAAAAGGCAATTTAATTACTAGTAGATCAAGGACATGACCTAATTTTATAAATTTGCCCAAAGTACATATCTTTTGACATTGGTTCTACTTTAGACTCGAGAGCCTATATATTTAAGAAGTGTATGTTCAGTACAGATCCTACCTCTTTGTGGCTCAGGTTATTTTTATTTAATGTAAACATGGTTAATATTCAATGCATGTTATGGAACTGTAATTTTGAATGGGTTAGTTTAACTTTAATACCTGGATGAGAATCTGCAAAATGATGCATGCACATGATCATCATCTTGAACCACATAGGTAGACCCCTATACTTTTTTCTTGTCCTTCAAACTCAACCTGTTTTTCTTGTTCTTCAAACTCAACCTGTTTGTGAAAGAAAAGAGTACAATAATAAGTAGTGATATTTTTCATGGACGTTTGTATAGGGGAGGGATTTGGGTAAGAGCTGAAATGTGAAAACCTTCATCCAAAAAAAGAATTGCATGACATCCTTCAATTTTATTTTAGAAAATGCACAAAACGGCCTTAGGTAATATTGGTTACTTCTGGCCCTCGCTTTCTGAATTTTAGGTTTCTCAAAATTTTTTCAAATGTCTGCCCCCCCCAAAAAAAAAAATCTGCATCTTTATATTTCAGTTGACTTTAACATAATTTCATCTCATGCACTGGGTCTAGATCTATTTGTAAGAAAGTATAGATCTAGTCCAAGACTCAGAGCTGTGCAACAGCATTCGCGTATCTAAATTACTGGTAGGTCTAGATCTAGATAGTAACGATGTACTCTCGATCTATCTAGACCTAGAAAGTAAAGCTTTGGTTCTAAACTGAGATCTAGGCCTATATGGATTTGATGTCTGACTTTTATTCCTGGCTAAAAGTTTAAACTTCATTGCCATTATTGACCAAGATTAGATCTAGGGCCTAGTCCTTGGTCCACTGTGACACTGACAGACATACTCGTACATGTAAATGGAGTCGTTTAGGCCCAGACTTAGATCTAGGCCTAAATTACAGACCTAGATCATAAGCCCTGGGGCAAGTGTCGCGGGTCGGGAACGTATAATGTAGATGACTAGATTTGAATTAGGTTGGCTTAGAATTAGAAAGCATCGATGAATAAAAGTAAAGTACCGTAGATCTAAGTCTAAAATAATAAGCAACACTAGTTGCTGGTTTCTAACCAAGTTAGAAATTAGATCTAACGTTAGGCCTATCTAGATCTAGGTCCTAGATCTAGCCTATTGTCTTCTATTGATAATAAGACAAACATGCAGAGCAGCATATTATTTCTTACAGACCTCTACAGGAATAACCGTCGTTTCTGGGGATTTATTCAACAATTTCTGACATTAACTATTCGTGAGTGAGCCAACACAGTCCAGCGGAACAACCAAATAGAGAGACTGCAGCTTTTGGTCTAGTTATTTCTAAGACAGTCTATAACTATAGACCCTATTTATAAATAACAATAAGTTAAAATGGGTGGGGGCTAACATTGGCGGCGGAAGGAAAAAAAATTTGGGGCTGTCTACCTGAAATTTTGGGATGGACACATGTAAAAAATTGGAAAAGTGCTCCAAAAAATTTTGACAAGCAAAAAAAAAAAAAAAAAGTAATCAACCTAAATTTTAGGGGGGGGGACAACACACGTTTCAATGCCAATGGGGGTCCACGTGAATTTAGGGGGGGACGCAGGGAAAAAAATTGACAAGCAAAAAAAAAAAAAAATTAGGGGGGGGGACACGTCCCCCCGCTTCCGCCGCCTATATGGGGGCTAAATGCAGAAGCCTGAAGTTATGCAAAATAAATTTGATATCTGAAACTGAAAGTGAGGATTGACACAAATAAAAATGACAGGCAATATATCTTCATCCACACTCCACTTCACAGTTTATTCCTGACTGGGTTTCGATCTACTGAAGATAGATGCAGATCTCCCTCCATCTCGACCTCTAGATCTAACGTTACAGTATACAAAAAGAAGCTTCATTCTTCTTGATTTAATCAATCATGGGCTGGTCCTTGTTAATTGGAAATGAACCAAACCGGCCCGAAATTCTCTCGATGACCAATCGGCTAGGAGCCCATACAAAATACATGTGGTTAACACAGCGGCATTACCGCAACACTGCAAGCAACATACAGGCTGCACTGGGCGACGATGACAATCTAACTTCAATTTCAAAGACCAAATTCTGCTTTCCTTTAACGGAAGAATGATAGCAAACTCTCTAATTTGGTAGAGAAATAACCTGAGATCACAAAATACTGTGTGAAATTTGTAAATAGTCCACTGAATTCATGTGGTTATATCAATTTATACGTACTCACCGGAGTGTTCGTAGGTCCATTTTTGTGTGGAAAGAAAAGTTTCAGATTCGGGTTCAGAATGAATAAATTAGATGACGTAATGAGGTCAAATGAATAATTACTTCTGTAACACGATACAACTAGTATCGATGACAAAGAATCGGGGAAATCGCGTATTAATGACGCTCTTAGCCAATGAAAAGGGCGGAATATGAATATATTTACGCTCATGAATGTCAATGGGGCTTATTTTTGTCTTCAAATGATCGCGGTAGGCGGAGCCTAATCTCATTTGTTTTGTGCTGAACGCGCGCGCAGCTTTCGGTCTAGTAATATATTATAAGGTCTTTGGTGCAGGCCATATGGAACCCAAACAAGTTTCACTACCACGAAAGAAGGAGAATAGATAGTTTCTGTTTCTGTTTGTGGTAACTCGCGTAGGAACTCGACAGGACATAAATTTTTGCTGGTAGACGCCAAGCTGGTAAATAACCAATTACCTTGGAAGCATTTTACGTCTAGGTTAATCAGTCATAGTGGCTGACATAATAGACGACAGATATCACTCTTGGGCCACCGACACCCCCTCAAACTAAAAAAAAAGAAATATCGTACAGAACAATCAGGCGCGTAGCAGGGTTTTTTGAAAGGGGGGGGGGTTTCGAGCTGATTTTTTTTTAAATCTCCCGCCCAGTCTCTAAAAAGTGATGAGCGGGGGGGGGGGGCGTTTCTCTTGTCTCTAGTACCTCCAATTTGGTTGACTATATTGCGATTTTGAACCTTGTTTTCAAAAGTGATTGTAAACGCACAGAAGAGGTATACAATGGAGGAAATTAAAATGATAATAACTCCGCGCGAAGCGCGGAAGCTAAAGTGATTTACCAATTTTTCTTGCCATAAAAAGGGTCCCGAGAAAAGGGTATTCTCAAAGATATATTGAAACTTTCTTTGGAAAGATCAGATTTGATTACAAACAATTTAGCATCAGTGCATATTTTTAACTCGCAAAAAAGAGGAGAAGATTGGTAGAGGAAGATATTCCTCCCCGTGATGAGCAATGAAACTCTGAAATTTCAAAGGGCGGACGTTTCATCAAAATAATGTAGATATCTCTAATACCCAATCTTCTCTAATTCAATTGATTTTCTAAGATTATTGAACTTCATTACAAGGAAAATAGTGCGCATTAAGTTGAAACTTCTGTGATTTATTGAAATTATCTATCTATATAATAAAGGATGATTAATTTTTTTGACTTATCCTGAAGCGCTTCATTTTGAATATAAAGAAAGTTAAGTGTCATTCAAAATTTCAAACTGAGGGCGCAAAACAGGACAGGAGATGAATGTATACAGGGAAATGACATGAAGTTTAATACAATTTGATAAAAAAAATATTGTACTTTTTTTATTTAATACGCCACGAATTCCATACCTTCCTCTTTTTAAATTAGGAGCCTGTTTGCCCCCAAATTATGGTTGTTTATAGTAATGAGCTGAAAAGCGGGAGAAGCTGACTTTATGGAGGTGACGGCAGAAACTGATATAAAGATTTTACCCGCTCGGAGCCGACCAGACCAGAAGTTGCGCGATCAATTGAAAAAAAAAAGATAACTTCATACATTCACTTCGGCCTTACCTTACTCAAATTCATGCCCTAATGTATACAATTTTAACTTTAACTGCATGGCAAGAAGCACATAGCTGAGGTGGGAAAACAGGGTTAGAGAAAAAGGTGGGGGAACAATGGAGAACTTCAATATTGTCATTTAACCGCGCGCAGCGCGGAAGCAAAATTCATATATGAATTTAAAGCAAGAAGAGTGAAGGAGTTTCTCTTTTGAGAAAAAAATAAAGAATAAATAGAAAAAACACAAAGCTACCTTTCTTCCCTTTCCTTCCTTCCCTTTTCCTTTTCTCCTCTCCTTTTTTCCCTTCTTTTTTTTCTTTTTGGGGACGTTTTTTTTTTTTGGGGGGGGGGGGGCGACCGCCCCCCTGGCTACGCGCCTGGATATGGCCTTGATCAGAACACTAGAAACTTGAGAAATGTCATGAATAATTACGAGCGAGCGGAGCAAGCGAGCCGAAATGTTTGCGTTTTTCCGTCAAAACAAACAATTCTTCTCAATAGCTTGTTGGTAATGATTACATATTAGTTGATGATAAATGTCCTTCTGCTCGTAAGTCTCATGATATGGCCTTGATCAAGAGACTAGAATCTTAAGAAATTTCATAAATGATTACGAGCGAGCGGAGTGAGCGAGCCGAAATTTTTCCGTTTTCCCGTCAAAACATACATTTCTTGTCAATAGTTTGTTAGTAAATCAAGTATTAGTCGATGCTACATGTCCTTCTATTCGTAACACTCATAATACGGCCTTGAACAGGAGACTAGATACTTATGGAATTTCATAAATTATTACGAGCGAGCGGAGCGAGCTAACCGACATTTTAGCGTTTTCCGTCATTTTGGTTTTCATATTGGTAAAACATATTTTGTAAGAAAACGTATGTCTTTGTCTTGGTTCACTTGTATTCATAAGTATACATCATGATAATCATGTATGGCCTTGTTAATGGCGATACCGTGATCATGTCGGCGACATGCGGAAATAAAAGATATAATAAAATGGAGCGAGCGAAGCGAGCGGAAATTTTTTCTGTGTTTTTCGTCGGAAACATGAGATTCTGTTCATTATTGCTGTCATATACATTATTGGGTAGGGGAGCTGTCCGTAACCAGACCAAGGAGTTATCAGGCTCTTGCCCGATAACTCCTTGACCAGACCGACCTCTGGGGAGACAAGTAAAAAAAAAAAAAAAAAAAAAAAAAAAAAAGGAAACGAAAAGGGGGGGGGGGTTTGAACCCCCGAAACCCCCCTTGCGTACGCGCCTGAGAACAATACTTGTCAGCCACCCCCCCATGAAGATCGATCGACACCCATGTGTACAAGATTTCAAAGCAGGTTCATATCTGATATTTTATTACCTGAAAAAAAACACCAAATAATACTTACACATCAAATGAATTGTTTCATATAATAATGAAAAATATAAATAGTGAATGGGTGATGTAATCGGTTCCTTCACTTGCATACCAACCATAATATAAATGTCACCATTTTATAAAATTGAGTGTAACTTTAAAATATATTTTCTTATTTTACATCTGTCTAATGAACTTACGAGTTTTTTTCTTTTCTCTTCTTATTCAAAATTATTTTTGTAATTGGGTTCCCCTTTCAAGAAGTATAAATTGCTTTTAGATGAACTCCTATCACAATATACAAATAGTATGGGCTTATAATGGTATCCTATCCAAAAGTCATGTGTATGTCGTAGAATACATTAAAAAAACGTGTGCTTTTAGATTATGCTGAAATTATGCTGAGGCATTGGAATCGTACAATATGACCCATGTAAAACTGTTATGCATATATCTTGTCAATCACCCAAAATCCAAGCAATGTTTACGTCTTCGACAACAATAATAATAATATTACATTTCTGAAATACGCATAACAGCTACAGGTCTATATGTGCGAGTGACTAAATCAAACATTCTGAAAGAGGTGGGTTTTTAATTGAACTTTGAATTTCTCAAGCTGGGTAATATTTCTTAATGTCGATGGAAGAGAATTCCATTGTGCTGGTGCAGCTTTCTGGAAATCCCGATCCCCATATGATTTGGTCTTGATAGTAATTTCAGAGAGAAGATTTTGTGAGCCAGAACGGAGATTACGCTTAGGTTTATGAATCTGGACAAGTTCTTGAAGATAAGCAGGGGCAATACCATGAATACATTTGAATGTTAATATGAGAAGTTTATGTTTGATCCTTGATCGAATGGGTAGCCAATAAAGGTCAGATAAGATAGGGGAGATGTGTTCAAATTTTCCTTTTATAAGTCTTGCAGCAGAATTTTGGATATGTAATATCGAGAAGCGATTTTTTTATTCCGAATAGTAAACTATTATTATTATCTAAGTGACTTAAGATGAAGGCATGTACTAACTTTTCTGTTGATTTCCTATCAAGATATTTTCTCATTCTCCCAATTTATGCAACCCATAATAATGTAATTATGGGTTGGACCTCACATGTAATTATGGGTTGGACCTCAAAAGAAATAAACACTAGATGAAAAATCAATATTTCAAATGCAGCTTTCTTCCACACATTGTCAATCTTTTGAACGAATAACAACAATTTATTATTATTTTTACTATGTCTGTTGAAAATTTAGTTGAAAAACGTTAGTTATCAAACTTTACTTTTTAAGTATTTAGTATTGTATGATTAAAAAAATCTAATGGCACCTTACCTGCTACAATACTTCTAAGTTCAAAGTTCAAAGTTGATACGAAAATAGTCTATACGTCAAGATTATTTTGATGTACGTGATCATACATTGCATGTCCTTTTTCCCCTGTTCATTTTTTCCATCCCGCTCTTTTTTATTCTCTCCTTTTACCACCTCACGCAAATCAATATTTTATATTAATTTTCTTTTATGATCCTTTTTTCTGTTCAAGCATTCTTATACTACCATCTATGATCACAAACTTTACATTTAGGGTTTTAATATGATATATATATTTTTAAAAATATTACGATATTTCGCATTACTAAAACTTTATGTACAACTTACACGTTTGTTCAAGTGATCAAAATTCGTTTATAATACCCTCATAGTTTGAAAAATCATTATTCTATATCTAACTATCATTCCTATACATGTGAAGCGACTTGGGATCGAGGCATTTACGCCCCTCAATTTCCAACTCCCGACTTCTACAATATTGTGCATCGGATCCTTCTGTTTAATCTAAATATATGAGAAAAACCTTTGGAATCATCTCGTTACTCGTTATTCCGCTCCCTCGACCCTCAATGCTTGTAATCTTGAAAATAAGTGATTGTGTAAGCCTGTTCTCTCTCTTTTTTTTTTGTATGCGGCGATGAATGAGAGAGCCAGCCAGGAGTAAAACTATGATATTTTGCAATATAATATCAAGTTTCTGTAGTTTTATAGAGTCCTTCTGGCTCCTCATCTAGCGATATAAGATTTCAACACCACCACAAGTACTAGGTTGATATTCCTCTGTAAGCTTGGTCAGATTTTGGTGGTTGAGTGTCATGAATTCACGCTGCTCTCGATCAGTCATGTTGATTGCTCCTAGTTTCTGGTAAAATGTTTTCCCGCCGAAATTCCATCTCGATACACCCCACATGAGTGATTTACACCCCTGCATCCAGACATGCCTATGTAGAATTAGGAATGAAGATAAAGACTAAGAGAGAGTCAGTGGCGTACCGTGGGTCACGGCATTGGGGGGGGCACCAGCAAAAATTTCGAGTCACTTAGGGAGCGCGCGAAGCGCGCTCAGTTGTCAGGTATACTGACCTAATAGAGATATTTTAAGGACATGCAGTGCCATTAAACGGATATGTATCTCACCGATTAAATAATGCGAGCGCGAAGCGCGAGCTGGAAATTTTTTATATTCAGAGCTAAAAAGGGACATTTTAAGCAAATTTTTTGTAATCGTGATACCTAACTGTCTCGCTAAACAAACAATGCGAGCGCGAAGCGCGAGCTAGAATTTTTGTATATATTGACCCTAAACCGGGAGATTTTAAGGACTATATTTTAGAATCCATTAAGAGTATAAATATCTCACCATAGTCATCTAATGCTAGTGCCAAGCGCTGGCTGATTTTGTTAGAATTACATCTAAACACATGAAGCAATTTTTGAAGTCATTGTAATCATGATTATCATTCGCGTCTCACTAATCAAATGCTCCGAGCGCAAAGCGCGAGCTGAAAATTTAGGAAATTCAGACGTGAAGAGGGGCATTCTAAGGCTTGTTTGTAGGAATTCACTAAGACCCTACGTATTTCACTAACCAAATGATGCGAGCGCGAAGCGAGAGCTGAAAATTTTTGATATTCAGATCAGAAAAATTGACATTTTAGGAACCGATTTTAGGAGTTCATGAAGAGCAGAAATCCCACCAATCCACTAATGCGAACGTTAGCACGGACAGGAAATGTTTTCTATTACGACTTTAAAATAGGGCAATCACTTTATGTAGTCATGAAAATGAAGAATATGTCACTACATAAAACAATAATAACTCGAATTGCGAGGAAATGTATTTGTTGTAGGCCTATATTGATTTGAAAACGGGAGGTTTTAGTACAACATGATTATATATCTCGTTAAACAGTCTATGCGAGCACCAGGGGCGTCGATCCCATTTTCAGATTGGGGGGGGGGGGCAAAATCATTAACGTTCTAAAGGCGCTGGATCGTACAAGACACCCACACATACACACGCACACACTCACACATATATATGTACACACACACACACACACACACACATATATATATATATGACTTATGAGACACAGTCACGTACCTCACCAACAAATTAATGCGAGCGCGAAGCGCGAGCTGATATTTTTTTAGTATACTGGCAGGAAAAGCGTGCATGTTTGGGACTGTTTGTAGTAACTCATGAGGAGGATACATCACTACACAGATAGTACGAGTGCCGAGAGAGAGCTAAAAAAAATTTATATTCTGACCTGAAAGCTCTAAGCATTTTGGGTACCAATTATCAAAATTGGTATCCAAAAGAAGAATAGATGCGAGCGCGCAGCGCGAGCTGAAAATTTTTATTTTTCGATCTGAAAAAAATGACAGTTTGCTGTACGTTTTTGATAAAGAACAAGATATATATCCAAGAAAAGATGATTGAAAATCGAAGCAGGAGGTCTTTTGAGGCTTTAAAGTGAAAACGGGACATTTGCATTCACCTATTTAATCATGAAAAATATGGGTTTTTGTTACATAAATGATGCGAGCGCGAAGCGCGAGCTAAAATTTTTATATTCCAATCAGATAAGCGGGCATTTTGAGCACGATTTTAAATAAAGAACGAGTTGTTTATCTCATTCTCGCTTGCTGAACATTACAATCTTGTTTTTTTTTTGCCATATCCGGAATTATTGGGGGGGGGGCAAAATGATATGTTTGCCCCCCCAATATTTTCATTGGTGGGGCGATCGCCCCCTGCCCCCCCCCCAGGATCGACGCCTCTGGCGAGCACCATGAACAATGAAGACACAATGCAAAAAATCATGTTCCATAAGTTATGAAAAAATGCTTCTTATGTAATATAACATAATACAATATAACATTATTTCTTTCAATAATTTCTTCTTTCCCTACTACGTTTCTCTTCCTTTTTCCCTCTCTTTCTCCTTTTCCCCGTTTTTTTTTTTTGGCCAGCCGATTGGGGGGGGGGGGCACGTGCCCCCCCCATGCCCCCCCGTAGTTACGCCACTGGAGAGAGTGATAAATATACATTGGGGGCGTGTAGAAGAAAGTTACGAACAGTTGCAGGGGCCGCGGAACAGGGGAGGGGGCACTTTTTCCAATACCGTGCACAAAAACGTAAAATTGACCATAATTTTTAGCATGGTCAGCCCCCTCCCCCACTTTTGGCTCAGCCCCCCCACTTTGAAAACCGTTCCGCAGCCCCTGCAGTTGTTGGACAAACTTGACAAGTTTTCTGGCAAAGTTTGTTGCACTTTGTAGAATCTTACAAAAAAAATTGATGTGATAATCAGATAATCACCCATAGGGCCTAAGTGCACTAAAGTTTATTATGTACACATTCAAAAGCAAAACATAAGCGAACCTCTGGTTTAAGTTAAATTGCCATTTTCAATAAGCAGATGTCTTCCCTTTTCTTTTTCTAATGATACAATCCAATATGAAATGTCAAGCAAATGATCACATTTTAATTTCAGCGAATTGGAAAAACGCCCTCTCAATATGGTTGAAGACGAATTATATACATCCAAATCACCTATTGGAAATTACAGTATGCCTTATCATTCCCACCAATAGCAATTATTTGCTTACCATGAAAACATCACCATAATCAGAAGATCATAATTAAGATTACTATCATAAAATTTGTTTAATAAATAATCCTTTTTACCTTTGCAGTAGTCTTGAACAACACAGGGGCCAAGCTGTTACCTGGTATCAGAAATAAGCAAACGAATACAATCACAAAGTATGCATTTCACTTGTTCTCTCTTCAGCAGAACATAATGCTTCTACACAATATGTAAAAGTTCTCTTTGATAATGATGGGATGATGAAGACGATTTTTTTTTCAAACAAGTGCACACCAAGTTACCAATAATGCATATAGCATTTCTATTTATTTGAAGGCAGGATAAAAGAGCATTGTACATTAAATACTTTGCTCACAGGCATAGGTGCCGCGGCCTGGGATCGAACTCCGGATTTTCTATGTATAGCCAGGCGCCTTAGACCACTTGGCCACGGCACCTGATGAAGATGATGACGATATCAATAATACAACAAATGCAGCCTCATATACGAACCATATTATGGGCTGTTTTTGAACAACCGTGTAAACTAGTTTAATGGCTCCCTAAATTACTGTTTGGGAAACATGGGAAACACATATTTTGTTACAGAAATGATTACAATGACATAGGTAATCAAAATGGAAATCAAACTTGAGAATAATTTTCACAGTATACTGAAAGCCGGAAAAAGACGTTGATCACGATATTGCTATTATTGGAAATAGGAAATATATATACATATTTGGTATAATTTGCTCTGCGATTAATATTGTTTGCCTAATATACCTGAATTTTTTCCTCTTTTAACATTGCCTCGCTTTGTTTTACACTACCGAATGAAGTCCTACTATTTTTGCAGGGCATGTTATACAGCCCTCAATATGGGCAAGCCCACTCTTGCAAAAATCCAATATAGAGAAAAAGCAGCGGGCTACATAGGCTCAGGCTAGCACCATTATAGAGACGGACTAGCTCTCAAGTTATTAACTTACCTCGGTGTTTAGATGTGACAAACATTCCGCTCATATATCCAGACTTTCCTCTGTAGATACTGTACATTTCATTGAAAGTTGAGAAACCGATGATTTCGCCACGTTCATTTTTATTAAGTTGTTCTTTTGAGAAATAGCACTCAACGACAAAGAAGGAAAAGAGCGGATGTTCGGCAAAAGCATCTCTCCTCAAAACTGCAGGAATAATAAGAATACAGAGCAAGGGCGTTTGGTGTTTAATTCATCAATAATTCGTTTTTACTTTATACAACGTAATCCTTTTATAGCAAACATTGCTCTTGTAATATAAAATTCAGAATTATAATGATTATGATCGTTATCATTGCTATGATTTTATTCGGTGTCACCTGTGCCAGGAATGTTATAGTAGTAAAAGTTAATTTCATGTGATAATAATTCCCGACGTCGGTATACTTCCCCTTTTGGTGCGATTATCATAAAGTTTTCAAGTATATTAAAATTGACCCCAAATCAGGAAAACCTAATATAACTTTTTAAAATACAGTCCATGGGTATTGATAAATTCTTAAAAATGGACCAACAAGAAACTTTGGCATTCTTATTCCGATATTTGGCAATGATACCTGTATACCCATAACTGCTCACCAAACATACTATCTTATGGGATATGCCGGGAATATGTTAAAAACCTAAATTCGATTGGTTCGTGTACTAACATATATATAAATCAGTTGATCAGTTTAGAATTTATTATAAAATGCTCACTTTCTTCACTTGTTTCTACAGTAGTGTCTCTATCATCACTTCCAGGGTGTTTCTTCTGGTGACTAAACTCAGCTGTCTCATTAATGAGTCGAAAGAGGGCACCACAATCGCAAGGCCGACCTTTTCGTATTACATAATATACCATGATTAGAGAATATTCTGTTATGAGAAGAACAAGACGAGGAGAAAATGCATATAAGGCAATCAAGAGAGACAAAAAGAGAGGATGGGAAGGAGAGAGGGAGAGAGAGAGGGGGGGGGGGGAGGAGGAGGAGGAGGAGAGAGAGAAGTGGTGGATATGAGTTTATGACGATATGAGAGAGAGAGAAATTTATATTTGGGGCAATCATACAAAATGATAGGGTTACATCAGATAGGATTTTTAAAAATAGCTGTTCTGAAGTTACGAGCGACTATACGAACTATTTGTAATACTTTTTTGTGCTACATGATGATTCAAATGTCATTGGTTTACCACCCATATGGGGGGGGGGGGCAAAATCCCGAAGGGGGCACAATATTTTTGACAGCGTGAGATACGGAAGCGATCGAGCGGGAGAGGGTGTGGCAACCCCACGATAAGGACTTTGTGTAAAAATGGAGTATAAAAGTTGCGTTTCTAAGAGCATTCAAAATAAATTTCATGAGAATTGAACAAAACTATAATCATAATTTATAAGAACCTATGAAATCAACACGCAAAACGGTCGAACCGGAATGTGGTTTCATGTCTGATCAATTAAAGGGATGGTCCGGGCTGAAAATATTTATATCTTAATACATAGAGTAGAATTCACTGAGCAAAATGCCGAAAATTTCATCAAAATCGGACAACAAATAATAAAGTTATTGAAGTTTATAAAGTTTAGCAATATTTTGTGAAAACAGTCGTCATGATTATTCGTTAGGTGGGTTGATGATGTCACATCTCCACTTCCCGTTTTCTTAAATTATTATATGAAATCATATTTTTTCATTATTTCATAAACTTGTGTGAATAATATATCCCACTTATAATGAAATAAGTTGCAGCAATAAATATCTAATGCACTCAGTTGTCAATCCAATTTTTCTAGTTCTTGGAGGAAAAAATTTGAATAAACCTAATTTCATATGATAAAATACAAAAGAACAAGTGGAGATGTGACATCATCAGCCCACCTAATGAATATTCATGGCGACTGTTTTCACAAAATATTGCTAAACTTTGAAATTCAATAACTTTGTTATTTGTTATTCGATTTTGATGAGATTTTCAGCATTTTGCTCAGTGAATTATACTCAATGTATCAAAAAATTAAATTTAAATTACGTATTACGCTTATATTGACTCATAATACTAGAAATTACATTTTTCATGCAATATCCTTTCAGAAACATATATCTATGTACATTTACATACACGGACGACGCGAGAGAGCACAATCATCATAAGTTATAAGATGGAAAAGGGGCTTATCAAAGGTATGTTTCACAGAGGGACATGTTCGTCAAAAGACGCGATCTTACTATGATATGTAATTGCCCCGTCAGGGGCGAAATTTTTTCATTTCTGACAATGGAAATGATAATTTTTAGGCAGAAAAGTGCCTCCATCGTTTACTTTTGTCCTTAAATTATTTATCATTTTTCTACTTTTAGGGGGCACATGGGGGGGGGGCAAAATCTCGTTTTGCCCCCCCAAAATTTTATTTGGGGGGGGGGGGGGCAAGTGCCCCCCTGCCCCCCCCCGCTTCCGGCGCCTATGAAGTCATGCATAACTTTTCTAACAGCTTTACTAACAGAACCGGTGTGTTGGCTCAGTTGGTAGAGCGTCCGTCACACAACCGGGAGGTCGGGGGTTCAAACCCCGGCCGTGTCAGACGAAAAGACGTTAAAAGATGGGAGTTGCTGCTACCCTGTTTGGCGTCGTCGATCTGGCGCTGCATGCACAGCGGCTGCCGGGCCCACGATCAATTAGGCAAACCAAATATTCGGAGTATTTCATTGCATGTCTATTTCGATTCTCATTGGTTAAAATCCATGTTGCCCTTTTTTTAAGTGTAAATCGTTTTGCACAGGTTTCTGATTATTCTCAAGGACATTAAAATATACCCAGGACAGAACTTTCTCCGTTTATGATATACTTTATAAAATTGATATAAACTATATGATAAACATAAAAATCAAAACTGAAACTCAAGCAAAGGCGGTATTAATATCATTTTTATTGAAAATGAGAAAATGGGAGAAGATGGAAATCTCAACGAGAGCCATTATAGCACCATAATTCTTTGTCAATGAGTATTTGATATGTTTTGGGGACATAATTTGAAATGGCATATGCACCTTATAGACGAAGGTGTCACTGATTTTCAACTATGTTTTTTTTAATTGACGGTGTCATATTGTCTTGTCCATCAAATCTTTAGTTTTGGTTTCTGGTGCATTATAGCAGACATTGCATACATGAATTCATTATTTTGTTTCATTTGTCTTACAAAATATTTGGCCCCATACATTTAGAAGTGTAGTGTATATAAAGAATACTTCAACTAATTAATTTCAACACCCACATATAAATATTTGCATTGCTTTATCAATTTCCGAGGACAAATTAGGCTTTGCGAAAACCATTGTTGTCATGAAATTTCTTTTTTGCTCTGTCCTCAGACAAACGATTATACAAGCGTGCACACACCCACCGTCAACCCTACACACACACACGCTCACACACCCTCACTCACATTTTTTTTTTTTTTTAAATAATATTTTATTTTCTTCCTCTTTCAAAACAATAAGTTGACAATCACAATTCATATAAATAAAGATTCTTTGCATGTATACAAGCAATCAACAGTCAAACAAATAAATATATCAATATCAATTAAATTACAAATATTTTAAAAATGATTACAAATGAAATCAAACCGCCATATTTCTCTTCTATCATGTCTATAACAATATGAAACTTTTTTTTTGTAAGAGAAAAAAAAATTACCTCAATATCATGTTCATATCAAAATTATGTCAAATCAAATAAGAAACTCTACAAGCCTTCAAGAGGAAGATTACATATATATGTTTCACTCACCCACGCACCCCACACTCCCTACTACACAATATACCACCCCCCCAAAAAAAAAAAAAAAAAAAAACATCCCCACACACCCTCACCTCCTCACACACACTACTGTCGTCCATATTGGCGTGCTTGCATGGGGACTATGCCCTTACAGAAGTTCCATAACCAAGAACTGAATTGTTAAAATTTATAATAAAATAAGCATTCGTATTTACAAAGTCAGTTATTTTGCTCGCTTGCTCGCATTTCTTTTCTTCGAATTGTCGTCCCATTGGCCTACACAATATTTTTACTCCTAAAATTTTGTTTCATTGGCTTATTACGCCCCTGACTGACACACTTTTTTTATGTGTTCTTTTTATAGAAATTTCATTAAAAATTGATCACAGAAACTCAAAGTTAATGATTATGAAACAAAATGTACAGATCTTTATTTTGTGTTAAGAGCATATAGTCAACAATAATCGCTTACACACCGCTGAATTAAATAATCATGAAATCAAATGGCTAAACAATTTACACTAACACACATCTGCACACCCACTCCCACAAATCTATGCAACTCCTGCAAAATTTAAGTCATAATAACCGCTATTTGCAGGATCGCATTAATTTTAATGGGACATTATATTTTACACACGCTAAGCTAATATGGCTCAATAAAGATTTCCCATCACCATTTTAAAAAAGTTCTCTTTTTTAATGGACATAATGCACACGTGTGGCCGAAACACCTGTAAGAGTCATACTGGCTCATGAAATAATGTTTGAAATACTCGATAGTAGAAAATATCATGCCTTCATACCTTAAAAGAGGTGTTGACTGGAGCTGCTTCAATGTTGAGAGTACCGTTGAATTGATGTGCAAGTTCTTGTGAAATATGTTGATCTCCTTTGCGGACATAAAAATTTCCGGTATTATTCCTGACATGAGTGGTAGTAAAATGGGAACCAGTACATTTCCTGAGGTGGTGTAGAAAAGT
Organism: Lytechinus variegatus; assembly: GCF_018143015.1. Classification (NCBI taxonomy): domain Eukaryota; kingdom Metazoa; phylum Echinodermata; class Echinoidea; order Temnopleuroida; family Toxopneustidae; genus Lytechinus; species Lytechinus variegatus. The sequence goes on along the minus strand of NC_054742.1, from coordinate 23,453,486 downwards.
TTATCTATTCAAACCTTCAAAAAAGAAAATCCGTTGACAGTGAAGTTTGTGAAGTCATCGAAACTAATAGCGTGTTGTCAATCCCTTCTTGCTATTAAGCTCTCCTATTATGCATGAAATAGCTCTATACAGTGCGTATCAAAAAAAGGTTTACACTTAGAAAAAATCCCGTAAAATTTTATATTTGTAATATCCTGAAGATTTTTGCACGTTTTAACATTGGTACAGTTCCCTTTAAGCAAATGACGATATAACTGTCGAAAAATATTTCCGCTTCAGTGAGCACCACTTACTTTTGAAAAGTTAGTGAAAAATAATTTGCGCAGAGCTTTGAAATGTTTTTGCGAATAAAAGTAGACCTTAATCATGAAGAACACATGGTATTTAGCTAGTAAAATTGATTTGAAGATATCTTTTACCTTTTTAAAATTGTTTCCTTGTCCAATACACTTTGAAGAGTGCATTGCGCCCCACCCCTTTCCCCCACACACCGAGGCCATCGTGGCGATATTTGCTTTACACTGAGCTGTGATTTACATGAATTGGCTTAGGATTGATTTTCATTTTATTAATCATTGTGAAGCTTGGGGAAAGTGTGGAGAAACAAGTATTATATGAAAAATAAAATGCAGACCCACTTTAAGTGATAAAAACTTAGTTAAAAAATGCTGGAGATGTCTGATTTAAACTTTTATTCATATTCGATTATGTCCTGAGATCCAGCTAGCACAAAAAGGGTAAATGTTGTGCTTACTAAGTGTTGAAATTTCAATTTTGGTGGCAAATTGTTACAAAATGCTTGAATGTATCTATTTTATTTCTATTGACTAAAGTGCAAGGGAAATGTATGAGAAATGTTTCGCAGGGTAAGTTTGATTTCGCCCTTTCCCCTTGACACAGCTTGACAACGAGCATTTCTGCGCAAACAGATTTCTGCGAGCTTTACAAAAATAATGGACAGTGCTCACTCAAGTTTAGCATTCTGTCAAAACCTTTACTTTCATTGGATAGATGAGACCCAAACCCAAGATTATATGTGAAAAAAATACCCACATGTTTTATATTTTTTGATTCCCAGGGCTTTTTCAAAGTGTAAACTTTTTTTTGATACGCACTGTATAGGCATGTCAGACGAATACGAAATTCTCGAACTAGAATTCGTTAAACACGCAATCATAAGTATGGTTAACAATTTTTTGTACAGGGACATACATTGGACTGAAGATCAGAGAAAATGTAATGTTAGATACCCTCCATTACAAAGACAACCAACAACATTATTTGTCGAAAATTGGTAATAAAAAATGCAATTCTGGACAAGACATTTGCACTTTTTCGTAATCTTTGAAACTCAAGACTAAACTGTTATTACGGTTCACCAATTTTGGACAAAGACCTACCAGCTATTCTTTGTCTTTTGTCAGACATTTTCAATACATTTAATGTGTTATTGAATCATCCCTACGTTTCGGAGCGCATACCCTCTAATGAAGCAATCACACCCCTCCCTCAGTCTCTACCATCACCTTCCCGTCCACTTTCGTACTGAGCCAAACATTTTGAGGGGGTGAAATATGGCGTATTGAGAAACAAATATAAAAGAAGTTGCGAGCGTAGCGGGCAAGCAAAAAATTGACCTTTTTTATCACAAATTCGAATCAATTTGTGCAATTTGGACAACATATCCCTAAAATGACATATTTCATTCTTCTCTCTCGCCTTTTCTTACATTTCCTTTTTTTAGTGGTGAATTTTTATTCTTTATTTTCATTTATTCTAATTTATTTATTCATTTATTTATTTGTTCATTCACTTTATCCTTATTATCGTTATTATTATTATTTTTGCGGGGATCTTTACGCCACTGTTTCCGCCCTCCCTGCTGTTTATCTTGCTTTATTGCAACGTTCTACACCCTCCCCCATTCTTAGTTCTTCCTTCTCTATAATGTCATACTACAATGCGGACTTAACATAACAGCACAGGAAATTGATATTAACAATTAACAACTACAATAGAATTCAGTCGTCATAGAGGTAAGGTAATGTATTAAAATGTAATTTTTCCCATGCACGCAAGGGTTGGAATTATTGATTTGTTCTCTATTCTATTTTTATTCTTCTAATAAAGCCATAGAAATACACGAGACGAAAACGATTATTTTTGCGAATGCGTGGAAGAGGAATCGATCGTGGTTGATCATTTTATTCCAATGATTCCTATTGTAGTTAGCGTTCTCGGAAACTTTCCCGTGCTGTATCATAAAGTCTCTAATCACACAAAATGACACCGACTCCTGACAGATCAAAGCTATTCCAAATGTCAATTTGGTACTGGATTGGAGTAAGTAACGTTGGTGTGACTGTAGTTTCCATTCAAAACCTCTTAGCCATTATATATAATCTCTCTCCCTCGTTGAATATATAGTAATTATGAAAAGTAGAATGCTGATTTGATTTGTCCACATTTTCCTGAATCATTACGAAAAATGCTAAATGGTAAGTCATGCTAGGTAACATGTAGATGTTAGACAAAATACAAAGAGAAAGTGAAAGAAAATAGGGAAGCTATACTCCTGAAGAATAAAGAACTGATTGAATTGAATAACTATATCATTTATTCGACAATATGTATATTTTGTCAAACTACTATTATACACTTTAAAAAACTGAAGAGCTAATTTAGCTCCTAAGGGGCGTGTATCAGTGGCTGCACTTCGGAGTTCTGATTTGTCCCGTTCAGTAGCCTTATTTCAGATAATTTTCTATTCCAGTTATTGAAAAACAAAAAAGAAATTGATAATCAAGAAACGCTTATGAAAATTGGACGATTTATAACGAGTATACATCATGTGACGTTACTTCTTAATCGTTCAATAGAATTGGCACAAATAATCTAAAGTTTACATTATCTGACTTCATACTTGTGATACAAATTATATCTATGCAATATATTTGATATCATTGTTTTTTTTAATGGAATTGATTTGTAACGCGAATGCTCGAAATTGTCCCTGGATGTAAACCATAATTTCAAAACTAATGGTCTGAAGTTGAATATAAAGTGGATTATACGTTCGTATAAACTTTCACACATAATGTGGTTAACTTCATGCGATAATCATCAACCCCGTGTAACTCTGTTTTTGATGAGGTTAAATAAAAAAAGTGATTTCTCGTCATCCATAAAGATAATTATGGATATAAAATGGATAGACATAATGCCTCCTCTAGAATTAGACGAGCAAAAAAAAGGTGATAATCAACCCCAAAATGGTAAATAGTTTCCCCCTAGAAAATTTGACCCCTGATTACATAATACCGAATGGACTTACTGCTGAATTTGGGTAGAGGGAAATTATCCAGTTTATTATTTTATTAAGCAGTTCGTCTATACTTTTAACATGAATTTTCAGTGAAATTCAGTCAGTCAAATTGTAATTGCCCTTGCAGTTAATATTGTTTCAAGAAGTGCTATCTGAAACGTAATTTTGCTTGGATAGATAATGCTGAAGTAGATGATGATGATGTCCTTGCATGGTTAGCGCCAGGGTATTTTGATAAAAGATGGGGGCAATATGATCTAAAGGTGGTGTTGTTTTTCTTTCTTTTTTCTCCCTTTTTCTTTTTTTACTCCCGTTTTGAAAAAAAATCATGGGGTGGAACCCATGTCATGAGTATTAGCTTATCACCCATAACAATAACCACTAAATCCCTGTATACAGTGTGAAAATTCAGTTAAGGCATACATCATTTATGTATTATATATGATTTTAAATAATTTTGCTTACTAGCTTGATAAAACCTCGAGAATCCCAAATTTTAAACACAAAGATTGCAAGAAAGAGAATTTCCACATGTGAAGACATACGTTCACGTTGTATCCTAATGCAAGGTGATACGGCTTGAAAATAAATAAATGAGACTCGTGAATTGAGATTATTTCTTGAAGGCTGTTATGATGTTCATTCATGTTTTTGATTAAACAATTTCAACATTTCACGTGGACATTGTTATATAAAACATCAATGGAATGATATTTTTCATCAAACTTTCATTTTCTTCCAGTAATGTTTCCTGCATGCTCATTGTTCCATTACCTTTATCCCATCTTCCGATGGGTTAAGCCTATAGTTTAGAAATTTATCCAAGTTCAAAAATAAAATGTCATTGGAACACGCACAAGTAGTACATTCTCCGTCTATGAAGTTATTATATACTGACAATGAATATCACACCAAGAAATTATACTTGCACCTTCTCATCGGCTATAGTTTATGAAATATGATTTTTTAGGTCAATGTCCTTAACCCCATCATCTTGGTAACATAGACCGTAACCACGGTGATGGCTCCTCAATCTCAGCCCACCTCCTTTTAAAGATGCACTTGAATACCTTCCTGAATACGGGATGCTTCCAAGCGTAGATGATAGGATTACAACATGATGCCGAGTATAAGAAGAAGACTGTAAAGAGACCTGAAGACTGTGTACCCGGTAACAAGACAATGACCAATGTAGGTAACATGCACGAAAAGAAACAAACCACGATGATAATCATATTCATAGTTATCCGATTCTCCGTCTCATCCACGGGACTGTTCTCCTTTTCATCGGGTCTTGGAGAAGCCTCTGTACAATGCGACTGGCCACTTATCGTTTCAACTGGTATGATATTACTGATATTCCCCGATGAGTTGGTCTGAGCCGTTGTACTCGGTGTGGCTCTGCTGGGACCAAGTCTAATGTGAGCCACTTGGCGCAAATGTTTTCTTACATGGATGTATATATTCGTGTAACACGATGAGATGATTATCAACGAACCAGCGAAGAGCAATCCGCAGAAAACATCAATGACGCGACTTTCTTCTCGAAGTTGACACAGCGACAGATTTTCTTGAAAACCATAAGCAACAACGCCGGTAGGTCCTAGAGTAATTAGAACTACAGCAGAGGAGAACCAAACACCACCTATCGCCATCACCATATTTCTTTTGTTATAGAGACAGTTGTATATTCGATGCGACTTGGTGATCAGTATATAACGATTTATGGCGATCAAATCGAGCATTGATACACTGCACGTGATCAGTAAATAATTCAGAATGGCTGAAGACATGCAGACAAAACGGAAAACGCTTCCTTCGTCTTGGAGTATCAGCGCCATCACTTGGACAGGGATGTTAATGGAACAATTGAGGAAGTCACTGAGGCTAAGACTAACGACAAATGCGTTTGGTAATATCTGCAACCTTCTGCATACAATCACAGAGAAGATGGTAAGCGTATTTCCTACGATACCAAGAAAAGATATAATGCAGAGGAGTATGGCGACGCTGACTCGCTGAAGGAAGTTGTCTTCATCGTGCGACATGAGAGTGGGTATAGGGGTGATATTCATGGTTTTAGAGTGATTTGTAGTCTTTCAAGTCTTGATGATGATTCATGCCAACCTTGTGCCTGCAGATTTCAAATGAAAATAATAAAGATTCGTTAAGTGAAGCTTTGTAACGTGCCATCAAACGCACATTTATGAATAAAATAAAGACTGACGATTTTAAGAATCGACTAACAAAAACTATTTTCTCGGGCCTTACAAATCATCTACCATTATAAGACTTTTGCCCACTCACTGAGGAACATTAATCAACATACAGCCCAACAACAGTCCAAACCCTACGGGTAGATTTAGAAGGATTTTATTAAAATTTGCATTATAATCGAATCATTAAATGTGATTAAGTTTGATTTTTCCAATATTGAAGAGCGAGTGACATGCCACGAAAGCTTTAAAGTGCCATTTAGTTGACAACATGGCAATATACGTTATCTTGCCATGTCGACTTATAAAAAGTCACTTGGTGACATGACGAGAATACTCGTATTGCCAATTAGACTTATAAAAAGTTATATGTCGTCATGGCGAGTTACTTTATCTTTAAAGTTGTCCATAAAAGCTGTTTGTCAACATGGTGAGATAGTTGTTTCGCAAAGTGTACTTATTATAGAAAGCTACGTGTTGTCACTGCGAGATATATCCACCACGTAGAACACCAAGCCTACTTGGTTAGATACATTGTCACCTAAATGAGGCTATTAATTTGAAATGGCGTGATGAATTACATCGCCATGGTAGATGGCACTTTAACGCTTCCTTAATAATATACAGTGCGTATCAAAAAAAGTTTACACTTTGAAAAAGCCCTGGGAATAAAAAAAAACATACAACATGTGGGTAATTTTTTTCACATATATTTTGGGTTTGGGTCTCATCTATCCAATGAAAGTAAAGGTTTTGATAGAATGCTACACTTGAGTGAGCACTGTCCATTTTTGTAAAGCTCGCAGAAATCTGTTTGCGCAGAAATGCTTGTTTTCACGCTGTGTCAAGGGGAAAGGGCGAAATCAAACTTACCCTGCATACATTTCTCATCCATTTCCCTTGCACTTTTAGTCAATTGAAATAAAACGGATACATTCAAGCATTTTGTATCAATTTTTGCCACCCAAATTGAAATTTCAACACTTAGTAAAGACAACCTTTACCCTTTATTTGCCAGCTGGATCTGAGGACATAACTGAATCTGAACAAAAGTTTATATCAGACATCTCCAGCATTTTTCACTAAGTTTTTATTATTTAAAGTGGATTCACATTTCATTTTTCATTCAATACTTGTTTCTCCACACTTTTTCCAAGCTTGACAACGATTAACAAATGAAAATCAAGCCTAAGCCATTTCATGTAAATCACAGCTCTGTGTAAAGCAAATACCGTCACGATGGCCTCGGTGTGTGGGGGAGTAGGATGGGGCGCAATGCACTCTTCGAAGTGTTTTCGGCAAGGAAACAAGTGAAAAAGGGTAAAAGATATCTTCAATACAATTTTATTAGCTAAATTCTACGTGTTCTTCATGATTGAGGTCTATTTTTATTCGCATAAATATTTCAAACTTTTCAAAAGTAAGTGGTGCTCGCTCAAGCGGAAGTATTTTTCGACAGTTATATCGTCATTTGCTTAAATGGATCTGTACCAATGTTAAAATGTGGAAAATCTTCAGGATATTACAAATGTATAATTTTACAGGATTTTTTCTAAGTGTAAACTTTTTTTGATACGCATTGTAGATAAACGTTTGACAAAATCTATCTAGCGTACAAGTAATCGCATGCTATTCCACGTTGCCCCTAATGTTCGTGTAATGGCACGGAACGAATTAATAATATGCGATGTCTAACGTCCATGGGATTTTCACATGGCTTTACTTTATTCAAAATTGAAAACTAAAATGAAAATACAACGTCAAAATAAATTACAAATTTAATCTGCTTTCACATGTTCATACATTAGTCTCTCCAACTAAATTTAGGTAATGTGCAAATCGCTCTTTTAATATCAGATCAAATCAATTTTAGGAAGGTGTTAGGTGTTTGAACCTTGTAAATTATGGTAATTATAGTAATCATGGTTTTGACAAAAGGCATACATAAAGAAGTGAGTAGACTAAAAAGAGAAAGGATTGTTGAGTGAAAAACATACAAAGAAAAAAAGTTAATAAAAATTATTGAGGGTTCCTATCCAAGTCACGGCATAATTTTCTTCATCAATAAATTCATCCAGACTCGACCCAGGTGATGTTAATATGTTCTCTCAGGAAGAAATTCCTCAAAAAGCTGTCAACACCGGCAGTTTAGCTTAACCGGGATATTATATAGGAGTGCCTTGGGCACCTAACAAGGATATAACAAGCAGAAACACCCTATATTATCACATAATTTTCATTATAACAAATGAAAACAAACAATCCATTTGCATGACAAGTGGATACGAAATGACGAGAGTTATTCAATCATTAGTACTCCTATTGCAGAGACGTTCACCATTTTGATATTGTTCGATAATAATATTCGGAGTTCCATGAATAATGGATATGTCACAATTGATGGTGCTCACAATATATATATACATGTATACACACACCCCCCCCCTCAAACACATACACACACACATACATACATACATATTATATTATATACATATATATATATATATATATGTATATATAATGCTGACAATAAGTTAAAAAAAACTGAAAAATTTGCCTCGTTGTTCGAGAACAAGAAGCCATGAAAATCGAATTAAACCACTTGAATCGATTCAGAAAAATAAATGGAAAAGAAATAATGGAAAAAGGGCGTTGCAACGAGCAAGCCGATTATTTGGTTCGTCACAGTAATGTTGTAGTTCGTCTGGATTTTTTTATTCTTTTTATTCCACTAATGGCAATGTGATGGCAATGGCTTTAGGCCTTTATTTTAACAATCCACATACTCTATCAATAAATGATGTAGAATTTCTAAGACAAAATTGCACCAACCAATCAAAGGCTATGATTTCAGTAGCCTATAGCAGATTCGAAAGGCCATCAGTATAATAGGTGTTATGAAAAATGAATGTTAACCTTTTAGAGATAACTCTCATCAGTATTAGATATGAACACATTATATATGTTTGAGCCGATATAGGTATGATCTCGCTACCTTGATTAATTGCGATGAACTTTCATGGAGCTGCTGCAAGTGATGATTTTATATTTATCATATGAATATTTTATACTCCTTTAGAGCCGACATTGATGGTGATATTGCAGCCTTTTAGCAAATGAATTGTACCATATATATTAAAATTGATGTACATTGCAGTTTAGATATCCATGGATCATTAAAAGAATTTTTGTCTTTCTAAAGGTAATATTCCAAAAGTTTGTAACTCATAACTCATTTTATTTACATAGATTTTGATTTTGATTCCGATATCAGATATAACAAAAATACTATACAAAATTAAATCAAATGTCAGTCATTCATATAAATAGGAAAAAATGAAAATCAATGCAGTATTGACGGAACATCTAATTTCTTTCTTGTGGTCCTTATCCACAAATCATATTCTGACGTTCACATTCAAGTTGATCCATCCAGACTTTTGTCGCCGTCTACTCAAATATTGTGTCATGTTAAAAGTGGCATGAATGTGTTACGTTTGGCTTTTACCCGTCATATAGTTCACGGATTGAATAATGGACACATCATCCCACAATGCATTAGATCGATAACTACCGGCTGCTTTAATTGAAACCAAAGCCACTCAGTTTAATGTTGACACTCTGTATTAATGTGGCTTGTTCATCTTGCCGATTGGAGGATAATATTTTAATGATGTTTGCTTTCTTAAAGGACAGGTCGTTTTTACTACCAGGAATAAATATGGGTGTATCGTATGATGTTGTTTACAAGAGGAAGAGGTGTGGTGGAATGAAAGGGGTTGTGTTATGTGTGCGCAAGAAAAAGGGTGTGTGTGTGGTGTGAGTATGTGTGTGTGTGTGAGCGAGAGAGATGGAGTGATGTTAAGGGTATGGATGAGAGTGAGTGATTGAGCGAGAGGGGGGGGGGATGGGTGGGAGTGTATAAAAAAGAACGATTTATCGCAATTTTTTTCAGAACATGCAAGTCTTCGAATTGCACAAATTCGAGAAACGAATTTCATGTGTCAGAAATATTCATTAACTTGGAACTATGGTTCTATTCCGCGTGTAATCTGAAATGATCGTCTGCACAATACCAGCAGCCTCATTAATGTGCAAACCGGACTCACCATCCAATGGTTATATGTATACAAATCCATTAATTTGGAAAACGAACAAAATTCACATCTCAACAAAAATATTTGGGGTATGGGGGTTTTCACCTCATTTCCGTCAAGTATATGACAGAAGGTATGACTGGAAAGAGGGATTGAAGTTCAATAGGAGTTCATGTCATTCTTTCACACAACTAAACCACTTACACATTTCCTTTCACCCACTATAATCAATCTATTTCTGGCCATTTAAAAACAAGCGTCAAGGGTGAGTAAAATAGAACCGCAATTTCAAAAGTGATTTAATCAGGACGTGATCCCTCTTGCTCAACCTGACCCTCAACTCAAAAGATGGCTTCTACCTGAAAAGGAGGTCCCTCTTCACTTCCTCATGAAATACTCAATTTGATTTGAAGAACAGAGTGGGTTTTCATGTTGAGTACAGGATACCATCTATAGTCCAAAGTACACAGAAATATGCCAAACCTATCACGGGCTCTCAAACACTCCAAATATCCAAGCATCTATGTGCATTAGAGATGAAATACGAGAATTCGTGTCGCCGAAAGTTTGTCCCCTTAAAACCTTGGATTCTAGTTTCCTAAAGATAAATATCCTATCAATATTGTAGAAGTATCTTGATATTCCCTCATTCGATATGGTCGTGAGAGAAATGATAAAGACTCGTCTCCTAAGAGTAACCTGTACCGTCAGACCTTTTTTTTTAAATATAGTGTTTCTTTGATTAATTTTGACAATAAAATCACAACAAATCAATCACACATCAATCAATAATTACAATATTAAAAGTTAATTACACAACCATTCGAAATAAATACTTTGACAATATTAAAAAAAGTTCTGACCTGAAAATAATGTTTCTAACCAACATACTATCCGAAGCTAAAAATCAAGTGTATAAATCATAATACCTTACAAGCTACAAAGTACAACATAAGTTTAATGTACATTTACCGGCTGCTATCCAAAGTATTTTTCTTGAGAAAATTAAAATCTAAAAATGGGTTTGGTTGTCCAAGATATCTCCGATGCTCTTTGGTGAAAAAAAATAAAATCCATAAATAATAAAACAAAATATAGTTCAGTTTTAAATGCACAGACTTATGTCATCACAACACTTCTGACACAGAAAGACTTCATAGCCAAACGCCAATGAGAAGCACAATAAATTTGTTTTGGAAAGCCGGCTAATTCGAGCATTTCTACAGCAACAAATAAGCAAGAAATGAAAATGCATAAATCTGGCATTGTTGTGTCTTGTGACTTGGAGGAAGTCCTTGTAAGTACACAATTTGTCAATTTTACTTTTCACATCGGTTGGGGGTCTTCACACTCTAAAAAATATTGGGTAAAAGTGCTCCATGAGGGTAGTGTGTCAACCAACATTGGGCATTTCTTTTGGGCGTTTTTATTTATCAAGTGTGATGAAATTTTTTCCCATTCTAAAGTAACTGCTGCTTATTTCTTAACCTTACTGGACAATATGCTTCCCGCATACTGCCACAAAATTGTTTTGACACATAATTACCCTCGAAGTGATGAAAATGTTACCCAATATTTTTTTACAGTGTATATCATGTCATTATTCACCGGGGGGGGGGCGTCCCCCTAGATCGCCGCCCACACAATTTTCACCTGCCTTTTCTACGTGTGTTCAGATCCTTTCTTTTTCTAGGATATCAGCAATTGAGCGGGCAAATACTTTAAGTTGCTAATTATATACACTACAGACGAAAAATCAGAAATTCATACGATGGAACCCTTTTGCATTGATTCGATCGAGCCAATGATTAAAGTAATAATTGCTATAGTATTTTAGATAAAACCGCCGCAAATTGTGCTCTACATTTATTAATGAGGAAATCATTGAATGATGGAAATTTTTGATATAACATACCGTGTCGCAATATAGAAAAAAAAATCAGGCGGTTGGCATCCGCTCGATAAGCCTACTCTTGTTGATTAAAATTCGAGTGCAATTACTGATGGCGTGGATGTGTAATTTAGATTGATGATGGGACTAGCTATCAAATAGTTAAATATTTATTCATCTATCGAGGTTGATATCAGTGTCATGAAAGAATGATAGACCCATCCATTCGTTCGAATTAATTGGGAGTGTCTATCTTTAATTCTATGGCATAATTATTTCAATAACAGTCCAGTGTAACAACAGGAAAACTCAGACGATTTGAAACTCAAGGCTTGGAGTCATGAATCAAAATCACTCTCAACTTACATGACCTTTCTCTGAATTCCATACACGATAGTTTGCTAACATTACTGTTCTTCTTGTTAAATCATCGCTGAGTGTATAAAATATGACCTATCATCACAGGGTAAACCAGTGAGTTAAACAATGCCGACAATATTTCGAATAACGCAAAATTAAAAACATTTCTATAATTATATACAAAATAATTCAGAAAGAAATGCTAGTAACATTTTTTTCTTTAAATTTTCATGATGTCAATAATGCATTAACTCTTCCCTTCATTTTCCCACATTAATTGATTGATTTTTTTTTCTTCTGTTTATATTTTCTTCCAAGCAATTATTATATATGTGTCAGGATTAGTTGAAAAGAAAGCGTGACTTGCTCAAGAACACAGATAGAACGGATGAAAGCGATTACATAGGACACAACGACACAATCTCATACTATATGGGGAGAGCATTCTGTATTTATCTGTTCATTCACTGTTACGAAGATAACACTAAAAACAAAGGGCGGTCACCAACCAAAGTTTCAAAAATTTTCTAAAATTTTCAAATATGGTAAATCAACATGTAATCACTTTATTCATCAAATAAAAACGCATTGTGACGAAATAACTTTATTCGCTTGGTATGTAAGCGTTTGGTCTCATTCTCAGATAGTCTGATACTTCATTTGGTCTACTATCAGTTCGGTCTCATTGGCGTTTGGTCTACACTAAAATTGTTCTAACAGCTTGCTAGTGAAAATTTTAAGTCCATTGCCCAGTTTGTTTAAATTCTACTTCTTCTACTTCTTAATTCTTACGCTGTCAATTGAATATTTGGTTTATGAACAGTTTATCTAACCATGTGGACTATGTGGTGTTAGGCTATGAGTAAAGAGAAATGAGAGAGAATGGTGAATGGGTTAAATGACAATTGGTACCTAGATGAATTAGGAAAAGACCGTGTGAGATGAGACGAATGAAAATCAGACGAAGCGGGTAGAAACTCATCACCAATTTACATTTCATTTTATATTTGATCTGATGTTGCTTTGAGGTGTTTTGATTAAAACATTATTTATCATTAAAGCCATTCAATAGAATAATACTACCACCATGTTCTAAATGGTCCTCATAGGTTGTGTTATGTATATAGCTGGTTTGCAAAATCTTTCTGAAAAATATGTGGAAGAAATAACAAAACAGTTATTTCGAATACGACACCATTCACATTTTCCTGCAATAATACTTATTTCAATCCGGCAATTCCATCAAAATTTCTTCCGGGGAAGAGAACGGTCAGTTGGAAAAAAAAATCTTAAAAGCGGAAGAGGCAATTTATGGCAAAGCAAACTCTTCATTTTGCTTCATTTCGCCTCACTTATTCGTTGGTAGGGGAAAAAGAAGAATAATTTCTTTGCACGTTCTCAGTAAATTTAATGAATTTTTACATGAGGTTCGTGTCCGACATTTAATTTTGATGATAAGATTTCGACTGTGCACTTAGAAATGTTGAATTAGAGAGTATTGTCAAACATGAAAAGCGCTTGCGTATTTGAATAGATTGAATTTTGCCCCCAATCCTTGAAAAAAAAGTGTAATCTCTTTAGAAAAGAATATGTGCATTGCATTCAAGTATTCAGTGATCGGAAGAGATGCAGAATTTTAATCTGTTTTTCTCTCTTGTCTTATAGGGGCCGTTTAACAATCTGAGGTTTCCCAACCCTGTAAAGTTAGATTAGTTAAAATACTACTTTTTTCGTATGTGACTGTTTTCAATCCCCTTTTAACTATATTCTGACTAAAGATCTTCTGAATATACACAATTAAGCTAAACAACTACATGTACATTGTATAGTCCTTCGTAATAAAATTTGAATTCAAATAATAATTTGTTTTACATGAATATAATGTAGTCATGTAAATAATTTCCTGCACAGAAATTATATCGTCAAAATGTCAAATTTGCTCATACACTTCGAAATGATGAGATACTTTTTACGTCAGTCTCTTTTGTTACCTATAAGAGCAGTTGTTGTAACAATGGTGAAATACTGAAAAGAAAACTTACATTCAACAATTACAAAAAATGCAATGTTAATAACAAAGAGCATAAAGATTCAAATTAAGGCAATTTCCTTTAATTATTCAGTCATAATTATAAAACATTAAATGTTGACGGCGGCGACGTCAACATCAAATCCTAACCTAAGGTTAAGTTTTTGAAATGACGTCATAACGTAGAAAGTATGTAGACCTAGTTTATGAAACTTGTAAATATGGGTTATCAAGTATTACTGAACATCCTGCCTTGATTTCAAGTCACATGACCAAGGTAAAGGTCATTTAAGGTCAATGAACTTAGACCATGTTGGGGAATCAAGTCTTAACATAAGGTTAAGTTTTGAAATGTCATCTTAAATTATGAAATATATGGACCTAGTTCATGAAACTTACACATAAGGGCAATAAATTTTACTGAGCATCCTGCCCGAGTTTCAGGTCAAATGATCAATGTCAAAGTTCACTTGGGGTCAATGAACTTTGGGCATGTTAGGGGTATTTGTTGAAATTTCCATCGTAACTTAAAATTTTCATGAAGGTAGTTAATAAAACATAAAAGTAATCAAGTATCACTGAAAATCCTGTACGAGTTTCTGGTAACATGAGGTCAAAGGTCATTGAGAGTCCATGAACTTGTTGGGGTATTTGTTAAATTGGAATCATGACTTAAAAAGTTTATGGATCTAATGTATGAAACATAGACATAAAGGGTGATTAAGTATAAATTATTGTTTTGCACACATCTTAGATCACATGATCATGGTCAAACGTCGAACATTTTTGGGTCAATGGACATACTATTTTATTATCATATGAATGTTTTCTTTTGTGAAATCAAATTTAGCGTTGCTGCTATGTCGAATCGCGTAATGCAGGTGAGAGTGCCATTGGCGTTACACTTGTTATATATAACACTTAATGCTCAGCGTAATAATGATAAGAAGTAAAATAATAACATTAATAATAAAGTTTTATTTACCCAAGGTAGCCACTTCAGTTAGGAACCTGCTGTACCAGACGTCCCTGCATATTACATAATATGTCATTATTACCCTTCTCCAATCTGGATGCTGAGCGCCTAGCAAGAAGGCAGAAGGTCCCATTTTTATTAGTCTTTGGTATGACTCGGCCGAGGATCGATCCCAGGACCTCTCGTTCATGAGGCGGACGCTCTACCATTGAGCCATTATGCCCGGTCGATAATTCGTAATTCAATCAACCATCAGACTTTTAATGTTAAAATATTCTATTACACACTTGGCCACCCACTTGGCTGAAGAGAGCTTATAATAATGATAATAATAATAATAATGATGATGATGATGACGATAAAGACAATAGTGATAATGATAATAATGGTAATAATGATAATAATGAAAATAAAGATGATGATGATGATAATGATAATATTAACAATAATAATAATAAAAATAATAATTGCCGATTTATGATCACGCTTATCATTAGGAGTCCAGTGAATTCCCATATCTTTCTAAGATTGGATATAGACGTAAAAATGGTTATAAGATAGGGAATACCTGGTATAAGCCTGCATATAGCAGTCAGAAAAATACAAATGAGTATTAACGATACTTGACAATCAAATATGAAAAATCCATTTCATGACAAAAGCAAGCTAAATTTAAATGCTGAAAGTCCTATACATGTCGAAGTAATTGGAGGATACTCACGCTTATGATTGTGGTAGAATCAGTTGTGCGATCAGAACTTTCTCTCGAGGAAACGAACTGTTGAGCAGACACAACATGAACTCTGAAATTATGATAGAATACACACCAACAGGAAATTTGATTTTAAAACATCTCAACTTCGTGAGTCTGGCCAAACAACTTTGGTCGGATCGCGATACATCCACAGAAAAAAAACATAACGGTCATTCAGCTAAGAATGTTAAAGTGTGTTCTTCCCGAGTGAATCCTGTTGCTTATGCCAAATGGAAACGTACTGCGGTCTAGGATTGGTGGATCGCTATATGAATTAAAATTAATGACATACTGAAGTCTGTAGACTTTAAGAAAATTATATTCTTGAGTATAATTTTCATCACTACCCCTATGCCATTTCTATGATTAAAATTGCGCTGTATTGTGCAGCGGACCGCGAGATAAATAACAAAGACAGCAGCTAACCATTGCGATGATGGGGTAATAAGGACCGATCATGCCTGTGATCGTAATCGCCTCATCTCAGTTGATTGTTTGGCGTGAATTATTCATGAGGGATGATAGTGGAGTTTATGCGGAGGCTCTGAGGTCTCGATGACGTTATTTGGCTCACGAGTCGCCATAGTCTGTTCAAACTTTTAATTAAAAGGTCGCATGAGCCATAGGTCATGCCACACTCTAAAAAAGGTTCAACTTTGCACTTGTCATGAAAAAGAATGAAATCAAATACCACACTGGGAACACTAAAAAGTGCACCAACACATTTGTTTTGCAGCCTTGTAACATCTATATAGGAACTGAACACATTTCAGTAAAAGTTAAACGTGGTCACAGAAAGACATTGCTAAAGGTGCCTTTAATAGAAGTCGGACTTTTTATTTTGAACCAAATCTATCACCTTTCCTTCGCGTGCTAATTTTAATCTAAAACCTATTTATTTCTCAAATTATCTTCAAATGCTTTCAATTCTTTTAAGTATTCTTTTAACGATTTCCAAAATGCTGACCAAGCTGGATAACATTTAAAAATGTTATCCAGCTTGATCAGCATTTTAAAAAATCGTTTAATTTATCTTATTTTGTTTGCCATAGTTATCAAATGAGGTGGAATGAGGTCTTAGGCTTGTCCTATAGAAATCTTTCATTGGTCTTTCATAGATCTTTTATGCAACAATTGATCTTTCAGAATTCTTTCCATGGTCTTTGCCCGGTCTTTCAAATGATCTCTCATGAGTCTTACAGTGATCTCTGCAAAAATCTTGAGAGACTGTTTTGAACCGTTTCAAAAAGTTTTGGAGCCCATGGAGACCACGAAGACCTCTTAAAGATTGGTCAGGACTCGTGTAAGACCTCAAAGACCATTGTATGTTCATTGAGAAACCTCTGAAAGATCAACCAGAATTCATGGTCTTTGAAAGGTCTTTCAGCGGTCGTGTTCTCTGTGGAATGGGGGTTTTAACGAGTACTCCGGCCCAAACTCATTCACTATGAGTTAAATGAATAATGCAGGGGCGGATCCAGGATTTTGAAATAGGGGGGGGGCGCCAGCGGCGAGGGAGCGAAGCGACCGAGCGGGGGGAGGGTGTGGGAGGGGGGATACCCCCCTCCCACGGCAAGGACTTTTTCAAAAAATCATGTCCAAAAGTCGTATTTTGAGAGCACCTTTAGAAGAAAAATGCACACTTAAATCACTGTAACTTCATGAATAAAAGACACATACTGACTCATTTAGGAGCCGATTTCCAGTCACACACCGTATAAGCAGTCATTCAAAACATACATTTGGCAAAGGCTCTTCACCTGCTTGCATCGTGTGATTGAAACGTCAAATTTAAATGATACGAAACTGAGACTTGTAATCGATAAGTTCCTAATAATCCATTCTGTTTATTGTCATTTGTGTATTTACATTGTGTGTTTCAAACGAGAATTGTTTAGTCGTATGGCAACATGCATAAAATTTGGTTCTTTTTTCCCCAAAATGCACAGTAAATTGTTACAAACTACAGAAAAAACGACATCATCTTCTGGTAATCAACCTTTTCCCTCGTATTATTTTCAAATCATCTTCAATAATCCGGTCATCCTGCACAACCTCAAAGTAATATAATGCTTCTTAAGGGGAATCTCATCATTTTTATTGTTTACGTTCAAAGTCTCTCATCGCGTTGCCATCTTAACTTATGACCAGCCAGGATGAAATTGTATTTATATTTATTTTAACATAAGATAATCAATTTTTACGAAGCACTTGTTAAAACTATACCACAAATTGCTGCAAAACTATGGAATCATCTACCAGCTGCAGTGAAGATGGCCTCCTCTGTTGAACAATTCAAGAAGGCCATTAAATCCCATCTATTCTGCTAAGTGGACAATTAATTGCAAGGACTAAACTGATCATTCCGAGGTGTAGAACAGTTGTTTTAGTGGCCAAAACAAATATGGAGTAGTGTGTGTGCAGCGCTTTGTAACCGAAAGGAAAAGGCGCTATATCAAATGACTTTTGGATTGGATTGGATTGGACAGATAATTAAATAAGGTCAATGATAAAATGCTAGAAAATACATGTAAGGAGCTTTGATATCCAGTCCATAATTGTATAAGTTATAACTATCAGTGGCAGAAAATGTAAAATAAACCGAGGCTCGTCTTCGGTATACAGAGTTCAGAAGGCATTTTGTAAGCTTTTCATTTATGAAATTACAACCTGTTTAGACCATGAATTCATATAGGCTTCCAATTTGATGTTTTTTCTACATGTTGAATCAATGTATACTAGCTTTCCAACCAACAAAGTAAATGTTGTAAACTGTATTGATTGCCTTCTGTTGGGCAAAGCTATTCCTGCCAAGTTTGAGCTCAATCATGACTTTAATTTTTTTAAGATGAAAATATGGAAAGTTTATTTATGCAAGACAAACGAAGAACAGACGAAATAGTGGAATTTAATTACTCACACTATAATATACATGTACATGTATAAGGGATATACTTTTAAAGCTCTGCACTATATAGATCCCGTTTGCTGCCTGTGCAAGTCTCGAGGTTCTGTGGGCATAGCCACAAAATATTATATACGTTTTTCGTAAGTGAAATACTTCAGTAAATAATTTAATAACGAATATCAAACCCAAATGTATTTCTATGACATGCATGATTAATTCAAGGAAGTTTTGCCGTACAATGCATTATCACGTAAGCGCGATTGGAGGAATGTTATGAGAATGTCCCGCTTTAGATTTAATACCGTATCCTCCCATTTTGTCATAATTATATTGTGTTAAGATACTGCATACTTAACTAGTTCATCATCATTACAATTACATTCGTTGGAATGATTGCTTCGGCGAAACTTAGTTGGGGCGCCCTGGATAATATGCCTCTGAATCTACCAGAAAGTGTAAAAGTTAGTTTACATTAAATACAAATATGTCTGACCTATACATTTCAGTGAAAACGTACATGACCAAGGCAGAATGATAATGCTGCGCACGTGGCGCCCGATATAGGGCTTCATCTTTGAGTGAAGAATAATCTCGGGGATAGACAATATCATTCGCATCGTTGACACTTTCTCTCGCGATCTGTTACTTACAATTTACATGTATTTGCCATAAAGACGGACAAACGCATGTTACAAAAAACACAAAATTTCGGGAAAAAATGATATCCAATCCAACATCTTCACACTGGTCACTGCACTGCAACTCCCGATTACAAATTACAAGTGGTGCAACTTTCCAACCAATCGACTTGCGCGCCCTGGAATTCCGGAATTTACATATTGCAATACAGTATGACAGAGGTGCATTTGTGCGAACACAAAGGCCATGAGCGTAAGTTAAAATATAGTTTTGACTAGATATAGCCCTTGAAATTGACTACATTGTACCAATCCAGTAAATATAACCATCAAAAAAAAAAAAAAAATCCGGCGAAAATAGGGGGGGGGGGCGCCCCCCTCTGGATCCGCCACTGTAATGTAAAATTAAACGAGAAAACACTGAATATTCATCAAACTCAGATGAAAAATAACGAAGTTATGGAATCTTAGAATATTGCGGTGAAACCGTTGTATGAACATTGGGTGTGCTGATGTCGTCATATCCACATTAAAAAAAATCTTTTGTACTCTATCATAATTATATTATTACAATTATTATTACACTTTCCGTTCCAAGAATTGAAAAAAACAACGTGTAATTATCATTACAACGTCTGTTTTATAGAAATATTTGAAAAGTTCAAGAATATATTACTTATTTATTTCCATCCGTTTTCGATGAGTGTGTGTGTGTGTATTTGAGTTTTGTCAGACGTTTATCAATCAGATATGATTATTTACGTCTGGGACCGACCTTTAACGTCACCATCCGAAAGACTTGACGGGGGATGAAAGATTTAGTGTTCTCTATTTAGTCAATGTATGTTATTTTGGGACGGTGTGCCCTTTAAACATCAGTCAGTTTTGACTTGTATATATTGTTCCATTGATGCAAACTTGCGAACTCCAACCATGGAAGTAACTCCCTGGTCCAACCAATCACAAGTACGTCTTCGAAATGCTTATGACAATTAAAATAATAACGATAAGTTCGGTCATTGTGCATCATAATATTCATTAAAATACTCTCATTGGCTTGAAGAATCAAACTCAAACACAAGTTACCACACATCCAGACACCAGCATGCGTGCACCTATTATGTACAACAGAAGACATGCACACATTTTACTTTTGTTTACTTTAATTTGTTTGTTTTAAAAATGTATCACTTCCAGACCCACACCAACACCCATACACCCCCACGCACCCATACACCCTCACGCACCCACACACGCTCATACACAAATTCTTTTTAAAGTCATATTGATATACAATATTTCAATGTCTAAAGCACAAACTTGCGCTTTTTTTATTTGATAAGAGCACAATATAGAAAATTGTGCTTTATTATTTTTTTCAGAGCAATTTTCCATGATGCCGGGCTTGGACCTTGGTCTAAGTCTTATTGTTTTCATGACAGAGTGCGTTCCAGAAATTAATCTGATAAAGTTTGAATTTGGAAGTATGACTAAATTGCCTCACAACGTCGAATTTACGGCGTTTATGTACATATAAAAGTATTATATTTTTGGTTTCGTTTGTGAAGATTTTTTTGGTCGAAATGTAATTACAAAAAAAATCCGTGATTACTCGATCCTTTGAAGCCTTGTGAAATAATCATAGGTTTAGGTATCTAATTTCTATTCATATTCTATTAATTTATTAAGTGAAGCGTAAATTGAGAATACTTTTTTTATGTTCATGAAATATCTATTAGACGAATGTCTAAATATTCATCTACATTAAAAGATGGTGCGTAATTCTCCCTAATCTTTTTGAAAACAACAGAAAGTAATTGATGATTTTAAACATTGACTGTGATTGACTTATCGATTTACTTTAAAGCATGGTAATTATTGAGATCTTCGTAAATAGTAATCAGGACCCTCATATTGTATGACCACTTCATATCACTGTTGATGCTGATATGGACAGGTGAGAGGAAATGAAAGTATATGAATTGTATTCATTACCATGATAGCAATGTCCCTTCCACACGAATGCATTTGACTGACCTTGAATAAAAATTGAAAGTGTGGAGGTAGGGTAGGTCAAACCAGCGTGATTATACTAGCTGTAAGTAATGTATTATGTATGGAATATATTCCAATTCATGCCAATTCTGGATGGAATGACATGAAAAATCTTTCAAATACTTGGATTTTATCATCAATCATGATAAAATAAAGACATTCCGATCTCGACACAATTTAAATATTATAGGATTTTTATTCTTTTATTGTCTATATCTTTTTATCTTATACTCTCTCTCGACTTATTATTACACTTTGCTGGATTATTATTTTATGGTATGGTATACGATTCACCGAGATCTGCGAATGATATAAAGACGGTATATGCATTTTCACTCGATTTTTATTTTTTAAACATTGTATTTCTCTCAATACAGCAGTATTATGTTGTGTTTTCATTTGTATTTTTTCAAAGGGGAACAAATAAGTTAATATTAGTTTATCATTCGTTTTCGCTCCCCTTCTCCTCCTCCCCGTCTACTTCTCTTCCTCTTCCTTCTTCTTATTCCTGATTCTCCTTTACTTCTTCGCCTCTGCTTCTCCTTTTTTTTTAAATTATATTCTTCTTCGTCTTCTTCTTATTTTTCTTTTTCTTTTTTTTATTCATCTCCTCTTTCTTCTCTCTCTCTTCTTTCTTATTCTTCCTCTTCTTCATCATCATCATCATCATAATTCACTTCCATTTAATGTGGTTTATCTCGAGCGGGGGTTAATTTTATATTATTCCATTCCTATTTACAGGATCTCATACCAATTATCTATCAAGGTTTATCTATCTATTTCGCCATTTATTTGGGCCCACATTTCCGTATGTTATTTATTTGTTATTTACTTAAGTTAATGAGTCTAGAATGAAACACAAGATTTAATGATTGTGATCAAGAAAATGATAAAACTGGGGCAGAGGAACTAGGGTTAAATAAAATATAAATCGATGATGTGTGAGAGTAGAGAGAGTAGAGAGGAAAAGGGGAGAGGGAGGAAGGAACGAAGAGAGAGAGAGAGAGGAGGAAAGAGAGGGAGAGAAGGAAAAGGGATGTGATAAGCAGAGAGGCACAGAATAAGAAAGAAAGTCAATCGACATCTAACAGGTGCAAGTCTAGCTCACCTCGATCACGTAAAAAAATACACAAGCATTGGACCAAGCCACTACCAAGAAGAAATGTCGCCAGCTTGTGTCTGCAACGTCTAGGTTGCTCATCGACGTTCTATGGTTGCAAAATGTAATGATTAATGCTATTTTAGATGGACGCAGCTTCGCACAAGAAAAAAAAGGGGGGGGGGGGAACCAATACACTTTGTCTGTAATGAAAATAAATGTACCTACCAACATTATGTTTTAATATATAGAATTGCATGATTTAATTCAATTTACCAAAACAAAATACTGAATCAGTATTTAAAATGCAATTAAAAATATTACGGTCCATCCTTATGTATTGAATATTATCTGTAACAACAAATCGCGTATGAGTAAGAAATACCATGGCCTTAAATACTATTCAAGAAGTTTATTAGATTTTAATCAGTTTATTAAATTTCCATTTTTATAAACAATATCAATTACTGTATACAACCATAATTCATACGAATATGAAGGAAACAAACGCCCATCTAAAACGATCTAAGAAACAACATTCATTTTTTTTGTTCTTGTTAGAAACTTTGATTTAATTCAATACTACCTTGTTTGCCAGACCTTTACAAACATAAAATTAACTAAATGAACTAACGTGTTAGTTATATTGATATGTCTATTGAGACGAACAGACGATAAACAAACATTGAGTCGACTAATATCTGAGATGCAATAACTGTTGCCTTTTTAATGGAGCCGTCGTAGATCATAGAGAATATCTGCTTCACTAGATGAAGCTGTAAATTAGAGAACTTTTACGTGGGCGTTTTATGATGATAGAAAATGTGTCATTTATTGAGTTTAAAACATCACAGAATATGTACCAAACACCATGCGACACAATAAGTGGCAAGGGGAAAATTAAACGGGAATTAAAGGGAGAGTCTATGCTCAGTTTAAGAACAATCAATAATATCTGAAATCCGTGTTGTAAATAGTTCAGTGACATTCAAACTCAAGCGCCTAGTCGATCTACGCAATAAACCACACCTAAAAATAGAGCTAAGGAAGGTTAAACGTCACCACAAAATTCAATTCCCGAAAAGTTGTCAAGCAAGGATTATAAAAATAAAACCGTGATCAATTGCGATTCTAGTAAAATCTGTTAACAAATGTTATCAAAGTTAAATGTTGGATAAACAAAACTGCCCGCTAAAAGATTCATATGAATATTTTGTAAAAAAAAAAGATCAGTAGGCACACGTTCAATCAATTCAAATTCATATTCAATTTATTTGAAGTCAAGCTTGGACAAAACTCTATTTCAAAATGAAGATCAAAGTCAATTAAATACAAGATTAATATTTAAAGTCTCATAGAGATATACATTCAATATGAGTACAATGTTAACCCATTAAACAAGAACAGAAAATCTAATTGCTTTATTGGAATATGCATCCTACTGAAAAGAAGCAAACGAAAAAAAACAACATTGGCCATGGCACACAATGCCACACATAATGGAAAATAATTGAAAATAAGATTTCGCATATCAGGCCCTCAATTTAAATCGACTGTCTCCGAAATAACCCACCTCCCCTCTTTCTACATTTCTGTCTCTCTGTTTCCCTGTGTATGTCTGTCTCTGTCATCAAACATCTACCTTATTTTATTCATATCTTTCTCATCTCTTTCAAACAAAGGATTCTCGCAAGTAAGACCACTTGCTCATGTCTGTCAAAAGGCGAATGGAGCTGAAACCTCAAGGGACAGTTTTATCTTTATTTTTAACATTTTCGTCATTTTCATCGTCAACAATTACTGAAGGGTGAGCTGACAGTCCATACCAAGATGCAATCGATAGGTAAAAACATGTCATGAATTATCACCTCATTGTGTCATAGACGGAAAACCAAGCACACGTCTTGAAAACGGTCATAATAATGTCACAAGATTAGAAAAAAACATAGGTACGTGTATAAGTATAATTAGCAATATAATTACTTTGATGAATTATGAGCTCTGATATAAAGTTGATCTCTTGACTGTGAGGCCCCAAGCATCCCTCCAATAATATCTCAGCGACGTATCTAGGCATTATGACGCCATGGACACAGCTTGCACCATTTCCCGGATGTACTAGCATAATATCTGTTGGGATGGGTTTAGTAAAGAGGAGTAGAAATTCATTTCAAACCACACTTGAACCAAAAGGTTAAAATGATAAAAGGAAAGTGATTAAAAATAGTTTAGTTTTCTTATTTTTTAAATAAAAAATTAGGGATCCAAATTGTAGACAAACAAGGCCCGAGTTTGTACTATAGTTACGAGTGTTTAACCTCTTAAAATGATTAAATAATTTGTGACAAGGAAAGAAGCGACTGAGCTAAAAAATTTGTAGTATAAAGCTTTCAAAAGCTTAATGTCTGCATGATGCATTTAAGTTTACACGTATTATAAAGATTCCGTTTTTTCGGTTCTTCTCCCCTTTTATTTCTATCTCTTTCGTTTTCTGCGCGCTGTCTCAGATATTAAATTTCTTTTAAAAAATGCTCAAACTCTGGAACGGCAGTTTCAGAAATATATTATGGGACACGAAATCAAGCGATTCTGAGATTAAAAGGAGGAGGAAATAGCAGTTGAGAAATCAAACCTTTCAAATTCTTAAAGAATGATTTTGATACATTCATCTTCAAATGGGGAGGGACGCAATCTGCTTTAAATATACTATTCAAGTTCAATTAAAGAAAGTAAGGGAGTATGACTTTTCTTAGAATCGATGAATCGTGTGATAATCATAGAACACGTAGATTTGTGTCATTTTATTTGTACCCAGGGCACAGCATCTTTCTATGCAAATAATCCCTGTCAATATATACTGACCCTCGAAAGCTGTTCACTTAAAAGACGTATCTTGAAAAAATACAAACGGTGACATTCCTGTTCAATCAGGTCTACCGGTTATTAGGTGGTACAGGAGTTTGGTCCACCGAGTCAACTACGTCCCTTGGTTCCAAGATCTTGATAGAATGTTAGATCCAGCACATGACATAAGCTTGTGACAAGGGCTTCATCCACAGGAACTACTGGTGCTATTCTAGTCTAGACGCGGGTTTCCGCAGAAAATATCATATCAAAACTATTGGAAATAACATCTAGTGGGGTGTCGAACACACCTTGAAATCTTCTCTGCAAGGAAATTGGTTGTAGACTTTAGATGGCTCTGTATATGCATAATTTATATTCTCCTTGGTTGCTGCTGTGTGTATGGGATTACGAGTTTTTATTCGGGGGCGGATAGTATAGGGACTGGAATAACAGACGGGAAGAAAAAAATATATAAAGGAGCGATCAAGAAGAAGATTTGATAACTAGAAACAGGAGTCGAATAGCTGTATCAATGTCATGAGACAAGACTTAGAATAGAAAAACCTTCCCACGTTGTTTATTTTTAAGTATTGTCTCCAGGTACCGTTGGGATTTTTAATTTCGATACAAGCCATGATGATCTAATATACCCAGGTTATGCAATACCACAAGTTTAGCATTCTATATATATATTTTTTGAAGTTCAGAAATAATCTTCAAACTAGAATTGGAAGAATTAAATCGAAATCGAAGTAGAAACTTCTCTGTACGTGTAAATGAATATTCTCCTAAAGTGCATTGAAAAAAATGTGGTATATTTGCACGAATTGTTTTGTATCAAATACTCTCGATCCTCCTTTGCATCTCCATAAGTTTGATAAATTAGTTTGAAACTTAAATATCTCAATCGCGCCAATAGAGTTTTCCCGCTTTTTCGATTCAACTGGACTGTATCATATCAATGATAGCATCGGGAAATAGGAACAGAACCAAAACCAGCGAAGTTCCGCAGAAAGTAGGCCTACAATGATTCTGAATAGAGACGTTGAGGTTAATATAAAGATGATTACAGCATAAATCTTGGAGCATAGGAATACTTACCTTATATTATCACAAGAAATTCTGTTACACAAGACACCCAGAAACATTACTTATGAAGGTATTGTGGCGATGGTTTCATTGATAATCAGTGGCGATAAAAATCATTGTGAAGGAGAAGATGATGACGTTGACTAAATTCATGTTGGATGATAATGGAATTGTCGTAGGGTTTGTTAGCGCTTTACTAATGAATTCGTTATTATGAACGAAATGATGTTTGGCTTTGTCTTTGTTTGGGATGATGACTCCCGCCCTGTGTTGGAGATGGTGGGTTAGAGCAATATTACGATAATGTTCATAATGGTGGCGTTGGACAAAACGTAAACATAACAATTCTTTCACATCGCATTGGTTAATTTCATGTTTCTTATCAATGATTCATGACAACGATTAAAATAGAAAATAGATTACCAGGAAAGTGTAAGCTTAGGTGAACTCTAATAATCGTGACTTTTGGCAATGGAATCATGCCACATGGGTCATGGACATGAATGCCGTCATCATAAAGATGTAACTTAAATAGAGCTATCTTCCTATCGTATGGAAAATTATTCAGCAAAACATGATGGGATTTAAAGGGACGATAATGATAACCAAAAAACATTAACTACAGAGAATCAAAATTTACTGACACAGATCCAATTCAGGAAATCCAAAAATAAAATTGAATGGAACCCACATCAAATGAAAGTCATAAGTATTTAGTGTGATAAAATATGTAATGTTCATGTGGCAAGGTAAGATAAGGGATATTTTACTGAAGTGTGTACTAAAGAACATAAGCTAAAACAGAAATGAATTATTGACAAGTGCATGAACTTTGAAAGTTTTGTTATGAAATCTCATGTTACAGTCAATCATGTCAAAACATTTTGAATGTTAGTGAGTTAAGACAGTTTATGATGAGTCACCACAATAATCGGGTTTTCTGCATACATTGTGCCCTTTAGCCTGAATTTCATGTACCAAAGAGAATGGCTAGCTAACATAATGAGACGATAAGGAGAAATAAGATATACTATCAGAGATGAAAAAGAAGGAAATTGCCATCGAAACTCGGTTGAGTCAATCAGAATTATATGTCGGAAGTAAGGGAGGGGTAAAGAAGCCTCGAGACACCCTTAAGTAAACTTGGTATTGGAGGAGGTATACCCACATGTGTGACGGTAGTGAGACGGATTTTCCTTGCATCTTATAATACACACGGGGTACATGTTGTCCCAAAGCTCCAACACTCATCTCATGCACGTGATCAAAGTTTGATTTTCTCTTTCTTGTTTCACGTTTGCTTCAATGAGTAAGCATCTTAATATCATCGCAGAAGGTCGACTTTGTTATGTCTTTATCTTTTGCACATTACAGATTTTGCAGGGCTGTGTTTTGTTATTTCGATTTTCTCCTGCTTTAGTAATTTGGTTAGGTAATTATTTGAAATTAATTCTTTAAAATATGAACTTTGTGAATGTAAAATATAAGTTCCTTCTTGTGTAATAAAACGTAACATAGTCAATAGTCGAACATCCCCACATGAGGCCTATGACATGTATGAGTAGACTTGTACTTGGAAGACAGGGCTCCGTTACATTATCATGAGTTTGAAATCCAATTGTATAAGTTACCATAGCAATAACCTTATGCAATTATGAGCATTGCTTGATGAAGTTAACATAGTAATAACTTTGTGCATATGTGACCATTGCTTTAGAAAGTTACCATAGTAATAACCTTATGCAATCGTGACCATTGGTGGACAAAGTTTCCATAATAATAACCTTATGTAATAATGACCATTGTTTGATGAAGTTAACATAGTAATAACTTTGTGAATATGTGACCACTGCTTGAGAAAGTTACATAGTAATAACGCTATGCAATAGTGACCATTGCTTGACAAAGTTACCATAGTAATGATCTTATGCCATAGTTATCGTTGGTTGACAAAGTTACCACAGTAATACCTTTATGCAATATAAGGTCCAGATCATACGTCTCGGCCACCAGTCAATTGAATATCCTATATTTACATTTATAATCTTAAAGAAACTACAAAACGATTGTCCTTTCTAAATCTTAGTTTGGTAGTACGTTGCTACATTGCCACATTCCTTATCGGGGCTTAGCTTTTGAAATAGGCTATACAATGCACACTATTCTTAGGTCTAATCGCCTGCCCCAGCATTCGATGCTGAAATTACACATTCTATCTTTCTGTCCCGATCCATTTTTTTTCAGAGAGGAGCAAATGAGTCATGTTAGACCAGCATTTGGCGCAGATGTGTGGGCATTAACCTGCACTTTAAGGTTATATAATAACTTAATAAAATTTAAATAATACCATTATCAATCATGTTTACAGATGATAGACATGATAATGATAACTGATGAAGAAAAAGAGGACGTCAATGGGTAAACTAACGCTGGTGAAAATTACCAGGATATAACAAAATGGACGGCAGTTGGCGCTAACCAATATATGAACCACGGCGCAATTTGTAGAGGAGATTTCGGATTAACCTTGCTAATCTATCGGAAAAAAGTGGAAGTGACAGAGAAAACAAGCGAGAAATTACCCCAAACCAATTTCTAAATGATAAATATCCGACCCTCTATGGAATAAAATGATACTAGATGTCAGTAATTTGTTAAGACAGAATTGGGTTTCCACGCCGAGGTTTTGTCTACAGCAGACTAAAAGGACGCGTAATCATAGAATTTTATAGGGCTTAGTTTTTTTTTCTTGTACTTAGGGTGAACAGTAAAGTCTAAAATAACATTGGGTTAAAGAGAGCCTCGATCACTTGTAATTGAGAAATGCAGATTTTAGTTATTGATATATTGTAAAGTATTAATATGAAACATATCTCCATACATCTTAAAGGTGAATTAAGAACTCTGAGTTTTTTTTTTCAAAGATGGGTACGAAATGTTACTAAATATTGTATCTCGGGTGAATTATGATATCAATAAACGGAAACCTAGGTGGAAATGAGTTCATTAGTGATTGATGTTTAGTGATAGATACCTTATTATATCAATAAACACATACGTAGTTGAACAAAGGTCTTATCTATATTAATGATATTAAGGAAGTGTTAGAGAAATTCTTTATAGTAATTGAAATGAAAATCCAGATGGAAAAGATCTTTATCAATATCAACATGAACTTGAATGAAAAGAATTTTCATATCAAGCAAAATATGTTTTTAGGAGAACTTCTTAAAACATGTACTAAGGTAATAAAAAAAAATCGTATATCGATAGAACAGGTACTTAGGTGAAAAAATTCTTATATGAAAAAAAAGTATGGTTACTTGATTAAGTGAACAAGAACGTAATATCACGAGACATGCAATGACTGTTTTTCAAATATATATTTATCGATTTTTTTAATAACATCTTCATATGTATCTCATTATCAGATGAAATTCTACACGTGCACTTCCATTTAGGATTAAGCAAGTTCTTTCAGGCTCAAAAACATTTAATTTCTTTCCCTGTTCAATTCCGCTAAAACGTTCCTGATGAAACCCTCATCTCCTGACATAGTCAGTAGTTTTCACAACTTCCATCTCCTTCATTTTCCTTTGTATTCACCCCGATACTTTCTCTTTTCTTCTCTGGGCCCGTTTCTTATGGCTCGTAAAGTTACGCATAACTTTACAAACGACTCTCATATGGCACGACAAAGGAGTTTACCAAATATTTTAACTGCAATGACTTTTGTTGTTTTCCACAAATGAGATGAATATCAAAACTTAATGATTTTCTTAGGAATTCATCTGCGTTCACATTTTGGCAATTTACTTTCTAGTAATTCGTGAATTAATCACATTTCGCTCCATTTGCAAATATTTCATGAATTCTAGCATCTGGATAAATACAGCAAGGTAATTATAAGTTACGAGAAGACTTTTTTGAAGTAAATATTGTTGGGGGCAATCACTGATTTGACGTCCTAATGCACAGAACAGAGTGGTGACTCTAGAACATTGACATCTGAATTCAATTCTAACTAAACATTACTCGGTGGTAGACAGGGATTGGGGGTGGTTATCCATAATCGCATACATTCGCAATTCCGAAGGTTCGGACATTCCGAAGGTTCGGATATTCCGAAGGTTCGGATATTCCGAAGGTTCGTATATCCGAAGGTTCGTAAGTCCGAAAACGAAATGAGGTTCGTAATTCCGAAGATTCGTTAGTCCGAAAACAAAGTGAGGTTCGTAATTCCGAAGATTCGTTAATCCGAAAACGAAATGAGGTTCGTAATTTTGAAGCTACGCTGGTCCGAAAATGTAATGATTAACGAACCTTATTTCGTTTTCGGACTAACGAACCTTTGGAACAACGAACCTTATTTCGTTTTCGGACTAAGGAACCTTCGGAACATCGAACCTTATTTCGTTTTCGGATTATCGAACCTTCGGAATAACGCCACAAATGTTCGGATTAACGAACCCTTTTGCGCTTTCGGATTAACGAACATCGAGGTATAGGCAATTTACGTGTATCGGAATTACGAACCTCCGGAATAAAGAACCTTCGAAATTACGAACCTTCGGAATTACGAGGTGTAACCATCCATAACAATAATAACAATAACATCATATCAGGGTAGCCACTTAAGTACCGGAAACTGGGCCATGCTTATACACACGAAGAAAATTCACGAAAGTGATGATTATAGACAAAAATTATATATGGATGGAAAGGTATTGTCTTTTCATACACAAATATGTCACTAAAAAGTCTTATAGATGTTGTGGAAATGCAAGAAATGAAATTATTAGACACCCTTCTCAGCCCCCAGACCGACAATCACGCAGCCGAAAACGGTCGAGAATAATGACGTCACACAATCGACGAGCTCATCATCTCTCTGTGCATCATGCACTGAATCACCTTACTGACCTGTTCAATATCTTCCGAATTTACCGTTTTCTTCATGTAATGTGATATTCAATTTCTGTTTTCGACAACTTCAGACCAAACGTGAATCAGAACTGTGTTCCTTTGCCCGTTTTCATTGAATTGTGGACTGTAAAGACCGATTTTGTCCACTGCAGTCGTCATTGTGTTGCTCCACTCCAGTCAGTGAGTGAGTGAGTCGCTGCCCAAATAATATAAGTAGAGAATCTAATCAAGAACTTGAAAATCAAAAGCAGTAATTAAGAAGTAAGATTTAATAAATACAGGACTGAATAGAATCTCACATAAAAATAAAAAGAGAAAAAAGAGCTGGTAGGAACGGGGAAGGAATATAATAAAAAAAAAATCCGGAACCAAAAAGAAATCAACGAGTTTCGAACCAGGATCCCCACACTCACAAATAAAAACCAATGTGCGTATAGATTTGTCCATAGACCGTGTCGCATTCCCTTCCGGGTTCATAATAATATATAAGCAAAGTACGTTCGCTGCTGTTGCCTCGCAATGTTTTGGCAATCCAACTGCAATTCCAATCATTTTGCGATGGATATTGCCGTGTTTTTTGTGGTTCCTGAACTTGCTACGTAATTAAATTTCATAATTTTTATTCAGTCGTGAAGATGAATGTCTATGCTTTATATTGATAATAATATCAATATGGTGCAAGCATGATTTCTAAGTGAAAATATGCTTTGTTTATTCACGTATATTTCTTGAAAACAAATAATTTTTTCTAAGCTAAATATCGGTTACCAAAATATGTTAAATGTGCATTTCATTTTACTGTTCAGAAAATTCAAACTTTTATCTATGTAATAAGACCAATCTTGAGAGGAATAAACAATTCTAAGAGCAAAAAACGCTGATTGGAAAGATCGTCTTCAATGGTCTGCTGTCAACTCAGCTGCTCACTGCTCTTGGTGTGACGTCACTCAGCTGGAGCTCGCCAGAGGACGGACGTAGGCAGAAATATGCCATGAAAATAAGTCATTTTTGAGAGCTGATTTCTGCAAACTCTAATCACTATTTTAAAAAGTGAAGTTATATATCTGATTAGTAATACTTCCCCTTTACAATGGTGACCACAAAAAGTCATTATAAAATACTTTTGATTCTTCGGTTGTGTACTTTAACATGATGTTATTACTACCCCTATCCCTACCTTACCCTACCATACCCTACCCTACCAAACCATCTTGATCATGTTGATGGATCTTTTCCTAAAGTGTTGTCGTTTCTATTGAACCCTTTCTCTCGTATTTCTCACTATATTGTCAATCTGACAAACAAAGGACGTCCTTTTATCAAAACGTCAAATGGCCTATGGACACGCTCTACCCAGGTGTTAGGTAGAATGCGAACATCGATGTCGTTGGCATGACATTAATGTCTTAATTAACTGCTCATGGCTGGATGAGGCTTAAGTCACAACTCAAAGCGGCGACCGACCGATTAGTAACCTGTCAGGCGCCGCTGGAATTTAGGCATCGCCAAACGATTTTTGTAGAAGTCGAGCGGGCTGTAAAAAATACTTAGCGGTCAAATTGGGGAACCTATCTGTTTGGTTTCCGAGCAGTGATCGGCTGACGACCCACCGAATCCCGGGCAGTCCCCCACCGGCCACCAACCGATCTCTGACCGGCCAGCGACCGGTCGATCGACAGCTGTTGATCCAACGAGTTCAATTTTCGACCTAAATTGGCGCTCGGACGGTGACCAACCGGGCGGCGAGTGAAAAGTGAGCAGGCGCCGCCAGAATTTGAACTTCGCGCTAAATCTTGAGCGGCGACCGAGCCCTTGCCCCCAAAACCAGAGGTGCCCGGACAGCCGCCGGTCGGTGCCCGGGCGAATTGGCTAAAAACTCGCCGCCCAGTCGCCGAGCAGGCTAAATTTTTGAGTTGTGACCTTAGCCTATAACAGTACTCCTTTGGGAGTGGAGATTGTGCATATACTGCTTGTAGGCCAGCAAGAATTCAATGACCGGGGTATATCAATAAAGAGCTCAGGGTCATCGTTTTAATGTAATAAATGCTATTTAAAACCGGATTATTATCAAAGTTATCATTATCATTATCATTATTACTATTATTATTATTGTTATTATTGTTGTTGTTGTCATTACTATTATCACCATGATCATTATTCTCAGGAACGCAAAACATCCAACGGTAGGGATTGAAAACATAAAACTAGATTATTTGCTTTTGGTCTTTAGTCAAATTTCCAATATTTCATAAAAGACAACGTAAACATTGACAGAGGTAATATTCATGTAAAAAAAAATCACCAAGTCTTGCCACCCATATTATTTTAAAACGTTTTTATTAAGTATAACCATCTCATACACATATCACAAACAAGTTTAATAACAATATAAAATAACAGTGTACAGTATGGATAAGTTACATTTTGATAAAAAAATACATACAAAACCAACAAAAGGAAAAGAAAAGAAACATAGAAAAGCAATACAGGTCTGTTCGTCTACATTACCCAAGATCTAATAGATTCCATTTTTTAACAAATCTATACATAGAAGTGTCCCTATAAGCAATACATTTTTCTGTTTGGTACACTTGTTTTAATTTACTGATAAACAAGTCAAAACAAGGAAGGATATTAATTCATCTACACAGATATGAAGTTTTCTTTGCTACAATAAGGCAATGATTTAATAACACATCTTGCTTGTTTTTAATTCCGAATAAAATCTCTTCATCCTTTACATTGATAGTTTCCTTTTTAAATTTAGTATTCCACCATCTTAGAAATTCATTCCAAAAATCTCGAGCATGCGAACATTTTACCAGTAGGTGTTCAATCGTTTCCTGTTCTTGTTTACAAAAAGAACACATCTCATTGTCTACAACTTTCATTTTCTTTAACTTTGCATTTACTAGTAGGCATCTTGTATTTATTTTATATTGAAATATTCTTGTTCTTGTATCTGGAATAACTTTAAAAGGCAATTCATAAATAAAACTAAAATCTTCTTTACTTATATCATACCTTGATCTCCAATATATTTCGGAAGTAGGGGTTTGGTATTTATTTTCCTTTAATACCATATTTATGATCTTGGTTGACAATTTTGATATAAACATTTTTTTATTACCAAAAACTATAAAAATATCTAATTTTTTTAACAAATGTCTCCTCTCCAAACAACGAGTTTTAACTATCTGTGGAATAGCAGAAACAGTTGAACGCCAAAGAAGATAGTTTTTAAAGCCAATTTGTTGCCATTTTAAAAAAAGGGATTAATTGACCATTTTCATCAAATAAATCTTGTATAAACCAAATACCAATATTGAACAATTCCTTCACAAAACAACTCACACCAGCTATTTTTATTTGTCTATTATTCCAAATAATACTTTCATGAGAAAATGCATCATGGTTACTCAGATCTCTTAACTCAAAATAGGCATATAAGACCTCTTTACAAAAAGAGGGTACAAATCTTAGCTTTGAACAATATTTTTTATCAAAATAACAATGGAGTAAAAAGTGCCCACCATATTTTCTTATAAAATGATTAAAATACATTTTCTATGAAGAAGATCCTTCATCAAAAAATCTTACTATCCATTTTATTTTGAGTGCCTTAAACATTGAACGAATATCGATCATATTCAGTCCCCCTTTAGAATAAGGGGCAATCAATGCTGACTTCTTTATATAGTTCTTTTTTCCATTCCATAAAAAAGTATGTATAACTTTCTCAAGTTCTTCCACCACATATTCAGGGACAGATAAAACTGAGGCACAAAATATGAACTTTGATAATGCAAAAGTTTTTAAAATTTATATCTTTCCTATCAGAGTAAGATTACGTTTTCGCCAAATATTTAGCAATACCTTTACATCTTTGATACATCTGTCAAAATTAAGCTTTAAAGCTAAGTCAGTATCATAAGAAAAAAAATGCCAAGACCCTTAATTGGGTTTTCTGGCCACTCAATATCAAAATATTTATCTTGAGATTCTCTAATCGAGCCCAACCACATAGCTTTGCACTTATCTCTGTTTATTTTCAAACCAGAAAAAGAGGAAAATTTATCTATAACTGAAAATGCTTTCTCTGCAGACTTTTTGTCAGCTAAAATCAATGTCGTGTCATCGGCATATTGGGCCAGTTTAATCATATTTTCATTTATAAGAATACCTTTAATATCATCCCTTTGCCTAATCTCACGTGCAAAAGATTCAATACAAAGTATAAATAAATACGGGGACAAGGGGTCACCCTGTCTAACCCCTCTATTTAAATCGAAATATCCTGATGAAAGTCCATTACTACATATGCAGCTACTGATATTTGTATAAAAAGACTGAATGTACTTTATAAATTTCTGACTAAATCCAAATTTGCTAAGGGTAGAAAAAATAAAATTCCATTCTAAGGAGTCAAAGGCTTTTTGATAGTCTAAAAATAAAAGCAAACCTGGTATATTATTTTCTTTTGTGTAGAACATAGTATCTATGATAGTTCGAATCGATTCACCTATGTATCGATCTTTCATAAAACCTGTCTGGCATGGATGTATCAATCTAGGTAAAACTTTGCAGAGTCTAGTAGCAAAGACTTTGGATAAAATTTTAATATCTGCATTAAGTAGTGACATCGGTCTCCAGTTTTCTACATAACGTTCATCTTTTCCCTCCTTTTTAATAAATGTAATAATTGCTTGTTTTTGTGACGTTGTAAATTCCCCCCTATCCAAACTTAGGCTAACCGCCTCTTTATAGATATCTTCTAAAATATTCCAAAAAACTCTATAAATTTCGGCGGGAAGGCCGTCATTTCCAGGGCTTTTGTTAATCGACATACTATATAATGCTTCTTTAATTTCTTTCTTATTCAAAGGTTTGTCTATAATAATTCTCTCATTTTTATTTAAAGAAGGCATTTGTAAATTTTGTAAAAAAATCTCCGCCTCCTGGTTTGCGTCGTTTTTGTTCTTGATTTATACAATGTTTCATAAAACTCCATTTGTATCTTTAAGATATCTTTTTGATTTGTAATCAATTCCTGCGTATCATCTTTTATAAGAGAATAGCATAATTTTCTTGTTTGGTTTCTTTTTTCCAATCCTAAAAAGTAATCATTGCTTTTTTTCCTCCCTTTTCATACCATCTACATCTAGCCCTTACCATAACACCTTCCATTTTTTGTTTTCAATTTTAACAATTTCTTCTTTTATTTTATCTATCTCTTGAATTTTGTTTGTATTGTTCACGGTTGTTAGATCCTTTTCAAGGATTTCTAATTTCTTTCGCAGATCATTTTCAGCATTATAAGATTCTTTATTCTTATTTTTTGAGTATTTAATTGTAAATGATTTAATTTGATACTTTATCCAGTCCCATTTTATTTCAGGGTCCATATGCATAAAGTCTATTTTCCATTCTTTAATACTTTCTGATAGTGCTTTAACATAATTGTCATCCTGCAATAGGGATGTATTTAGCTTCAAGTATCCCTTTCCTCTGGATATTTCACTCAACTTTATTAACATACATACTGCAGGATGATCTGTTCGTAGGGCAGAAGTTATATCAACTTTCTTATTTTTTTGCCTAAGATCACAATCTATTAAAAAATAAACTAGCCTACACTGGACAAAAGGCCTTTTTTGTCTCCAAGTAAAGCAGGATTTATTTACATTCATACTTCGCCAGATATCTATCAAATTGAAATTAATCATAATATCTTTGATCCGTTCAACAACATTTTTTTTTGCTAGAATTTGTTCCACCCATTTTATCTATGTTGGGGTTTAAGACACAATTAAAATCTCCTCCAATTACTATGTGTTCTTCACCATTCCATTCCTTTCTGATAACATTCAACAGATCTTTATAGAACTGTATTTGCATATTTTCTATATTTGGTGCATATATATTAACTATAAGGGAATGTACGTTTCCACAATCTGCATGGATACATAAAATTCTTCCACAATAGTCTTTGTATATTTGTCTAATGTTTATATCTAATCCAGTTCTAAAAAGGAAGGCGACGCCTTTGCTATGGGTCGTTCCATGACAAAATAACATATTGCCACCCCATTGACTTGCCCAGTAGCTTTCATCCTTTTGGCAGCTATGGGTCTCCTGCAACATTACAATATCTACGTTTTGGTTTCGCACCCAATTAAAAATACTCCTCCTTTTAATTGCGTTTTGCATACCTCTCACATTTGAAGATAACATATTAAGGACATTATCATTCGTCTCGAAAAGAGATCTACTATTTGACATATTTTATAACCTGAAAGTTCAAACACGACGAGTAAAAATTACAAGAGAAAAGAAGCGAAAAAAAAGATCATAGAGTTCGGGCAATGTCTGTTTATATCAGCCTGTCCCTTGTCTTGAATAAAAATTGCATGAATTCTTAAGGCCCTGTCAAAAAAGAAGAATCATCCAATTTAAGGCCAAAATATCCTGCTAGATCAATCAATACTATTTTAGTTCACTTGTATTTATCAATGTCTGTGACGAATACTTTCCTAAAGAGTCCTTCTTCAGTTTTGAAAAGTACGTATGCTGGTACATTGAAGGGTATAATTGCGAAGAAACCTTGTTCTCTCAGTTTTCTCTTTACTGGAAGTAGCTTCTTTCTATCATCTCTCACTGATCTTGCAACATCATCTGTAATGAATATTCGTTTACCCTGCATTCTTTTTTCTTTCAGAGATGACGCAGTAGATTTCAGAACTCTTTCACGATCTCGGAATCTCAAGAAAGCCACGTGAATTGGCCGAGGTGGTGTTGAACTAGCTTCTATATGAGATTTTGCCTTTTTCCCTGTAGGACTTCTGTGTGCTCTTTCAATCTCTATTGCATCTCCATTTTCCAATTTCATAAAGTTTGTTATGGTATCTGAAATGAAATCTGCACAGCCGTTAAAGCTATCCTCAGCTCCTTCCGGAATACCCCAAAATACAAGGTTATTCCGCTTCATCCTACTCTCCATGTCATTGCATCTTTCTTCTATCTTGTCTGTCTTTCCTAGCTTCTCTTCACCAAATTCTCTCTTTTGACTCTTTATTTCTTCAATTTCATTCATAGCATATCCAAGGCAATTCTCAATATCGCCCACTTTCTACTTAGTGGTAGAGAATTCTACTTCCATGTGTTGAAACTTCGATTCCATAGTATCTAGCCGTGTAATCACGCACTCGAGCATAGAAGTTATCTTATCAATACAGTATTGCTGCTAGTATCAGTCCCACTCGCAGACTCCTGTGCTGGAAATGAATCGGGTGCATCTTTCGAGAGCGGAGAGGCCATTTTTTCTTGTATTCTCGTCGATTTTCTAGTCTTTACATTCGAATACCCGGGCTTCGTGCCCGTCTTTACCACCCATATTGATTTGCCACCCATATTGATCATTCCTATGTCTCCCAATGATGTATGTATTCCCTAACACGTAATGTCGGGAAAAACAGAAAATTAGACACTTGCACATTATTTTTATCTTCAATTCAATTCAAAATTCAAATTTATTTTCATTCTTCAAAATAATACAAATAAGTACAAGATAGATTGATTCAATTTAAATAACACTAGCATGAACAAAATTCAATATTGGAAAAAAAATACATATTTGAAAGTAATTTAAATTAACATACATGTCAAGTTAAATCAATATAATCAATATTAAATCAATATAATCAATATCATTACCAAATAAGGTAGGTTGAAAAGTTGCCAAATGTTAAAGATCCATTTCTGATTTGGCAACTTTTTTTCTAACATAATTTATTTTCGCGTGAATTTTTTCAGCATCCTGTGACGAAAGGACGATGATGCAATCCAAGGTATATTATGAAAATATAGCGATATAAAAAGCCTGTGAAAACACACCCTTCCTTATGTATCCTCATCAAATTCACCTCGGTGGCCGTCGGAATGGAAGACAACAACTAGACTACCAGATCTTGGCTGGCGGCACACTGATGGCCAAGGTTATACCGGGGTGAGCTTCTCAAGGTCTCTTCCATCTCACTAGCTCCCTGGTGAGTCTCTAGTTCGATTGGGTGAACACATCTAAGTCGTGTATAACGGCCACCCGAGGAATACTGCCTTAGACAGGTGCGAACGGTGGAAGGAACGAGTTACCACTGATTGGCCGTGGTTTCTGATTGAACCGGACAGGAAGCCACGAGGGGATGGAGCTATACGTGGGATATCTCGTTGAAGGCATCTCTCACCCTAATTGTGTACTTTTAACCAAGAGCGTACATCAGGCTCTTAACTGCTCAAGGAACAGCAGTTCCGTATTTTCAGGTATGCTGTAAAGTATAGAAGATTTAATGAATACTACAATTAAAATGCTATTCAAGAGTTTTAGTTAATACGTATAGGTGGATCCAGGGGGCCGAGGGCCCGCCCCTCCCCTATTGGCGGAGCAAAAAAAAAAGAAAAAAGGTGGAAAAGAGAAGAAAAAAAGATGGGGAATAAAGGAGCAAAAAAGGAGGAAAAATAAGAGGGAAACGAGTGAACAAAAAATAAGGTCAGGGGAAGCATGGAAGACTTGATATTTCATGTCACTTTGTAAAATATTAAATTTTCGCTCGCGCTTCGCGCTCGCATAGCCTGTTCGATGAGATAATATTTTGCTCAATAGACTGGGATGTAGCTTAAAATATCAAATTTTGAAGTCAATATACAAAACATATTTCAGCTCGGACATCGAGCTTTTATTAGTTTGTTTTATTTACAAATTGATTTTTTTTAGTGCTCTGTAGAATGTACGTTTTATGGTGTGAATATCATTTGCAGCTTTTAGCGCTATGCGCTCGCATTTGATTTGCCAAGTATAGGCCTAAATATTGTCTATTGTTTATTCCATAAAATTCTTTATATAGTAATTTTATAACAAACTACTTAAGATCCCCTTTTATGACAGTTTATCAAAAATTTCGTCTCGCGATTTGCGCTCGCATTAATAGGCCTACATATTAATTTGTTTATTCCATAAGATTCTTTATATATATAACAAACTACTTAAATCCCCCTTTTATCACAGTTTATCAAAAATTTCGTCTCGCGATTTGCGAAAAATATATCAAGTCATAAATCCTATTCATGATTACAAATCGCGAGACAATTTTTTTGATAAAGTGTCATAAAAGGGGGATTTTAAGTAGTTTGTTATAGAAAGTTAAGTGAACAAAAATTTCGGGTCCCCCTATTGGCCGGAGCTGGATCCGCCCCTGAATACATGTAAGCTAATCAAGCTAAATCCTCAAGTAATTCACTCAGGAATGTATTAAAATAGAACCAGGCCTTTAAGTCATATTAAAAGAAAAGGGGGATTGGATTGAAGTGCGAATCTTGAAGAATATGATACTATGACTTTATATATATATATATATATATATATATATATATAGTAACAAAATATGCTGAAGATAAATGGTAATGCTTTCAAAGCCAATATAGTTTTTATTTCCTCGAATTTTCGACGGACCTCCGTCTTCTTCAGGAGTATATAATCAAAATTATATATATATATATATAGATATATATATATATATATATACATGTATATATATATATAATTTTGATTGTTTGTGATAAACGATCTACTTTGGAAAAGAATAAACTCTATGCTATCCAGCAAAACAACACAACAGGTAAACAAGAAAGTTGTATTGATTCGTTAAGTCATCAATCATTCTCTAAATGGATTTAATCTGTATTTTAATCGAATCATTTTTTCTCTCTAAAAAGAAGTTTCGTAACTTAGGGCACCATAGTACCAGTACAGATGAAACATATTAACTTATGGGATGGAAGTATGTTTATTCTTAATAAAAAAATAAAGGAACATACCAATTCTAGACTGCTGTCTCTATCTTCAAATCCATTTCCAAGGCCACAAATTTATATTACTGTGCCCCTAGGGATAGAGAAAATGAAAAGAAAAAGATCTTTCAGTACTGCAGGTCTGTTGGACTCGTTTACAGCATTCTTTCTTATCATGACAATCCCCTCTCGAGACTCTTTACAATAGGGAAAGGAAACACGACATAATTTTCTCTGCCTTTTAGTGCCAATTCTTTTCCCTCTAACTCTTTCATCGCTTAAGCGGTTGTTTGTGGGGGAAAAAACTCATTTCAGACGCAATTTTTATTTGACACAGCACGTGTTGTCCTATTTAATATTTTTATTAAGTATATATGCAATTCACAAAATCAGTTATCATATTCTGATAAAAGTAATTAGTGGTAAGAGAAAACAATATCAATCTTCCTAATTTTTAATTCATGATGGAATATGAGAGAAACAAGTTAAATAGTAAAGTTCAAAGTTGTTGAGTGAAACTGATATAAACATTGTTTGCCTAATATTACTGACATGTTATAATTTAAAAATCTGCAATATGCAATCAGTGTGTCTCCAAATTTATTTCGAACAAAGACATAGATGAATATAAAATATTTTGTGACAACTGAGAATAGGAAACAAAAGAATAGAATACAACAGTTCCCTGCAGATATGAGCCTAGATGACCTCAAATGAACCTTACATTATAGAACCGACCATATCACACTCAACATCCATTCTTTCCTGGCCTAATCAGATCGGAAAGCGGAGGAAACAATTTCATATTTTCGTGACAGAGTTGTAAAAATGGAATTCCTGATCTTCCGGTAACCCGAGAGCTAGGTTCGTCAAGCCAAGGGACGAGTGAGTATTTTTCAATTGAGATGTCGCCCCTGATAGAAACCATCTCAATTTAGAATCAAAACAAGATGAAGATGAGGAAACTGGTAATTTTTGTACATTGATTTCTTGCACATTATTTAAGCACTGAAATATATATGTAATCATTTAAATCAACGTTTCTCCAGGACATACAGAACAAATTGACTACCATTGTGGAAACACATAATGAAATAGAGTAACATTTGGAATGACTTATTTGTTGACATATCCATATTCACGAAGAATCATTAACCAGTTTACAGTATAAACAGGTCACAGGGACACACGCATGATAATAACTTTTGGTAATTGCCATCAGATTTTTCACATTTTTGAGCAGATGGAATCTTGAGGCATCCTGTTCATTTTGTATAGAATCAGGATAGTTGACCATACCTATAGCACCCTGACATCCTTTGGTAGCTCAACTGGTATTCTGGTAAATTCGACAAGAATCGGGTCAATTTTGAATAGAACTTGGCAAGCGCATCTTGGTGTCCACTGGCACATCACGAGCTGCGAGCATTCTGCTCATTTATACTAGGATCCATTTGCTGTAACTCTGTGGCGTAATCTACGAACCTTCCGTGGCCATTAAGCAGAATCATGAAGGAGCATCTTCTGAATGATCTATGAACATTCTGTTGATTTTTTTTTTACTACAGTCTATTGCCTTGAAGTGGCCCAATTTTATGATTGCACCATCAACACTGATGACTTTGGGGTAATTGTGGCTCTCTGTTACTCTTATGACACATAAATGCTGATCAGAAGGCTAAATGCAATGTCATCAAATGCCTTGATACCACCACACTATCAAAGGCAGATCTTTTGCGACTTTAAACTCCACCGCAAGAAATGTCTGAGCAGTCATGTCCTCAAGTGATGCCACAATAATGCGACGATTTGGTTGACACTGTTTGTCAAAGAACCATACCAGGGAAGATCAAATAATTGACTTGGTAATGATCGATCTCGATGCCAACTGTAAGACATTTCAAAGGCTTGGAAATAAATACCCCAATCTAGCTCTTATTAAGTTTCATGCACCACTATGCAGTATGCAGTGACAGACCTTTCCAATGCAAAGTTCGGCAGCATCGAAAACCTTGACTTTCGGGGAGAT
Organism: Lytechinus variegatus; assembly: GCF_018143015.1. Lineage (NCBI taxonomy): Eukaryota > Metazoa > Echinodermata > Echinoidea > Temnopleuroida > Toxopneustidae > Lytechinus > Lytechinus variegatus. The sequence continues at coordinate 23,410,404 of NC_054742.1, read as the reverse complement.
TTGCATTTACGGACTGATCTCTAGTTGTTCACGCGGAGAATCACGAATAGGTTTTAAACAATATCATTACTATTATCTGTGATGTTTTTAACCCTTCGTACCAGATAGACTGACGATATATTAAAAGTATAGCTCACTGACAGCTTTAGGCAAGCAGAAAAGAAGAATCGCTGGCGCTACAGAAAACTTGAAAAGACCTAAATTAAGGAAAATAAGACAAAATTTTAAACAGCTAAAAGGCATTACAACCGTGCTGAGTAATATTTAAGGGGAGGGGATTGATAAGAAATTTTAGATCTTTTATCCAAACTTGTCTATTTGGTAACGGGGGGCCGGCCTGACGGGGGTTACCTCGGATGGCACTTTGAGAGGGCGCAAACATGCAAAAGAGTAAAGAAAAAAAGGGGGGAAAAGAAAATTGCAGATTTCGATAACTTTTCAATCTGGTTCCTTTAAAGTAAATGCATCAAAACCAATTTTAAGGCTTCAAATTGCAAACTTGATATATGAAGTTCTGTCCCTTTCCTTTCTTACATATTTGTTTTCAACGTTCAGAAAACTAACTTGTTACTTATGGACACAAGGTATGTGCAAATCTGATAGACGTCAAACTAAAATCAGAAGAACATAATTAGTTAAATAGCTTAGATAAGTCATTCCTCATGAGGAAAGATACAAAAAGGGAATATCGTAGTTGATAATTGAAAAGGTTTTCAGGTAAAATAATGCGATCTTGGAAGTAACTGGACTTAGAATTTAACACCTTCATAATCAACATTTCTCATAAAACAGATGTGATGTGAAAAAGGAATCGTTTTTGTAAACACTCATCCTCTCTTTAATCAAATTTTAAAAATGTTATTTGAAAGAAGGATAAGATTTTAAACAAAGTTTACCGTATTTTTTTCTAAGAATTCATTTCAAATAGAGTTGATAAATTGTTTTTTTAATTGAACTATCACTTGTAGCGTTAAACAATTCAATCACTACCACGCATTAACTTTTGAAACCATCCATCACATCACACTATTTTAAACAAATACATAAGTGATGGGATGAGGTTATGAAGAAGCCCTGAAGCCCCTCGAATTCAATCTATAATTCAAGAAATCTCACTCTTCGACGCTGCAAATATCTAAATTGATGGGACTGAATAAAGCATGCTGGGTCAAGAAGGAGAACAGACGTGAAGCGGCTATCACCGGAGGGAGCACTAGAAGGAGACAGTCTCTCCAGTGCTTATGGAGATGTAGAGGGGAGTCGACTCAGTATTCACCCCTCAGTCGACCGGTGAGAGAGTAGAGACCGCCGCAACGTATCGTGTTGCACGTATTGGCGGAAGCTGGTGAGCTGGCGGGACGTTTCCAATTCAACGCTCTCCTGCCTAGCCGAAATGAAGCTCAACCGACCGTGGCTGATCGCTTTTGGCCTCCAGCAGAAGTCGTCAGGGGCGGCATTTTCTCCCCCTGAAGACATGTAAGACTTAGTCTGCTTACTCACGAAGAAAATAATACAAAGTAATCTCTCTATAATCGAATCCAGCAGTACAATTTCTATTTTGTCTGTTTAAAGAAAGATGTAAACAATTCAAATGACTGAGTGGCCTATGGCATGACACGCGTGAGCCAATATTGCACCCTGATAGCACCAATACTTGTCTAGTGGTTTCATGGCCATAAAACACAGTTTACTATCGTGGCTTGCGTGACGGGGTGCAACAAGTTAACATAAAGATTGAGCTCGACACCGACAACTGTAAGACCTCGATAAACTGTAACCGAATGCCAACACAACCAAAGTGGAACTGGGAGACAAGTCATCGGGGGAAACGCAGATCTCAACTCTTGACGACAGCACCTTGTAGATATGGACGGTATTCGCCATTCTGGCGTGCAAGGAGATAGTTGGAGGTGCATGGTTGGGCAAGGGGTGCACGTTATGTGCAACTGTCAATAAGTATTCCACCATTGACGGAAATAGGAAAGATCATTTATACATAGATGTTAGGTTCAATGACCATAGCCTAATTCTCGAGATCAGTAACATCATTACTGCCCGATTGAATAATTACAGCTGCTCTAAATATTGCCAAATCATTCAAACCTCATAATGAAATAAAATGGGCTCTCAAATTCATAGCTAAGTATTTAAATTATAAGAATTTAACTTAACAAAATAAACATTCATGCAACTTCTTTAACTCATAAATGTGGTATACAAATAAAATTCATATCTTAAAATGAAAGTTACCATTATATTCCCATTTATAGTAGATTACTGTATAGGTGCACTAACAACCTGATAATTAAAACAATTATAGAACCATAATAAAAAAAGATGAAATTATGGATTTCGTATAAAATAACATAAAAGAAAGACACAATACGAAAAGAGAAAAATAAATGAGAGGGATGGGTATATAGATATAGAGAGGATAAAGAGGGACAGAAACAAATCACCCACACACTCAAACAACCTCGCGCGAGCACACACACACACCTCGAATTCAATACAAGGGGAAGAGCAAGATTAAAATGTAAATATCAAGTTCTCGAGAAGTCAAGTTAGTAAAGGAAAATTAAAGCCTTGGAACCATTTTGCTTGTATGAAACAGAAAAATCAACGAATAAGATCAATGAAAGTTTGATAACATTTGAAAGAACAAAAAATTGACCATGACCATTTGAATATTGAAATCACTAATGCTATGAAAATCTTCCCATTGGCATCGTGTACAAGTTTTGTTATTTCACACAGGTTTAACTCCCCCATTTGTACACTGAAAATATAACCCATGCAAAATTGTCTAGTTTTGCTCATTCTAACGGTTCTACAAAATCTTTGTGCAATATATTTTTTTTCGATGAAACTTCTGTTACATGTCTTTCCATGGGAAAACCCTGATCTATGAATAGACTTGACAAAACGAACAATTCAAACAAAATGTGTCGAAAAGTAAGTACGCAATTGCGTAGTGTGACGTCATACATCATGTCGCATTGCCAATGAGAGCATGGAGAGCATGTCCGTATGATTTGTGATCCTAACTTTCAAACGCTCATAACTTTCCTATTTGTCCAGGTTTTTTTTAAATATATTTTTCTTCGATGACTCTTTTTTTCACAGAAGCTAACTTGTTCCCAGGGTTTTACGTAATTCTCTGTCGCCACTAATACTTCTATACTACTACTACTACTACTACTACTACTACTTCTACTTCTACTACACTGTAAAAAATGAAGTGCTAATTTAGCACTTACAGTGCTTGTATAGGGACTGAACTTTAAATGCTGATTTTCTCGTTCAAATTTAAACTAGAAAATCAACACTCGTAGTGCAGTCACTATACAAGCGCCGTAAGTGCTTAGTGCTTAATTAGCACTTCATTTTTTACAGTGTACTACTACTACTACTACTAATTATAATAATTCTCCTCCTCCTCCTCCAACTACTTTACCATTAATACTATTACTACTACTTCTACTACTACCACCACTACTACTACTACTATCACTAGGCCTACTTCTACATCTACTACTGCTACTACTTCTACCACTGCTACAACCGATACCAGTAATACTACATACAGGTAGTGTAAAACTGCGCTACACTACCAGTTTCAACTGTATATAGCGGTTTCTAGCGCACATAATGGTGGTGATACTGCGACCACTCGAGTCTACATTTGCGACCATTGCGAAATGAGCAATATGTAATTTCAAAACGAGGGTTATCCGCATTTAGAACTCATTCGTATGACTCTACACTCGGTCACATATGGAACAATGCCATTTTTATGAAGATATTGTGTAATTGATCTAGAGCTTACAACTTTACTTTGAACAGTTCATTTATTAATTGTTTATTTATTGTAGAATCTCAAGTTTTTTATTGAACGCACTGATCGAGATCAGTTATTGTTATGATTCAGAGTCATAGACAACCGAGGCTATGCTGAAATATGTTACCTATCTGTAATAGTCTTTTAATTTCTGTTCATTGAAAACTTTAAAATAATTCTTTAACTAATTCTTTTATAGTAAAAACCAAACCAAACTTTAATTTTAAAGGTACATAATTGATGCAACATGGAGACTATATATCGACTTTGTGATTAACAAATGAACATTTAATTCTCCTTCAAAAGTTTTTATCTGCTAACAAAGAAATAAACACTCAAAATCCACATTCTGAGTATTTATTACCTATTAGGCAATTATTAGTTTTTTTTATAAAAGATATAAGACTATCATCATATTAAAATGAAATAATCTTGTGTATTGTAACATGTTTTTCAATCATACTTTGGAAAAAAAAAACACCTTCCAAGAATGTCCAATTCTGTTTTAAATCTTGATTTGTTTACTGATTTCATTTATCTTCACATCTTTTATAAGATTGTTGCGATGAGAGGGAATGTATTATTTACTAACCCGTGCACCAAAGTGTCACAACAGTCCATACCCAAAGCTTCTTGATGTCTTGTCCCCATTGTGTCTAGCTCACCTAAGTCTGACCTTGACGAGTCGATCAGCTAGCAAAAGAAGATGAATATGTTGAGTTGAAAGTAATAATTTGTTGATTTGTAGCTCTACGATTTCTGTCACTGCCCCTCGGGAATGTTATGACTTCTACCCCGACTCTTTCCCGTCAGGTGTGTGTGATCTGATTTGTATTTCACCCTCCCCCACCCCTCGTCCCCTTTCTCTTTTTCTCTCTCTCCCATACCGCGGAAATCTAGGTGACGTCACCCCAATACGGGCTTCCCATTGGCCGGCGGGTGACAGACTCCTACGGTGCATTGTGTGAAGCAGATGAAGAAATTGACTGGCGATCTCTTTTAACGAGCAAGGTGATTTGTCCATTTGCGGGCGGCGCTACTATCCACACAAACTTTACCTTTTCGTTTTGCCCCCACTCCCTTACTCCTAGAGCACACAGTTTGGGGCCCGATATTTTTAACAAAATAGATCTATCGAGAAAGTTGACACTCACGTTATAGTTTGGTTTGTTCCATTCAAACATCTTTCTCTGAAATGTTCACAATGCATGTGTTCTGTCTCAAAGTTTCTTCACTCCTTATTTCTATTTAGCCTTCGAGAGCCATCGGCTGATTATCTTTTGTCTTCAATTAGATACATGGGATAGCCTACATAAACGTATTTAACAAACTTTTTGTTGACCTCTACAACTGTGAAGTTCAAAGGCAGGTTTTCAGGAGAGTCGTTATAAAGCTACTTCTTGCATTGGTCAAAGAGGGATTTTTCGCCATAGGTTTCCTTGTCTGTACGGATACCAGCGGGGGCTGCAGGCGGGTGGTCGATACCATGTCAGCCTTATCTCTAGGCGGCCGTGAGCCGCGATCACCTACACAACACCATCACAATATCCACGTCCCCCGGTCCCATTCTGATAATGACCTCGCTGTCAAGACACGTTTCACGGACTTCTTCATCGAAACCATCCTTGGACCCGAATTCGGTGGATCGCGCAAAACGAGTAAAGTGCACCATCGAGATGACGATAAACCCGAGGTCGTGAGACAGGACAGAACAAACGTCGCCAAGCGATGCGAGGAGGCCCGCCCGCTGAGTACGGGGGATAAAGCATCACCGAAATGCCCGACATCGCAATCATGGCCAGCATGGGTTTACTGTACGCGTTACTCGGATAGACCGTCATCAGGTAAGAGGACAATTCAAATTATTGATATCATCTAATTTATTGTTTTCATTGTATCCGATCGTCAATTTTCTGTAGTAAGCATGGTCAAGCAATAAACATTCTTTTGGTAATAGTAATGAATAATAAACTCAGAATTATTCATGGTTGGTACAAAATTATGTCATAATTTGGTTAGGTTATCTTAATATGATGTTTAAAAATATGATTGAAATGGAGTTTATAATTTAATATTAGGTAAATGCTTTTTACAGCAATATTCAGTAATCATATTTTGAAACTATCAAAATGAAACAATGTGTTGTTACTCCTGTATTATACAAAAAAAATGTCCACGTAACCAACGACCAACAAGTGAAAAGCACAGAAGAAACTTTTTTTTGCTCTTTGTCCATCGATAGATTGCCGGTTGAAAAAATAGGTTCAGCATCTTAATTATACAATATAAATTAATTCCATATTTTTCGGGCGCTTTGAATACCTTATTACAAGCTTAATTATAGTTAAGTGGATTCTTTTTCTGCGTCGAGTAGTTTCTCTGATTACCACTATACGCCAAATCCGTATCCTAATGCATTATGACATTCGTCCCAATAAATTTGACAAACAAAACCTAATCTTTTATCTGTGGGAGTAAAAGAAAGTGAATATGATATCAAAGAATATGAAAAACACATGTTACCAAGGTAACGGTTAAGACGGATTCTTCCTGTAATTTGTCTCTTCGTCTTATACTTGTCACATCTTTGCGCGTGATTCTCGCAACAACCAACGACCCAATTTAATAATCCCTTCTCACCGCATTCTTTCCTTTCAATGTGGTTGAAATTTTCAAATTTTCCTTCCCGGTTTCTGGTTGAATCTTCACAAGTTTGTCCCTCCCCTCCCTGTCTGTTACCTGAATTAATATGAAACATATTTCAGTTACGATAATTATAGCTCATTATGAACTTTTGACCTCATACTTATATTTTCTGTGATATGTGCAATGACAGTAATGTAAACTTTAAAATGAATTACTAAACGATATTGGTTTAATTAGTTTACAGGTTTTTATGAAAATGATGCTTACTCAATTCCTAAAATTTCATCATGATAAATCTGTTTGAAATAAATACACTTATTTCTAGAGATTTATGAAATTTCCTTGGAGATAATACTTTATAAAGCATAAATGAATGAATTATATAAATCATCACTAAAAAAAATGCATGGCGTCACGACTATTTCCCTTTGAAAAACATCCCTTACATTCAGCGTAACGATTTGGCAAAAATCATAATCATTTGAAAAAAATGATTATTTCAATATTTCATTTGGTTAACTTATTAAGAAATTTTCATTTTTTCTTTTAAATAATATATTGGTGTATAAGTAGATATATCATAAGACATAATAGTTTTCAACTATATCCTACATGTATAGCAGAAAATCATCCAATACTCTTAAAGTTATTACATATCTAACGGCTTCACTATATCGATTGGACCTATAATACACAATTTTTAAAGTGTACAAAATGTAAATACTATCAATCTTTTTTTGGTAGTAATAATAATCATATTAAATTATTTAAGAGAAAACTACTCCATGTATTTTGTATTTGTAGGCCCTGTCACCTTATCACAGTGTACCAAAATAAAGACATCTTGTGAAATATCGCCTAAATAGAAATGCATTTAAGTAATGACATTAAAGTAATCATTTTGATACTTATCTTGGATTCATTTTCTACAATGTTGAAAATATTGATAAATCACTCTGGTATTTTATTTTATATCAACACATCAGCAAAGTAATTTAGAAATCCTAATCAGGTAATCCCAACGAATTACTAGCTTTCTTGGTAAGAGAGAAAAATAAAACTACCCATTTTCATTAACATGTGAATATAATGGCAAAACTTAGAAATTTACAGACATTAAATTTGAAATTGCTGTATTAGCAGTGACAAAATGATTTTTCACAAAGTGAGTTTGAAGATTCAAATTATTTATCATCTGAATTACCCCTATACCAATTGCTTCTGACTTAAATAGTTTGACTGATTGACATAATATTACTGCTTCTCACTTTCCGAGAAAGCTTAACGACGTGAAGATCATGCAGACTTTTTCATAACAGAATCGTTTTAATCGTAATTTGATTTATTATGTACAGAATTAATGATGTGTATGCGCTGATGAGTTCGATGTGTGTGGATTTATACTTACTGTATTAATGATAGTTTGCGCATTATAAAATCGTTTTTAAATTTCAAATGTCATTATTTGATGCATCATGTAACAACAAGCGTACCCATTATTGTTTACAAAATATTTTTAATTTCTTAATGTTTTTCTTATGGACTTTATCTCTGTCATAAGCTGAAGACGGACTTGATGTTTCAATATAATCAAAGCAAATAGACGTACAGAGAAAAGGGTTAGACCGTTTACAATGCAATAAGAACACTCAAATCGAAACATTATTATGAAGACATGTGTAAATTCACGATCAATTTCGCCAAAGTAGACCAATCTTACCATATTCAACAATAAAATGCAATACCTTCTGCAGTATATAAACGATACAATAAGAATATGAGTGAAAATCTGACAGAATATTCATAATATCCAGCGTAATATGTGCACAGTATGTGCGCCTTTTGCGGAAAACAAAACAAAATAATTCAAACCAAACTGCAACATACCATTCTAGCAGGGTCCCTATATTGGTGTTCACACCTTTGCAATAATATGTTAGTTAATTCTTACTTAGTGATATATTCTTATGACTATTTCTCTAATTTTATTTTCAGGCTCGAGAGTATCGAGTTAATGAATCTCATTGCCAGAGAAGTGTTTTTCTGCCGCATATCCCAAATAAAATGTGATATGTCATTATCAAAATGGGAAGCAATTTGTTTTCTGTCAAATTGACTTGTTCTAACCTTTTTTTGTCTCTAAAATATATCAAGATTTACATTATACAATGTCTAACCATGCTTTCATAATGTTTTTCCGATAATAATTTTTTTTTTAACAATCTTGTATTGTTGTTCTCAGTTATAATTATGATGAATAATAGGTCATTGCATGAATTCACTTCTCGCTTCTTTCGTCATCGCTCTCACACCTGTTCTAATCCCCTCCTCTTCTTCATCCCAACACCCTAATATGAGCACACGCACATATTCAAAAATAATTGTGAGGAAGAAAAAGATAAAAAAAACAAACAGAAAAGTGAGAATGTATCTGCTCTAGATCCTACAACAGGTACGTTGATTTATCAACCGTAGGATGAAACACTGCCTTGACGCGGAAAATTGTGGCAGGTCATTCGCCACAGTCTGCTGTCTTCACTCATTTTCCAGCGGGTTTCCTCGCTCAACACATTTCGTTAATAAGGTTTTTTTTACCCCCCCCGTCTCTCTCTCTCTTTTTTTACGTCCCATTTAATGATCCGTTTAATCATCTATCCATCCCGTTATTTCCAGTTTGATAAATTATTGTTTCATAGTGTTACAGTACACGTATTTATTTATTTATTTTATACACTGTGTTAAAAACTGGGATAAAAATTTACCATTCGGACAAAGTTTCTTGGTGTATAGACTATCTCAGAGGCTCGTCCTTTTTCTTATCATAGTGTACGTCACTAATTCTAACCCTCCTACTTCTCGAGCTTCTTATTCGTTTACCCCCCCCCCCCTGTGAGTATGACCTTATTTATTTGAGACATTTTTATGCCATAATATCTCTTTCTGAAAATAATTAATTCGACCTTTCTTTAATGGATATTACTGTATTCATATTATTCCTATGTCTCTTCCCCCCCCCCTCCCATCTCTCCCATCCCCTCCGTCCTACATTTTGTTGGGGAACTATTCTGTCATGTTTCATGGTGTGTTATCGAGAGTGAAGACTTATTTCATGTCGAGTAGGGAGAGTACCTTATTAGCAGCGACAACCCTCACAGTGTAAATGACTATTGGTGCATCTGCTACAAGCGACGTGAAGGCCAAAGCCACTATTAATCCCTTCAATATCCCTTCCCATTTCTCACCTTCTCTCTCAAATTGAATCAACCCGCGGAAAATGGTAAAGCCCGGATGGAGTTAGGTGTGTACCCATCACGTGAATGTTTTCATCAGGTGAGAGGGAGTGAAACTGGATAAATCCCTTCTCCAATTTGATCAAATTAAGTGCGTGTTACATTCTGACGGCACAAAATGAAGCAAGATAAAAGACAAATATAAAAGGAAATGAGAGAGATAGCTAGAAAGAAATAGAGAAAGAGTGAGTGGGGGATGCAGAAGATGAAAGACTGACGTCGAGGGAAGGTCTCAAATGAATCTCTTTTCTTTACATCTGTTGAAGATTTAAAATAAAGGGCCTAGTAAAACGCCTCGAATTTTGACTGATGAGCTATAATCATGATAATCTTTATTCTGAAATCGTCAATTTTCATATTGCAGAAATATTAATGTAATTTTAAAGTAAATACTAAGTATAATACACCTGACTACAACTGTGTCTTTCTTTTCACTTGTAGTGTTTTTCAGTAAGGTCTGAGGCACATTGCCCTAACCCTCGCGGCAGGGGATAAGCAATTATCCGATAGCTACCGAAAGTCGACGAGTGCGTTACATAGTTCCAAACAAAAAAAGTTTGCCTCATGAATTTTCAAGTTCACATAACAACGCTTGAAGCGCGATGTAACCATGCATACTTCATACTTAAAGTCTCTATATTTAATATTCAGAAAATGCTTAAGGATTTAATCGAAGCGTTAAAGTTACAAATACATTTTTAGTAGATTAATGAAAGAGCATTTTAAGGAAACTGTTGCTTTCACTTGATAGGCCTATACTTGGTTCATGCTGATCATGAATTCGACCAGATGACTGTATATGAGAACTTATATTAGCGACCACGCGGGAAAGGACATATTTATGTATTTTAGATGGTTACAGGTCGCAACAGACGACAAACCTCCTTTATCAGACAATTACAGACTCTCTGCAACTTTACGAAAAGAGCCATAACAATTGAAAACTGTTATAATGTTTTATGGAGAAAATTTTTAAGTAATATGAAGATAATGCATCCATGTGGGGTCCTGTTATTAATTTAGCTAATATTAGATTATGATATCATGTAACCACATAACAGATCAAATAATACCGTATTCTAAAGAGATTAATAAAACACTGTACACAACAAAAGAATAACATGAAAACAGGAAAATTAGACAATCAGAATGAAAACTGAGCTTTCCAATCACCATCTCTTGCTGGGAGAGAATATGTCAAAAATTCAAAAGATACATTTTCTTCAAAGGGGTCGGTAAGGCGTGAAGTAGCTTTGTTCTAACAAATTGGAGAATTTTTCGAGTACTTGAGCGCGTGCGCAGGGCGGTTGCCAATTTTTGAAATCATTATGTATGTTGAACTTTGAAGAGGGCCTTGAGGTAATAAAAGTAAAGGTGAAAAGTTACTTTTTGTTCAAACTCTTTTTTTGTTGTTGCTAACGATGTAATGTGCAAAGTGCGCGTATGTCTTTGGTTCGGATTGATATCCGTATTGCATACCATTCAACTTTAAAACATCGATAATGACAATATTTTTAACTTTCAAAAAATTTAAAAAGTGAATGAATAAACTGGCCTATAATAGAATATCGGTCATTGTCCTTATGCCTTTTTTGTTGTATTGTATTTTTGCAGTGTTTCAAATGGGCTTTTACTTTTGAAGTACGTCCACGTAGCTTAATCTTACACGTTTTTTTATGAGTGTAATGTAATAAAATTGTGCATCCATTGAAGACTTCCCTCAGAAACACAGATTGTGGCTCAGGAGGTTATCTCTTCTCATGTGAAATAAATGAATAAATAAACAGTCATTCTGAGAAGTACTTTTAAACTAAAAGTAATTCGCTAATTAAAAAGAGAAATAATTTCAAATGTTGACGTTCTATATTTACCAATGTGGAAAAAATGGTTTGTACTTGAAAAAAAAAACTGCCGTTCGAAACTTGGCAAGGTATAGATCAATAATATCAATTTGTATCAATTATTATTATTTGTTTATTATTTTATTATTTATCATCTACATTTATCATACTGTATATATATATAATATATATATGTGTGTGTAATATTTATACACACACACACACACACATATATATATATATATATATATATATATATAGATATATATATATATTTATAGTCCAGAGTTTGAAATATGTTACTATTTACAAATAGAATCCAAACAAAATATTAATAATTGTTATCATCATCATTACATGTATTATTGCGATTTTTAGTTTTAACATTGATATAAAGCCAATATTTTATCATTATCATTTAATCATTATTATTATTATAGTTGTTGCTATTTTTATCATCATCATTATTATCATAATCATGTTTCAAGGAAGGAGTTCTGGTATATTGACTTAATTCTATGTATCACATTACTTTAATGCTTTGGATTTTTGTGTGCTGTAGTTGTTGCTTTTTCTTCCCTATAGTATACTGATCTTCCACATGAGTAGTAAAAAACAATGTGCAAAATTACATTAATGAAAAACGAAACGTAGACAAAATAACACGAACAAAGTATCAATTAAAACAAAATAGAAACGGAAATAGGCCACCTTTTTATGTACATATTCTTTGAAAGATGCTTAAAATAAATCTTTTAATCTGTAAAATGTATTAGTTAGTCTTAGCTTTGAATATATGGTAAAAATATGGAGGCGTCGGAAAGGAAGTAATTATCTGTAACTTTGTCATTGCATTATTGACTTCATTTTACCCATTAAAACGCAAAACGCAAGCTTCCTATGCGAAATCGGGACGCCCGATTGTCGCGGATTTGCGAGCCACGAACATCGCTACCTCAGTCGACCCTCTCTCTCACTGCTCAAAACTCGCCGAAATTCCCCCGGTTCTTCCCGTTGTCTAAACCCCTGATCCCGTAGTGCCCGGCACCTGTTTATTTTAGTAAATTAGAATATTAACTCCTTGGCGGGGTATATATCACTAGGGCCCACACAAGAGAGAATTTTAGAGTGAAAAGAAAGATCCAATTTTCTTAAATATGAAATCATTTTGAAATCGGGGAATCAATCTTAAGACCCCCGGATTTCATTCATTGTGGAAATCAAAGCCATCTGAGAATTGTTCGAAAAACCATCCCTAAATTGTCACCTTTTGTATCTAAGCTGCTTTTTGAATTACAATATGTAAAAGAATGTATTATTCACAGTAGGGCCCGAATCAAGTAATTGCTTGCATCTGCTTATTTGAGAATATACATACATACATATATATATATATATATATATATATATATATATATATATATATATATATATATATATATATATAAATATATATATATAAATTTTTGGCATTAACCTCCCCAGAAGAGATATGGTGAAATAAAAGACTCTACAGGAATGTTTTTCTGCTCTGAACAATACTCAAGAAATGTTTTGTCAATTAGCGTTTTGGTTAAAAAATATGACAAAAAATCCCGGACATACTGTAAGTCAAACACAAATAACATGTTTTCATCCAATGTTTATTGTAACGTCGGAATAAACATCAATATGGTTGAAGTGTTTGGTGTATTGGTATTCTAAAATGTCAAAATAATTACATATCTAATGGTGACTTGTTAGCTTTGATTTACTGGTATGGCTGATCTCGGTATCTATATTTACGTCTCTGATCTGTGGCTTCATTCCTCCTCGTAGAAGGAAGTCAATGTTTTCATTTTCATCTCCTCTCAATCAACCTCCATTCTCGACGATGCCACCCGCCAATGTCCTACCCATAAATTCCCGCAGTCATTATGGTCTTTTTTCATCGCATATCGGGTTGAGAGACAAAATCTGAATGGATTTAAGAGTCTTACAATTTGAAATGTGACCCCACAGTGCGTGTTTTTTTTTCTTCGTCCACATGGTCGTTTTCCTTTCGCCATTTTATTCCCTTCTTTAAACTGTCTCAGTTGTCAGCTAACAGATAAGAACCTCACAATTTTGGGGTCTTTTTGGGCATGTGACTATGTTAGGATAACTTTCTTTTGAAGCCATGGGATAAGGATAACCCGTTTACAGGTGTTTTCTTAAGGAGAAAATATGTCAGTGTCGATATGATATCTGGTTCATATTTTGATCCCATACAGAGGAATTTGACAGGGAGAGGGACGAGACGACACGAAACCCCTCACGTATCTTCCCTAACTTTATCAGCGAAAACCGTCCTCTTGTATCTTTATGATTTTTTTTCGCGTTAAAAAAAGTTGAAGATCGAGCATTGTGGTTTTTCAGCGTTGTTGAGCATTGTGGTTTAGTAGTTCTGTCTCTTGCCTTTAATACCGAGGGTCCTTGATTCGAATCGAATTTCTTACAGCAATAAATTGATCCACAGTGTGCTTTACTCAACCCAGGAGAGGTAAATGGGTACCGGCAGAAAGTTATTGCTCATAAAGCTGTGGGCAACGGAATCGGTAACCTATTATAGCCTTGTCTTAGGATTTCCTCTTTCAATTCGAACTGATTCTTTGGTGCCATTTCTTCAACTTGGGGATGTTCTTTTTCAGATAGATTTTGTAAATAAGAAATTTGATTATGATGAACCATATGTCTTTTTCTCAGCAGACTGCTTCTGTTTTTCATTGTTTCATTTCTTTATTGATTTATCACGTGGTGACAATGCCTATCGAAGAGATCGAGCTGTAAAGCCACTATAGCCTGAGGGCGTGCGTCACCATACATCATCCTTTAGCTCTTTTCTACAAGGAGATTTTTATGAAAGAGATACCTTCGTTATTCTCCTAATTTTTCTCCCATTTAAGGGCTAATTATCGACGCATAAAATGAAACAATTAGTCACATAGACCGCCTTTCGCCTCATACGTGAGCAATTTATTCGACATGGGGCATTTAGGTGAAATCCGATGACTGTTTAACGAACTTTCTACCCATTACGCCCCCAGGACACCATTAACTCCGAATCTCAAATGCGTCTATCTTTGATTCCTCTTACAATTCATCTTCTCCTTACACTTGAGGTACGGCATCTTACAACTGTGTTCTATAGCTATTGCCAGTAGCGATATTTCAATTGTCATCGTTTTATGACAGCAAGGTCTAAAGATTTTCGTCGTCTACCATGCCTACGTGTACGTGAAATAAGGCACCTTTTGCTTTAGGGCCAATTCTGGCGGACGCGCCATTCGAAAGGCATTAATATCAATTTTGCAAAAATTGCTCTTCTATTTTTTTTTTGGGGGGGGGGGGAAGGAAACATCGGTCGAGAGTAAGCAGCAGTAAAGAATATTATCAGGAGGGTTAATGACATCAACATTGTATTTTTCTGAATTAAAGTCCTGCGTAAATGAGAATGATTCGCGAACATTATTTTACACAATATTCATATCTCAATTGATTCGACCTCAGAATTAAAGATAAAGCACATTCTTTATGTACTTTGGGTGAAGTTTATGAAGTTGCTTATAACAGAGACCATTTCTTATAAAAACAAAACAAATAGTGGTAAACCGGGAGTTATTGATTAGGCGTGTCAAAGTTGAGTTATATTGGAGTTCATCTAATCTTCCACAGTTTGAATCATATAAAAGTGCATTGACCATTGATTTTCTTTTTTCTTCAGTGATTCTTCATGAAAATTGATTTCCATGTTTGAAGATATCAAGCGCCCACTTTAAAATCTCTTTATGATGATAATCTCTACATAATGTATATACATATATGTATTATTTTTATGAGGGAAAAAAAACAAACAGACAAATAATGACAATAACAATTATAGCAATAATGGTAATAACGGTAATTATCATAACAATGATGATAATGACAATAATTATAATAATATCAATAATAATAATAATCATCATCATCATCTCAGCTGTAAGCTGCTCGTCCAGGAGGTCTAAATAAATTCCGTAAACCGTAAATTCCTACAAACAAGCCTTAAAATGCTACTTTTCAGGTCTGACTTTCCTAAATTTTTAGCTCGTGCTTTTCGCTCACAATATTTTGAGCAGGAACTTGGCACTCAATTAGATGACTATGGAAAGATATGTATACACTTATTGGATTCCAAAAAAATAGTCCTTAAACTGTCCCAGTTTTTGGTCAATAAATACAACAATTGCAGCTCGCGCTTCACGCACGCATTGTTTGTTTAGCGAGACAGGTAATTATCATGATTACAACATTATGCTTATAATGTCCCTTTTTGGGTCTGAATATAAAAAAAAATTAGCTCGCGCTTCGCGCTCGCATTATTTGATCAATGAGATACATATCCGTTTAATGGCACAGTCCTTAAAATGTCTATATTCAAGGTCAGCATACCTGCCAATTGAGCTTAATAAGTGACTCAAATTTTTTGCTGGTGCCCCCCATGCTGAGACCCACGGTACGCCACAGTGTAAAGATGTCTAGCAAATAATTTGAAAGGGAGTTGGATGACTTCTATTAGTTCCAGACACTCGAACCCTCCAAAACACAGGCTGGCTCAGAGTCAAATCTTCAATATAATTCTTTTTGACACCCTCACTGGGACTGTAAAGAATCACCAGGTATTGCAACCACTTGTCAATTTGACTTTTTTTCTGAAGTTGATGTTTCAAAGCCGAGAAGGTACATGTGACCGAAATAATGAGATGTAATTGGGTGGATATAGCTCCGACGAAAAGCTGTTGCGATGCTTTGCAGAACCGTTTGTTCAGGTTGGGTTTCGCGAACTTATGTGTACATGGTTTATGAATTACTAGATATACTGTAGAAGGACTTGGATAACTTCACAGTAGACAATGTGCGGGAGTTTAATTGATGAAAAGCACTTTACAAAAAAATAATCAAACCAAACTTGGGTTTTACCTCGAGACTAAGACCACATACATCGGGGGGAGGGGGCGTTTCATCAATACTTTCGACCGACAAGTTGTCAGATCTGACAACTTTCCTGGATTCTGATTGGTTGAGAAGCACTGTTACTATAGTAACTGTCGGATAAAACAGGACTTGTCGGATAAAACGTCCGACAAGTCCTTTCATGAAACGCTCCCCAGATGAAATCAATATGTAGATAAGACTGTTCTTTCAGAGAGAGAAAGAAAATAGATTTCAAGATAGAAAACTAGAGTAGGATATAAGGAGAGGGTATACGGAGAGGGACGAGGAGGGAGAAATGAAATGTTGAAGATTGGAAGGTTGAATCCAGTCCGAAGATTAACTGGTAAAGCAGTGAGCCTGTGAAATCCATACACGTTAATTAGCGCTGAGTATTGCAGTCCCTGACATGTCATGTATTTATTTAAGCATGGCCATGAAAAGACCTACTTGGCAATGGACGCGAACAAATGCAAACAGAATTGTTTCAGTTACTATGTGGAGAATGCGTTCCTCCGTGATGATATATCGAGTAATAGCTGAGGAGAAAGGATGCCATCAAAATGTCAGGTGAAAAGGATAAAGAGCGAGAGTGTCGGTTGCCATTTTCGTAGACGATTGACGAATTGGCAATCGTCGTAATGAATAATTACAACGAGGAAGAGGGGAATTCGTATTGGTGACATGATGGATTCGTTTATGTTGAGTATTTAATGAGCTTGTCAACCCAACCTAGCGCAGTAAAAGTGTGTAAAAACAGTCTGAAAGATAGAAATGAAGAAAGTGAATGAGGAGCAATGACACCAAGTTATTTAAAATTGTATTATAATATTCGCCTTGATCAGTTTGAAAAAAGTTTTAGTCTATGATACTTTCATGTCAATATCTGCTTTATCCTGTCCTAAGAAAACTATGCATGCTACTTATTATCCCAATATCATATTAAATAACTTTGAAGTACTGGAAGTAGTGAGGGTGGAATAAAGCTTCCCTGAAATTTCAGACCTCTGTAAAAGGCTATGCTCATTGTCCAGTGATCTCTCAATGAATTCTTCTGGGAAAACACCGAACGAGCTTAATATGATTTGTTTAATCGTTGATGCTTCCTTTAGCTTAATGATATCATTATATCCCATCTCTTGCGTCATCTGATCCAATACAAAGACAAAGTGAATCTGAATTTGTCGCTGGGGCAATTGTACTTTTGTGATCACATCATCTTGATTCTCTTTCCTCTGTCGAGCGATTGGGGGTGCGAGTGAAACCAACAGCTCAACGCAAAGTGACAAATTGGATAATCGTTCCCGCAGACGTTCAACAAGTTCGATGAATTAACTGCGAGTTGTAACATTTTATTCAACCCGACGGGCGCAAAACAGCGAGCCAGAATCTGATTAAGTCGTGGTGGTAATGCAGTAAAAGAAAAGATAAAGGTCGTTGTATGTATTGAGATATGTTAAAAACTTGTCGAGTCACCGCAAGCGCTTGGTTGTTTGACGGCTCGGTCTTTCAGTCACCAATCAGTAAAGATGGAGCTGAAAATTGAGCGATTGTAATGTCGATCTAACTGCCATCACTTCACACACTGTCAATGGGTTTACATGTTTGTTCACTTGCATAGACTGCTAAACTTCTTCCGGTCCCACATTGTCATCATATTTTCCTGCCAACACGAAGGGCATAATTAGCAGTCGAAAAAGGCAAAGCATATTTATTTTTTTCTAAAAATTGCCTTGTCCTTTACTTTATCTTAAAAATTTTGATTAGTTCATTTGGTTGAAATAAAATTTACATTTTACAAATTCAAAGGCGATAATATGACACCCTAATGAATATGAAAATATTCAATTTTATTTTTAACACTAACTTATTTTTGATTGAAGTAGTAATACTTGACGTAGAAAATTTATGTCCGTTTTGAAATAAAGCTCATGTATTAATTTCTAGCAAACGGATTCAAACAGCGCCAGGGAAATAAAATTCACTACTCCTAAATAAAAAAATAAAAAAATCAAACATCTATTCATACATACATTTTGAAAAAAAGCTTATATGTTAACCATATCCTGTGATTACATATATTTATGGATTCTTCTGAACGTAGTCTTAAGACTCTTTTCAGCAAAAAAAAATCTGCCCTGGTGGGTCAGCGTCAAACTTGAACTTTTCTGGTATCACATATCCAATACTTACATGCATCCAGTCCATTTTCGAAGCTGTGGACAATGGGAGCATTTACCAATTCATTACTAAAGTTTCCTCATTCTTATGTAAAAAGCATTCATTTCTCAGTGACTGACCTCAGAATGTACAATTTTTGAATATTTTTAAAACACATTTAATAAGTATTAATCTAACATTTGAGATTTAGAGTGTACAATTTTTATATGAATCAACATGAAACGGAATGGTAAGAAAGGCAATACTAGTATATATGTATCTTGGGAACCTTGATTTAACCTACGCCTACTGACTATTGTTCTCTTTATCCATTTCTTTCACAATATATATGACTTCATGCACTCCACATTTGTTCCGTAGTTACAGCAAGAAACGCTGCTTTGCACTTATCACATGTGGATTATACACACACACACACCCACATATGTATGTATGTGTGTATGTATATATATATATATATATATATATGTGTGTGTGTGTGTGTGTGTGTGAGTGTGTGTGCGTGTGTGGGTGCGTAAAAAAAGTGTAATATAAATTACTTCATGGTGCAATATACACCAACGAACATTTGTTCAAATTTGGTTTTAAAGATACTAATATCTGTTCATTCTGTAAACATAACCCGGAATCTTATGAACATTTATTCTGGCTTTGTAATGATGTTAAAGCTTTATGGCAGAGGGTCATTGAAAAACTTAGTTTGATAAAGCTTCAAAATGCAGAGTGGAAAGATATACATGTGGGAATTAATGGATCCGATCTTGAAGTGAAATTTTGTAACACGGTAATCTTTTTAATGAAATATATCATTTTTAGATCAAGGTCAGAAGGTAGAGTTCCAACTCAAGAAGAGAGTATTCACAGAGTCGTAGAATATCGAAATGAAGAAAAAGCAATAGCTATTAAAAGGAACAAGTTAGACAAGCATTTATTAAAATGGGAGAGAATGTACCGAAATGGCAGGACTGAGGGCGATATCCAGGTGTGATTTGGGAGAAAGTGACTGTGTAGGTGTGTGTGAGGGTGTATGTGTGTATGTGAGGGTGTGTGTATGTGTGTTTTGGGGGGAGGGATAATGAAGTTTTCCTTTGGGATGGGTGATTCTTTGGGATGTTTTTTTTTTTTATTTATTTATTTTTTTTTTACTTGTCGATTTCTTTTTTTGATTTGCTTTGTCTTTGATGAGTGCAAGCCAAGTAATCTCATATAGTTTTAAATCATTGTTGAATATTTGATACATGAAAGGAAAAGTGTTAGGCATATTATATGTATTTTTTTTAAGGGGATCCTAGTGTCAGTATATCTATTTGTTAATTGGTTTGTTTTGGATTTGGGTCTACTTTGTTTTGTTCTTTCTTTGTATTCCATGTATAAATAGCCCTCCACAAATGTGCAAGGGAAGACTTTTTGATTGGGGGGGGGGGGGGAGGAGTGGTGTTTCAAACATTTTTATAACTGATTTCATTGTTTCTCCTTTAAGTTATATATGATTTATGCTGGTATTAAGTTAGTGAAAAATGTCCAAATATGAAATGTAAAATATTATGTGTTTTGAAATGTTAATTTGAAATGTTATATATTTTTGTTCATGGAATCAGAATAAAACAATATGAAAAAAAAAGTATGAATAATACAACTTTTATTCCCGAGCTTTTGGCTAAACGCCTTTTTCAAGGTCCTTGCTTGTGAGGGTGTATATGTGTGTGTACACAGGCACACCCTTATATGTATATACATACACACAAAAAAAGTATACATGAAACATGTGATAAGGGTAGAAAAAAATCTATTGATAATATCGCTTCTGTAGATCGTTCCTAATTGAGATAAATGAAATCATACATTAGCATCATTTTATTTAATACCACAAAGTCAATTAATATCACAACCATTTTATTTATCTCAATTTGTTAATGAACAACGGGAAAGATTTTGAAACTAATAGCCACTTTAGGATGGAATAGTAAGCCCTGTGAAGAATACAAATTGTGATTAAATAAGGAAATAGAAAATGATTCTTTTTATTTATCATGACTTTCAACGTATGACTACGTAAAACAGCATGCGTTTTTAAAAGTAATGTTAACCAAGTTGGCTGTGCTCAGTCTCATTTGGTGTTTGTGAAGCGTCACACACCAGTGAGCGACCCGACCGAGCGGGGAATGACGGTTACTTTATGCCGTGATCGACGGCTTGCAATCTGATAGCTCTCGGTCGAGATGATGCAAATTCCAGGTGCTATTAACACAAACTAAATATATATGACTTTTAAATAAAGGGTTTTTCTTATAAGGGATGGGGGGGGGGGCTTTTTTTCTATGCAAACCGTTACGCTTTGAAGCTCCAGCAGTCGCGCTTGTTTAAAGTAGAAATTGGAGTTGTCTCAATATGTTTGCGCTTTATGCACATGTCATAAATCTAAATTGACTCATTAAGCTCAGGCGAATGCTAGGCTACATCTTTCAATTCTAGTAGTGTGAATACAAGTGTTACTTTCGTTAAACATCTAATATAAGAGAAGAATTATTAGGATTGTTTATTGTTAGTTATTTGAGTCCGCTCTGTCATTTCATTTACCATACGTAATCATCTTAAATTTATTTGCACTCATTCGATAACGATTAGTTATGCATAATTTAAAAGTTATCAATTAATTCAAATCATTCCGGCAAAATATGATAAAAATCACAAGTACAGAATTGTTCCTGTATTACAGTAAGTACTTCAAAATAAGAATTTTCTGAGAATTGGTTACAATCCTTTCCATTCATCGATTATCAGTTTGGATATAAAAAACACGTGGAATTGCCAAAAAATTCGGATTGAAAAAAAAATGTTGAAGCCATTCGGAATAAAAAAAAATAGACACGAAATAATAAAACATTAATCTTCAAGGTATTGTCATTATTCACTTTTTACTAATTAACTGAATTATTGTTTAATCAATCAAAATATTTGATTTATATAAACAACATCTTTTAAATCATGAACTTCTTCTCAATGATTTGTCCACCGCAACTTCTTCAAATCGTTAATAATTATAACTATCCTTCTATTTTGGAGATACAAACCTCTCAAAAACCGCATTATCTTTATATTCATTCACTCATTGACTGCAAAAAGAACAGACGGTAGAATTTAGAAGAGATAAAAGTAAATCGCACATGGACATTTCCAAAAGAGTTCCTCTATTTTGTTCGATGTGGTCCGAGTTGAAAGCATCGATGAACTCAAGGAGCTTTGTTCGTGCGTAGTCATCCACGGCAGTTTTAAGCTTGGAAACGTGTCTGTTTATGGTCTGTATCAAACTAGATAGACACATCACGGAGAGTATACCCAAATCTCTTTATCCCGACGAGGAATTTGTGATTTTGTTGGTGCATTTCTGGATTAATTATTCATTCAAATCTCATCATCTGTTAGCTTACTAATAATTAAGTGCGGTCATGCTTTAGCTAACATGTATTTTTTAATAATTACAATAAACTCCCTTTTGTAGAGGTTGGTGTCCTGTGCCTAACATCCATTTCCATTCAAGAAGATGAACTCAGATCATCGACAGCTATCGGAAAAGTTTGTTTGGTCACTAACAAATGAACAAAATGCAGCGGTTTTATGCTTGGTCGAGAATTGTATATAATCCAACTGTCATACTGAAAAATATTTGATTGAGACATTGCTAATTTCATTATTTTTCGTAAATATCTGTATTTTCAGATTTGTATTTCAATATACGGGAATTCTAATTGACGCAAGTACCATAAGTTGAAAAGAAATAAGGAGAAATATCGTTTGCATATGCAGTTATACAAATTTTCTGCATTCGCCAATCCCTATTTCGATATATGCATATTCAATATATTTTTCAATATAGTATCCCATTTAAATGAATTCTTTTCAATAAAAGAGATTTGCAATTTCGTTCATGTTGCTAGCTACATTAATCAAACAAAAATGAAAATAGAGAATACCTCTTATTGTCATATTTCAAAGTTCATAATATAAAAATTCGTTGCAGTCGACAATACCTCTTTCAATGGGTATACATACGTGATAAACTATATTATTGAGAGCTTGCTATGTCTTTTAAGATGTAGGGACCACTTAACTAAAAGATAGCGAAGTTCATTTACTGAACAAAAATTATGTTTTGAATTGTCATTGAATTGAGAAAAGAATTTTGCATATTTGAAATCAACTTTATACAAATAAAGTTGATTTTTTTTACTATAGATAAATTGCAAGTGTATATACTGAAGAAAACAAAACCATTACAGAAGTAAGAAATATGTTGTGAAGAAATATTGTGTAAAATTGAATTGAATTTATGGTAGTTTTTAAATCCTTGTGTTTCACCAATTGGCCTATAGCATTAATGTATCAATTAATGCATTCTTTTTAAATAAGTTGCTAAAACTATATCACATTTCTCATGATTATTTTCGATTGCATATCACTTTAAAGCTAAGTTTTAATTTCTCAGTCACAATTATTATTTCATTATTCACTACATTCAGTATATATATATTTATCATAGTAATTATACTCGAGTTTCATTATGTAATCTATCACATTACTTTATTATTATGCTCCTTTAAGTGTCTTTATTAATACTGCAACTTTTTACTTCTTGAACGCTTTTTTTAATTCTCTTACAACCAACCAGAAATTGCGATTGTTTTTCATCGGGTTTGGTATAAAGAGGACACAGTGTTTAGACTCATAACCAAGAGAGAGGCAAACGAGAGATTACTTCTGACAAAATACAAACATGATTTGATCCCCGTCCAATGCGATGCAAAATTTACAGAGGCACACAGATTAAGTGATCTCGAACTTTATATGCTTTTCATCCCATGACATGACAGTTAGACAAGTTAACTCCGGAATTTTTCTCCAGATGGCCGTTTTATGCCGTCTTTTAACAAAACCCCCATTTTCTTATGCGAGGGCGGAATTTTAATGCTCCTTGGTCCGTACACATACAACCTAACTG
This sequence comes from Lytechinus variegatus, assembly GCF_018143015.1. Classification (NCBI taxonomy): domain Eukaryota; kingdom Metazoa; phylum Echinodermata; class Echinoidea; order Temnopleuroida; family Toxopneustidae; genus Lytechinus; species Lytechinus variegatus. The sequence goes on along the minus strand of NC_054742.1, from coordinate 23,386,620 downwards.
TCATTTTAGATGGTGTAATCCAACGCTAGCAATTTACCTAAGACTTGGCTTTGAGTTGTGAGCAGATGAATATGACTTCTTTGGTGGACATGTTCCAATGGACGGGTGGCACAACCTTGTCAATTGGCCCGTTGTGGGCTTGCGAGAATCAAGTTCTAAAGGGCGACCATAGGACCTGAATTGAAAAGGAACATACAATCGACGGGCCAAGCGAACCATGGCCTTCTATAAACACACATCCAAGTCTGCTACAGATGGAAATGTCATAGTGGCGGACTGGAGGAAAAACAAGAGCGCTGGCTTGCTTTGCATGGTCCTCTTGTAATATTATCCGGAATCAAAATAATACGGGACTCCGCGTTAGTTAAGTTGTCAATGCCCGAGATTCTCTGTCGTGGTGGAAGGAAAGTTCAAGAATTTATTCTTTTAAAGGGGATCATAATATTATAAGACATGATTTTTTTTAAAGTAACCAATACGATGTAACAAGTTGAAATCGTTTACAAAGTATTATAGCTATCGCTAACTGTCGGAGTTGTGTCGACCAACCACTGGGTGAATTTGATGGCATGCAACGTTCCGAACGCATTACGATATAAGTACAATTACACCGCTATATATACGATCAGTTACCGATCTATAATCATTTAGCAATATCAAACTTTTATCGAGTTTAAAAAGCTACTTTTTTTCAAAGAAGAAGCAGCAGCTGATTATATATATATATATTCTCTTTCATTATGATTAATGATCGCCTTCGAAGGCAGTCTATAAGGTTATTTATTTTGATATTATGTAGCATTAATTTGAAACATTTGACCCGTATTCACGTTACCCCAAAATAGAAAAAAAAATTAATAATCTTTTTACTGTTACATTTTAGTTTCAAAAGTAAGGTGTAAATATCAGATGAGTGCTAGTTGAGGATTAATTTTTTTAATAGTTATAGAAATGGAAATAACTGCCAAAACAAATATATTTGGGTCGTATGAATAAGGGCATAGACCTACATACCAATTCAATATGCCAAATCCCTTTAAACAAAATGTGTTCTCTATTTACATCTACGTGCTCCACTCGACAAGCTACATCTCCTTGCTACGTCACGGTGGTATGTTAACATTTTGAATTGTGACACTTTAATTTTGATAAATAAAGATGGCGGGTGTCTATTTACAGAGAGCAGTTGGAAGTCTCTATTAGATTACGGTCTATTAAAACATACCACACTTCTGCTTAGAACATATACAACTTGGGTTAAATGTGTCAATTTAATGTTGTGTACAGATAAAAAAAATCGATTTGATTATAAAAACAACACGGTGATGACAGTCTCTCTTTTTTTTAAACTTTCGTTTGCCAATAATATGTTGTAAATAACACGTGATGCATTGTTTTAAACTAAACATTATGTACTAATTATAAAGGTGGCGGATCTAGCAAGTGAGTCAAGTGGAAGGAAAGCAATTAAGAAGCATGCAAGACATTCAGTCGTCTCATGTGAAGAAATGGAGTCATGTTGTATTACTAAAGATAAGAGGCCCTCTCTCTCCAACATAATTAGTACAACCGTCTTTGATAGGGATCAAGAAATAGGTTAACTTGCTTTGAGAATACTGATCGATTCAACGGCAGACTGCACTTTGTTAAATTAGTCTTTTTACAGACCTATACCCCTAAATTCTTGGAGATTTGATATTTCTATCTGACCTTCAGATAGTAAGACTGTATTCGGGTCGATTGAGGAAAAGGCATTATGGGAGACTCATGTGGCGCCGCGTTTTACACGCCATGTTAGTTATCTATACAAAAGACCTGCTCATTGATGCGCGATTAATGATAATTTTAAGTGATATAATGACCTAAAATCAAGACTGCGTAACTTAAGAATATGAAGAGAGTGGAACAAATCGAAAGAAGATTTGTAAGAGAGGGGGGGGGGGGGGTTCTGCTATAGTCTCATGAACGAAACTCTTTTCAAACTGACTGATTTCACCGAAAAAAACCTGGTAATCTTTTGGCCGACTTGGAGATGGTTTCGCAGGTACGAATGTGGCATGAGACTGGTACGTAGACAAGGAAAAGGTGAAGGTAAAGTAAGAAAGACAGAGAAATAGAGAATGGAAAGGGAGAGAGAGAGAGAGAGAGAGAGGTGGGGTGGGGTTCAGCTGCTCATATAGAGGTTATGTTTACAGAGCGTTATAGATACTTTAATACCGGGCACCCAGCCCTCTGGACTGCCAGCTATCTGGGCTAAAGCTACAAGACTCGATCCCTACTCATAGAAAGCCGACGATACCGTAAACTGATGTCTGCATTACTCGCTTTCTCTTCGCTTTCATAAGAAGGCCAGACGAGGATACAGATAAAGGCAAGACCTAAAATATATTTTCAAAGATATACTTCTTTTATTTGCAGTAGGTCTTTCCTAGTAAACTCTGATTATTCAAAGGGAATATCAAATTAAAAAAAATGAAATGAAAATTCGTAGTTTCTTCTGAGTCGGATTTTATTTTTGTATATTTTTGGTCAATTACAAAATATAACTTATGGAACATGAAATTTCTTACTGACGTAGAGAAATTACCAGATGAAAATGATTTTTAACTCTTCCCAATATGTGAAATTTCGATGGAACCTTAAATCTGTGAAAAAGACGCTTTTGGAAAGGTATATAGCTATGACTATGATACCCAAATATAGATAAACCGAGTTAACTGTAAATAGAACGAGATATAGTAAAATATGACAGAGACTCTTTTTCCGATTGCAAAACCCGCTTTTATAAATCCCTGTGTCCCTCTTTTACGGGTCAGATGAGATGAGGTGTAGAAACTGCCAGGAGAGAAAAGATGGAGAAAAAAGTACTAGAATTTCTGAACAGGGGAATGAATATAGCTTTCCCGAGTTAGAAGTGGTTTCAGTAGATATCATTTCATTGTCGAATTAGAACGATCAATTCCCTACTACTGGGTTATTTTCTTTGAAATGCCTCTCTAGAAATAATGATTTTTCAGGGCCTCTCCAAAGTGACAGAACAAATAAGGGTCTTGCCGGGAATACGTTTAAAATAAATGCTCTCCAAGAGAAATACACTCTAAACACTTTAAAATTACTTTGGACGTTAATAAGGAACCTCGGCCGAAAGAATGAGAAATTCAAAACCAGTTTCCTTTCAGATATATCGTGTGAGAAAACTAGCTCGTATTTTAAGAGCGATCGAAACGTGATTGAAATCCTTACAAACAGTATCATGACAAGATGAAGTGTAAAGGGATGTTCGCAATGCAAATATGGGTAACCAAACCCCCAATCTTACCCCCTTGTCTTATTCCTGGAGATTCCACCCTAGCTTGATGCTCCTACAATGTCGTCGACACTCTAGTAAACTATGGCGGGATCTCAATACGAACAACTCGAGAAGATAATCGTTTACAGATCTATAACTTCCTCAATTTCGATGATTCGGCGAAGGGCGACAATAAAATTGCAGTGAAGAAGTTTTGGACAAAGTTACGCCTTAATTCTTTGTGTCTCTTTAGGTAAAACTGTTATACCTTGTTTTACCTTTGGAATATTGTACCATTTTCGGTCACATAACCATTTATTTATATTATTAATTTGTTTCATTTATTTATTTTACTTCTACAAAAACAAGGAGAGAGAGAGTGAGAGAGAGAAATCTTGCCACACATAAAAATTCACAGTGAATACGAGATTCTGATCACAATATACAACGGTGGCAACGCTGTTTGGAGAATCTTTTGTAACATTCATTTTAAGAGAGCACTACAAACATTTATGATATCATTTTAATATTGATCGGGAGGATAACAAACACACTATATGTCGTATTAACGCATTTATAGTTTCACATTCATCCTTGGAGGGTTTATACACAGCTACATCATATTTTAGGGTGTGGGTTGGACCATGATTTCCATATGAAACTTATTTCAATCTCTAGAGAGGAAGCTACTCTTTCTCACTCCTACTTCATCACCTTCTTTCTCTCCCTCTCTGTACGTGTTTTTCTAGGATAGATATCGAAATGTTTTGGGTCAACGGTGTGCTTAAAATTATTGGGGACAATGAATGGAAAAAAAAACATTACGCTGTCTCTTCTTGAGAGCCAGAAATTAACCACCATTTAGACGTACTGAGACCAGCTAGCGAAACAAGCATTTTCATGAAAAGTGAAATCATTCTCATCAAACTTCCCATATTTTCTATTTGTTGGAGGTGAGTCTAGTCTTATTGTTTGCGCGATCACAAGGCGCTGACAATAGTTTGTTTTGGATACATTGATTATATTTATATACATGCATGAAAGTATAAAAAATATTAATTTCCATTGGTGTCAGGCAAACAATTATACACACATCAATAACATAAAACAGTATATGCATTTAAAAGAAAATAACATCAAAATGTGCAAAGGATACATCACATGACATATAAAAACAAACAAGAAATTATGTTATCAATAGACGCAAACAGCAGAATGTGAAAATCAACAAATAAATTTCATTGAGTGGATTAACGAAATTAGTTTCGAATTTCTGAAGAAATCAGCAATTTAGTTGGTATTACAAATTGTTGTCTCGTGTTAGAAAAAATTATAAAAAGAAACACTGAAATCTGGACAAGACAATGCCAATATTCCTTTTACAACTTTAATCAAATATTAGCGATGAATGATATGTGTGAATCTGATGAATAATAATGATACAATTTATTATAAAATTAACTTACAACTATAATTCTGAAGCATTATGCATTAAATCTAAAAAATCAAACAAACAAACAATCATCAGTAACATGCTTGGCACATTTCACAATGTGTTTGTTTTAATGAATGAGTTTGACCATGAAATCTTGATATTTTGTTTCAGAAATTAAATGCCTAATCATCCGAAGTAAGAATCCGGGCGCTTTTCGCGATGGAGTCTGCCGTGAAGACGCCTCGCATTCATCGCTTCGGTGCGTTACATTCACGAAAAGGAGACCGGTTTACGGCGACATTATGTAACAATGTCTGCATCTTCATTAGATTGCAATTATGTTACCCCCTCGAGAATGTCGGCTTGTTTTATGTCTCAGCGGTCTAATAGTGGTCTAATAGAATTAAAAAAAAATACAGATGAATATTTTGAGGTCTTCTAAGTAATTTAAATTTTGTTGAATTAGACTATTCTGCAATTTTTTGTTATGTTTGAGGATAAACGTGCATTCGCTTATACACACAGAAACACCTTCCAACAAATGTCTACAATTCTTATTTTCAAAATTACTCTTTCATCTCATCGTTACCTCCATTAATGTCAACTTTCGCCGCCCCAACAATACTATTCATCAACCCACAGCATATACACACGAAATGTCAATCCATTATCTACACACCCGCATTATTTACACGTATACGGTAAATGAAAGCTACAACGCATTTTTTTTCAACTGTTGCGTGTCGAAATATAAATTTGTGATACTGGCTTACATTTTATAAACATTTCTTTTCTTATCGAGAGAGAGAGAAAAATAAATCGAACATGCACAAACAATTCTTGGACCGCATTCCAGGGGGGGGGGGAGGAGGTGTGGGTCGCATACATTCGTAATTCTGAAGCTTCGTTACTCCGAAGGTTCGGATATTCCGAAGGTTCGTTAATCCGAAGGTTCGTATTTCCGAAGGTTCGTTAGTCCGAAAACGAAATGAGGTTCGTAACTCCGAAGGTTCGTTGGTCCGAAAACGTAATGATTTTCGAACCATATTTCGTTTTCGGACTAACGTACCTTCGGAATAACGAACCTTATTTCGTTTTCGGATTAACGAACCTTCGGAACAACGAACCTTATTTCGTTTCGGACTATCGAACCTTCGGAACATCAAACCTTATTTTGTTTTCGGATTATCGAACCTTCGGAATAACGCCACAAATGTTCGGATTAACGAACCCTTTTACGTTTTCGGATAAAGGAACATCGAGGTATAGGTAATTTACGTGTTTCGGAATTAAGAACCTTCCGAATTACGAACCTTCGGAATTACGAAGTGTAACCGGTGTGGGTAAGCGTCCCACAAAATTTTTATTTAAAAATTGTTCCGCAACCATGGGGATGTCTTACCTCTTCCGTCATTCACCCCACCCTATTTCCAGCCATGATAAAGCTTTGGAAATCGCCAAGCCTGATATTTTTTTCATTACATATACATTTCCCCCCCCCAAAAAAAAAAAAAAATCAAGGACTTGAATGGTGACATATACTTATAATGAGGCATGTCCACATCCCACCAGTTCTGTATAGACTGTCCAGAATGACAGACAAGCAATAAAGCATCTAGACTAAGGATGGAAGCAGGACAAGAACGACATCCATGCAAAGTCACTTATCATGTCACTCATTACCCTTAACCGAGTAAGCCAGAGAATGGGGAGAGTCGTGTAGGGTGCTAACCAGATTTGTAGAATATTCGGTACCCTGCTCAAACCAAGTATTGACAGGTATGGATACAGATGAAAGCTCCATTCACAAAAAGTGCTGATCATTGTCGTTTTGCCAATCGGTTCTTGGGCAGAGAGGAAAAACACAAAAACAAGTCTAAGACTAAAAATATTTGTTGTTAAAAACGAAGAATTATATGATTGCTACCCACTCTATTCTTTTGTACAACAACGATAATATTTTTTAAGTTTAAGTTTCATTGAGTACTGTTAATAGCACGATTTGAAATGCATATGATTTGTATCTGAATAAAAATCATGCATATTACAGATTTCTCTTTGAAAATACATGCACTAAAAGTGATTATAAAAATAATAGGTATTGGATGGTGTTAGAATTATATTTTCATTAAATATTCAACGTTCCTAGATAGCACATTTTGATGCCCACTGCCCTAAACCTCACCCTCATTCATCATACACCGGGGATAGAGAAGGCAGTGAAATATTATTCATCAAATTTCCTGTGTTTCGGCTTTATGACCTGAATAGTTCCGATATAAATTTAATTTCATCAATGTCTGTACAACCGATACCTTCTTATAGCCACAGAGAGGCATGAGCAGAAAACTGACAGATACTTGAACTAAATCAGCAATTTAAGAATTGTAAATACTTTCTGACATTGATGACCATATATCACCTTACATCATTATCAGGGGCGTCTTTTCTTTATGATCTCTTCTTGATATGGAATGAATGTAGTAAGGATTGGTACTATAATTATGTATTCAAAATTGGTTAGATATTGCTAATCATTCCCTTGTTATTATTGGTTAGACCATTTATACCCAATTCTTTGACGACATATTCAAATAAAAAGCTGTCAATATATTATGTAATTTCTGACATATACGTTTATATAATATGACATTATTATCATTATTATTTTACCTTTTTTACCTTATAATTGATTTATTCCTTTTCATTATCAATCATTGGGCATTCTATATTTGTAATTTTTATACTCATGTCATGCAAATCTTGTAAGGACCCCACAACTCACAAACCAAATCAAGGAGACAAATTATAAGAAAAAATAAATTAATTCATCGTCATTTTTGTCTTCATCAATCTGGCTAAAATAACATGGATCATCATATTTAGTACAGCGCTGCTTCATTCATTCATTTAAAGGATGAAGCAGCACTGTACTAAATATGATGATCCATGTTATTTTAGCCAAATTGATGAAGACAAAAATGACGATAAATGAATTTATTTTTCTTATAATTTGTCTCTTTGATATGGTTTGTGAGTTCATGAATTCATAAATTGTTGAATAGTTTTAGATAGACATTGTAAAATGGTGTATTTCATGGCCATTTTAGTAATAAAGGGTAAGTTTATGAAATAAGTTTAACAACTAAATACGTCCCCGGATAGTGAAACATTTTAAGTCCCAATCATCAACGGGTCCCAAAGCGGGCTCCATCGTTGGTGTACCGCCGCGAACAAGATCTCACGACGTCGAAATTCATATCACATATTCATATTTTTTCTTTTGTCACCCGGCCAATATCAGCCTGTAATGTCTCACTCCAAGCGAGCCTAAAAGTTGGAAGTCTATGTCAAAGTTCAGAAAGGAACAGGTGCGCGGACCGAGTCGACTCGCAAAGGGCACGAATGAATTACGCTGGGAAGTGAATCGTCTGAAATAATAGGGCGATCGGGGAAACAATTATAATAATATTTGTGTTTGGACATCACTTAAAAGTACTCTCAAAGTTTATATACGATGTCATATCACAAATAACTGGATGATGTTGTTGTTGCTTAGTTCGGTGGTGAATTATCGCAGGAGACTTAAACGATGGCATATACAGGTCTGACAGAATAAGCAACAAATACATCATCCTCAGTTTTACTGCAACTGTCAACTATCTAACTTCGATGTAGGAATTGAGAATAGGGGCTATAGCACCTTGAATTAACGGGATTGATTATTATACATGAATTTCGTTATTAAGATTATATATATACATAAACTGTGAAATAAATGAATTGATGAATAAAAATATTTCAATAAATGACAGAATGATTATGAATTACGTGCGACACCAAAATTATGAAGAGTTAGATCTTTTCGTAGATCATATTTTTCTTCAAATATCATGCCCTCATTAGATGCCCTATCTAGTTTTTACAGCAACTATTGATTAATTCGTGCTGGAAATGAAGAACATTTTGAAGATCGGTAATAAGGAAATCCTTTTTAAAGATTGGGAGGATTTTAAACCAGGGGTGTATCATGAGGTTTCTAATTGGTAAGGCTAGACAAGAAGACATAATAGCAAACTGAGACGTACAAATCATGCTAGCATTTGTGTTGCTAATTGATACTTGACCGACACATGTCACAATATTTGCTCTCAAATTTGATTACTTTATCTTCTCGTTTGCTAGTTTGCCACATTTTCCCTGGGAATGAAGTTAGACGTGAGAACAATGGTAATTTGGCAAAAATTACTTTCTCATTAACCCACTACTCAACGAGCAAATGTATTCGTCACCCCTCACCATACACGATTGTTTTGGAAACCAATAATTAAGTCATTACACCCGTTAAGGTATACTTTCTTTTGATTCACAAGAATGATAAGTCTTATGGTAGTTCAATTCGAAACGAATTACATGTTCAGATTTGATTTTTTTTTCAGTCAATTGGGAAATCTGGTTGTTTCTTTTCTTTATTACTTCTTTGTTTCTTTCCTTTACACGGACATACAGCTTGTAACATTCGAAGCTATTTTTACACGTTAATACTGACATGTATTTTCATAGCTGATTTAAAAATTCTAAAATTATTTTCGTACATAACTATAGATCAATACAATTAGACATATTTTACAGTTTTCATTAAAAGAAAAGAAATATATAATTCAACAAGTGGATCGCCTCTGGCAGTCTCACCTGCATTACGCGTTTCAATAGAGTATCAGTACTGACTTTGAAAAAAATTATAAAATAATTATTCACAAAAAACACCATTCACAATTGATACAATAATACGTTCATTGACTCTAAGTGACATTTGACCTTGATCATGTGACCTAAGACTTGTTAGTAATACTTGATTATACCCCTATGTCCACAATTCATAAACTTCATCCATAAACTTAGAAAATTATGACAGCAATTTAATAATTACCGCAAACATGGCCAAAGTTCATTGACCTTAATGACCTTTGACCTTGGTCATGTGACCTGAAACTCACATAGGATGTTCAGTGATACTTTATTACTCTTATGTTCAAGTTTTATTAATCAGATCCATAAACTTTTAAAGTCATGATGGTAATTCAACAAATATCCCCAACTTGGCCAAAGTTCATAGACTCTGAATGACCTTTGACCTTAATCATGTGACTTGAAACTAAGGCAGGATGTTCAGTAATATTTGATTACCCTTAATGAACTAGGATCATATACTTTCTAAGTTATGTTGCAAAAACTTTCAAAACTTTCCAAAACTTAATCTTCGGTTAACATGGTTAAGAGTTGATGTTGACGCCGCTCTGCTAGGCAGGTGAGTCAAAAATTGTTTGTGTATGAAATCTAGTCTCCCATTGTAATGGCCAATATATTCAGACGATTGATTTTTAACTTTTTTTTTACATAGTATATTTGTTGACGAAAAATTATATCTGGCTTAATATCGAGCTCTGAGTTCAGTTTTATAAGCAAACCATATTCATGTATACTGCTATATTTACAACGGGTCTCTTCTCTTCCCACTCTCCACAATCCCCTCTTATTTCCTTCTCTCTCTTTCTTTCTTTCTTTCTCTCAGTTGGTGTCGATAATCACACTTCTTTTTCTCACGATTTCATTACGGTTAGGGAACTCTGCATTACCACAAACTCACGACCAATAACGAACAAATTTGCTCTTTCGTGGGGTTGCTAATGCACTTTAGCAAGACTCCAAACTAGATATTCAGTTCAATGACCCAATACGTAACAAGAACTGGGCGAGAAAGTATGACTCAATTGAAAATATAATGATCGAACTGCAAAAAATATTTTAGGAACGAAACCAGCGTATTCCGATAAAATTATACAATTCGCAATATGTATGCGAATTCCGTCTAAAAGTGGTAAATTTAAGGGTTTGTTACTTTTTATATTGACCATTTTCATTGTCTTCTACAGGTTTTATTTATAATATTGATACTGATGATATCGAAAAAAATAATAACAAAAGTAATGATAATAATTAACATAAATATAATGATATTAATTATATATTACAGCACGTTAATCCTATAGAGATGCTTAAGACGCATACCCTAAATATATATAAGACATATCATGATTTATTATGATAATAAATCATGATATTAAGGCTAAAAAGAGGAAGTAAGGACATCTAAAAGAATGTTTATTATATTCACTTTAATTTTAATAAATGACCATCTTAATGGCACGATCGATCATATGGTTATTTCAAAAGTTTGTGCAAAAATCATGCGGAGTAATGACTGATTGTTATATCGTTATTTAATCACTTATCGTTTCTTAACAGACGTTAGGGGGCCACAAAACAAAATACTTCTCTTTCTGAAAAATAATGATGTATTTTGCAGCATAATATAATAATAAAAAATGACAAAGTCTGCTCATACCGTGAGTTTCTCTTCATGTTGAATAAGTACGTTTTGCACAAAACAAAAATATATGTATGTCAACCGTGAAAATATTAAAACGAACTAAAATGAAATGTAGATGTGAGAATAGACGGTCAATTATTAAGCAGAATGTACAAGACAGGCAGCTGAGATGAAAAAGCATTATTGAATTCAGGCCACTTGTACAAAAAACAGGAGAAAATGATCTATTTCATTTTTCTAAGAGATATGATTGTAACAGATAAAATGACATTTGTTACAATGGAATGGTTCTACCATTCAATAAGGCTGTTTGTAGTCGTAATCGTTTCCATCCTTTGATCAGTACTGACAATTTGGGATTAGCACCTCTCAAAAGGACGTGCCCTTTTTCATTCCATTATAATTCCATTGACTTGTTGACGAATATCTACAAAATCATTTCCCCGGCAAGATCTTGCATTTGGTCGAATCTCTTTATAGTATGTCTTTGCTCCGTTCCCGCTGGTATAAATGGGCCGCAGGGTCAGCGCCCGAAGGTACAAACGCCACACTGATCGGATTTAACCCGAACCCGTCTGGGACAACCCACCGTGCTAGCTCCCATCGCGCTGCCAACCCTTGTTTGTTCTGCTACAAAGTATCGCTGACACGTAGTGGTGTCGGAATCGTTCTTTCCAAATTGACATTACACTTCGTCTAACAAATTGGTCCGTTTGTCGGCTCGTAGCCTGTGAATTAACCCCCACCAGAAGTCCCCCTGGTTCTTAGGCGAGAATCCCTCTACACTTCTATCAAAGGTAATTAGGGCGACAGCAGACCAACATCTCGATTCCAATGACTTATTGAGAACAGTCACAACAACGAAAATGAACAAACAACTAAATTCTTTCGAGTACTCTCATTTTTGAGGTTTGTAGTGGTCGATACACCAATGTGACTGAGATGTGTATCACATCGTAACCAAATGACTGGTCAGTTATGGCGTGAAAGTGAATGAAAGCTATACTATACACTAAAAGAAATGAGAGACCACGACTGAACACCCCTCACACATACACATCCTCACACGCACTTGACTCTCTCCCACATACACATACAACTTACTAATTGTTAAAATAGGATTAAAATGAGAGTACAGAAACTTTGTAGCATGTATCTGTATTAATACAATTAAGAAGCTCCCATATCCCATAATTTAAAAACTTTATGTTCTGTATGTATGTATTTATTTCACTGCTTATTATTTACAACAGAGTTGCCACAAGTTCTTTGCATTTATCTAATTTCTTTCCATGATATATATATACATATGTATACCATATTATTATATCTTTCAAAAGTTTCAAGAAGACAGTGAGGTGTTTCTCTTAAATGACCCGACATGAACCTCTCCATTCAGGTACTTGCACTCTTATTAGCCACGTGGTCACAATATCACCCCAGCAAAAGTCAAAGAACTCACAAAATAGAGTCGATAAGGTTCAGCAAATCTCAATTTATCATAATCTCTAGGAATGCCCTTTCTTGATAAGTTTTTCGCGCCCTCTAACGTGTCTAACGCTTACGAAACTGATTGATATAGTTTTTATTTTTCAAGATGTCTTGCAGGGAGTCTTTGGGTTCGAATATTGTTAACGACGGACTGGGGAGCCTCAGTTTTGGACGACCGTATACCTTATTTCAGTCTAATTCATTTATCCTCAGAACGAAATGAAAAGAAAATAAGTGCAAGAAAAGTGGTGAAGTAAAATGAAGGTACAATGAGAGACCAACAAAAAGAGAGAAATAATAGGGAAAATAGCAATACAAGTGAAGAGAAAAAAAATAAGCGATAGACGCAACTAAGAGAGAGAAGAGAACAGACCAGCATGCAGACTATCAGGTAATGCAGAATAAAAGGCAGTTATGAAATTTTCTTGGGGAAATAGAAAAAAAGAGGGGAAGAAAAGACTGGATGAATATAAGAGAACCAATATAAGTCGGTCAATCAATGAAGCCATCATTTTGTTGTAAAATTGGTTGATTTGTGGCCGCCGGGTTCCTATTACAAGCGGGTTCATAAACCGATACCTAGCAGTGTCGCAATTACCGGTAGAGGGCTAAACAGATCGAAACAGATTTGGGGGCGTATTAGAGCGCAGCTACTGCAACCAAAGCACATCCTTATTTAGCATTCGGCATAGCGATTTAACAGTGTCGAAAATAATTATCAGTAATTGGTCCATTATAATTATGGTCAATCAAGTTACCAACAAGTAATGGCATCGTGATGGACCAATCATATGAAGTAAACTAGCGAATTAATCAATGGAAGCTCAAAATATTATGAATAATAATGCTCTACAAGTGACCTCTTATAGAGGAGTATGTTGACCTTTGGCTTTTCTTTCACACATTAGCTCAAAGTACGGCCAGCTATATCAACAAGCTTTTTCCTCAAGTCGAACGCATCTTTCCTGAAGAGGGGTCTCCACAGGAAGAAAAGCTGGAAAGAGAAAATGAGGAATAAGGGAAAATGAGAAGGGATAAAAACATCGGAGGCCCGTCGGCATATCGGAAAGATGGGATCAAGGAGCGTCCGCCGGAGTTGGTCATTCCCCTTCCAACACGGTCCATTTGGGTATCCATCATCGCGCCTAGCACCCCAAAGGACCAAGCGATATACCCCTTCTAAACCTTCCCCGATGCCTCTCTTTCTACCGCTCTTGATGTCCAAACACCACACCATTCTAATCACAGAGCCTTTCCTCTAGCACCCCTCCGCAACGCTCCAAAAGAGATGACATTTTCATTACTGCCATACGTCATCACCTTCAGAAACTATTACCAACTCTCAGGACCTCCTTTTCTCGTGATAAATGATACTGGGTTGATCTCTCATGGGAATATCTAGAACAACATCCACAGATGAACTAGATTCTGATAGAGTCTTGGACTTGAAGGATGACAATCAGATCATGCGGTGGACAGGAAAATTATGTCACCGGTCTTTATATTCCTGAATATCCGATAATGGCTTCTATTTCACACGACCGAACATATATTTAGGGTGCTGTTCTCTTGGGTATTCTGAATTTAGGATATTATGTGACGAGGTTTCTATTTGCATAATGTCTCATTAAGGGTGTTCCATATAAATTTTTGCTGATAACAATATATTTGCTTATGTTATTAATGGCTTCCTAATATACTGCCAGTATTTGTATTTTTAAATAGTTTATTGCCTTCAAATTGAAAAAAGAAAAAAAAATCAAACATCTTTCCAGACAACATTATTGTGACACCATAATATGCATTTTTCATATGTTTTCGCTGTTCTTTATAGAATATGCTCTTGAATTTATGCATCCTTCGAAGGTTTTTTAATCTATAGGTTTTCCATTTCCATTCTAAATCGACAGTTCTATTACTTTGTTAGACCCTAACATGCATGGTTAGGATCAAAACGTCTCATATATGGTAAGAAAATTTGTCCAGACTCATGCTATTTTTTTACCGACATCTCAGAAAGTAAAAGTTGACTAACCGCTGGAAAAAAGTAGCCATATAAGTATAACGCATTCATTCCCGATAGATTTAATTTCTTGCTTTATCATGAGATGTCTCTATTTTTCTTATTGCCCCCCCCCCCTTCTCTCTCTCTTTGTTGCTCTTATCTTGTCCGTACATTTATACCCTAGCCATCAAATCCCCGATTTCACAGACATAATTTTCGGCAAACCGCGGAAGGAAAATTGAGGGAGAAGAGAGGAAAACTATGAATCAAAACAATCATGATGTGAACACGTGTGTTGTCAATCTGAATCAAATTTTTACATTATCACATCAATTTAGAATGATCAACTCTATTCTAGAGGGTGTGTGACTTCCCATGAGAGGGTGGGTGGATGGACTTTCCCCGTTACAATCTACGTAGTTTCTAGTTTACTTTCGTAGATTGCGGTCTTGTGCACACCTGTGAATGAAAATAATATTTTGGTAATAAGCTAAATTTGAAAATGAATTTGTAGACTGTACTTCTTTTTAAAATTATTTATTGCACGAGAAACAGCATTTTCTTTTGCCTTTGACATCTTTTTTATTAAAGAAAATGGCGTTAATGTTGAAGCACAGAGTTTTCACTGAATTCACATAAGTTTTGTTGTGTTACGTTTGCGTATTAGACGTCAGTCCATTACAGATACTTAAAAAAGACATACCCCTCTCTTTTTCTTTCAGTTACATGCACACCCTCTCACATACAATATGAATACGTCATTGTCTTTTGTACTTGCATGTTAAGCCAACTTGTTTGGAAAAAACTCTCTGATAATACTGAAAAATCATAAATAAGAAGAAAAAAAATAATCTTAAACTATTGCCTATTAAAAGAATCATGTGAGATACGTCAGTGAGCATGATGTGAGACCAGTCGGCGCCCTGACAAGTACTATTCATATTCAGCTTTAAAGATCTGGTAAATGTACTTTGCTCCAATAAACGTCGATCTACTCTTCATTGAACATGAAAAGATATTGCAACGGTAAATCATTTTGATTTAATGGGAACATTATTAAATGTGAATTTTATGGAAATTTGACATTAAAAAAATATACGCATACAAAATATAGTGTGTGATATCATCGACTCTTTGTTTTGCAGTGCAACGACAGTATTTAGCAGTGATTAGTGAGAAAACGTAAACAAAAATATTGATTGTATTTTGATGTTATTTACAGCGTTATGATTATTTGACCTTTCTACTTTTACTCAAATCAAATTGACATGCTTAATGTAGGAATTGATCAATTTAGTCTTTCCATTTTTTAGGCTCTGAAACGTTTCTTTAATGGGAACGAAAAAGAAAAATAGTATATAAATTCATTTTTGTCAAAACTTTTTTTGAAATATCAACGTGAAAAAAAGCACCATCCATTAAGAAGGGTTTTTGAGGTTTGAATTATGTCTCGCCCCTAATGTATTTGATTGTTCTTCGTTCTCGAACCAGGGTATATTGACTTGATCTACGGGCTAGGACTGCACACCAGTCGATTGGCAGAGTTTGAGCAGGACATGGGGTGACGAGAGAGGTGATAATTTGATATGGTTGAAGGGGTTGTCGCTGCACCCCTGCCAATGGTATCAACGAGGTGCGTAAGATTGGCATGAGAACGCAGAAAATCGATTTCCTCTCCAAATTACTGTGACGATGAATGAAGTAATGACAATGCAAAGCAACAATTATTGGGTGTGAGGTAAATAAGACATGTAAACATTCGGTGAAATATTACGAACAGTGAGGTCTTTTTTTTTAGTTCTTATCATTTGTTCGCTCAAAAAAAGAAGAGAAATTTGTTGATTGCGGTGAAAAGAGGCTTCGTAGTGTAAAACGTACTGTTATTTCCTTTACCCTACGATAACTACCATGTCGAGAGCAATCAAAACCAAGGTCATGTGACGGGAACCTGACCTTTTCAACATACATCCCAAACAAGTATTTTATTATCATTATGAAACAATTGTGAAATTTGTATGTATTAACCATCAAATCGAGCTTCTACTTTTTCATAAAATGGGCCCACTCTCTTATGAACATAATTTCACTACTATGTACCTGAATATTTCGCGCCATATCTCGGGATTTTATCTTTCCTAATTGTTTTGCCCCTGCTTCTAGGATATTTTCTCTTCCTATTTTGACTGCTGAATTACGACAATAACCAGGGAAATAGGTTTGTCATTTCGCACTCAGGATTTTTGAGGGTTTGCACTTTTTTCTTTGCTTGCCCTCCTGTATTTCTGTGTTCGTCGTCGATTCCTGGAGGGTTTCTTCGCACTTATGTCCGCCTTGGAGTGCTCTGTTTGTCCAAACCTTCTCGTCGCTTCGATCCATATCCAAACAGTGATCGTTCCATCTGTTTATTTTCTCTTAATATTCCCAATCAAATACGATCCCGTCTCCCTAGGATTTAGACTTTATTTTCTCTCCTGTCTCGTGTCAATCTCAATTTTACAGTGCTTGGTATCACCGAGAAGCTGCTTCAAACGGGACTCTTCCGTATGAAGCATAGTCCAAGTAGGTAATAGCAGTGGTATAAATGGAGTTGACTATCGGAGTTTCTGTCTTGCAAGGGTCCGAATTGAATTGGGGTGGATTTAAGACATCAATTGTCATAGAAATGGGTGTAGGTATAGAGGGTGTCCAGGTATGTCAGTGCATGTTATGACAGACAACAATCATCACGTGAAGGCCAGTATTTCGGGGTTAAAATGTATATCCCTAGGCAAAGACATGATAGGTTTGTATTATTATGGGTTGTTCATCTGATGTAGACAGAGGGTCCACTTTTCTGATGGTATTTCAAGTCTGTGAACTTGTCCACAGAAATATTAACAGAAAACTTATTCTTGCATAGTTGAAATCTATAACAAAGTGTTGTTTATTAATGACACGAACGTAATAAAATTAATCAGCTGTCGTGTTTTGACATCTCGTAACATCCAAATAAGTTTGTAAATGTAGAAAGATTACAAGCTATGCTCTGTATGGATTCACCTAGATTACAATGCCGAAAACTATACATGTGAATCAGTAATATACAGGTGCGGCTCCCCCCCCCTTGAGAAGCAAAATTAAAATTAATAATGTAAAATTGCCTCTTTTTAAATTGAATACCCTTTTTTTTGCTTGTCAAATTTTAGATATCCTAAATTTGTGCTTGAAAACTTTTTTTTTGCTTGTCAAAAATTTGTGCTTGAAAACCTTTTTTCCTTGTCAAATTTTTCTTCCGAAAAATTGGCCCTCCCCCTTTTGGAAAATCCTGGATCCGCCCCTGGTGATATTCATCGAAATCATGTTATAGATTTCATTCGCAACCTGTGCATAAATTAAGTCACAATAAGCTACTATTAATGGTAGGAGAATTATTATGAAATACTTAGAATACATGTTAGAACATACATACCTTTAATACGTGTATATAAATATGCCCCTGCTGCATAAAGTAACCATTACTGTCAATAAGACATTGCCATCACATGTGAACAACTATGGTAACGGCACTCAGCAGCAAATCAAAAGGAACCAATATTTACCATAATATTTACTGTGCCATCGGGTCCTGTACATTTCTGCCATTTGAAAGGCGAATCCTGAGCTCAAAACATGTTCCCTTTTGCGTTTGATTGAGGGCCGGGCTGGAATCTGTTTTCATTTCTAACAAAGTGCAAGAAATAAAATAAAAAAAAGACATTTACAGAAATTCCCATAACATATTTCATAGAACACAATGACATAAGCAGGAAAAAATTACGACGGGAAAATTAGATAAACAAGTAATAGTACAATACATATATTTTCAAAATGGATAGATTCATTAGAAATCATCGATTGTAGAGCGTGGATCCCTCAAGTTAAAGTAACATTAAAAGGGAAGAAGAAGAAATGTTTTAATTTTACGTCACCCCCTAATTCTTCCAAAATCCTTTATTTCAATTAGATAAGTATACAGGTATATGATATGGTATGTACGTGTATAAAATGCTGCTTACTGTGTTATTCTTTGTGAACGACCCATCATAATTCGCCTCTCATATATTAGTAAGACAACTGACCAGAACTATACCAGATGGGCTTGTACAACCACGAATCTACTCCTCTTATCTGATCTGCTTGGCGCACAGTCACTCATGGTCGACTGAGCATGGATCAGATTGTACCAATGCAAAGTTACTAAAGATACCTTCCATCCAAACGTAAATGCGCGGATGTATTGTCTATTTAAAGATAGAATTGTCTATTACTTTAGCTGCATGTTATGGATTTGTTTGTCCATGCTCGTTGAGAGTCGTAGACCCTAATGCTTTGTCCTTTGGGTATAACAGCAAGCAGACCATCAAAATCAAGCCTCGGTCACATTTTACTGCAACTTTAACATGTTACCTAACTTAAATTTGAAAATATAGTGTTTTTTATCATTTAAAGTAAATTCAGTCACTTGCTAGCCATTTCTCAAATCTGTACTCTATCATAAGACGAAAAGCTAAACTTAGTTTATAAGGAACAATGCCTTATAAAACTCTTAAAGGTAAAGGAGGTTGAAACGTGTGTAAGAAAATAAAAGAAGACAACGAGCTTTGCATTTAACTTCGGTTCACATGATCTTCAGTTAACTCACCAGATCCTTGGTGCTGTGGGGGATAAAAATGCCATCTTAAACACGTCTGGTCCATTATTTGCTCGTTTCTTTGTCATTTGACCCCACACACGTACATTATCCCTTTGTCCACGTTGACATTGAGCCATGTAGCCTACAGTGGCGTGTGTCTGAACGCGCGCCAAACTATACACAGCGCATCTTCGACACGTGTAAGCTTGCGCACGAATGAAAAACTACGCGCTCCGGTCGCGCTTCGTCGCTCATCCAGAAAGTATAACAAAGCAAATTTTCTTCACTCTTAATGGTCTCCTCTTGATGTATACTCAGTAAAAAATGGAATAAAACCCTACACTGGATGATGGAATTGTAGTAAAGTGACGTTGACAGTCTGTCTTTTGCTTTGATGTCATCCGGCTTAAAACGGTTTGAAGATAATTTGGGATTTAGATTTCCCGGAACTTAAAAGTTTTGTGTTGTAATTATGTTTAAGAAAATGTGTAATCATTTCATGATAACACAATGATGAAGTAAGGACATGTTCGATTTTACCCACTTGCATTTCTATAAGAGCAAAGACCGGAATAACAAAAAATATACTACAATTTATTAAACTTGAACGAGAAGAAAATCGAGCATATTTTAATATCACAATATATTTGTTTTCTACATTTTATTAGATTCATAATATAGATTCATCAATAGATACGTATTGCTAAAAATCTATATCTTTCACCGCTTATATATGTAGTATTTTTCCAGGCAATATTCATGGACTTGTTAATAACATTGTTACAAAATGTATAAATGTATCTGGTCTTCCTCGTTGTCTCAATGACAGTGTAACCATTGCGAAATAGGAATTTCCATGATTTCGCCTCACTCCCCATGAAGTTTAATAGACATCTTCAGAAGATATGAACGTAGGATACCTTGGATCTGGGAAACAGCTCCTATCATTACTAGCTTGGAAGCGAGATTAAGATTATTGATTAATAGCGTGTGAAACATAGATTTAATCGATTGTTATGTGACGATTGGGGATGATGGCTTAAAATGTATTAAATGATTACTTACAACATACTCGATTTTACGTTTATGAATTCTGTTCATTTTACTAAAACAAGATTTAAAAATAAAAATATGTAGATAAGATTATTATTCAATATTTTTCAGTACAAAGCATTCAACTAATTTTATTGAATTATCAAGTATGATTGGCCAAATGCGAAACCACAAAATTCGGATGTGAATGTATGTAGACTGCCACACAGAGGCGCTGTATAGTGCCTCTGAAACCCATCGCCACAGTAAAAATGATGATTACACACCCGAGGGTGAATTTATTGGTAAGGAAATATCAGAATGAATTATTAGATGTGCGTCTGGAAAAGAAAAAATGATTTATTTGAAATAAAAGAGCCGTGATTGTGCAAGAAGGGGTATCGCTTCTCGGGGTTTTGTCGTAGAGAGAAGATGGAGTATGATTCTGTGACGTTGAGCAGTGATTAACCTCTCTATCGTACTCTAGGAGAATGATCCACTAACGACCCCCAGAAGACTACCCTTAAAATGGAATTGTCTATCCAGATGAATGGTTACCTTAATGGTTAATAATCATTACTATTCTCCTCTCATTAGGCGACATATGCTGATGATGAACTTTTCAGTTCTTTCACGTTGTGTGTGTGTGTTTGTCGCGGGTAGAGACAGTGTATGTGGCATGGTAATGAACGTCGTCAAAATGTCATCGCAACAGATGTGGAAGATCTTTCGGATGGGGTCTCCGAAGAGTCATTCAATGTATAACCAAAGTTGTGTTTGTCAGCGATGGTTTCTAGAGGCTGTATGGGATAGAGATGAGGCATCTTGCGCATCAACCGCCTGTGGTGTGAAAATGCTCGCCGATCTCTGCCAATTGAATTCATTTCTCTTCGACTGATATCTCATCTGGGTGATCATCCACCAAGATTGGCTTTACTCGGGGGATGCTGGCGTTGGGCCCTAGGTGCATCTTGCATGGGAACACCAATAAGCCCTTGTAATGACTTTCAAATGATTTTGGTATTGGCAACGACGTCTCAATATCGCAATCACAAAGATATCATTTACGTGTCTCGATTGGCGTTTAGGGTCATTATAGACTCACTCCCCCGCCATCATGCTTCCTCGCCAATTACTAGCCGCTATAACGAAGCGTGGCTCAGGAAGATAATGAGTTGCAACACACGCCTGGTAATAGAAGCCTAGAGGGGGCAATCTCTGCTATAAAGTGGCCAATCTGTAGTCGCGTAGAGGTGTGAAGTCGCAGAGCGCGCGCGCCGCTTCGCCTCATTAACCTAACCCCAGGCTCCATTACGAGTTGGGAAGCATCGCACCAAGAATTAGCGGAAAGGGTAGTCTTCACCCGTGCCGCCTCTTCGCTTTCGACGCCAAGGGACCTGAGAGAAAACGAAAATCACCGTTGCTTCACTCGGGAAAGGGACGTGCATTTCTCACCCTCGTCAATATCGCCGTCATGCGCGACTTGGTCAATGAAGCTAGAAGACATCCTAGCTGAGGTTTATCCCCACCACTCACATGCCACATGAATAATGAAATGTTTAAACACTGCTCACCATGAGTAACAAGGCCACATATAAGGCTGTTTAACATAATGAGTGCACTCTAGGCCAGTGGGGACACATCGGTGTATCTTGCACGCCAGAATAAATCGCCTTCGACGAGTCTCCGGGGAGGAGATGTGAGCTTCATTTATCATAATCCGCAAATCACTTTGCTTCTCTTATACAATCAAGTCAAAAGGAGACAGAATACCGCCACTCATTAATGACCAACAAACAAGATTTACGCAATTAGTTTGAAAATGATAAGCTTATGATTAGGATGTCTTTGAGCAATTATTGCATCAGATCATGATCTTCTTAATTTAATAAACAAAACAAATAGTGAACTGATTAAAATTACTAACTGGTTTAATGCAAACAAACTAATTGTCAACTATGAAAAAACCAATTTTTTATATTTCTCAAACAAAAATACTGTTCATAATCAATTGAATATTTCCTTAATTATGAATAATGTCAATCTTACAATGACCAGAAATGTTAAATTTCTTGGAGTCACCCTTGATGATAAGATTAATTTCAGTGAGCATAGATTGGAAATATGTAGGAAAGTATCAAAAAGTATAGGCATTTTATTTAAACTCCAATCTATTCTTCCTGAAAAACATCTGATAATGCTATACAATTCTTTAATCCTTCCTTATTTACAATACTGTAATATAGCATGGGGAGGGACAGGTTCAACAAAACTTGAACCCTTGCACAAACTTCAGAAAAAGGCTTTACGAATTTGTACATCTTCTCATTTCCTTGCCCATTCTCAACCAATATTCTTTAGACTTAAAACTTTGAATATATTTGATATTCATACTTACCAAACTGCTATTCTAATGTTCAAACTAAAAAAAACAATATTACCTAGCAATATCTCTTCATTTTTTCAACAAAATAAGCATATTCACTCTTACAATACCCGACAAAGTTCAAAATTACACTATTCAAAAGTAGAAAATAATCGCTCACTGAGATTAATCCGTCATCAAGGTCCTCGGATATGGAATACTCTGAATGTGAATGTTACATCATGCAGCTATTTAAACTCTTTTAAACAAAAATGCAAATCAAGCTTGCTATCCACTTATAGTCACTAAATATGTATATATGTATTTTTTTTTTCTCTCTTTGTGGCTGGTCCACTTGAAACTTTTTTTTTTTTTTTTTTTTTTTCTTTTTTTTTTTTTACAAATTTTTGAGCGACTTGTTCCAGGCGCAATTGTCTAGGCACACTTACCTCCCCCCCATACCTGTGTGATTGACTGTGTGGTGTGGATGTGTTTTTTTTTTGTTTTGTTTTAGCTTAGTTACTCTGTTTAAACTTTTTTTTTTATTTTTTTTTTTTATCATCTTCTTCGTGTACACAATGTACTAAATTTTTGTTCCAGGGGGGAACATTTAACCCACAAGCTTCGCTTTTTTAGTTCCCCCCTTTTCCTCTTCTACTATATTATTGTACATGAAATGCATTTTTTTTTTCTGCTCTCTTTATGTATGTAAATATTTAATGACTAGTAATGCATTTATAATGTTATGTGTTGTAAATATGAACTTGATTTTTACTGAAATGGAAATAAAGACATTGAACTTGAACTTGAACTTAATTTCTCTGAAGTGTAACACGTAAGTGAATCGTGCTTGAAATAATGACATTTTTGTTAATAAATGGAATCTTGAAAATACATCTAATAAATAGTGGTCTTTCCTCTGGGAAGGGTTCGTGCCTCGGGCTGCAATGAGGATGCGCAAAGAACGAAAAAAAAGATAAAGAAGAAAAAGATAAAGAGATAAATGAATCAAAGTAGAAATTAAATAGAATAGAAATTGATACATTTCGGAGATCTCGCCCAACTCCCGACCAAATTTGAAGTTTAATCTAAAATATAAAATGAGTGTTTTATGGGCTTTAAAGTGCAGAGTAATTCATATTAGCTCTTCATTATGAAAAAAAAAATCTTATTATTCACAAAGTTTATGACCAGAATAAGCATTAAGGGTGTGATATTCGACATTTTCTGAAACTAGGTAGGTCGCTCTCTCACTGATTGTTTTGTTCCAATGAATGGCCCTCGTAAGGTTTTACAGTTCTTGTTACGGTTAAACACTATTTGCTTTTTTTTGTAATGGTAAATGATATATTTACTCCCAAACCAAAATAAAGAAATAGAAAACATTTTATGAATGTCAGGTTTTTAATCATTATTTTAGTTTCATTGACAAAATGTGCAAGGTTAATATTTATTATTTAATTGAGTGTCAAAGATCGGTTGTAATTGATCCCTTGCATAATGGAGCAGGGTAGTTCAGATAGGAAAGGGGCGTGATTTAAATGATTATCACAGGGCGTAAAACACCTGATATGCCACTTAAGCTAAAAGTCATTATTTATATCATAGTAATCACATTTGCAAAGTCATCTTATTAAGTCTAAAATGTTTTTCTTTTTTACATTTGCGGATTTTTCCCCATAAAAATAAGAAAATCTCAATTTATCTAGGGTAAAAGAAAAATATGAAGGTGAATAATAATCTCAATTTCTTCCTGTAGCTTTTGCGTCTCAACTTAAAGTAATCACTTCGATGAGAGAGAAGAGTATGTTAGACTCTTCATTTCTATTTGATAATATTCTTCTATTTTTAAACAAATTAAACAGACATCAACGTCTGTTCACATTATTTCATATTTAAATGTTTTGCGCCAAAAATAAGATGACATGTTCCGATTAGCTTGATCAAAAACATATGAAAATGTTGCCACTTTGTTGCAGAAAGATTTAAGAGAGGTTCGAAATGCAGTTAGGTTGCGGACGTGAATTCGCATCTTTTCCTACCGAAATAGACATCTGCGTAAATCAAATATTTCGTGATGAAACCTTCAATAATTTTCAATAATAAAAACGTAAAATATCAAATCATATTCCCTTCTCACCTGTTCCCATATTTCCATCCAAGGTGAATATCATTATATCAAAGATCTCTCCTCTAAACTCTCATCATTGTAGGTCCTTTGTGTCTGTTTTAAATCAAAATGTTCACTGTGGTACATCTTCTGATCAACTAGATATTTTGAGTTGCTAATAACGGTTGATTTGTGCAAAAAAAAACACAAACACACCAGTGACATTCAAATTTACATCTATTCTATCAGAAGAGTGCATGACATGTAATATCTCCTATATCTATATCAGATACATCCAACAATATATATTAGACCCTATAATGATTCAGTATATTTCCCCATGACTCAGTGCGACTATAATGGGGAAACAAAGTGTATAAAATGTGCCTCTCTGTCAAAACGTAGTTTATAGTCCACACAAGCATTCACAAGAAACAAGTAACAAGAAACATTTCATAGTTTTATTGTCTATTAAATTGGCATAAACATCCGTGGGTAATTTTATTCCTCCTGTTACTAATTCCATAACAAGGAGAGTGGCCGCAATTCCCATGCAGAAGAAGCTTTGGCTTGTTTTACAATTGTTGGCATTATAATTTATTGTGTCTATTAATTTCGCACGGGTGTCCCCTGAAGGATGTTCATTATTTTGTTAGCATGTTATTTTTATTTTTATTACAAATAAAGATAAATGTAAATCTTTTTCTACTAAAAGTATTAAAACAAGATGACAAAGATCAGTCTTATTATTGTCATGATTGTACTTCTAACTTGTATTTCCACCTAATTTGAATAGCATCTGTATTTTAGCAGTGTTTGTGAGGTATGGTATAATGATTTTTTTTCCTCATGGATTAGTTTCGTGTTTTTTTTTTTCGTTTCCCACTTTACAGGGCCTCGGACACGAAAGGTGAAACGGCGGGAAAAGAAGGCAGACGAAAAGCGGCCTCGAACAGCGTTCAGTGCGTCCCAACTCCAAAGATTGAAGCAAGAGTTTCAACAGAGCAACTACCTTACCGAACAGCGCAGAAGGTCCCTTGCCAAAGAACTCACACTGAGCGAATCACAGATCAAAATCTGGTTTCAGAACAAGCGAGCCAAAATCAAGAAGGCAAGTGGACTCAAGAATGACTTGGCGAGACAACTCATGGCTCAGGGTCTTTACAACCATTCAACGGTCCCTTTAGAAGGAGATGGTATGGACACTAAGATCATGAATGGACAAAATACCAGCGGTGATTGCAGTAGATCGGACTACACAAGTGATTCTGATGGTGATTCGTTGACACATTAACTTATACGCAACAGAGACCTCATAGCTTCAGAAAAATGTGATTATATAAATATCGTAATGTATTTCATGACTTGTGTTGACGACTGATGGAAGGTATAATCCTATGGGAACAAGTGAACGTATTAGATTGCAATCACTCTTCATTGTTGGAGTACTAAAGGATTGACACTTTGACATAATTGAAGAGAACGATCTGTGCTCCATATGACCCATCATATAAATTATAGACATCTCTAAGAGCATAAATATTCAGAGAAATCCAGAGTAATTAAGAAGAAAAATCGTATCGACAGATCAGTTTATCACTTCAATGAATCGCTTTGTAAAACAAAAGGGAATACAGTGATTTACAAAAGAAATTTTGTGAAGAAAATTTATGTGTGAAGTAGAAGAACATCGATCTCTATTGCAGAAGATATGAGTTAACGCCCATTTAATCCCAGCAAAACGAAATAGAAGTGTATAACCGAGGCTTCTCGCTAACTGAGCCGATGCTCTTTTAAGACAGAGGTAATCATTATCATGAAATCTGAAATTCTATTTCGTTTGATCTTCATAGGCATGATTACGATCAATCACAAGGATTGCACACTCACACCAAAGACTCCCACACACGCGCGCGCGCACACACACACACAAATAACAGTAATGAAAAAAATGGAAGAGCGCAAAAGTATGTTCCTCGAGATTCCCACACGTCTGGCTTATCTCGTTAATCTCGAGATTTTCAATCAGAAGGAAATGTGAATGCCTTTCCGATACAAATTTAGGCAATCCGGTGATTTAATTGATACTAGACATCGAGGAATAGCGTGTGATGTGGAACAGATGTATTCATACATCGTCATCCATTCCACTGCGAATAAAACATACGTCACATGTGAAGACCCCCCCCTGCATCAATACGCACTCTATTTACTTGATCATTACGATGAAGTCCCATACAATATCATCAGTGCCTTGTTATTTTGCCCAATCTTTCCTCCTGCAGTAATTTATGTGTTATTTAATTTCTTATGTTTGCCTACAATCAATACGAACAATATCGTCCCTTTTTGTTGTGTACGTATAAAAAGCTTTTACCAATTTGCCACCATTAATAAAGGACACATTCATAAATATTGCCGTCCTTTTGCAGAGATAGGTGTAATTATAAATAATGCAGTTCCAAAAATCATAGATGAATTTTAAATTATAAGAGCTCATAGCGTGAGACTTTCGTTTGAATTATTGTGCGCAACTATTTTTTAACGAGTCCCAGATCCTCTTTCCTCGCTTCATTTAGATTAGTCATTTGGATTGTTCACATTCTTAAGTATTAGATTTTGTTAATTTTGTCTTGAACAGATGTCAACTTGTTTTTATTGAGATATTAATTTGTCGTGGAAAGTTGTTGATTAGTTTTGAAGCCGTCCATCCCTTGTCTTGGCTCCAACCAATCACGACTGTCATGTCTGACAAAGTATCATAATCATACCTCATCTCAATGGAATATGAGACACATCTTACTACTTGAATAATAACATATTTTTTTTCAACAAGTAAAGGTGTGGTATACGTATATTTTTAGTATATTTGAAAATCTCATGTCACACTCTCAATAAAGACTTACATGATCTGAGATTTATGCTTCCAGAAAACATGACATAATAACAAACATTATTTTCTTCTATTGGTCTTCATCTGGTATTATATTCAGTTATTCAATTTTTTATGCCGTTGAATACAACTTTATTGTGTTATCCTCGGGAAAAAATGACTGTATTTAGATAATAGCCAAAGATGTATCAAATCAGACAGGAGCTCTGACACATATCTCTAGGAAGAAGCCGGAGGAGCCGTGGTGTAGTGGTTCTGACTCTAGCCTTGTAAACAGAGGGTCGTGTGTTCGTATCCCACCGCAGTCTGGCGTCCTTTGGCAAGGTTGTCCAGTACTGTGTGCGCCTCACAGGCGACTGACTGGAATACTCCCCAGGGAGTGGAGGATGTGCAAATATTGTGTGCTGGAATGACTGATTGAATCCGATGACCGGGGTAATAATATATCTGTACAGCGCTTAGACACGTCGTTCCGATGTATTAAGCGCTATATGAAAGCGGATTATTATTAAGAAAATATATAAATCCTATCCATTAAAATGAGAGAGAGAGTCTTCTTCCTCTTCACTATGTATACACATTTCACAACTGGAAAGAACAGTGTCTCACATGATTTCACCATGGAGCTAATAAATAGCTATATGATTTCAAAGTGAGTTCACATAGTGGACTGGGCCATATATGAATACACACCCTAAAAATTCTCAATTTCATTACTGTGAAGAAAATTGCACACTGTGGACATCTATGAATGTTCATCTATAGTGGACTAAGTGAATATAAATTCATTGTTACTTTACAGTATTCTAACAGTGCGAGGGTAATTTAACGTTGTGTTCCACACTGTGAACACACTGCGAACACACTGTGCGGCAATGAGTTCATTTTTATTGGGACCACATGCTGAATGGCCTACAATACATCGCCTGATATGCCACATATAATTTTGCTTTCATTATCTTTGCCTGAATTATAGCTACATACTTAGAATTTTATCAGGGAAAATTTCATGAAGCGTTTTGTAGGTGATTTCCCTGAACACTTATAAGCCCCTGAATCCTTGAATACGATTGGCAGAGAGCACATTTTATCGGTGAAATCCACTACTTATACGTTTTGTGTAACGCTCCCAGGTCATCGCATCGATATTTTACAAACGGCAGAAGGTTACTTGAATAATATATTTTGTACATTGTGTAGATATTTGGAAATATTGTAAATAATACATAGTGAAATGATAGAGTTACATGGATTTAATATTTGTGTATATTATAGTAAATACACTGCCGCACACATCGTTGTATTCTATCAACTTGGCTCTCAGAAATTTCAAGCAAGTCGTTTACTCATTGGGCAGATTCAGACGTGATCACCACGAGATGGATAGCGTTAATCACAAGTGGTGATCAAAAACATGTCATTCACAGGTTATCATCACATGTGATAGCATTGCAACAGGCACATGTCATTTCTGACTTTTAACATGCTTTTCGCTCCTCGAAAGCAGTATTTTGATGTATGATGGCCAGTCATCATCAGTGGTGATCGGATTATAACATTATTGCAACTTCTCATCAATAGCAGAAATTTGATCGCGAGTGATGATAGTTTGCAAGTGGTGATCAATTATCATAAGTGACAAAAATGTTCATACATGTGATTTACCAACACTTGTGATTGATATCTTCATTAATTGATATTGGCTATAACGTCTGAAATGTTGAAATTTGAAATAAATTCTTTTATTGATTTGTCATACTGCTACCATTTTTAATGTAATGAAATTAGGCAAGATGATACAAATTATGTCGATCCCCATGACTCTATCTGCGCAAATGTGAATCAAGAGGACTGATAAATAGATACTACTAATGTTTTACTCATTTTCAATTGTAGTTATATACTAGGTCATCGAATTTTACATAATTATAAGTCATCAAATATCAAATATCAATTTTGAAGGTGTCAACAGTTATTTTGTTGCTATGTATATACAGGCATCATTCTGTGGAGTATCATAATAATGTGGAACAAATTATGTGTGATATTGATGTAATAAAATATGATATATTAATTCTGAGTGTTAATTTAATCAAACTTTTTTTCATTGTTGATGAATATGGAGATGTTTTGGGATGTGATCATGATGGTGATGGTAAGTGTGTTTAGGTTGACGAACTTACAGGCATTGGCGTAACTACGGGGAGCACGTGCCCCCCCCCCATTGGCTGACCAAAAAAAGGGGGAGAAAAAGAGGGAGAAAAACACAGAGAAACGTAGTGGGGGAAGAAGAAATTATTGTATACTCTTTTATGTATACTATATTATATTACACAAGACGTAATAAATATTTGTTATACCTTTATGAAACATAATTTGCTTAGGGCCTATGTGTTCACCATCCCTTGTGCTCGCATTGTCTGTACATAATCCTCATGTACATATATTTTCAAGTCAATGTACACCAAATATATTTCCTCTCACTTCGAGTTATTGTTTTATGTAGTGACATACGCTTCGTTTTCATGACTACTTAAAGTGATTGCCTCATTTTAAGGTCTGAATATAAAAGAAATTCTAGTCCGTGCTAACGTTTGCATGAGAGGATTGGTGAGATAATTATGTCTGCTCTTCATGAATGCCTAAAAACAATCCTTAAAATATCCCCTTTTCAGGTCTGAATATAAAAAAAAATCGGCTCGCGCTCGTATCATTTGGTTAGTGAAATACTTATAGTCTTAGTGAATATATATACAAACAAGCCTTAGAATGTCCCTCTTAAGGTCTGAATTTTAGAAATTTTCAGCTCGCTCTTCGTGCTCGATATATTTGATTAGTGAAAAAGTATAATGTTCGTGATTACAATGACTACAAAAAATGCTTTATGTGTTTAGGTGTAATTCTTACAAAATCAGCAAGCGTTTGGCGCTCGCAATAGATTACTATGGTGAGATACGTATGTTTTTCATTAATTTCTACAAAATAAACATTAAAATGTTTCTGTTTGGGATCAATATATACATAAATATCAGCTCGCGCTTCGCGCTCGAAGTTTTTGTTCAGTGAGACAGGTATGTATCATGATTACAAAAATGTCGTGATCCACGGTACGCCACTGCCTAGAGGGGAAAAAATCACTGTGTGTTCACACTCTGGCCCATAGGCTCACAAACTCTGTAATAATAAATATTAACATTTGTATTTACTATAATGTTTTGCACAGCGATATTCTATTTTCGAAAGTGAATTTATTGTGATTTTACAGTGTGGGCATAAATTTAACAATTTGAGGAACGGAACTTTAAAGTGTGGTCGATCTGTGAAAAAATGTCACAGTGTTGTCTATCATTTGAACTATTTTTATACAGTGTGAGCAATGTAAAATTATAGAGTGAAATGAAAATTACCCTTGGAAAAAAAAGGACAAAACAAAGTTCAGTGTGATTTCCCTAGGACAGTGATACATTAGAAATATCTTTTTTTTAATTCTTGATGTTGATGATGATAATAATGATAATAACGATAATTTCAATAACAATAAAAATACCAATAATAATTAAAATAGTAAAAATAGTTATATATGTACATATTTATCATAATAATTATCTCTTATTACTGGTATTTACTTAAAGTAGCCATTCTCTTGGTGGGCCCTGAAAAATCGTGAAAAATTATAAGGCAATCATTGCCTTCTCCATAAGCCATTGCGCAATTAGCTCTTGACAATTTTTTTTTCGTAAATGACCTTCCTTTATTTTTTTAAATGGGATATGTACTCAAATAATCGTTAGTTCTTAAGAAGATTTTTTTAATTATGTGTTTTTAAAGAAGATGTTATGTATGCTTGCTTGATATACTCATCAGGAACCACTGCATACATCTTTTTATTGGAAATTGAAAAAACTTACCCTATCCGTTTTATACTATTTTTTTTTGTAATTATCACTGCACTACGACATGTTTAAAAACGTAGAAGTATGTATATCAGCATATTCCAATTTTGACAATGATCATAAAATTGAAAAGTGAAAATGGGATTAACATAGTTCGTAAAGTCCAGAGTTTTAATTTTGTAAGTACCAGGGGCTGGAAAGTTTGACAAGAAAAAAAGAAGGTTATCACCGAAAATGTAAGGTCATTTCGACCAAAATAAATTTGACAAGAAAAAAAGTTATCACCCCAACTGTAATGTCATTTCGACATAACTAAATTTGACAAGCAAAAAAAAAGGATTATCACCCAAAAAGTAAGGAGATCTCGTCAAAAATACATGTTTTATTGGGATTTCGTATGATTTATTTCTTTCCCATCGTAAAAGACAAAAAATAGTAGGGGGACATTTGATATAGTGTCCCCCCTATTATTTTGGGTAGGGGGACGCGTCCCCTGTCCCCCTGGGATTTCCGCCCATGTATTTTTACTTTATTAATTAGTCAAATTCTTTGCTGTGCCGATTCTGATTTATCTTACAATGTTATGGCAAGCAAGTACATCCACTAAGAAAATCATATTCATCATTTATATATATGTATATTTTTGCAAAGTCACCTGAGCAGATAATACGATATCGTCTCGAAATTGGATCAGTACTTAAAGCGGAAACGCACCGTCTAGGTGCGCTATATTTACAGGAGATGCTTTATGCAATTGTCAAAACAAATATCGAAATTATAGTTTGATTGCCGTTAGAAAATGCAACTTATATAAAAGAAAGAACAAAAATAAGAAAAGAAATCATTGAATTTCTTTGAGCGATAATGACAAAACACATTTAGACTTGGGATATGACTTTAGTAAATCAATACTCCTCACCTTTTGGATTAAATATGGGAAGTGCCAACCTTTCTGTCACCTGAGAGAGATGAAAGATATAAACTCTAACCAGGGACGTAGTCTGGTCCAATGTAACAAAATTATATAAGATTCAATTGAGGATTTAGATGGGGCACATCCAGCCCGTACCTCCT
The DNA here is from genome assembly GCF_018143015.1 of Lytechinus variegatus. Lineage (NCBI taxonomy): Eukaryota > Metazoa > Echinodermata > Echinoidea > Temnopleuroida > Toxopneustidae > Lytechinus > Lytechinus variegatus. The sequence goes on along the minus strand of NC_054742.1, from coordinate 23,353,991 downwards.
TTGAAACCTTAAAGAAAACACATAAAATATATGCGAAAAACTCCAAAAGCATTGAAGATTTAAACAAACTGGAATAGATATTCATCTTTTGTTCATATAGTCCCTCACCCGCCAAGAAAAATCGTTTCAAATCCATTCAGTATTTCATTCAAACAATGGTTATGAAATTGTACTGATGACAAAAGATTTTTTCAATCCAGGGATTGTCCTAAAAAATCAGGAAAAACTGTTTGCTTTGTCTAAAACCATGTGCTTATAAAAATAATATTAGACTTGTTCAATTAAGCATGAAATCACATACATAATACAATTATGAGATCACATATATGATGGACATGATGTAAGACGAGTTAAAAACTAATTCTGTGGATTTCTGTCTGATTTTCTGTAAAATCTTTCATCGCTCTTTTTCTTAAAAGGTTTATTAACATACACACATTGGTACCAATGTTCTTATAACTTTCGTTTATCATGTTTATTCATGTAATGTACCATGCCAATAAAAAGCTATGCAGATAGGCTGCTTGGCCGGAAATCAAACCCCAGATCCCATAGGCTACGCTACTTCAACTATTTTGAATTGAACTACAGACAACATCAAACAGGAAACCTGAAAGCTAAAATTGTTTAATATACAAGCAATAAATAAAAAATAATAATATAAAACAAAAGTAAGACACAGATCATTAAATAACTTATTTAGTGAAAACATTGACAATGATAATATGCCAACCGTGAGTGATTAAATAACAATAAATGTAAAGGGTTCATTTTTTTGATAAAAATGCAGCTAATTTAACCAACAATATATAAATTAAAATAGGGTATGAACGTTTCGTTAAAGTAATTGTTAAACATTGAATTAATTTAAATAAAAATAACCTTTGTATAGATTGAATAAGAAAATATAACTTCGAGTAATATGAAACGGGGTGGGGGGGGGGGGGCGGGGAGGGGGTTCCGGATTTTATAGTGATCTGTCTTTCTAGAGAAAGTATTTTTTAATAGTCCTAGCGATACATCTGTCGCTTGTGAGTACAGGATGAATTATCATGGTGATATGGTTATTTTCGTAGTGGTGGTAGTTGTGGTAATGAGGATTCTTAAGATGGTGACGATCATTATTTTCAATCATGATATTTGTGATGATGATGATAATGATAATGATGATGATGAGGATGATGACGGTGATGATGATGATGACGATGATGACGATAATGATGATGATTATGATGATGATGAGGATGATGATGATATTGATGATGATGACGACGATGATAATGATGATGATGATTATAATGATGAGGCTGATGAGGATGTTGAGGGTGAGGATGATGATGATGTTGATAATGATGATGATAATGATGATGATAATGGTGGTGATCGTGGTAGTGGTGAGGATGATTTCTTGACTATGATGAATGCGATGTAGACTTTTGGTAAGTTATTTTGTCATTCATACATAATGATTTCAAATTACAGCTATGATTTTTGTTTACCACAGCCCATAAAGTTCATTATCAATATCTTAAATAATCTTGCCTGCTCACACAGTTATACAAGAAAGAAAATGAAACAGAATAATATGTATCTCTTCATTCCATCCTCAAACCTTCATTTCTCTTCTTGTCTATACACCCTGTGATGATTACCTGGTGTCAATCAGCATACCCATCCAGATTGTTCCAATCTGTCATGCTTGCCAAATCTATTTAACTTTCTGATTGTGACAGGGCTCTGCGCCGATTTCTCAATATATACAGAAATAAAGAAAAAAAACCTAAATATGAAGAGATCAACTGGTTTTGATTTTGAATAGAAGGGCCGATGTTTCCTGAAACGGATCTGTACCTGGCAGTTTTGTAGAGCTACCACCCTGAGGCTGGGTGAAGTGATTGTTCTACGATGAGTCACGTGATAAAGTATTATGAGGTTGGGGTGTATCACCTGATCCAGGGTCGTATAAATACTATTTTAAAACCCTTTTAAAAATACCTTTTATCAAAGGTCAGAGGTGGGTTGGGGTAGAAGACTTGTTTCAATTTATTTGCCAACCAAAGGCTTGATATAAGCTCTGTGGAGAGTTAATAGTGTTGGCGGCCATTTTGCACAATTATTGCTCCGAAATGCTAACATGACATTGATTTTGGTTCCACGGTTTTAGATTCTTTACTTCCCATCCACCGTCATTTTGCTTTGGAGTTATTGTCAATTTTGCCATTTTCCGTAGATCAAAATCATGATGAACTCAATGTATTATTCGTAATCCCCATAATGTAACAAAAGTTATCACTCTTTGTAGCCCCTCCATCTTTTTGACGTTTAAATACAGATCAATGGATATCTTCGTGAGCCGATTTAATGTCGATTTCAGGGATGGCTCCATGGTGTTTTTAGTAGGGGAAAGACGACCCAAAGACGTATTTTCTCTATTGAATGTAAGTGGTAAGAGATCCGAATCTCTCTTTTTTCGGCTCTTCTTACTTTAATATTAATTTATCTACGTTACTCCATTTCCCTGTCATGAAAATCTAAATGAAAATTTAAACAAATGAAATTCAAATGAAAATGTGTAGTTATTATATCATTTTGCCCAACGATATTTTGATAGAGGTTTAACGTGTAACCCTTTTTTGTTGGTCTTATGGGATATTTGAAAAAAAAAAGACGCCATCTTCACTTGCAAAATAAAAAATCGTAATGTAATTATGAATTCAAAGACCCAATTTATCCAGTCCACGATGAAGCGAGGATGATATGATGGTCATGGGATGTTGTCAAAACGATGACGACGTATTTGATCATCCCTGATACAAGAAAAAGAAATGATCATGCTTTCGGCACTAAAAACTAACTTGATTTGATTGTATAATCCACCGTCGTCACAATTCGACTGATCAATCAGAGCAGACATCGAAGCCTGTCTTTCATCTGTGCTCTAACTACTGACAGTAAATCTTCTTCTCTTAGAGAAAGGAGAAGGACGACGAAGAGCGAGGTAATGGCAGACGGGGAGAGAGAAAGAGGGAGGGAAAAGAGAGACACATATAGAGAGAGGAGACATATAGAGAAGGAGATGTAGAGAGAGAGGGGGAGGCATAAAGATGAAGCAAAGGAGAGGGAGGAGGAGAGCGGGGATCTCGCATAGAGATGTATATTATTGACACTAGAGGGCGGACTTCATCAAATTGCTGTGATTCCATGTTCGGGGCGACCGCCATCTTAAAGAGGGCAAGAGCGCGGATTTATAACACACGGCTCTATGGGAGAATATCACATATTTCACTTTTTTACATTATATTTTCAATTTAATGCTGTATGCAACGTTAAAATCACAAGGCAAAACATTTTTATGTTAAAATATATGATAACCATGCATATTTTATAAAGGAGATGGACTGAACATCCAGAAAACGGGGGAAAAAATAGGTTGCTGTACATGCATTACCTATGATGTAGATCAGGGCTTGGTCTGAAGTTTCCCCTCCTTTCAGTTAATTTTGAGGAAATCAAAGTAGAAATGGTAGAAATCATATGGTGAATCACTGATAATCCCATTAAATATAATATTGGAGACTATGCGACGTTATAGCTATATTTAACACCACGGGTGTTAAATCTAGCAGCCCAATCAATAAAGGACCTCACCATCTGGTGTTGGAGTTACACTGCCACTGGTGTTAAGATTACACATTTAGGATGTTAAAATATATCAACACCAGTCTTGGTGTTCGATTTGAACACGAGTCGGAGAATGTTATGAAGTTGACACCATTTGGTGTTCATTTGACACCCTCGAACACCTGCAGAAACGAACATTTAAACGAAAGTTTAATTGAATCACCCATTGGTGTAAAAAAATACCAACACCAGCTTTGGTGTTGTTTCACGGTTCGGATTTACACCATTTGGTGTCCGATTTCAAGTTCTTCAACACCTGCAGCCTGACGGTGTAACTTAACACTAGGGTATTTTTTTAAAATACCCCACTAGACAGTGTTGAGTTACTCCAGTGAAGTGTAACTTCAACAATAATTTTTGTTAAAATATTTCTATGCAACACCTGCATGTCACGGTGTTGTTTCAACACTTCTGAGTATTTGGTGTTTATTTTACACTCTAAGTGTTGCTTCAATACAGTATATTGCTTGAACACTGAGTGTCAAATGAGCACCAAATCAAGAGAACATATGAACACTCTAAAGTGTTAAGTTGACCTTATCTGACACCCTTGTCACGGTATATGCTATATGATGGCTATAAATAACTACTACTCAGTCGACCTTTTCTGGATGTTCAGTCCATCTCCTTTATAAAATATGCATGGTTATCATATATTTTAACATAAAAATTGTTTGCCTTGTGATTTTAACGTTGCATACAGCATTAAATTGAAAATATAATGTAAAAAAGTGAAATATGTGATATTCTCCCATAGAGCCGTGTGTTATAAATCCGCGCTCTTGCCCTCTTTAAGATGGCGGCTGCGCAATACATGGAATCACAGCCGCATTACGCGCGCGTCAATGCGAGCGATTACTCTAGTGTCAATATACATCTCTATGGGATCTCGACGTTGACATGAAAACGCACTATAGGCCTATGCGCGTGCGGGAGCGCACTCGTGTGTGTGTGTGTGTGGGGGGGGGCTGTACATGGGGCTGTATGTGGGTGTCAGGGTGCGCGTATATGTATGTGGGTGTATGAGGGTGAGTGTGTGTGTGTAAGAGGCTTGTGTATAGCTTGAAGAAGCCACATGGGTGAAAAAATGATTTGAAATATTGTTTAATGGAGTCTTCGTTTTAACTTTCGTTATATTTCTCACTTCTATTTTTTTTTTACCGAGGGTAGATCTTTTGAACTTTTTTTTTAAATAATGCCTGGAATGAATTATCTCTAATTATCATGAGCCCCCAAAATTACTGAGTTTGGGTTCTGGCAGTCATGGAGACTGCGAGAGAGAGAGATCAAGAGAAAGACGGCGATAAGCGTAGCCTAAATATAAAGAGAGGAGACGTAAAAAAGGGAAAGATAATATAGAAAGAGAACATAAGAAATACAGAGAGAAAGAAAGAGGGATAGAGAGAGAATATGATAATGAAAGGGAGCTCTACACCAACAGGTATGCCGATGATTGATGTATAGGATACTACACCAAAGGTGTACTGGATCTGATTTAGACGCTAAGCCCGGTGTGTCACAGAAAGCGTTACAATTTACCGTCATGTGTTTGCCATCTTAGAAGTCCTGAGTGATATTTCCGAATAAATTCCATCTTTCGTTTTATATCAAATTTATTAATCTCATTCCGATAGCATCATTTACGCCTTTAGCAATGACTTACCGATGACTTGTTTTTTCGATCGTGGCAAATCGTTCGGGACGAAATAATAGATGTGGTCTGATATAATTGCGCAGTAATTCATTTTGTTAAACATCATCATGAAATACAGGATGTACTGCTACAAGAAGGAAATGGGATAATTCTATTGTTACCTCCCTTTCCGTGTCATAGTCAATGGCGATCAAAATTCAACTTCGATTTCTTTGCAATGTATTTTTTTATCACTGAATGTTGATATATTCCACTGAATCAAACCCCTATATGCATTATTATTCACCTTCTTAAACATTAACTCATTCGTCAATGTTTGTGGAAGTAGTATATGTGTGTTGTTCTCTCACACCTTTCAAGGTGGCCAATAAAGACATATAACATTTAATCTAAAATGAAATCGTGTATTCCCTTTTTCATAAAATATCAACAACGAAATTTGTAATAGAACGGTCGTGGTACTATGCCATTAATTGTCAGTACATCCATGGATAGGTACATCGTTCAAACTAGACAAGAAAACACAAACCAACAAGGAATTTGAAATCGCAGGAAAATCGATTAAAGAATAATAATAGCTCATGTGATTTTTTTTTTCTTATTACTTAACATTGCAGCTTTAGAAGTCTGATACACTCCCTTTCTTCCTTTTTTTCATCTCTCCATCTCCCTCTTTCATACTTTCTTTATTTCTTTCTTTTCTTTCTTTCTTTCATTCTTTCTTTCATTCTTTCTTTCAGTTTTTCTGTCTGTATTTCTTGCTCCTCTTTGTATTGATATGAACACAGGATTACCTAACATCGATGTCAATTTATATTAATTTTCAGAGCTACTATAGAGAAAGGGGACGGGGGAGTGAGAGTGAAGGATTTCTGGAAAGCTTATATGAATAGATATTTCGTCATCCTTCCTTCTTCAAATTTTGTAATCCCAATACGGCACTCCCTCTATGGCTCGACTTTCATAAGGTGTGCTCGTCGTCTGCTAATACGAAACGAATGGTGGTAAAAGTCGGGCCCCAACCACGCATGTCCTAACCCTACAGGCAATTATATGGTTACGGCAAATATGCTTCTACTTTTCATCGCATTTCCACTCTAATTTTAATATTTATGGTGAATAATATATATATATATATATTTACTACTCATCTACTCGCTTCAACAAATCAGCGGGTTTTTTTAAGGAGTAATGATAACAATAGTAGTGATATAATAACGATAATATTTAAACATTGAATTTATCTTATTTTTATTGTTATTCATTGACCACAAGAGAAAGGAAGGACGGAATAATAAAAATAAGAAAATGGAGATAGAAAGAAATAAAAAGAAAAGGAAAATTGAAAAAAGAAAGGACGAAAGAAAAAAGAAAAGGGAAATGGGGAAAAAAAACGAAAGAAAAAGAAAAGAAAAGGGAAATAGAAAAAAAAAGAAAGAACGAAATTACTTAAGATTTGTGACGGAATCAGGATTTGTTAAGCATGGTAGGGAAATACTGTACCCATATTTCCTCCAGAGGGTAAGGGTCGATACTAAAACCAAGAAAAAGGGACCACAAAAAGGCGTCAAGACAGTAACTGCTATCCATCTTGACATCTATTTGATTATGAAGTGCATCAGTTTGGACATATTGATTAGCCCTGCTTATTACGATAAATAGTATTAAAAAAATATATAATAATAACGTATTAATTACCAAGCGACGCCACTTGAGTTTGATGTAAAACAACTCCACCAACAGAGCTTAACAACATAACACGCTATTATTACCCTTTTCCAATCTTGCTGAGCGCCAAGCTAGAAGATAGGAGGTTCTATATTTATGAGTATTTGGTATGATTAGGCCAGGATCGAACCCACGACATTCTGCTCAGAGTTGTGTGCATTCTTTCTTGATAAATATACGATGTGGATATTTCTTGCCGGTATATCAGTGTTGGTTTCATCATACATTTCAATGGCACAAAACTTTCAACTATATATTAACCTGACAATATTACCCTATGGGGAGGGCATGATACACGATGACTGATCAAGAAATCAAATAAAATATCATTTGAAATCACAAATGATTCCAGATTATATCAAACAATGAAATTGAGATCATTAATTCCCAGGGGGCTAGGCTTAATTGTTGTTACCCCAATAGACTAAGGAATGGAAGAACGGTGAGAACTAGATCAGGTAATGAGCCATATCTCCTTCTTTCACCGGGTTTCTCCAGGCCTGTCACCCCAAAGGCTTCTCCTATACTGATGAAGAGACTTCCCCTTCACCTAATTATTACTTCAGATGTCCCCAATGGACGCCTTCACTCCAAAATCAGACAGAAAAGCCAAAAAAAAATTTATTCTGAGAGATGATCAGGGAACGATAGCAGTGGCATAGCTAGGTTTATTTCCAGTGAGGAATAAAGGGTGACGTCGGGTTCGGGTTAGGGATGATGTTACGGCCATCTCACTGTTGAAGGTATAGGACACTTGCTGTTTATTGTCTGAAATTGTTGCGATAAATATTCGAGGGGATAATAAGTTGTTTTACATGTTATTATGTAAGAGAATGTAGCGATCGAGAAAAGACCCGACACGATGAGCCTTTCAATATGTATTCTAAATCAAAGGTAAGATGAAATTAGGGCTTATATCTATATCATTTTTTGTCCTCTTCTACAATATTTTTTTTTCAAATCATTATAGGCGGAACAAAGCTTTTTAGGGCACCTTTATCCCCTTCCCTAATTCCAACTTCGTGTAGGCCCTACTGGCGAATGTTGGCAGGATCGGTGTAAGAGACCATCATGATTTAATCAAGATTTCTTCCGTTATACCTTCACGATTGGTGACACCCAGACAGGTCGGACCGTCAGGTTCCTCAACTCGGCTAGGGGAAACCTCGGTTGATCACAAGCATATTTCACTCGACCGCAAGTTTTCATTTCACTTTACTTTTCTATTTCTTCATGCAATGGTCAAACGTGAAAGAAATCTCACAGTTTTCCCCCGGAAATAATTCCTGAGGCATTTTTCCTGACCTAGCCGAGATGCATTATTGACTTCTCATATGATATCACCCCTAGCAACAGACAAATCACCAGTGACCATAACTATTGTTTTAACCATCCCCCAGTATTTTTTTCGACATCAGGGGTTCGTGACTTCAATTGATGTTTGCTGAAAATGGGTTTTATAGAGTGGGTTGAATTACCAAACAATGGTATGATGATTACTCAGAGAAACCCCTGGATAATATTCAAATACTTTTGAGAAGAAGTATGGTTACATGAATTATTGTGTGTTCAAAGTATGCCGTAGGTGGCGCCATTGCTTGGACTGTTGGTGGTCGTCTGTTCCGTAATGCAGCGCTTCTCAACATTTTTTTTTTACTCGAGGACCACTTTTATTCTTTGATTTTTTTCGAGGCCCACCTACTAAAATTTTCGAAAACGTCAATTTTTATGACAAAATGTTTCGTAAAATTTTAATACAAAGCTCTGAAGCACATTCGAAATAAACAGTTTGAGAACTAATCTGCATTCGCAAATATCCGACAATTATTAACAACATACACATGCCTGCAAAAGAGGTTTACATCAATATAGATTAAGCATCAATGTGCATGGTTTGCAACATGCATGATATCTGTAAGCGTGCTTTAGTCTCATTTGATCAACGTAGACCGATCGGACAGGTCTGTGAAATATATTACAGCTTTTTCTCTTTTTTTCTCCCTTTGGAGCTTCTCGCGGCTCACCTGATAGAGCTTCGCGGCCCATTAATTTAGAAGCGCTGCGTCAATGAATATATTGATATAAAAATAATAAATCAGTATTTGGCAAACCTCTGTACTTTGGAGCTTTAGCTCCAGCAGCCTCTCAGCGCTCGTGCATTCAAGGAATTAATCATGCTGGGTACCTATTCACCTCACCTGGGTCGAGTGCACCACAGTATGGATAAATGTCTTGCAGAAGAAAAACACGCCATGTCTACGATTCGAACCAACGACCCTCTGTTTGAAAGACGAGAGTCAGAACTACTAGACCACGACGCACCCACACTACACTATCGTAATACTGATAATCTTTGATTGGAGTCCGGGGGATTAGTTATGACAATTATGATAAACATGTTGCTTAAGAAATAGTCATGAATGAGTCATTAAGATATATACTTGAAACTGAGGAGGTATGGTAAACGTATAGAGTAGAGTATATAAGAATAATAATAAGAAAGCCATACAAAAGGAAACAGAGCCATGGGAATATTTTTTTTTACTGGGGGCGCTGATATAAATATGAAAAGGAAAAAAAAGTTATCACTACAAAATAGAGCTCAATTTGGTCCAGAGAAATTAGCAAAAGTAAAATCTTGGTTATATTTTTCAATTTTTACACATCTTCCAGAATGAGGAGAAGAAAAAGAAGAAGAGTACTGTTAGGTTATCTTCTTTAGAGAAGGTATTAAAATGAAAAAAGTAGAAGAAATGGAAATTGAATAAAAGGCATGTAAAAAAACATACCCCGTTTTATTGGCAATTTGTCCAGAGCATGCATGTGTCTAAAACATGCATGCTAAAAGAAAAAAGTTCAAATGAAAATTTCAACAAAATTATGAATATGCTCATTAGGTCTATATTTTTTTCTTGAGGTTATTTAATCATTATTTTGTTATTATCTTCTATATGTAAATATACACTCACTCTCTGATACATACGAGTGGCACGGTCATAGTTATGCCCATCACCCCTTTAACTCCAATATAACATGATTTGATAGGGATTTTGATATACCTTTAATGAAGATCACACTCATCTTGTTGTGAAACCGAAAGCAGCAACAGACCAACTTTTCCTTCGACTTCAAAAGCTCTTAATCCCCTTCCATTTATAAAATTGAACACCCTTGAATGTATTACTGGTGGCATAATATATAAATATCAACAATACGTAAAAGAAAATTGAGATATTTTAAGGTTTTGGTGGGAAGTTAAAAGTAAAAAAAAAATGAATCTGATAACAGATGAGATACAGTTATTGACTCCATAGAGAGACAGACGTCATGTTTTAAAAGGGTAATATTTCAGTTATATTCAATATAAAGGACAATAAGATTCTTCAGAATTTCTTTGATTTATCAGAATGCAATTGGGACCCTATGGCAGAAATGGCGGAAGGAGCAGTGGCATTTATTTTTCATGAACTTTAATAGGAAATATGATCGTAATTCAGAGTAAAGGCTAGCTATCTTTTTATTTCGAATAGGACTTCTATTCGTTTTACATCATCCAAAATTGTCCCCCACGTCTGACGATTTCATCTATTCAAATCCGACGGGAACTCATTACAAAACTTACCAATATACTGACGATCAAATGCCCCTGCCTTCACATATAACACAGTTTCCATAGAATTTCGGGGAATTGTTTAATATTTTCGTGTCTAATATAATCAGCCCGCCCATTTTACACCTTACATGCGCCCATTTCATTTTCTCAATAGAGCTCATTATTCTGTGAGAAAAAAAAATCGTGATAATTTTCAGATGACTTTGATGAGTAAGCCATAAAAATTGTAAATGTATCATAATTGTCATAAGTTTGTATCATGGCAATCGAGAACCCAATTACGTCTGCCGTCAAACATAACCAAAATTGGCAAAGTTTTGGGAAAGTGTCGTTAAGCAGGCTATTACTCAATTTAATTTTCATATTTGCAAAGTCATTACAATGTCTATACAGCGACCAACTGGTAATGATACGATGATCTTAAACGCTGTAAAATATTTTCACCAGAATCTTGTAATTAAGTTGGAGATGATATCAAACCAGCGTCCGTGAAAAGTAGATCAAACTGCGTGTTGAAGGTTTTGATAAATTCAACAAATCACATTTTTCGTTTTAGGCAATACTTAACTAGAACAATAGCGTGTGCCGGATATGACAATCTTGGTGTTTAAACTGAAGAGCGATTTAGAATTAGCTTTTGTTTGAGCTAATGCTACAGGATGTTGACCATTAGAATATGACTACGTTCTCGGCATTTGGCGCGATTCTGTACATCAAGTTTGTAACAAATGACAATTGTTTGACCTTGAAATAGCTGTCATCCATTCGAAATGCAATTAGATCAATACAAACTACTAACCACTAATACGAACTTACCAAAGATGCACTTTACCTGCCCCCTTTAACAAGATTTGTTTTCAAATCATGAGTACAGCTAGGTATCCGTCTATTCATGCACAGTTCATGCTAGAGGGTCGTTAATATCTCTAGATTTGGAGTGAGCTTTGATATCGGATAAACATATATCAACGCATTGATTTCTGCGCGACCAATTTCTCTTCATTTCCTTTTTCCGAAACTTTTGTCAAAGTTCATTTGGGTTTAATATCCTGTGATGTGAACCGATCCCCGGAGCTTATCCCATAGAGTGGCATCTAATCCGGGTTGAGTTGTTTTCTCACCACACGCATCTGTCCCCGGATCTCAGTGGAGATGAAAACTACAAGCTAGACAGTGCGGAGTGGAAAGAAAGAAAAACCGCATAGGTTTCTTGTCTTGATGTGCTACCTTACATCTTCTTCTCCTCTGTTAACTGAGGAAATATGCCCATATAATACATAATGAAATTAGAAATATTGATTAGATACGATATCGTATCATAAACCAGATAAAGGCTTGTCGTCCATTGATTGTTGAATAGTATAAAATAAGACCAATGTATTGGCCTGACGTTTGCTGACATTAATTTCTCTGAAGACAAAAGTTTCGGGTTGGGTATGTGACTAGTTTTTTTCGTTCTCTAATGTGAGGATTAGAATTAAGTCGTTTATGCTTAAGGTTACACTTACTCTATTAATTCACAGATTTTCACAGGAGACAGGAAAACTAATCATTCTTCGCTGAAAAATGGTTATCGAATAGCAGACATGTTAATTTATGGTCATTAAAAAAAACTTTAAAAAGAATTAAAAAGAAAATCGGACGGGAACTGATTAATGATTACAAGGATGACTGAAGTTACACCTGAGTCAATGTGTGTTGTCTTTTCTCTCGTGATTACAGTTGTGATCAGCATCAGTTCATTGGTTCTATGAGGAAAAAGGTCAAATCTCCCATTTTTGACGTACTTTTCAAGAGGCCTGCGGATGGCAGTTAGACGATAAAGTCATACATTAAGGTGTATAGTCAAAGAGAAGATTTGAGAGATAATGGGTGTCCTGGGACGACCGTTCCATGGTATCAATTAGAGATAGTTTTGATACGGATGCTCCTGGCTTTCACCTTCATCTTGGACTGGTTCCTCCATGCTTCTTGATCCTACATTAATGTAGTCTTCCAACTGAGGATTAAGGCCTAACCAAAATAAGATGTCCCAGCGCATCTTAAAGGTATCGTTTCTGAAGGAGAATAAAAACACCATTTTATTTCTAATCTGTGCCACATCGGGGTACATTAGAAGTAGAGGAAGGGTTTGGCTGAGATGAAGGGATAGTTTAAGCGATCACAGATGTGGGAAATCACACATCAATTCTGTATTAAGGGCCTACATGTGGTGTCTTTATCAAGGTATTTAAACTTGTAATTCATTATTGGTTTCATTTATCTTCATATCTCAAAAGGGCTGTAAGGCTTGTATGCATGCCAGCTCGCTATTTGCAACATGTTGACTCCCGGTCATTATCCAATCGTACTTCTTGTGCGTAATAGTCAGTCCTGTGTGATATTCCAAATGTTGCAACCGAGATTGGCGTATAAATTAACAACCTTCTTAACATGCTTGATAAGTTTCAGGAGGGGGCTCAGGCTGGTCTTATTTTGTAGCGCTTCGCGTGCACCACAAGTTTTCAAATTCTTGAAGGGGTGTAACCGAATTCAGCTACATCGAACACCTTCTATAACGTATTCAGGTCATAACCTGTATAAATCATGGAGATAAACAGAATAGTATTTCAGTATGGTTATTGTGGTAGTGTTTTACACCTACTTCTTTAATCATTTTCACCAAAATTTTTGTGGGAATCTCGTCGGATTTAGTGGGGGGGGGGTAAATAATTGAAAAGATGGAATTAAACAACAACAATAGATAAAAATGTCGTCGATCCTTCATTCATGGACAACGAAACTACTACCTATTCTCAATTCATAGCCCCGTATTTCAAACTCCCCATTAATTAGCATGAGATCTTATATTTCTTTAAATCTCATGGAAGGTTATAGCAGTTCAAGCCATCTGAAGCAGACCTTGTTAGTTATGACTTAGTAAATTGGGTTAAGCAGGAATCGACTAATTACCAACAGAAGCAAAATAAACCTGAACAATCGTCATTGATCCCCACTCACTCATTGGGCGAGAAACCAAGCATGACAACCCTTGAAATAGCATCCACCAAGACTCCTTAATGACTTCTTCAAATCCTGTTCCCTCTGCGCGGTTTGAAATAAAAAGACCAGATTTCGATCACGTGACGTGATGGCGTATCATCTGGTTGACGCCCGAAAGATTGTAATAACAGTTTATGCGGCTATGGATTCGTCAAAAAGGTCACAAGGAACACCATACACCTTGATTATAGAGATAGAATGGGAGAGATGGGTCGACCAGAGTTAAATTGGTAGGTCGGTTGAATTCTCCAGGCGAACTTGGGGAGCTCGGTGAACAAATTAGCCCCGGGCTGGAGATGGCTAAATACGATGAGTGGCGTGTGTGTGAAAATAATCTGAAAAGTATCTTTCGTCGGGCGAACTTTGAATTTAGGTTCACTGAAGAGTCTGAATAATTGTCATGAAATATATATTGCCCTTTAAGAATGAAATCCCAACTCAAAACTAATAAATTGCTTTCAATATTGATTTAGGTGGGAAGTTTAAACTTGAGGAAAACAGAAAATATACACATTTTTAACAATATAATTTGTGATTAATAATTTTCAGATTATTCCCTTACCTGTCGACATACTTTGATATACATATTACGTATATTATGTACTGTATGTATGGGTATATTGAAGGCATGGGCCCGTATTCTAAAGTCAGGTTTAACCTAGATTTGTGTTTTAGTCAAGGCCCAAATCTCACAGGTTTTAATACCCGAGGCTAATGCATGGAAACCCAAGGCCAAGGTCTGGAAACCCCAAGGCCAAATTTTGACAATTGTACATGTAAAACAAAAATAATTTCATGATAGATTCAGAAATAATATTGAAATAATGATATAGCAACCTTTGTACATATTTTGATACATGCAATGCAATTTCTAGGCAATTAACAGTGCTATGATCAATATTACCAAGGTCATCTGATCCTAGCATGCCCATTCTCAGTGTATGTCTTTCTCCACTCCCTGGGACAAGGGCATCAGAACGTATTTTTGTTTGGGGTCAAAGCCCAAAAGGGCATTTATATGTCAAAATGGATATCTTGGTGCAAACAGATATTTTCAAAATGAGATTATCACCTACGTGAAGTAGCTGTGTGTTTTGAAGAAATTATGTTGAGCAAAGCCTTTTTAAAATGATTTCTAATTGATAAGACTTATATTTTGATTTAGGCTTTACTTTTCCGCAAGAAGGCGTAGCGAGCAAGCGGTTTTGAAAAAAAAAACAATTCTGAAGTGGCGCTAATCACTGTTAAAAGGGTATTCGTGCGAGATGTTGCCAGCGTAAATTACGAGCTCAAACTTCTGGACATTTGTTGTAATAAGACATGAAAATCAGATATTCCTAGCTGTATTTGTAATCATGAAAAAAAAATAACGGGAGCGCGAAGCGTGAGCTGAAATCTTTAATATACTGACCAGGAAAAGGAAGCTGTTAAGGACTGCATTCAGTGACTCATAAATAGAATACATAACTCACCAGTCAAATAATGGGAGCGCAAAGCGCGAGCTCATAAATTTGTGACATTCCAACCTAAAAACTAGACATTCGAAGATTTTTTTAACGGAAACAGAATGTGTACCTTGCTTAACAATAATTGGTGCGAGTGCAGAACTCGAGCCAAAAATTGGTGATTTTCCAACCTGAAAACTGGACATTCTAAACATTTTTGAAACCATGAAGATGATTATTACCGTAATAAACAATAATTAATGAGAAAAATATTGTGATTTTCGAACCTAAAATGTATTATGTTTATCTATTAAAAAAAGGTATTTCTTTCTTTAAAAAGGCAATATTTCATTTGGAAAAAGCGGGGCATTTTTTTCTACATTGAATTTTTCGGGGGGGGGGGGGTACAATGCACAAGTTGAAATTTTCAAATGGAAAGAGAATAAATTGTGATATTATTTTCTAAACGTATTGCCACAATTAATCACAAATTAGCTTTTCTTACAGTAAGAGGGTGAAAAATTTTGCTCGCTCGCTCGCTTCAATCGGTAAAATGGGTACTGCTGCTACTGCTAACTGGTAGTATTGACCATTAGTGTCAAAACATTGATAAGTAATTATATAAAAACAAATGAAAATACAATATATATATTATATATAGATAGATATATATATAAATGAATGAATAAATAAATAAATATATATATATATATATAAATATATATATATATATATATATATATATATATATATATATATATATATATATATATATATATATATATATATATATATATACATACAGTATATATATATATTGTAAAGAAATGGATGAAGAGAACAATGGCAGACGTAGCTTAAATTAAGGTTCCCCAGAGCTATCTACCCTTTGGAAAAGTTGGTGATGTCTCTGCCGGGAATCGAACCCGGGCCCCCAGCTTTGAACGCCGGTGCCTTAACCACTAGACCACAGAAAAGGGTTAGTAGCTAGGGTGAGCCCGATCCGATTGACTGTCAGATAGACAGATTTTCGACACTATACCAATTATATTTTCCTTTGTCGGGTGAAGGTGAGTTTTGAACAATGACAGGCCGCCATGCCTCAGCTGGATCAAAGCTATAGCTTTGATACAGTACACGTATGAGAGAAGAAATTGTTCTCTTCATCCATTTCTTTACAATATTTAAATAAAAAAAGAGAGTTGCCAAAAAGCCGTTGTACATGTAAAGCTTTACACACACACACACACACACCACACACCCACACCCACACCCACCCTCCCACACACACTCACGCACCCTCAAACACACACATGTATATATATATATATATATATATATATATACTTTGTCAAGTTTATTTCCAAACCAGCACCCCTTCTTCAAAAATCATTCCTAGTGCCCTGTATGGTTACTGGTTAACATAGTTAAAGGGGAATGAAACCTTTGGAACAAATAGGCTTGTGTAAGAACAGAAAAATCAAAGAATAAGAATAAAGAAAGTTTGAGAAAAATCGGACAAATAATGAGAAAGTTATGAGCATTTGAATATTACAATCACTAATGCTATGGAGATCCTCCTATTGGCAATGCGACAAGGATGTGTGATGTCACTGATGAACAACTTTCTCTTTGGTGGACTATAAAATACCCTCAAAATGTCTCTTTTTGCTTTTTCTTATGATACAAACTCTTTATCCATGATGTATTTTTAAAAATTATGTATTACATGCCCTCATGTAGAAAGAACACATGATCTATAGATAGATGTGATAAAAGAGGCAATTCAAGTGAAATATATACTAAAGTAATGGGGAGAGTTGTTCACAAGTGACATCACACATCTTTGTCGCATTGCCAAATTGCTATCTCCATAGCATTAGTGATTGCAATATTCAGATGCTCATAACTTTCTCATTATTTGTCCGATTTTTCTCAAACTGTCGTTGATCTGTTTCTTTGATTTTTCTGTTTTCACACACGCTATCTTGTTCCAATGGTTTCATTCTCCTTTAAGAGAAACGTTCTAATTACTGTATCATACCATTGTTTTTTTTCCTTATTGATAATACTAAAAAAAAGACTTAATACCAAATTATCAATCATCTTCAAATTGTCATTGTAGATACCCCCATTATTTTTTAAACGGTGAACGTCCTGCTTTGTTCTTCCCCGAAGTTCACTATCGTAACAGTCACTATAACACAGCGCCATCTATCTACTAAGATGTCATTTTCAGAAAGTCACCACTAAACTGGAGTCGCCGATTCTCGTAAACTCGACGTTCTTATTCAAATCCATTTTAACTTTAAATACATCTTGTTAAATATCTTTCGAATCTTTATTTAAATTCATTGTGTGTTACAAGGTTTTATAGGTCTTGCATATTCATCAGTGCAGAAATCTGAGAACTAAACTAATCTGTAATTTTCTTTTTCAATATTACCAGAACTTTTGAAAATGCAGTTGACAAAACAGTCGCCAAACCCCGATCATGCCGAAGTTGCCATAGCCTTTTCCCACTATATTTTATATCTATTTTTATCCAATTTTTTTCCAGAAGATTTGGCCTTAAATTTGCCATACGGGTCTTAGCCTTTTTGTAAAATCTACGTTTTTTTCAAATAGCAAATAAAAAAATGGCTGAATAAAATTTAAATCTAGTCAATTTCATTTCATTTTTGCTTGCATATTAAAGAGGAAGTTTATTTCTGTAATCAGTTTTTACGTTTTTAGCAGCTGTATGAATTGACCTAATCGATTTGTCACAAGACTTCAACTGTTATATACAGCAAAAAGTAAAGGTTTCGTAGGTATAAGTTTTGTGTTTTTTTATTTGGTTTAGATGTAAGGTTTGTCCCGAGCTAAAGTTCCGATTTCATTTTTATTACGAACTTAAAAAAAAAATCTTCGGGCATGACTTAATGAATCATTATCATAATTGATGCGTCCCTATTCATTGTTCTGGTCGTGGTTGAGAGGAAGGAGTATTGTGTTTGGAAAGGTGTTCTGAAAACAACTCAGGTGAGATTCTGCCGATTGACCCAATTTAGTCTAGCGGCTCTTGAGAATTACTATCCATTTCATAATATCTAGGTTACTGTACCACACCGTTGTGAGAATGGTCTAGCTTCCGCCCGTGAATGGCAATGACCCCAATTTGTTCGCTCACGTGAATAGTTTAATTAATATTCTTTGAGTAATGATCTAACAACGAGAACAATTTAAAGTAAATGATGAAGGTATTGTTTATAGAAAATGATCAAATGTGAACATTCATTCGTATACAGAGATTTTAACAATACTATGGGTATATTTGGGTAGATATCAGTCACTTTGTATAGCAAGCGTCTGAGCGATACGTTCGGTCATCAAAGTGTTTTACTTTTAGATACCCCAACCCGATAATTTTTCCGATTAAATATAAACTTTTTGGCCCCAGCTTAGCTCAAAATTTGAATTCAGATCATGGCACCATCCCCGCCTGCTCTCTATTTTCTCTTTCTCTATACAAATACACAGCCTTCACCCTCACAAACATTCAAATTCACCCTCTCTCTCTCTCTTACACACCCTCACACACACACACCCTCACACACACGCACGCATACGCTGAATTTCAATATTGTCGGACGGATCATAAAAATTTGGCCAGTTTGCTTCATTTTTCATGATTATATTCTTGAACATGTTTCACTTTTTGGCAACCCAAGAAAAAGTTTGACACACGACAAAGTTTGTGTATTTTATTTCTAACACAATTGAGGAGGTTTACAGGCATAATAATTGAGAAGAACCGACGAAAGGCAAAAATTACTGTGTAAAAGGAAGAGTACATAGTATTATCCATTGGTGACCTGTCATCCAAAGATCTTTAACCTCTTTAAAGAGAAATGCCAGTAGTTGCAGTAAACACTGATTTAATGAGAATGTCTGCAAAACCAGGCTCAATTGTCAGTATATCATCGAGGATCTAGATCTGGTAAAGTTACATAAACTGAACTTTGTGAAATCTTGAAATCTACGCTGAAAAATGTTCACAATGAAGATCACCAACACAGATAGGCACACGTGGGACAGTGTATTATTATTGCTGGAATAAAGACCCGACGGAAGTGACCGAATCCGCGCTTATTTTGATTATTTCTCAGCAATTATACAATTTCTTGGTCATTATAGTAGATTCTGTAAAAAGTCATTTTGAGATCGTTACCAGTACTGGAATTTATCTTTAAGTTGCAAACATTTTAGCTTTTTGTGCCTTTCTTATTCTTTGTATATTTTTATCAGAGGCAAGTAACAATTTTGAAATTATGGGGAAGGGGGGGGGGGCTGAGTCCGGCTGACAATGAATATCACAATCAGAATGTTGCTTAAACGTTTTGTACACATTATTGAAAAAAAAGTGTGGGAGAAGGGCTGTTCCGCGACCCCTTTTTGTCCAATACGATTATTGAATGTCACTCATTGGTCCTTAAGTCTCCTTTTTTTTACCTCATTTTTTTTATCTAACCGGTACCAAAATCCTCTCCAACTGTGGCGTAGATATGGGAAGCGTTGGGGGCTCTTCCCCCAAAAGAGAGAGGGAGAGAGAGAGGGGGGGGGGGGGGAGAAAAGGAAAGATTTAGAGAGATGTGTGAAATATGATATCATTTTATGAGTGTTAAATCAAAATCTATCACAATTTTTTTTTTAAATCAAAATGTCGACATTTTTGCTCGCTCGCAACTTTTTTAGATTTTGCTCGACTATATTTGGCCCCTCAAGAATGTAGGCTCAGTTATGACGACTCTGCCCAATAAACCTCCTTATCATAAAAAAAATTGATTGAATGTAGTATTTGAGGTAGGCCTACTATCCAGTATAAAATTATCTCACCTCTATGACATTATGAGAGGAAGTTTGGCGTCGTGTATTTATACTCTCTTCAGGATGTACTTCACACTGCCTAGTAACGATAGTGTTTGATAAGGAATAGCGCGTTGACGTCGAAACCCGAGCCGTCAAAGACACGGAGAGCTCGCCTTGAGCTGTCGCCAGACTCTCGGGTGAGCGTTCGACTCTTGATTGATGGGTGTGTGATTGTGGGAACGCGCGTCCGAATGGAGCTCGCTCAAAGGTGGGAAAAGAACGTGAAAGTGTCGATGAAATTGTTGGCGGGTAAATTCTCAAGTGTCCTTGTGTTTGTATCTTTAAATATGAATCGATTATCATTTTTCTAAGATTCAGAAGTTGAAAAAAGTAGTCCATTTTACAGTGAACAATAGGATGATATCAATTCCGATAAGTTCATATCCATATTCATATTTTATATACTTTTTATATACCATTTATTTATTTGGTTTATGAGCTGATTGAAAATTAAAAAAACGGTTATAAACGCTTCCAAAAATACTGATCTGGAAAAAAAGTTTCAGAGAAAAATGAAATTTCTCATAACAAAAAAAAATCATCGTTAGTTTTCTCTCTTTTATTGATTCATATGAACAAAAAAAAATCTTTCTGCAAAAGAAATGTTGTTATCCTCATTATATCTGTTATAAATCTATCCCCATTTTACATGTCTGTCTACACACCAACAAGTAAAAAATAATGATAATAAATGAATAAAACATGGAGTCAAAAAGTAGAGTCCAACGAAAACATGGAGTAAAAAAGTAGAATCGAACGTAGTTGTGCGTTTAGTTTCCTACATAATGGCTTCTAATTCAGCAGCCCATGTTATTTCTTTCTCATTTTGCAGAGAAATAATGTGAATTAAGGTTAGATCATAATTCAAAATGGTCGTGATTTCTTAAAGTAATATTCGAGCAGCCGCCCCATATGTCATCATCTTTGCTTAGATATTCATCATGAATGAATATATTTTCTCATGAAAGAGTATATGAAAATGTGCCTGACGATGGGAGCTATATATTTAACGGACAAATCAAAATAGAAAGATTTTATTTTACATATTTACAGTTTGTTTGGGAGCTCCGATCCTTGCATCTTAGGCCTTCGTCACCATGGTCACCAAATCAAAACTTTGAAACGTTATCATTAATCATCTGATAGATTTTCGTCAAACTTTATCATGTTCTCTTATTTTTTTCTAAATAATTTAAAACAACTTAGATGTCAGGCCGAGCTTCCACTTGCATTAACAAGTCAATAGTTTAAAAATTCTCTCCTTCTCTCTCTTTCATTCATTCATTGTTTCTTTCTCTCTATCTTTGTTTTCTCCCTCTCTCTTCTCCCTCTCCGGCATGTTATCGTTTTCAGTCACTTTCTCCTCTTTCCCTCGCCCCTCTACTTCCCTCTGTCCGGTCCTTCTTTCTACTCTCTCTCTCTCCCTCTTATCTCGAATTTTAACAATGATAATAATAAGCATTAATCATAAACTCGATAAAACGACTCAGAAAAATCCGCGATGGTTAATAACAATTACGATTATGTTTATGGAAGAGTTTTCTTGATTTCACTGTATATGGAATTGAAAAAGAATTGACTTTATGGTCCCCGTCTCTTGGTATGAGAATATGTTTTGGTTCAGTCGACCCGTTCAATTACCTGGTTACTGAAATGCAAGTATTCGTCTTATCATAATTATATACATTTTATTCAGTGATTCGAGATGTGAAAGCTTGTAGAACAAGGAGGGACACTTTCTCATATTAACCACGTTTTAAGCTGACATCTTGTAATAGTCATGTCGTGCTATTTTTAGCTGATGACGGGGGAGGCGCTAATTGATTAGGGGGATCCCCTTTCTTTACGAATGGACGCAGAGGGACTTTGGAATAGTGTACTGACCTGTTGGTCAAATCTCAGAATTTCATTGAAATTTTAGATTATCTTTAGTGTTTTACACTGGACGGGGGATACGGGTATTTCCATATTTAGCAAGCTGAGAAACCTATCAAGCATGCCTGCACTTTCGAGATTATTAGTTACTCAATAATGATAGGCAAAAGTGGAAATGGTAAAAAGAGATTATAAAAGTGATAAAGAGATTGGGTCAGATGCATAAAAAAGCAATTGCTGGAAAGCAATTGCTTCAAGCACAATCTGTTGCTAGCCAAGCAAAAAATCATGCTTCAGCAATTGCTTTATTTCTTATGCATAGCCACTTGCTTGTATACTGAAACCATTCCCTTTACCTTCAGAAAACAATTGCAAGCGGTTTGAACAATAGCGATGTCACGCTGGTGCAAATAGACTCACAGAACAAATGCTGGACTCGAATGCAGAGGTGTGGCAACGGAAAAAGCAAAAAAACGAAATATTTAGTGAAAATAGATTCTCTTTTCGAGATTTAAAAAAGAAAAACGTGAATTTTTCAATATTTTTATTCAAGAATGGAATATGTAAAAGGAAAACAGAAAAACTGTTTATTTTTCCGTTTTACTGTTTTACATATTTTAATTTTTAATTTTTCTTTTGAAAAACACAAAATTGAATTTTAATTTTCGTTTCCTTTTCTGTTTCGCCTTCACGAAACACAAAATTGAGCGCGCCTTCTCGTTCCATTTTCCGTTTCAAAATCAGTAAAACACAATAAGATAATTCCCTTTCCTTTGGCCAAACGGAATATTGAAGACTGCTGAATCTTTTGCAAAAGGGGCGGAGCCAGAACTAAGCACATATTCTGGCTGGCCGGCCATGTGAAACCTTGATTTTAAATTATGGCTCTGCAAAAATGTAGCATCTCCTCTCTATCTACGCATCTCAATTTGAATACATTGGTTTATGCCTTATAAACACACACTTTATACCTAGGATGATGAAATGATATAACAAACGATTGTATTTTTTTTTGGAGGGGGTCTAAAATATTATTTTACAAATTTGCTTCTGAACAGAGACTTATCGCGGTATTGGATAGTACAATTGTTAACATAAAGGTTTGACAAGGCCGGCCAGCCATAGATGGTTAGTTCTGGTTCCGTCCCTTTTGGAAAAGCTTAAAGGAGTTAGGTCCATTTTTCATCAAATTTGTTTCAATGTATAGATTTTTAGTACCTATATAAGATGATACCAAAGAAAAGTTGAAATTCCAAATAAAAATTGAACAAAAATGGCAAAGAAAAATCACCCTTTTTCAAAAGTGGTTAGGTCCGTTTCATTTTGGTTGCAAAAGGGGTAAGGTCCAGAAAGAATTTTTTAGGAAAAGAATATTTAAAAAGTATGAAGACAGGTATTTCTTTTATAACCAATTTTATGTTCACATGATAGGGTATCGTGAAAATTTAGTTTCGTATAATATAAGATTACTGCAATATTGGAGAATGGAAAAATGATTTTCTTAGAGTGGACCTAACCACACTGCAAAAATCCGGTGTTTATTTAACACCAGCCCGGAATCTATATATGACCACACCAGGGAAGTGTTAAACACCAGTTTCGTTTTGGTCTAATACCAGAAAGGTGTTTATACAACACCAATTATTAACACAGCATCGGTTTGATTCAAAACTGGTGTTGTTTCAATACTTCTCTAATGTGGACATATAGATTCCGGGTTGGTGTTAAATCAACACCGGAGTTTTTGCAGTGCACTTTTGCAACCAAACTCTTCTGAAGAGCTCATTTGTCAAAAAGAGTAAGGTCCATTTCTCACAAATTTTACTGTTTTCTGTCTCTAAACTTATAGGCCCGTATTCTGATTGGAGGTTTAACTTAAACCCAGGTTTAAAGTTGTGGTTAAGTATGGATAGCCAATTGTTACATAAATCACTAACAGTATAGAGATATCATATTTAATAAGCTCAATTGTCTAGGAAGTATAAATAGATGATTGTCTTCACCATCGATGAATAAGGAAAGAGCACAGTATACATAAGAAACATTTAACTTAAAGCTTGTGTATAGTTTTGGTAAATCCACCAAAATGCACCTATCACTATTCCAATTCATTGCTAGCTAATATCAATGGATATGCCCTATAACAGTTATGATGTGGAGGATATGAAATGAAAATGTGTTTTACAGGATAAATTTTTCGAATTTACATGGAAATTTAACTTGATCGGGTCACCCGATCAAATTAAAATATCTGTGTGTTTTTGTCTTTCAATTAAATCCTATTCCAAATCATGGAATGGGCTGAAACTTTCAAGATATGTTCTTTGTCTGTAACTTTTGGATATCTAATCACTAAATTTATAAGATAAGTGCTTGAATGCCCATTTTTTTAATTTAAAACAAGCATCGCCGAGAGAGGGCGCTATATATCCAAGATTTGAATATTTGAATTTTTCTCAGAGAAGTGCAGTTGGAAAAATATCTAACGGTCTCTACGCTTCAGTAAGACTGTCATATTAGACGATATTCGATTATCAATCACATTATTGACCCTTTACCAAAGCTATACACAGGCTTTAATACAAATTTTGATACTTTTGGCCTCCCATACTTAAACCACAACTTTAAACCTGAGTTTAAGTTAAACCCGACTTCAGAATACGGGCCGTAGAGTTTTAGTCGCTCTGATAGCACATAAAATTTGAAATTCACATTAAAACGTGAATAAAAATCACCTTTTTTACTCAAAAGAGATTGCATTCATTTCAGTTTGCAAAAGCAGTCAGGTCCACAATTATAATTTTTGAAAAAATATTTAGAAAGAAGTGAAGACAGGTAGATTTCTTTTATACCCAACATTATATTCACATGATAGGGTATACTTCATGACAATTTAGTTTTCTCTTTGGACCATTCTCCGAATGGTCCAAAGTGGACCTAAACCCCTTTTGCAACGAAACTCTTTATATATATATATATATATATATATATAAAAGTTTACACTTCGAAAAAATCCTGTAAAATTATGCATTTGTAATATCCTGAAGATTTTTCTACATTTTAACATTGGTACACGTCCATTAAAGCAAATAACGATATAACTGTCAAAAATATTTCCGCTTGAGTGAGCACCACCTACTTTTGAAAAGTTAGTGAAAAATGATTTGCGAAGAACATTGAAATAATTTTGCAAATAAAAGAAGACCGTAAACATAAACACATGGAATTCAGCTAGTAAAATTGATTTGAAGATATCTTCTACTTTGTTAGACTTGTTTCCTTGCCCAAAACACTTCGAAGAGTGCATTTCGCCCCACCCCACTCGCCCACACACCGAGCCCATCGTGACGATATTTGCTTTACACTAGGTGTGATTTACATGGAATGGCTTAAGCTTGATTTTCATTATGTTTATCATTGCTAAAATTGAGAAAAGTTTGAAGAAACAAGTATTAAATGAAAAATGAAATGTAAACCCACTTTCAATGATAAAAACTTAGTGAAAAAATGCTGTATATGTCTGATATAAACTTTTCTTCAGATTCAGTTATGTCCTCAGATCCAGCTGGCACAAATAGGGTAAAGGTTGTGCTCATTAGTAAGAGTTGAAATTTCACTATGGGTGGCAAAATTGTTACAAAATGCTGGAATGTATCCGTTTTATTTCAATTGATTAAAAGTGCTAGGGAAATGTATGATAAATCTTTCGTAGGGTAAGTATGATTTCGCCCGTTCCCCTTGACACAGCATGAAAACGAGCATTTCTGCGCAAACAGTTTTCTGCGAGCTTTACAGAAATGGACAGCGCTCACTCAAGTGTAACATTCTGACAAAACTTTTACTTTCATTGGATAGATGAGACCCAAACCCAAGATTATACGTGCAAAAATTACCCACATGTTGTATATTTTTAAATTCCGAGGGCTTTTTCAAAGTGTAAACTTTTTTTTGATACGCACTGTATATATATATATATATATATATATATATATATATATATATATATATATATATATATATGATGTACGATGTTTCCATGTCGTAATTACATTACATCACACGTTCCATCCTCGATGATCATGTAAATTAAGAAAAGCAAAGATATTTTACGAATATAAATTCAATTATTCCTTTCTCTTTAGTTTTTACCTATAATAAATTCTAAAATCATCATTGTAATCATTACTCTCGTTTTCATCGTCGTCATCTTCATTGCTAACATCAGCTCTATATCATGGTCCATGCACTGCAAAAACTCAAGTGTTGATTTAACACAAGCCCGGAATCTATGTGTCCACACCAGAGAAATAACACCAGTTTGGAATCAAGCCCATGTTGTTTTGATTTTAATTGGTGTTGTATCATGTGTATTAACACCTATCTGGTGTTAGACCAAAACGAAACTGGTGTTATTTAACACTTCTCTGGTGTGGACATATATAGATTCCGGGCTGGTGTTAAATCAACACCATAGTTTTTGCTGTGTACCGCGTCCATTTCAGTCTTCAACATGATCAGCATCATATTCACCACCATATTTAACACCATGTTCAATACCATGTCATCACCATATTTGACACCATGTTCAATGTCATGCCAACACTATGCCATTACCATCATGTTCAACATCATGATTGACACCATGTCCACTATCGTGTCAAATTTTCAACACCATGTTTGGAATTATTTTGTTCAACACCATTTTTACACCATGTTCAATGCCGTATCAACACCATATGTGACACCATATTCAACATAATTTCCATAATTCCACAATCAATTAATGGCTATAGTTCAGACATTAAATGTAATAGTAGTCATAATAATGTAATTCGTTAACTCTGACAAAAAACACACAATTGACCAGATGATTATCCCTTCTAACCCATTTTATTCAACTTGAATACATCAAATCATTCTTAAATATAAAATATTAACAATATTCAGCCCATGTTGACATTGAAACGAGTACTAAAGAAGTCTATCACAAGATTATCTCATCATACAAATATTCTTTATCACAATATATAATCTAATATAAATATGCTTCATCTGAATCAGCTCTTAGTTTGTATCTAAATTATTTTCTGAAAATACTAGTAAAACTATTCTACTTTCTCAAATATACAATCAGTATTATATACATAATCATTATTTTTGCTGGTTATTTTTCATTTCCATGATTATATATCAATAACAAGATACATGTACGATAATATAATGACGTAATCATATAAATAGCATAATGTTATTTTACTTATTGTGGCAGTCTGCTTTCAAATATTTTCTTCAACATCTTTTGATAAAATTAAAGGTCAATATTTACATTCAAAAGTATCATTGAAATAAGAAAAAATATCAAATGTAATACCAAAATCGAATGCAAATATCTTTCATGTCAAGAAAAACTGGGTAAATTTCAGTGTTCTAGGTGAAGTGATTAGGGTGAATGATGTTTTTAATTAACGTTGCGTATTTATGACACGTAATTAATTAAACTCTTATAACCCTGAACTTATTGCGTTAGCTAGTATTTTGATTTGAAAAACATTTCTGGCATCAAAATCGATGGTTGATATATATATATAATTTTTTTCATAGAGCAGATAGCTCTGAGGAACCTTGATTTAAGCTACGCCTACCATTCATTTCTTTCACAATACATGTGTATTTAAATACAAGAGATGCCAAAGGCCAAAGCTGTTGTACATGTATAATTATATATATATATATATATACACACACATATATATATGCGTGGTTGTCTGTGTGTGAAGAGTAGAGTAGAATCAAGGATGAAGTAAAGTATACACCATGTTGTAAAGCTTTTGGCCCTGACCTTCTTCAGTTTTTATTTGCTAAACAAAACAAATAAAGCAAATCATAGAATAAGCAACATATTATATATATATATATATATATATATATACATATATATATATGTGTGTGTGTGAAGCTATACATGTACAACAGCTTTGGCAACTCTTTTTATTTTAAATATTGTGTAAAGAAATGGATGAAGAGAACAATGGTAGGCGTAGCTTAAATCAAGGTTCCCTAGAGCTATCTACCCTTTGGAAAAATTGGTGAAAATGTCTCTGCCGGAAATCGAACCCGGGCCCCCAGCTTTGAACGCCGGTGCCTTAACCACTAGACCACACAGACGGGTTAGTGGCTAGGCGACCCTGATCCAATTGACCGTCAGATAGACAGATTTTCGACACCATACCAATTATAATTTACTTTGTCGGGTGAAGTTGGGTTTTAAACAATGACAAGCCGCCATGCCTCAGCTGGATCAAAGCTATCGCTTTGATACAAAGCTAGTGCTTTGATGCAGTACACGTATGGGAGAAAGTATACAAATGTGTGTGAAGCTATACATGTAGAACAGCTTTGGCAACTCTTTTTATTTTAAATATTGTGTAAAGAAATGGATGAAGAGAACAATGGTAGGCGTAGCTTAAATCAAGGTTCCCCAGAGCTATCTACCCTTTGGAAAAATTGGTGATGCCGAAGAGTTCCAAAAGCTGTTGTACATGCTCAACAGCTAATAAAAAACAAGGGACTCGTAAAAGTTTTAGTTGTGGAGATTCGATAATAAATTGTAAGTTAATGGAAAGAGAGCCTGGTATTATAAAGGAATATTTTTATTGTCAATTGTTATTCAAACCTAATTTTATCAATGTCTTCTATGATGTCAAGTACGAAAATTGTGGTTGTTTTGGTCTGTATCTTTATCCAACATGCCGATCAGAGATATAATTTTTGATTTCTACAATTCACTTATCATAAGCAGGATTATTGGACACTAAGCTTCAAACATGAATACATGGCAAGTACAATAGGCTGTTATAGTAATTTACAAAGGTGATGTGTGGTCAACGTGACCCAATTTGGTTATAAAATGATACATAACTGAAAATAAAAAATTGGTAAGGAATTTACAAAATCGCCTGGATTTATGATTCATATTGCCTCCAGTTCACTGCTGAGGCGCCAGTAAACCACGAGGCGAACTAGATGACGTAGCAATATGGAGAGGGGTGGGTGCGGCTATGGAGGACGGGTGTGGCGTTGGGTGTGGCTGCATTGATAGGTGCATCGGCTGTTGGCCTGGTCCTGGACCAACTCCTCCAGGCATTACTGGTCTCGGAGCAGCAAGGAGAGAACCATAGGTAGCTGCTGCAGCCGCTGCAGGATAAGACGCCAGTGCCGATCCGAACCAGGTGGGCATGAAAGGTGACGCCCAAAGCCCTTGGCGGTGGGCCATCTTTAATCGTGCCATCATCTGCTTCTTCCATTTGGTTCTGAAATGATAGAAGCGGGAAAATGAAAAAGAAATAAGAAGATAAATTAATCCATCGACAATATTTTAAACAAACGATAAAAGATTTCTATGAAATGTAAATTTCTTTCAAATAGTTCACAATAAGCAAATTGTAGGATTAGTTTGTTTTTTATATACTGATTGTAAATGTTAAATGGTTGGATATGTTTTAATCAAATAATAATTTGATTAAAACATGTCCAGCCATTTAAGACTGAGACTAATTAACCCAGTAATGCTTAATTATGCAAGCGCGATGTTATGGATGGGTTACGGAATGAAAGCATGTAATCAAACTTTACGAGTACGTCAGTAACAAAAGACAAAATAAAAAGACATGGTAAGGAAATTTAGTGGTATCAGGTATCTCCTCAAATAGCCGGCTTAACGACTGTTTGGATAACTTGACCCACATTGCATCTTAATAATACCTTCAACATGTTCTCTGACAAATTCCCGCGTGTAATTAAAGCTCCTGAAAGGATAGTCTGTTTCTGAGAACGTTCACATTTTATCAATGTTCTTTTCAAACATAACTTGATAAGAGTTTCTAAAAACAATGGGTGAACTATGTTTCATGATCTTTGTTAAATATAAAAAAACAATTCAAGGTCACTTTCAAATAAATTTGGGAACAACAAAAAGAAGAAGCCGATATTAAGCTTTAAATGAGACTATTTGTGGCGCCTTTATAGAAAAGCTAGGATAGTCACGTGTCGTATGGAGAAATACGGACTGAGGAATTAGGTGTGGGGTCAGGTAACAATTATTTCGATTTTATTCGGCGAAGCAATAGTGACTGGCATCATACCTTCCGAGGCTTTTGATTGGTCGATTTGACTAGTAGCTTTATGACGAAAGCACCGATGGAAGTGCATTACAGTTTGATACTAGCACTAGCTACCTTCTCGCTGTGTGTATTTTATTTCTTCCTATTTCTTGGATGTAAAGTGGTTTTCACGGTGGTGATGTGTGTGTACTTTTAGCTGATGACTACCCCTAAGGTAGACAGGCATTGATCGGTATAGAGATGGGCTTCCCCGGCGGGGACTTAGACACGGCGTCTCCTTTAGTAGCCCGTTGCCATGTGCCAATAACTCTAAGGCCTAATCTCCCCCGTACGAGCGTGCAGCCCAAGCCTGCCTGGTTTGCTCTCACCTAATCAGACACTTCTACCCCTTACAGACACCCTCTCATGATAGAGCATTTGTCGATAGAAAAGTAACCCAAGTCGGGCTCAAAACGGCGCGTTTTCCCTCGCAAATCGGTGACCTTTTTCCACCTTTGATCGAGAAGCAACGCTACTAGTACACCGCAGCCTTCCTTTTCAGATTTCCAATGAACTTGCTAGGCATTCTCCACCACAACCTATGTGTTTCCATTTGTCCAAAAAGCTTCTCCTTTTCATAATCAAGTAATATAATGCTTATGCTTTTACTTTTTAAAATAAGAAAAATATTGTGCTCTCATCTACTTCTTTCATCTGGTGTGTATTTATTCATGTATTTATTCATTCATTCGTATGGTTGCAAATAGATTGTATTTCCTTGCGGGGATAAATAGAAGGCTTAGGCAAGGCGCCAAGCTGATTTTGCAGGGTTTATATCGATCATATCTTTAATTGATATATATTTTCGTGCATTAACTTTTCTTAGCACTCAGGAAGATAACTCCAAATTGCAATAATTAATTTTTTGGGGTAAAAAAAAATATACATGCATATCATGCAATAGTTCCTATGCAATACTTAAAAGACATAGATAAGACAAAAAGTTTAAGGTTTCTTTGCAGTCCTTAGTTTGGAAGTATACACCAGGCCATTGCGCTGTATACGATTAATCAAATGATTGATTTGTAGTTGTTCCCAGTTTTACAACTTAAAGGAATCGCATAATTGATTCTGTCTTGTAATAATATAAATGATATTAATTTTGTAAAGCACTTATATAAGTGCAAAAATAAGAAACATAATAAAAAGGAATGAGTACGTATGTTTTACTGAACATGTCTAATATTTATCAATAATGATTGGTGTTCATGCTCATCTCGAAATTCTATATACTGAGTCTTCGGTTCATTGATAAGTAATGCCTTAGCTTATTTTTGACCTGATGATTATGTATAAAGCCGTGTAGAATTTACGAATAATTCTAAAACTACTAGATATAAGTTGAGTTACACTGAACGCATGAAGCGTTATCTTTACACTGCTAACAAAGTGTTGATGCTCTAAAAGGGGGAAGGAAGTTCACCCTGACGATGATGAATAAGAGCGGAAAAGTAAGAAGGAAAAAAAGATTGATGAAGGTTTGATAACAAATCAAAGAATAAGAGTTATTAAAAGTTTTTAATTTGTAACGTCAAATGCGAGCAGCTCCCCCATATATCATGAATATAAATTCAATGTTTAATGAAACCTCATGAATAAATTTATTTCTCTTCCTCTAGCAGGGGGTATGAAATGAAGTGTCTGATTATTTATCCACTTCACAAATAATATCATTTCTAATACTTTGAAAAAAAGGCATATCTGATATCACACGGCATATATGGAGGAACTGTCAAACTCCGTTATTGTTATTCTGAACTGAATTTATTACCAAATATGTCAAAATACATTGATACAGGGTAAATTGTCATATATACTTCATTAAAAGGACTCCACAGAAGTAACAAGTACTGCTAGTGGAACGTGGAGCCCCCATCCTGCAATATACATAATCATAATTTTCTTTGGTGGATATCAATAAAATATTTACTAAAATTGTTTTCTCTAGTATTTCCTGGTTTCGTTGAAACCATTTTATCGTCAGGGTTAATTTTTAATCTTGATTCACTTTCAATTTGATTTTTTTTAAATTAAAATTAATGCTTATCTCCTCTTACTTCAGTTTAATATCAACAGAAAATCACAAGCAACTTATACTCGTATATTCTGGGTAATGTCTTGATTAAATTTATGAACAACTTAATAAAAACATTAACCGCTAAACACACACCCTCACACTCACTCTCACACACCCGCACACCCATGTACAACAGCTTTGGCAACTCTTTTTATTCAAATATATTGTGAAAGAAATGAATATAAAATTATATCTATACAGTGCGTATCAAAAAAAAGTTTACACTTAGAAAAAATCCTGTAAAATTATATATTTGTAATATTCCGACGATTTTTCCACATTTTAGCATTGGTACAGATCCATATAAGCAAATGACGATATAACTGTCGAAAAATATTTCCGCTTGAGTGAGCACCACTTACTTTTGAAAAGTTGGTAAAAAATGATTTGCGCAGAACTTTGAAATAGTTATGCGAATAAAAGTAGACCTTAATCATGAAGAACACGTGGAAATTAGCAAGTAAAATTAATACGAAGATATCTTTTACCTTTTTAAACTTGTTTCCTTGCCCAAAACACTTCGAAGAGTGCAATGCGCCCCATCCCACTCCCCCACACACCGAGTCCTTCATGACGATATTTGCTTTACACTGAGCTGTGATTTACGTGAAATGGCTTAGGCTTGAATTTCATTTTGTTAATCATTGCCAAGCTTGGGAAAAGTGTGGAGAAACAAGTATTAAATGAAAATGAAATGTAAATCAACTTTAAATGATAAAAACTTAGTGAAAAATGCTGGAGATGTCTGGTATAAACTTTTGTTCAGATTCAGTTATGTCCTCAGATCCAGCTTGCACAAAAATGGTAAAGGTTGTGCTTACTAAGTGTTGAAATCTCAAATTTGGGCGGCAAAATTGTTACAAAATGCTTGAATGTATCCGTTTTATTTCAATTGGCTAAAAGTGCTCGGGAAATTTATGAGAAATGCTTCGCAGGGTAAGTTTGATTTAGCCCTTTCCCCTTGACACAGCGTGAAAACAAGCATTTCTGCGCAAACAGATTTCTGCGAGCTTTACTAAAATGGACAGTGCTCACTCAGGTGTAACCAAAGGGTGTAACATTCTGTCAAATCTTTACCTTCATTGGATAGATGAGACCCAAACCCATAATTATATGTGAAAAAATTACCCACATGTTGTATATTTTTCAATTCCCAGGGCTTTTTAAAAGTGTAAACTTTTTTTGATACGCACTGTATAGTGTGCATGAGTACGTATGTGTACTTATACAGTAAAATGATAAGAATAATACTAGGAAAAGCCTCACACATGTTGCCATATTTCCGAGATCAAAAAGATCTCGACCAATGTTCCCCCCCCCCCTACCATCCAGGGGAGTCGAGGAAGGGGAAATGAGTGATAATATTGGGGATAAAAGATATTTATGTTTTCCTTTTTTTTGTTAAAGTAAGCACTTGGACACGTTAGTATCAATAATCCATATAGCATTGTTCATTGTGTTTGATGTAAAATAAAGAGCAATGCATTGCTAAAGTTCCGTGCCGGGTATCGAACCCTGGGGTGGTATTCTGAAAACGTTCTTATCTTTGTTCTTTTCTTTTATCTTATCTCATTGAGATAAGAAGACGCTAAAATCATTGCAAATCGGTATTCTGAAAATCTTCTTAACGCGTTCTTATCTTTGTAAGGACTGCCTTCTTCTTATCTTCAACACGCCCATTTTTAAGATATTACCAATCAAAATGTGCTTTATATTGGCAGTTTAACCAATAGAAGCGTTCCTTATGTCAAGAGAATATCATGGGCGCTGTGCGCACATTGTTTCTGGCGCATTGCGCGAAATGGGCATTTTATACGCAATGACTGATTATTATTTCGAGACACGTGCATAAAATAAAGAAAGAAAGAAAGTAAAGGAAAAAAGTAAAGAAAGCATGTACGAATAATGAATAAAATATGAAGAAAGAAAGTAGACAGAAAGGTGTCAGAATGAAGCAGAAATAAAATAAAGATGAAAGGAACAAAGCAGAAAATAATGGAAGAAATAAATAGTAAACAAAAGTAAGCAAGTAAAAAAATAATAAATTAAGGAAAAGGAAATAGAACGATTATCAATGATAAAGTGAGGAAGAAAAAATAAAGAAAGAAAAGAAAGAAACTTAAAGGAAAAAAAAGGAAAAGGACAAAATAAAAAAAGATTTAAAAACGGATAAAATGAAGTAATAAAGCGAAAAATGTAAAAAGTAAAAGAAGAGAGGAAAAGGAAAATGGAACAAAGAAATAAAGATGAGAGAGAAGAAAATTAAAGGAAAATTAAAGCAAAAGAAAGATTAAAGAAAGATAACAAGAAAGAAAGGTAAATTCAAAGAAAAAAAAGGAACGAAAAGGGAAAATGAAAAGTCAGGAAAAGTGAAGAAAGAATAAAAAAAAGAAAACGAAAAACACTAATGGAAAGAATAAAGAAAAAGATTTTTAAATTGATAGAAGAAAGACACAGAGAGGAAAGTAAAAAAGAGAGTAAATAAAGAATGAACGGAAAAGGAATGAGCGAAATAAAGAATAAAACACAAGAAAGAAAGTAAATAAGACACAAGAGTGTCAGGAAGCAGAAATTAAAAAAAATGAAAGAAAGAACAAACGAATGAACAAAACAAGAACAAAAGAACCCCAAAATGGAAAAAAGGAAAGAAAAAATAAGGGGAACAAATTGGTATTAAGGGAAGGAAGAAAGAAAGAAAGAAAAAGGGGAAAAAAGGAAAAGCACATATAAAGACGAAAGAATGAAAGAAAAAAATAAGGAAGAAATAAAAAGATTACAAAAATGTGACGGAAGAAAGAAAAATGAAAAGAAAATAAAAGGAAAGGAAGAGGGAAAGGGGAAAGAATAAAAGCAGAAATAAAGATTTATTCAAAAAAGAAAGAAAGGGATAAAATGAAAAGGGAAAATAAAAAAGGGAGAAAGATGAAGAATAAATGAAACAAAGCAAAAGAAAAGTAAAGATTCAAAAGAATAAAACAAAAGATATAAATGAAGAATGAACTTAAAGAAAGGAAGAAAGACAGACACATAGAAAGGCAGAAAGACAGATAGATAGAAAGGAAGAAAAGGAGAAAATAAATAAAGAAAGAAAGAAAGAAAAAAGGGATAGAAAAAAGAGACGGAAAATAAAGGATGAATGAAAGAAAAGGGGTGGAGGAATAATTGTGGGTACTTGTTACTACTAGTGGCCATCGATTTTAAGCAAGAAAGAACGCGGACATAGTGAGATATGATAACCCTCTAGCTATCTTAAATATTATCGTAAATATCATGAAAGATAAGAAAGAGAAAAGATAAGAACGTTTTCAGAATACCACTTATCTTCATTTTGTTCTTATCTTTTAGCGCGCTTTTGTATTATATGCGCAAGTAATATATTTACGCGCTCAGCATAGGATGTTTAGCAAGATAAGAAAAAGATAAGAACAAAAGATAAGAAAAAGATAAGAACGTTTTCAGAATACCAACTTGAGATCGTGACGTAGATAAGAACAAAATTAAGATAAGAACGTTTTCAGAATACCGCCCACTGGACTTCCATGGTGTAGTCGGACGCCTTAGACCACTCAACCTGCCATTCGGACATGGCACCTCAAAATAAAACTAATCAATTTGTTTGATTTTGAACATCCAATAGCGAAAAGAAAAGTCCTCGGTCTTTCAAAAACATAAAAGAAGAAAAAAAGACAGTATCAGAAGACCAAAGTCTAGAAAGAGAGAAAGACGGAAAGAGGAGAAATAAGAAGTTGGAAATATGAATAAAAAAAGGAATAGGGTATGGTTAAAAAAAAGAGGGAGAAGCTAGGAAAAATATCATGACATTGCGGCTAGATATAATTTAATCGTAACGACTTATAATTGATATATCCAACCTATTTGTTAAATAATATTCACCCTTCATCTGTTTGGGTGTGCGTGGGTGGGTGAGGGTGTATATGTTTGTGCGAGCGTAGTATTTATAAACACGCACAAAAGCGCGAGCCCTCGTACATAGCTACCAATGAGGAAGAGTTAATTTTGATAGTTGGTTGCTTATATCCGTTAGGGTCGTGCCCCATTCTAGAGGCGTTTTGGCGAGAAAGTTGGCGGCGGGATGATTCTTGCCCGAGGTATGTCGTCTGATCGGGACCAGCAA
Source organism: Lytechinus variegatus (assembly GCF_018143015.1). NCBI lineage: Eukaryota > Metazoa > Echinodermata > Echinoidea > Temnopleuroida > Toxopneustidae > Lytechinus > Lytechinus variegatus. The sequence goes on along the minus strand of NC_054742.1, from coordinate 23,317,671 downwards.
AATACTATACGATGTGCTGCATGGCCCGTAGCTCCATTGACACTGAATACGCAGAGTGTCTTTTAAAATAATGTTCAATTACTAAGCGACGGAGTTTTACGACTTTGATTGGATTTGTAAGAGTGATGTTATCGAACAAAATTAAATTAGGATGAAATCAATAAAATGACATGATAAACGGGAGACTATCGACCTCAGGATATATTTATGATTATAATGTGATATAATTGTCCAAGCATATATTTCCAGCAAGACTTGGTCGGTACATTTCCTTTAATTCGTTTCCATAAAAAAATGATCGCAAACGTATGATGAGAGAGGTAATTTCTCTTTCAAAGTACAATTTTGATCCCCCTTCTCTCGATGTTTAAGATTAAGTTTAATCTAGAATGAATATTTAGTCCATTACTAATATATAGTAGGCATATTGCTATATTCTATACTTAAACGTTAGCATCTTGTACAAAAAAATCTTTTTATTATGAAAAGGAGAATAAACATTTTTTGTCAATGAGAAATGCACATTTATCAAGAAAGCCTTTTGAAAGACAAATTACAGTTGTAAGATTGAACATTTAAAGCCAAAATTATTTGGTACAATGATGTTTCGCATTTTTTACGCCCATCAATTGCTTTCAAACGTCTTCATAGCGCTCCTTAAGTTTTTGAGGCTGGCCTACTTTGTGGGCACATTGGCAAGGTAAACATGGCGTTCATCCCGGAGCCAGCCCCTCTCTCTGTTTGAACATTGAACCCATTTCGCGCCGTAAGCTCCCCGAGAGCCTCAGAACCACCCTCTTGGAAAGAATCAAAGCGATACGACAACCTGTCTGCTCACCCCAGCCATGCTCCTGGTAACCTCACAGATCCGCTTTCCTTTGCTGCATACGGCAATAAGATTTATACTATCTTAAACCTCCGGGACACTGCGTTGTTTTGACGAGCTGATATTAATTCCAGCCGCTTCAAAAGTATCGGGTAATCCGCCCTTCCCTCCGCGCAATGCACTTCTCACAAAAAGACATTATAATACAAATCAAAACTGTTCTGTGCAGAGAAATGTTCGATATTTCCCATTGCGATCGCCCATAGTGATGTCGGCGAGCAATGGTAAGAAACCGGATCTAAATATGGATTATTTGCCATGATGAGCTGGCTAACCATCTCCTGCTTGTTGAACAACACGCATCCTTCTAGCCCCGGTTGATGCTCATTTTTATACCCCTTGGTGTATCCCCTGAATCCATCCTGCTTCAACATGAGGTGTTAATGATTTAATCTCTTATCGATGACAGACAGACGAAAGAAATGACAAACAGACCGATCAATAATAGTGTCATGTAAGAGGATGTTTCATATCTCTATTATCGCTACAAGCTATTACAAGCCGACATCGATAATGTCAAAATATAGTTCGGATCATTGGGCACTTTTTATGATTTTTTTGTACACCGTTCACCCATTTCTCTCTTACTTTTTTTTTCTTGTTATCCATAATGATAGTAAAAATGGAATAGAAATATACTGAAAAAAGATTTGATAACTAAACAAGGCATTATAAGCGATGTTGTGTCTCGCCCATTTGTGAAAATGACCAGAAATATCGCGATTTGCAAGGGCATGCAACATAATTGTATCAAAGTCATTGTGAAATAACTGGGATGGAAAAACATTTGTCGTAAGAATCTTGCATGTAAGATTTAATGTTGACCTCAAAATGACCTTTGACCTTACCATGTGACCTCCGAAAACAATGCAGGTCTCCTAAGTACAGCTACAACCCAAGTTTGATTTGAAATTGACTTACGGATCCGTAGTTCTGTGTCATAAGAGGATCTTGCATGAAATCTTCAATGTTGACCTAAAAATGAACTTTGACCTTACCGTGAGACCTCCGACTGCAGCATAACATGCAGGTCCCCTGAGTACATCTTCCATCTAAGTTTGGTAGAAAAGTGACTTACAATTGCGGAGTTGTGTGTCATAATGTTCGTGACGGATGGACGAACACTAAAGAAATGCAACAATGCTAGCTTTCATTGTGTTTTTCAGTGCGAGGAAATCTGATACTATTATTCATCGATATCTAGAAAACGCAGTCATAATCAAAATATGCTATAATCATAACTTTAGGAAGTCGTCCATCTAAAACAATAAATCAGAACCATACAGGAGCTTATGAATTCAAGGTTTCGATAATACTCAGCGAAGTTTTCTCATTAAACCTTGTAGCTTACTAAAATCTTGATTTTGCCATATCATGAAATCAATACATTTGTTTATCAATTATTTAACATTGAACAATTTAGTTTTTCTCCGTCCTATCTACTTTTGCTATTAAATCGTGATCTCCATACCTTCATTTATTATTCAACATAGAACAATATAAGTTTTTCTCTAATCTGATTATTTATTCACAGAAAATCATGAAAAGCATTGAATTCCCCTTTTTAAGAACTATTAAAAATGTCCATCCAAATAGAGCATGTTTTAACCATGTTGCAAATGGGATATTCATTTTAATATCTTTAGATTATGAAAAGATCAACGTGAGAATGTAAATTCTGAAACCTAACAGCCACCAATTTAACACTAGACTAACCAATCATCTCAGAATTGAATTACGGTTGATTTATTTCAATAAATAGAATAGATTAGGGTGAAAACAATCACAAATGTTAATCTAGCCTTCATTTCATCGTCAATATCTAGGTGATCAAATCAATTTTATTCGAGGGCGTCCTCGAAAATAATAACATGCAGAAAATCGTGAGGAACATTTATATGTCTCATTCTATCAAGAAGAAGAACCCTTGATGTGTCAGCGCCATAGCTCTTCTCCATCTTCGACCAATTCCTTGCGCCTAAAAGTAGCCAAACGAGCCGATAAAATCCACGCGAGGTAGGTTAAAAGCCACGATCGATGTCAAACCATTTCATAAAGCTGTTTGCAAGATGGAAAGTATTGTAGAATGGGGATGGGGTGTGCTGAATCACCCCAAGGCATAACATCAAAATGGAAGAACCCCAAAAGAAGAGGAATCTATATTAGCATTGTTCCATCTCCTATCGTAGCCCGCAGGCTTTTATTTGCATTTCAGTTTTTAGCAGATGGATAATGGTCCTAAACGAGCTATCTTCAGGCGGGTGATTTAAAGCAGAGCTTCATGAAATCAACATTATCTATACTGACACGTGTCCCACTTCAAACTATTCACTGCCAGAGTACTAACCGGTGTCTGTCTCTAATAACCGGTTGTTTTGAATGTTTTCATGATCGTATTAATTCAATTTTGAATATAAGAATTCTATTAATTTTATGGCAAATTCTCATACGCACGAGTATATAAATATGTCTAGAAAATATCAAAAACAGACTTTGACTGTTGATATAATTTCTATTACTTATTTTGGCTGAGTAATAACTCACTGTATATCACAATTGTTTGAATTTTATAACGTCAATGTTTTAAAGCATGTAGGTTTGGTCAAAATATATATTCTTTCTAGAATAACATATTTAAATATCGAAATTTGTATCAATATTATGACTTATTTCTTTCCATACAAAATTATCAAGTTTATCAAAATTGTTATTTCTCTAAAGATCACAAATTTCTTTTTGATAAGAATACATTACAAAAAAGGGTCTGATAATCTCCCAATGCCTATCTTCAGTAGATAACGAGTTGTTTAGAAAGAAAGCATTTGGTGGTATTCATCGGGACCCATGCAGTAAAATAAAAATCCCAGTTGGCTGATAGTGAAAATTCTGCACATTATTTGATTAGCCATAGCCAATTTGCAAACGATTGTAGACCTTTTTGTAACGGAGCACTAGTCCCCACTGGTCGTATAAAAACCGGCAACATTTATGTGCTTGCTGGAAGATGAATAAGTTTTAGTACTTAGGGGTAGAATTTTGACGAGGGATAACATGTCATGTCATGTTCTTCCCGTATCACTCTACGTTTTCAGGCAATGTGATAGGAAATTGATGAGGTGTTGGGTTAAAGGCCACCTTTTAGAGAGGCTATGAGAATTCAATAACGGCTGTATGCATGTATAATGTGTCCTTTTCCGCCGTCGTATCACCCAATCGGCTATGAAGAGTCCCCAAAATACCTCATCAATCCAGGAAGGGAAAAACATGCCCCGTTTCCCTTCGTCATCCAATTTCTTTTCAATTTCGCTGCACCCAGAGGGAATATCGCCCTGCGTCAAATCAATGCAATCTCCGATATTTTCCTCGTCAGTATTGGTCGAGCGAAACCAGGCTGAAACCCGCGGCGATCTTCGCTTGTCCGACAACGCGCAGGCAAAGTTTGTTTAGTGGTAATGACTTGATTAATAAAGCATTAGTTTCATTGTGAGCTGGTTTGATGGAGTACTGAATATTAAAAGTTCAAAGCGAAACAACCCACCCTCAAGCCAGCGATTAAATCTCCACTTGGCACATTACGGGTTTACCAAAACACCATCCACACAGACAGGTAAAAATAGCCTTCCTCTATCACCACCGTCTCCGGCTGTATACGGTCAATAATTCGTCAATCGAAATAGTAATAGCAGAGTGAAAAATTACCATTTGCGAGCAAATAGTGACTATTTAGCCCTGGAGATATTTGAAATAATTGCAATAATTATCTTGTAAAATGCATTAAGTATTGATTTTCATGGGGAAGTGCGGGTGGCTATGCATTGATTCTTGAGGATGCGTTCCTAACATGCTTGCCGCCGAAATCGGCGTCCCATAAAACAATTTGCGCCAAAACTAAGCGTGACAAGGAAACCACTTGTAGGAACTTTAAAACTGCATTCCCTGTGACTTGAAATGTATGGGAGATTGCAAATTAAAAACAAATACAAATTATTAACGAAAAAATATTCTATCCAGCACATGTCTACATAATATGAATGCGTGATATTATTGCAAGCGACAAGCTAAAGAGCATCTTTTGGGTTGTTGTATTTTTTAATACCTATGTCAGAACGTATCCAAAACGAGGAAGGCGACTGAAGGTGGGATGCTTCAAACAAGGGTCAGTGATGCAAACCAAGGAGTGTCATCCCCTAAAGAACCAAATTCACCGCAGACGACTACTTAATGATTCCCACTGAAACTCATTTCGTCCAATTTGTTGAATAAGTCTTCCAAGAATAAGGTTTTAAGATGGATTTAATCGGTTACACCGTTCTTTCGCGGTTACCTAGATGCAGAGTAATTGATTTAATTTGCCAATCCTACACTCATTGGTGCAGAAAGGTTGCCATGCGGTTATTTGTCACAAAGTCAGAGAAATTTTGGAGGACGAATGCCTACTTATTAGTAGTCTTAGTTTAAGCACTCTAAAACAAAGGACGCAATTCCATAATTCTTAGTCACAACGAGAAAATACCAGTTGATAGTCTAACAATCATTATACATGAGTTAAGAATAATAAACCAAATACTCATTGTTATCAAAATATACCTGATCCTATTTTTATTTATATGAATATCCAAACCTTCATATTTGAAGGCTTAGGCTCTGATACTATCTAACCGGGGGAAGACTAATCACCAATTTTACGGATTTTTTGCGCGCCAATAACGGTTTAGCTGTGCATGGAGGCGCGTGACAGCTGCGTATTGCATTCACGTTGGTCTTATCGCTCCAAAATCGATCGCAATTCAAAGTTTCGTTATTCGTGCCGGATGCACGTAGCTACGGCTTAGTCTCAGAAGATCGGATCAAACCTTCTAATGGAAAAATGTTGAAGCAAATGGCAATATCCTCATCTGGTGTAAACTCAAAGATGACAAAAATAAGTTGTTAATAGAACTACGATGTAAACGTTAAAAACAAAAAAAAAAGAATACGAGGGCCTAGGGTTCTGACAAGCTTGTTTATTTAACCTTGTTTATCTAGACTTTGCCAGAGGAAAGACATAACCCAATTTGTCTTTCTCATTTTCGCACTCAGGTTGTGATTGGAGAATCGATTACTCCTACGGCATAGTTTGGACTATTAATACTAATGTTCAGATATAGTGAAAAGGAATGTTTTAAACTCTCATTTTGTATCAACGTAAAGAGTGGACACAAAAGTATCTGTTAAAGTATAATGTAGAAGTGTAACTTTAAGTTTATACCAAAAATTAGTCGACCTTTTGGTTAGTTGAGTAGAATAAACGGTAGTGACGAGACTGTGTACGTGACATAGTAGTAGAATGCCCGAGTCTAACTATCACAATTTGCAACTTGGCTATATAAGCATATTATATAGGTTTATGCTATAAGTGAGGTAGTGCAACATACCTATCTCGATTTGATAAATTATGAAGGAGTGACGTTAGTTTGACAGTTACATAAGTACCACACTGCAATAAATCGCAGTAACAGTGTGATCAAAGATTCCCATTCTGTATTCACACAGAGACAATCTAAACATTACGACTTAACATAACGAACTGTGATACACAAAATCGAAAAAACAACAGCCTCTGGGTACACATACTGGAAAGGATCACCGACTGTATAAGGGAGTATACGGCAACGGAACTATGTCCCCAAAAGAACTGATTTTAAAGAATTACACAATTGGCAACGCAGCAAAATAATCCACAATCTGTGGGATGTTATGGTCATTACAGAACAGGGAACAAGCTTATACGATATAAAAAAGTTTATCAATGAAGCCTACCCCCCCAAAAAAAAGGGAGAAAAAATAATACAGAAAGGAGCAAGATAAGAGAATGGGTAGAAAGAAATGAGATGGAGAGATAGCAAGAGAGATTAGGTCCAATGTGGAACTGAGACTGACATTCGTTACGAAAGAGTGAAACCGAAGAAAGTCCCATCTCTCGTATTTTTAGCCATTGGGCTTTCATGATCACATAACAGCTGAAAACACGCACATCTGCGGGTCAAGTACACATTTTCGATACCAAAACATCCCTGAAAATAACGAAACTTCCTAATAAAATGCCTCCAGCTCGCGGTCTCACTGCCTCGAGTAGCTAGGTAGGATCGAGAAATAGCTTCAACAGCAATGTCAAAGAAAGAAGTACAAAAGCCACTGGGAATGACAGGATGCTGCTCAAGGTTTGGCGTTGGATCAGAAGAACCGACACGGGTCATGTGATCGTGTGATTACTCTTGTCTAGGCGTAGACCTACATTGGCCAGTGGTTATATAAGGTAAAACAATACAAAACTGAGCAGGGCAAAAAGGAGAGAAATGAGGAAAAAGACGCTTTACAGGTACCATCGCGGCGATTCCAAAGTATTTTTTTTTCGAGCGGATGCCTGATCCGTAGGCTGTGGCGTATGGAGCAATTCGATAGTTTTGTGCGTCATTTGAAACCATTCTCGCTCTTGTTTTGTTTTCTTCAAGGAAGACAGATTTATCTATATTGCTTCCTTCTCTCGAGAAAGAAATTTCGATTGTAAAGTAAGGGGTTTTCACTTGCGGGTCATCTAATTTCGAAGAGAAATTGAGGAGGGAAAAGAAATCCCTAAAATTGGCATTCTCACGTGACATGTGCTTGTCATGTTTGTTTTGGAAGATATTTGAAACCTTTCAAAGTTTATTTCACCCTTTCTAAATTATCTTTCTGATTTATTTTAGTCTTGTCATTGATTGGCGAAAATGAAATGTACATTCCCCTTAATTCATTCATGAAAATTTAAAAAAATGAATTAAAGAAAACGAACTACGATTATTGACAATATTCGAATGCAGTTACGACATGACGTTACGGTGTACATCATTTTTAGATTTATGGTTATTTTTAGGATACCATACGAGTAGTAAGATATTGCCTTATGCCTATATAGGAGAAACGGAATTGAAGGAAATTATAGTTTTTTGTGTGTATTAGTAATACATATCTATGTAACCACAGAACTCATCTTTGAATCTTTGTTGAATCTATAATCAAGATCTATATAATTTTTTTGTTTCGGAGATAGGTACTGAGCATGGACCAATGTATCGGAAATTGCCTCAATCATCATCATCATGCATATTCAGAAATACAATATTTACGATAAATATTTTTTTTCCTCCCTGTCTGTAAATCTTCTGAATGTAAACTTGAGTAAAGCTATGCTGTATAGTTATTCGCAATCTACGGTAGATTTGAATGTGTCGACAGATCGTCGAATATAGCAATATTATTATCGTCCACATACGCGTATAATAAACACGCAAACACACACACACACACACACACAAACCTTCACACAATATGCTTAGTGCCTTTCAAAAAAAAATGTTACGTTTTTGAAAAAGCTGTCAAAACTTCATTTCTTAATATGAAGGAAATATTTTACTTATTGTCAGCTGTTCCAATTTTTTTTTCTATCAGATCTCATAAAAAGGGTGAATTTGTGTCCATGCGTTGTGTTGACAGAATGCTAATATCATTGTCGTGCAGGCATTGCAGGGTAAATAAATAAACTGGCTTGCACCAAAATAAAAGAAATGAGCACAATGAAAATAACAGTCTGAATCGAATTCACCTAATCAAATGAATTGTTCTTTGCATAAGTATGACTATTTGATTATGGTCAATTTTGGTAAAATAATTCAATTCTTCACTTATTCTATGCATAGTACGGATAGGTAATATGCTATAAATTAATCTTTAAAGTCAGAAATTTATGTCTTGTTTAGACATTTGCCTTGAAGTACAAAAAGAAAAGAAGTATGCTTATTTAAACATATCAAATCAACATGCTTAGTAAAGAAGACGAAATGTCCATGTTAATAGTTTTTCAAACTATTACTTTAATCTATATACTATTCTTTCGAAGTCACACTTACGTCAAATCCATATCCATTTTCTATATCAAATCTCATGTACACACGGCATAATTAAAAGTCACTAACAGTCCAGCACTAACAATGTAGGGTATTAAATTGACTCATATTTCCAAAGTAAGCAAAAATTAATGCAAAGAGCAAATCAATTGATTTGGAGTTCTAAATTCAGACTGCTTCTTTCCCTTCTGCCTATTTCCTTCATTGTCGCGTAAGTCATCTTTTTGTACCATGGACAAAAAAGTCGCCATTCGTTCAAGCATAAACAAACAAAAAATTGTCTTTAGGTGTCACCTAGCTTTGTCCAACATGTAAGGAGTTTCGTCTACGTTCCTAAAACTATATAGACATTGCATCGTTTGCCATGTCATTAGTTTTTAGAACATGTTGTCATAAACTATTGATTTTGATATAGTTATCCAGTAAGCAGTGTTCATTATTAATTTCGTGTCTGTTTAAACCGAACGTATGATTCAGACAACTTCACCCTGTGATAACTATGTAATGTTTAATATGTCATTTTTTTTTTCAATTTTGGATGAAAATGTGTAGTTGGTTCCTGGGTGTAATAAGTGTTCCCAAGGGATTTACTTTAGGTCCATTTATATTATAATCCTTTGGGTGACATGACGTTACATATGTTACTCTCTGTTCTGTGTGTGGATGATTGTGGGTAACAATAAAAAGTGTGCGTGCCCTATTGTGGAACTCTTTTTAGGTTCTGCAATAATTGTCTTCACCAGATATGTAACTTACCGTCTGTTCTGGAACCATGTTTTAATCTGTGTCTCAGTGAGATTGAGTGACATGCTCAGCTCCAACCTCTTGCTTACACTCAGGTATTTGTCAGCTTTGAATTCTTCTTCAAGTCGTTCAAGTTGTTTGGATGAATAGGCCTGTCGAGGTTTCCGATCAACTCCCGGCTTCCTCGGTCTTCTTCCAACTGGTTTAGGACCTGTGCCAAAGAGATTTGATAAAATTATTAAATTAAAAATAAAAAATAAATAATTCATGACCATGGCATTATTATTTCTGTTTGAGGTGACGGTGAGTGGACATGTTTATGTTCTAAATCGTAAAAAACGTTGGTGTTTTATATAAATTTAGCCACTCCATCACATTTATTCATAAAGACAGGAAAGCAGTAACAAAGAACATTACCCAACTGTTATGCACTGAGAAAAGATACAATAATTTGAACAATGAATCAAACTTGTGCCCCTTATTCAAAAATAAAGAATATGATTTCTGGCACGAGACGGACTGAAGTAGGATAGAATACTATTCTTGAGTATATGGCTATTATACAGTGCGTCCCAGAAAAAACGAAACCGAGATTTATCGATGATTTATCATAACTTAATCACATATACAATAGACAAGTGACCTACCATTGTAAAGCTTAGCATCTCCTCTTTTATCTGAAATTACTTTAATTATTTCTTATTCACGCATGAGTGAACAAAAACAATTTAAATAGGGGATACCACAAGTCACTTGGCGGGCTGTATCTGGGTTTCAAAAAGAAAACCAAATTTTTAAAAAGTTCAATATCTGCTCTTTAATTTGATACCTCAATTACAGAAAATGGTCAAGAAATAACAAAGTTCTGGTTATTTTAAAAAAGGCTTGAATTTCAATAATTTCATAAAATGAAGAGTTTTTCGGGCTAGCGTTCAGACTCACTCGACACTCCGTTTTGTTGACGCTCAGCCATGCATTAAGTCTTTTGTTAACCGTGCGATAGCTATTGCGGGAAACCGGTGAAAACACGCTTATTTAATGAAATTATGGAAATACAAGCATTGTTTCGAGGGAACAGAACTTTTTTTCTTATTTCTTGACCATTTTATGTGATTAAGGTATCAAATAAGAGAGCAGATATTGAACTTTTTGGGCACGTGATTTTCTTTTTGAAATTCAGATACCCCCCGCCACATGAGTTTTTTGTATCCTTTCTTCAAATTGTTTTTGCTCAATCATGCGTCAATGAGAAATAGTATAAGTAATTTCAGATGAAAGAAGAGATTCTAAGCTTTAAAATGGTAGGTCACTTGTCTTTTGTATTTGTGATTAAGTTATGATAAACCATCGATAAATCTCGGTTTCGATTTTTTGTGGGACGAACTGTATAGTGATGAAATTGGGTACTATTTCAGCTTTTTTAAACGGAATTCACTCATCAACTAATTTTCTGAGATATAGATAAAGGTTGAAATAAAGTTGAAATACAAATTTCCAAATTACAGATGAGCTTGTTCATGCTTGACGTTTGTACTCATGAAATAGACATGTAGGCTTCCATGCTTCACTTTTATCAGATCCGTTTATATATAAAAAAAAAAATACGAGACACTGAATACTTAAAAAAGGAAGAGTCATTGATAAATCTAACAGCCCAACATGCTACTCTTGTCATGACCTCATGTTCTTTCCTTAAAATCTCAAATTTCACATCCAAGAAAATTCAAATTCCTTCACATTCCAGAGAACGTAACTTTAAAAAAGATTTCTTGTCAATTGTAACCATTCGGAAAAAAAACTGCTAAGGGTGACTTGAGGAAACAAATCTCACGCATCATGGCAGGGATTTCTGTTCTTTGAAGTGAAAAAGAAGCAACAAGTCTCAAGCTTGAGTTGCTAAAGAAAAGAAGACCTATCTATCATACGTCAACTGTGAGTAGGCCAGTAAGTGCTACAAAATCTATCTTTCTCGCCTGGCTGGCCATCTCCCCTTCAAAGTAAAAGATATAAAAACACCATCATTGTTCGGCACTTTGTACGCACTATTTGCCAATACGATTAGTGTGAATTGAACATGTTTAAATGCGGTAAGTGACTTCTTTTCAAACGATTGATGAGGCGGTCCTCTCTTTTCAACAAAACGTGCTCGATTGGTTCGATTAACTCTTAAAGACTTACATTTAGTTGGAGAGCTATTTATAAAGTCGATGGGGCGTGCAGGATGCAATGTGACAAAATGACCCTCAAGGTCGATCAACTATATTTATATCGTATTTTCTTCATAGGTTACTTTATCTGAGGCTAAACATGTTAAATCGACAGACGACATGGAAAGTACTTTGTGATGACTGTCTGAAGTAGAAATGTGACTCTGCTTGAGTTTATCTCATGGATCGATAATAAAATCGTCATTATCCTGAATGAATGTCTAACAGAATGAAAGCAGCTATCGATGATAAATGTTTTTACTTTGGATTATACTAGTGATGACTTAATAGGTATAAAAGCATAATTTGGCCTATTGTATGTATCTCTATAGGGTTGCCATTAGAATGCTATTCAGCCCATTATTTAAGAGTAATGGAGTCTTGTTAGAATACATCGGGGATTTTAGGTCAGTCGTTCGAGTTGTATAGTTCCGCGATTGATTAAGCTTGTGAAAGCTGATACGATATTCTTTTTATAAATTGAAGAAAGGGCATTAAGGTCGATTTTATATCTTGGAGGCGCCATGAAATTGTACACAATTCATACAGCATGTACAGGGAGAATGATATGAAAGAAGATTTAATCCACATTTTAAGTTTCATTATGTAGTATTTTTCCTCTACAACAATGATCTGTACCTTGTTTCCTTTATGGCAATTTATCTCAACATGCCTAAACCGAGATCCATTTCTAGAATGTAATCAAGTATCATTCAAAGATGCTTAAGCCAAGAACTACTTCGAGAATTTTATCTTATATACATGTATCTTATATCAGTATTCAATGATTCCACGTTGACGTCTATTTCCTGTTGTCAGTTTGTTGTATCATTTCTTCTTCATATTCTCCCGTATTTGTTCAAATTTTCTTTCCTTTTGGTTCTACCAAAACTCCTTTATAATATTTTCATGCATGTTCACAATTTACAATGTAAAAGAATACACAGAAAATATATAAATAAATACGAAACACAAGTAAATAATGAGCATACAAAGGTGTTGCAACATAAGCTAAAAGTTTGACTGGTTGAAGCACCTTTAAACTTGTTTTGCATCCAAGCAAACAAAAATAAAAATATAAGAATAAGGAAGAAAGGAAAGAAAGAGAAGAATGTAAGAGACTGCCGAGATATAACAATTAAGTTTCAAATTGTTATGAATATATGGTATAGTAATTCAACAAAGTTAAATTCTTAATCTTCAGTTACAAACAAAATAAAGATAGAAAACAAAATTACTTGCTAGCACTTTCTCCTTGAAATTCGGGTATGTAATTTTGTTCATCCCTTTTAAATTTTCTTCATTGCTGTTATGTTCTTAATTATGAGGTTATGGTTGTGGTTTAGGTTAAGATATGAGAATTTAAAAACTGTCTCTTGATAATTATTTTAGAGAATTTGACAGACGCACTCTGTGTAGTTAACAATCATATCATAACTTAGTAACATTCATGTGTTTAGGAAACGCATTTGACATGTTTCATGAAAATAAGTCATCATAATACATTAATATTCGCAAATGTGAAATTTAACATATAGAGTTTATCTAATGATATATCTTCACAGCGGTTGTTATCTTTAGGTCAAGTGACATATCATAAACTATTAATCTTAAAGATTATTCTGTCTTTCAATCGTGATCACTGATTGCTCTTCTTAAATCATTGCTATTAGTCTCACGTAAAGACGTCTTTACCTGTGGGGTATCTCGACATTGAGCCGTATCCCAAGCTTGGTGTAATTGTAAGTAATAGTGTTGTAAGCGAACCGTAAGGTATCGGAGATGTATAGTAACACGATTCATTGATTGAAATCAAAATGTCGTCTGCAATACGCAGACGATAGCGTAAGTCGATTCTGTCTTGGCGGGATTTTTTCTCTTTCATATTAGTTCTCACTCAAATTTAAGTATGTTTTGAGACACATGGGGCAGGTCTATATTTTCTCTTTATTTGCACTATGACTGCATGTTACACTGTAAAAAAAAAAACTACTGGGTAAAATTTTAACCAGCACGAGGGTAACTATGAGTCCAACCAATGTGGGGCAGTATTTTACCCAATGCGGGAAGCATATTGTCCAGTAAGGTTAAAACATAAGCAGCAATTACTTTAGAATGGGCAAAATTTTCATCACCCTGGATAAATAAAAATGCCCAATGTTGGTTGGACACATAATTACCTTGATGGAGCATTTTTACGCAATATCTTAGAGTGTAGAGAATGGCATAGTAATTCTGTAGCGTATGAATAAATATTTGGTTTGAGAGTAAACATATTGCTATATTTCACATGAAAAAATGTCAATTCTTAACCAGGTACACAATGGGTAAGTATTAATAGTGAGTAATTTATGCTAAGGCAAAGTGTGGTTCTTTCTCAAAAGGGGTTTACTCTACTCCGGAATGTAACAGGCCCCTAAAATATCTGTTCTGTGTAATAAAATAAATGATCTCACATTGCATCAACAGTCCGATATTGAATATCAATCATGTTCGTGTACAATTCAATTAAGTTCAGTTTAACGACAATTTTGACAGTTTTTCGGTCAAAGCTTAACCAAACATTATATTCAAAACGATTCTCTGACGCTTTTTCATAATTCTGTACGATTCTGTAGATACCTTTTTAGAATCGCTTCGATATTGCGAAGGGATTATCAAAATAGAGGGGTTTATTGGCTTAATACTTAAACAAGAATAAAACTGAGGAATGAATTTAAATCATCGAAACATTGTGGATAATCTAAAGTGAATTGTTGCTTAAAAAATAAAAAGTTCGTTTTATTTATACAAAGCATGACATTTATATAAAATATATATATATATACGTAATCATAAAGACATCAACATCTTGATAGATGTTAGCTATGAGTCTGACCAATGTGGGGCAGTATTTTACCCAATGCGGGAAGCATATTGTCCAGTAAGGTTAAAACATAAGCAGCAATTACTTTAGAATGGGCAAAATTTTCATCACCCTGGATAAATAAAAATGCCCAATGTTGGTTGGACACATAATTACCTTGATGGAGCATTTTTACGCAATATCTTAGAGTGTAGAGAAAGGCATAGTAATTCTGTAACTAATCAATGATTAGTTACCTGCTTGAGATGTTCCATTCACGTAGGGTAAGGAATTAATGGCTATCTATCAAGATGTTGATGTGTCGATGATTTAAATTCATTCCTCAGTTTTATTCTTGTTTAAGTATTAAGCCAATAAACCCCTCTATTTTGATAATCCCTTCGCAATATCGAAGCGATTCTAAAAAGGTATCTACAGAATCGTACAGAATTATGAAAAAGCGTCAGAGAATCGTTTTGAATATAATGTTTGGTTAAGCTTTGACCGAAAAACTGTCAAAATTGTCGTTAAACTGAACTTAATTGAATTGTACACGAACATGATTGATATTCAATATCGGACTGTTGATGCAATGTGAGATCATTTATTTTATTACACAGAACAGATATTTTAGGGGCCTGTTACATTCCGGAGTAGAGTAAACCCCTTTTGAGAAAGAACCACACTTTGCCTTAGCATAAATTACTCACTATTAATACTTACCCATTGTGTACCTGGTTAAGAATTGACATTTTTTCATGTGAAATATAGCAATATGTTTACTCTCAAACCAAATATTTATTCATACGCTACTCGACAAAAAAAACATCATTTCCATGTTTCTAAAGTAAATCTTTCTTCCTCTCTATATTCTCTAGCATTTATCGTTATGTAAATGTAAAATCCGCTTCCAAATAGAGATTGTGTACATCTCTATCCTGTTTTAAAAGACTTTGTATGAATTATTTACTTGGAAGTCTGTATATTATCATGGTGCGTGCGCGTATGTGCGTTTGTGTTTTTACATTTAGAATTTGACTTTATTTTGAAATTCACATTTTAAAGTTGCTTGCAGCTTGTTATTTTGATATCTTTTGTCTCCTAAGTCACTTGTTACAACCATTTTTTTAATGGTCCATGCCATGTTTTGTATATTATTTTGATCATCTGTATATTCACTATGATTTTTATATTTTGTGTGGTTGAATAAGTTGAAATTGAATAAGAAAAAAAAATTATACCATCATATGTGCAGAAACAAAGATTCTTGTCAAGATATTTAAAAGTTTAACTTTATATATATATATATATACATATACAAACACGTCTATATACTGGACAAATATACAAGTCAGATATCATCCCCTGATCAGTTTAAACAGGAGACGTATATTTTTAATGGACTGCGCCAATGCTAGTTTTGTCTTTTCTTTTTCTTATCGCGGACTATTTTTTTAATGCTATAGCATTTCATATTTAAAAAAATAATAATTGCCCTTCCTAATTATTAGAGATGTTTTCAAAAGAGGTCAAATCATTCACTTTACATGAAATCATCAGAGAACGACAAAAAGTACATATGATTTGATGAAATGATGAATGAAATATAAAAAGGTAACAGGAATACAAAATGTATTACTTTAAAAATATTCATAAGCTTCTTTCGTGAACCATCAAATTGGAGAGAGCTAAAGTGATCAAGATATACATCGCCTTAGAAGGCAATGACCGACAACAATAAACGAAAGACAAAAGACAGGTTGCTTAGGGATACCTGAAGTCCCGCCTCCTTTTTAAACATTGAATCTATCAGTGGTTGGGGTCTTGACCTGACTAGCAGGGGTTATTAGCAGACATAGAGGAAGGTCATAGTAAGAGAGGACAAAAGAATGAAAAAGCATCCAAGTCTTTATCGACCCATCATGTTTAATCACAAACATCCTTCTCGTGACCCATGTCGACATTGTATTACCACCAAAGATGTTCGCAAGTTGAACTCTTTTTCTGATCTATATCTTGTGTTGTCTCCTGTGACATAATGAGCATTTTATCAGCGATTTAATAACTCGTTTCATTTGAGTACCACTAAAAACATAAGAGCTTCCTCTCCCCGTTTTTTTTTCCATGCCGCTACAAACAGTGTTATATTATATCAACACCACCTCCACGCCACAACCACCGCCCATCACCACTGCCACCATCAACATTATGATTAATATTATTATCAACATTACATCAATCAAGTACATTAGTCCCCCCCCCCCCTCTCTCTCTCTCTCTCTATCGCCTGCTACATGAATGTGTATGGCAGTTATATATGACGAGCATTTCCTTATCTTCGATCCAAATATCAAACACTATAGAACTAACTTTATTTCAGCCTGTTTACTCCCTTAGTAAACCAACATCCATTTCATTGACCAGGTTACCAAAGATACATGGTCTTGATCTACGCTGGATGAAAACAAAATTGATCGATCTAGAAAATCGATGTTATCAAAGTTGTTTGCGCATATTGCATTAGTATGGGATGAAAATGTTAAGTTTAATATAAACATAAACAAGAAGAATAACGAAATAAAAACTTCAAACTTTTTTAACAAATGAACACTTGACTATCTTTGTGGTTAGAGTATTTCCTAATTTCATTAATTTCAGAGACATAGACTTTGGCGACTAATTATCTTTTAATGACCCAGATCTAACATCGATCACATGTCATGTCAAAGACGATTTAAAGAGACATTGAAACAAAGCAACTATTCCACGGAGTAAAGATATGGCCTTGGTTTCAAGCCACCTACCGACATGGCTCAATCGACCAGCGTCGCATGCCTGTTGTCTACAGTAGATCTTTTATTAGTTTAGTACCAGCTCCGCAAGCAAAACACTCTTAAAAACCTTCAGCACAAACAAAACCCCCTTCCTCTGGCTATTCAACGCCGAACAGATTAACTGTCTGGAGAAATATCAATAATATTACAAGTAATCGGTATAACTTCTTATTGTGGATGAATAGGAACGCACTCTAGACGCTTTGCGGGTTTTAAGACGTTAGAAAAGGTTGAGTGAGCAAGATGAAAGATATTGAACAAGGTCGGCGTTATAAATTATTAATGACTAGAAGAAAATCAGTCACCGAAACGAAATCTTGAATGTAAGATAGCTGTACCATTAGCTCGGTTAATTAAACAAGTTAACCAAAAGTTTACTTCCCCCGGTTACCAACATTCTACGATTGATTTTGTTTTATTGACAACTTTAAACTTTTTTTATATCGGTAGTGGCTAGTAATTCCCTGTATATATTATAATTACAAGTATTCAATTTTCATGAATTTAAAGAGTGCTAGTACATTTTTTTTCACTTTATTCACTCTTCAAAATGTGACATCTGAGTGACCGGGACTATTATGTTTCTTGATCAATATATATCCATTGTGTAGATAACTATTGATTTAGCATGACTTAAAAGCTTTAAAAACAAACTGAAGGTTGTTCTCTTATAAAATTAAGAAGGAGTCACATTTCACACAGACGGCACATGCGCAAAATCCATAGTAACTATTGTTACTGATGCAGTCGTGATGATTGTTACGAAGCGGAAAACATGGTCTTAAAACTGATGGGTCGAAGGGAAAAAGTATGGGAACTTTTAAAGAGAGGGATTATGATTGTCGGGGGCTAAGATTGTATGAGATGATGATGTGAAAGTGTTTTGAGATCCAATTGTTGGTAATCGATGAGTCTAATCGATGTCCATCCTAGCGTGTAACACATTTTTGTTGAATAACGAGCTCACGATACGAAGTAGGAGGGGATCATGTCATGAAACATTAATTGTGATGGATGAGAGGAACTATATAATAGACGGTGGTTTACCGGTTTTTAAATTCTATTTTCCAATTATATAATCTGTACTTGTTCTGATAACACATACCAAGGTAATAAAACCAATTTACATATCATTATTACAACTTATTAATTTTTCTGGTTTCTAAATTTACCTTGTTCTTAGTAAATCTATTTGCAGTTTTTATCTTTTGAATAACAAAGTTTCGATTTTGAAAAATTGATAATGCAAACACTTTATAAGGAAGCTCAGCATGAAAATTCATTGAATTGATTTTGAAATACGGTCAATCATAAAAATTATAACTAATGTTAGAAATCTTTATCTGAACGTTGATATTCAAACATAAAGTAATATTTTTATTTTCTTTTTCCTGAAAAAAATATGGTTACGCTAAATTAAAACTAATTCAGTGGACAATTGTTTTAATAAGGAAATGAAATTTAGCACTCACCTATTATGGAAACTGACATCGAATAAAAGAAATTAAAGCTAAAAGGTACTTTACCAGATAAAAGGGGAACCACTTACCCATAAGTGAAATTAGATATGGTTGCAGGTAGTTTTTTTCCAGTACGAATAATTTAGTCCCCCCTTTCCTTGATAAAATATTGATATACATAACAAGGTGTAAGAAGATATATCACTTTTTGGCACATACATCCACATTAATTTGTAAAATCATATATCTTAATAATAAGGGTAAGTAAAATTGAAAGCTCAATTTAACATAACTATACATACAATCACATGTAACGTGTTGTATTTAAATTGTGATAACATTCAGTTTTGAAAAGCTTGTAGATATTTTTGACAATCAATTTTTTTTTAAAGGCTTATCTGAAAAGTATGGTGACAAATATTATGGAATCTACACATTTTTTTTCATTAGGAAATCCGTTTTAACTTCTAGTTTATAAGATTTTTTTTTATAGAATTATGGCAGCAAGCTTAGAAGAAAGTCGTGAAATTAGCGGGCATGTAATCGCTTCTCAAGAAAAAAAAATCACGAATGATATAAAAACAGATATTGATAATAGACAAAACTGAAATGAAAACAATATTTGGAAAAGAAAGTTATGGGAAATATTTACAACAGATCAGAAAAGTACACATTTAAGGTATTTTTCTTTAAACAACAACAATTAAAAGTCTTGTAATAGGAGCAGAAACATTTTGTCAAGGCATCAAAGTAAGTATCAAACAGGTTTGGACGATATAAGCAATATTATCAGGACCTTTACTTTGCAACAAAAAAAAAATGAAAAAAATGAAACATCCTTTTAGTGTACTGAAAAGTGAGAATGGTACACAAAAGTTCCGTCTGGAGTTTTCCCTTTTCAAGAGTTTGTATCATTAAAGATCATTTCCATTTCGAAAAGCAAATCATACAATTTTCAAAAACTTTCCTGAAGGTTTATGTTTTAGTTTACTCAAATTGAAACACTTTTATTTTGATAAGTCAACTTAAATGCGATAATAAGACGACGAAATTATATGGAAGTATTTTGTGAGTAAGACATATATACATTCCTAATACTGGTCAAGAAACGAAATTATGAAATGCAAATGACCAATTAAAGAGATTAGTTCATTATATAGACAATGAATATATAGTCCGCTTGTAAGTGAATAATTTTCAACAAAGAACAATGTAATATATATCTATCTCTAGAGGATTAGCAACAAATTATCTAATGATAGGAACATTTTCTTGTTGAAACCTATAATAAATTAAATTCATAGAATTGAAATTCCATATTTCAGGGATATACCCAATCAAAGAAAAAGTAATTATAATTCTATAAAAATCACTCGATATCTTGGCTTCTTGTATCATTGGATAGAAGATACATATAAATTATATGTACTGACCTGATACGGGAGGCCTCCCGAAGCCAGCGGGCTGGCACCACGGTGACCACGGAGTAGCAGCCGCTGCCGTCAATGAGTGAGGTACACCTAGCTGGTAGTGGTATTCAGCCAGCGGAGATGCTAGCGGCGATGCGTTCAGACCATTCGGCATCATCGGGCCAATGGGTGGAACGGGCCCGAGCTCGCGCACCGCTGTCGGTCTCACCAAACCTACACCAACTCCACCTTCCCTTTCAGGTCTGACCACGCCACGAGTTGGCATTGATGATGATTTTGATTTCGACAAGTCCTCATTTTCAGATTTTCCATGAGAACGCTCTAATCTTGATTCGTTATTATTGTTGTTCTTGTCTGTGATGTCGTTGTCAAGTTTTGATTCGGTTTTCGAGTTCGATGTTGAAGTATGATCACCACTGAGGATGTTTGCGATGGAAAACGAAGCCCTGGTTGTGCTCGAAGACGATGCCGGGTGACTTTCGTTTCGGTGATCGATGAGGTGTTGGTGTGGTGTGGGTATCAAGACAGGTGCGTGACCAACAGGGAAGTTGTGTTCAAAGTGATGATTGTTGTGATGAAGATGATGATGATGAAGATGGTGATAATTTTCGTTGTGATGATGAGGATGAAGGGGTGGTGATGACACTGATAACGGTGATTGTTGATCATCACGACAAGAGTCTAGTGATGCTCTTTCGTCCATGTCATCTCCTGACATATTATCACCGCTAAAATCCACCGATTCATTGTCCGATCTCGGCTCCGACATCACATCCGTCGTCGTCATCATTTTCAAGAGGTCGGCAAAAATTCTAAAAGTCGGTTAGCTACGCGAAAAAGGCCCTTGCTTTAAAAAAGGCCCACAAATTTGAACTTCGATATACTGACTCGAATATCCAAAGTTTTTGATAAAATATCACCAAGCCATATTTGACACCTTGCTATTCAGCAACTGCACCATTAGATAATGATGGTGACAAGGAAGCAAACGCTTATTTAAATGAGACAACTTTTGCCGCTTCATTAAGTGATGTAGCACTAGCTTTTATGAGATGGAGAGGAAGGGGCAATGAAAAGATAGAAAGGAGAAGAAAAAACACCCAAGTGGTGTTTTACAATTTCACGTCATGCGCAGAAGCGTCAAAAACGGCGTGCCAGTCAGTGAAGCATGCTTGCTTTAGAGCTCTGCCCGAACAAGTTAAACAAGACAGACTTAAGAGAGCTCAAAAAGAAGGGTGAGCGAGAGAGGGTGAGATGGAGGGAGAGAGACACAGAAAGAAGAGACATGATCACAAATCGATATCTAAGAGCAGGTCTTTGCGGGGACGATGATGATGAGAGAGGGATTACAATGTAGTCAAGCTTCATCGTCAATTCAATGGCAGTGCTAACATCTCTCCGCTCCCTGATCCGCACAGCATGTAATAGCTTGTGTTTGGATGATGAGAAAAAGACACAAGTTGGGTGTTAATTTGGTCAATAATCGGAGGTGTTATGCGGCGCACCTCTCGTGTTTGTAAGTGACAGCCGTGTAAAATGAAATCGATGGCTTTTAATGTTAGCACATTTCTCTCCTCAAAATCTCAATAGAGAATGTAAATCTATGGGGTCGTTGTGATCTTTTCTTGCACTTCGCAAATGTTAGTCATAGGGTCTTAACCTTTTAAAAATATTTCGTATTCTTAGTTTGTTTATAATGTAGACGACAAAGAAAGATAAAACAATATAGCACCATATATTTCCAGGCGCAGTTCTTTAGATTCAGTATTTGGGGTTCGGGGGGGGGGGGGGTAATATATGTTTGAAAGTGGTAATTTCATTCCAATACAAGGAAACTTGCCTATCATGGACAACATGGGATCTATAATATCAGTCCTCCCCATTGGCGGTATATACCCAATGGTTAAGCGAGGCACGTATCATTCTAGCGAGGGAAAAAAGGCATATTCATACTATATAAAAATTTATTTAAAAATATTTTATTTTCACCAATAATTGCTCCCTTTGGAGGACAAGACTGACAATCTGGAAGGTGGTCTGTGTTATCCTCTGCAGGCGTAGTGAAATATTCTTATCTATTCATTTTCACAGAAAAAAATGATACAATATATACAGTGCGTATCAAAAAAAAGTTTACACTTCGAAAAAATCCTGTAAAATTATACATTTATAATTTCCTGAAGATTTTTCCACATTTTAACATTAGTATAGGTCCATTTAAGCAAATGACGATATAACTGTCAAAAAATATTTCCGCTTGAGTAAGTACCACTTGCTTTTGAAAATTTAGTGAAAAATGATTTGCGCAGAACTTTGAAATAGTTATGCAAATAAAAGTAGACCTTAATCATGAAGAAAACGTGGAATTTAGCTAGATAAATTGATTTGAAGATATCTTTTACCTTTTTAAACTTGTTTTCTTGCCCAAAACACTTCGAAGAGTGCATTGCGCCCCACCCCACTCCCCCATACACCGAGGCTATCGAGACGTTATTTGCTTTACACTGAGATGTGATTTACATGCAATGGCTTAGGCTTGATTTTAATTTTGTAAATCATTGTCAAGCTTGGGAAAAGTGTGGAAAAACAAGTATTAGATGAAAAATGAAATGTAAACCCACTTCAAATAATAATAACTCATTGAAAAACAATGCTGGAGATGTCTGATGTAAACTTTTGTTCAGATTCAGTTATGTCCTCAGATCCAGCTGGCACAAAAAGGGTAAAGGTTGTGCTCACTAAATGTTGAAATTTCAATTTGGGTGGCAAAATTGTTACAAAATGCTTTAATATATCCGTTTTATTTCAATTGACTAAAAGTGCAAGGGAAATGTATGAGAAATGTTTCGCAGGGTAAGTTTGATTTTGCCTTTTCCCCTTGACACAGCGTGAAAACGAGCATTTCTGCGCAAACAGATTTCTGCGAGCTTTACAGAAATGGACAGTGCTCACTCAATTGTAACATTCTGTCAAAACTTTTACTTTCATTTGAAAGATGAGACCTAAACCAATATTATATGTGAAAGAAATACCCACATGTTGTATATTTTTTAATTCCCAGCTCTTTTTCAAAGTGTAAACTTTTTTTGATACGCACTGTATATACTGTATATCCGAGTGAGCGTAGCGAAAGAGAGATTTTTTTTACAAGAGTGAAACTTAACATCTGAAAGAACTTTGATTAAAGTAGCTATAAGTCGAAGTTAAGGGGATTGGGTTTAACGCAAATGTCACCCCTATAAAATATCAGTATTTTTTTCTTTTTCATGGGGGATTCTGGTTACCGATGAGAAAATGCTTAAAGTGAAACCTAGCTACTGCATTTACTCGCCTCTTGTGTATTTGTCTGGGTTGAGATAATAACGTATTTACAGAATAGGCTACAAACATTCTCAAATGTAATGGTCAGGGAACTCAAAGCGACCAAGCCGTTAGAATTTCCCTTTTCTCATCAGAGGAATTAAACTTGTATATTACACCGATATTTTGTATTTTCACAATCTCTTTGACGTCGCATAAGACAAGATATCTAAAGTGAATAGGGCCTCGGAGCCCCCCCCCCGAGTTGCACGATATTTTCGCCGCGCAAAATCTTTTGACCGCGCTGCTCGCTGACTTTTTACTTTCAAGTCTTGCACAACTTTTGAGAACAAATTTGCGTCATCCGGGTACGCGGTTCCGAAGTTACGCAACGTTATGTAAGTGCATGTCAGACCAATAATTGCTCAAAAACGTGATTTCGTGTACAAAGTCAATGTAAATTGTGTTTTCAACCAAACATCATAAATAAATGATTGTTTTTAGTTTTTCTGACCTAAATGTATGTATTCTATGCTGTTTATGATCTTAGAAGAGTCCCCAACGAATTTCATTGAAAAAACCCAATGAAAAACAAAAGGTCCAAAAAACAAAGAAATACATAAGAAATTGCAAAAAACAATATAATACATAAGAAAGTGATCTGATATCACAATTTTTTCATGTACACTTGCTAAGAACATCACAAAGAGTTTCTATTTCAAAAATTAGAACATTTGGAGCTTTATTTATGGAGTTTGAGGAAAAAGTATGATTTCACATACTAATCACGCATAAATTAGCATAATTAAGTAATAACGATTCGCATGAAATAAATTACTTGACAATTTTGTAGATTATATCCCAGACAACCTGCGTGCCAATTTTCGGCGCGATCGTGCGGTCGACGGCTGAGATCTCAAAGGGGGGGGGCTGGGAGGCCCCCCCCCCGGCCATACGAACTCCCAAAATACCCCGGCCTAGATAGGGTTAATTTTGGTATCATTTTAAAGCTTGAAATAAGAAGTATACAATTCATTTCAATTGATTAATTTCAATTAGCCATAATCAATGTTAAAAACCCTAAAATTCAACATAAAATACACAAAAAATTCTCGAATAGGAACATTTTATGACATGATTTTCGGCTAATGGAGGCGTATAACTATGAAATTGGTGTCATTTGAAAGCCGAGTATAAGGTGTATTAGGGATGATAATATAAGCTTATAATTGTATATGCCTATCAATTTGAGTCATTTATTTTTGTTGATAAAATTAATAAAACATGGGTTGTTGAGGGGGTTTGGAGTCGGTACACATTACATACAACTCTATGGCATTGTCGTTTCGCTGGTATTAAACATGCGTGATTTTTGGTCTCACTGTAAATATAACAGGTAAAATAATACACCTCTATACACATCATACAATTATCAATCAATTATGATTTATAGTAATTTAAGGTAAAAACTGTTTTAATATATTGGTTTTCGATATTTGAAATTAACATAAATTTGCATATCAAAATTACCTTGATGAAATTATTGAATCCCCTTAAGTTATTTTTCATTTGAAAGGGAATGTTTTGAGCAATACAAATCTGATAACTAATCAATGGTATGGGCAAATAGAAATCAAATATGGATGTCTGAAATATATAATATAAAGTATATAGGGGGTAATAAAATTTGAATATTTCATTCATAAATTGTAAGTAGTTCAGCCTACCTCATTTTCAATGCCTATTTTGGAATCCTCATGAAACTTCCTTTCAAAAAAAGTATACTTTTTATAGAAAAGAGTGAACATTTTCAGGGTTTTTTTATACCGATAGGTGCGCTTTCATTAGATTTGGACGACGTAACCCAAATGGGGTGAGTTCAAGACGCATGGACTTATACATTTTTCAATACTTTTTGTTAATATTTTCTTATACTTTGTTGTGAATGTGATATACATGACAATTTTTACATGTATATATGAATAACTAAAACGTTCTTTTTCATCAAATATGCCTTACCAGTATTTCAATATCGTTTGCATCGCTGTATTTTTTCTTTTTAATGTTTCGAAGAATAAAAAATAATTTCATCACGATAACAGTTCGTATAAAACACATTTCTATTATCAAAAATACTGTGACCATGTGCACTAGTTCCATTTAAGTTCCGTTTCGCTCATTTCGTTAAATGACTGCAAAAACTAAGAGATAAATATTAATAAAGTACTTTCTTGAAAAATGGCTGCCCGGTGTAATTCTCTATCTTTGGTGGATGTAAAATCTGAGTCTTCAATGTTACGAGATCATTTTACTTATGTCAGAAATAATTGAATTAAATTTATAAGAGCATTGTAGAGAAAATTGCTCAAGGACAAAAAAAAATGGAATAGCGGGAAATAATTCTGAAATTCAGAATAAAGAACTCAAGGACCAAAAAAAATCGGAATAGCGGGAAATAATTCTGAAATTCAGAATAAAGAACTGTGTTAAAAATATTCAGGCATATAGGCTCTCGTTTCCTCACACACGCACTCTTAGTGTCTTTCTTTCTCTCCCTCTCTTTCTTTCTCTAGATCTATATTTTCCTCTTTATCTCATACACATATTTACACACACACACCCTCTCCAACTCACGTACCTCACACGCACACGTTCCGAAACGCACTCACATCTTTATTCTTACATGCACACCCACATAAAGCACTCATTATGATATTATTTGATATACAGAGCATACAAGAAAAAAAAGAGAATAATCAATGACTTCTTACCATTCATGCCCATTCCTTTCAAGCCAACCAGATGGTGGTTTAGTTGCAGTAACAAACACTACAAAATTATTTTTCTAATGTTACTTTCTTCTTTAATGGGCAAGCTGTTGAATAAAACAAAACAAATACAAAGGTATTTTGGGAGTAAGGGGTCTGATGGCAAGTCTATGAAGCAATATGATGGTTGGCCTTTGATCGCCCCTGGAGTGTAAATCGAGACGGTTGTCGAGTAAAGAACGTATCGACATCGTCCTGACCAGCTAACCACTACCATCATCCCGTGGCACTGCCGGGTCACAGACTCATCGACGATACGTCACACAGGCATCCGATACCTACCCCATAAAGATGAGTGCTAATATAAAAGGCTCATTTAGAGGTGTGTGTGGTTTGACGTGTGTAAACCAATTTTACCCATTGATCACCAAATAGTTTGAAATGAGAGGTGAGGAAATAAAAGGTTATTTAGAGGTATTTTGGTGGCCGACGTTCTTCTTTAATTCCCGTTTAAGAATACATTTCGATTTTGTGTCTATTATGAATAGAATAAGAGGACTCGAGACGAGCAATGACAAAGGTTGTTTCTATCTCAACTTAATACTTAAATTCCAACGATCCCTTTGAGTGTAAATTTGAACCCAGAAATATATCTAAAACAAAAGAATTAAAAAAAAATAAAGCATGAGAAAATGTAACCCTCTCTGTGACATGGCTCTTTCGAATGAGATATGTAATCATCCTTCAGGATATTTTGAGAGACACCAAAAGGAACTGATTGATACCATACCCCTAAATGATTCTGACATTTTAAGTCTGCATGGTATATTCGATCTAGTCCAGTGGCCACTCCCTGTAGTCACCACTGAAGGCTAATATCTCGTCTTAAGTTCCAATGGGCAAATAACCCGCAGTCATCGGCACCTTCCAACTTTCTAGTGAAAAAGATACCCATCGATACGAACTATGATATTCTATTTATGATTCGCTAGGCATATATTTGTACCCTATCATGGCGATGATATATTATTGGAAAGTATATTAGATTCAGTGGGGGAGGGGTACATGTAGAGCAGAAGTGAGACAAAATTGAACATGTATATGGTGTAGTGAATGGCGAAGTGAAATTAAAGGGTGACTGTAACAAAATGTTGAATCTTGTAAATTGGATAGGAATTTTTCAAATAACATTTGTGTAAAACAATTATTAAAATACCTTAAAAGGAGTTGAATCAAGGAAACGAAATATTTGTTTCAGACATGTCATTACATATCTCCTATCTGTTACACATATGTATAAAGTAAATAGAGATAGAGAATAATGAAAGGTTTAGTTTTTATGTACACACATATATGTTAAATATATATATATATATATAAGGAGGGTTGTGGAGAATAAAGAAATTGTATATGATATCATGTTTAGATTTTCACCGTTGTAATTGTCATTTTAACTTGTTCAGAGTGAAACACACCCGGATGGATACCCTTGTATTTTTACAAATTATTGATAGAATAGGAAATGGTTGGACAGGAGGACTAGACGAAGTAAAAACAAAATCAGGGAAAGAGAAAGAAAAATAAAGAAAGTGAGAGAGAGAAAGGAAAGTAAAAGAAGTGAGAGAGAGGGGACGGGGTTCCACCAAAAACTCTCAGTTGTATTGGTGGAGTTGAAAAGAATGCATGGCGCCGAAAAGTCGGAAATCTTTTGCTTAGAATCTATTACATGTCGATAACCAATATGTTTAGGAGTGTATGATGCATTGTAAATTGTTCGATCGACCCATAGAGGAGACAGAAAGCAGACAGTCGACCGGTATGTAGGGCTTGCAATCATATTAACGTCTCTTCCCGCCAAGTTTGTTGACTTCTGACGTTTGTGTTATCAATTCGAAGGTATTTCGAAAGGGAAAGTGATACAACTTTGCGGGTTCACAAGTATCCTTGTTATCTTTCCTTTTTTCTTGGTCCTAATCTGCCCCCCTCCTTCTCCCTGCCTTTATCTCTATCTCTCTCGCCGTCTCTCCCAGTACCTTGCTTTCTGTCGCGTTTCACCTGTAAAAGCAATTACATTATGCACTAATACATTCCTAAGCATGACAGTGTAATACCATTTATTATACATTTTACATTTTGAAAGACATACTAAAAATATTGTGCTGGCGCATAATAATTCAGCAGTATTTATTTTTTTCATCATTTTGAGATTAAATCTTCTGAGTTCAATCACGTCAACCATAAAATTTCGTTTTTTTAAGTATGTTAACATCTACCCAAGATCATTATTTGTATCGGAGAAAAAAAAATGGTTTCTATTTCCATACTAAGTTGACCCGATTTAGCGTAACCATAATTGAATATGAATACGCTTTTATCATACATGTAATTATCATTATCATCATTACAAAAAATAAAATGGATTAATATCTATAATGATAGTAACGCGATAGATAACTAAAACTATTTTTTAAGGAAACAGAATGAAAAATAATACGTTGCAATTGAACAACATTTTGAAATAATCATTTAAAAAGTACTCGTGTGTTTTTATGTAAATCTTTCAATCCTGGTGTTTTACTGCGGATTTTCTTCATAAAATACTTTTATTTTCCATACCACTATTTTCATTCAGACATTTTAAATATAAATCACATTATCTATAAAAGTGAATAAAGAAAAATTGCTTGAATCGGTATGTCAGTGACCTTCACTATCACATTAGTGTTTAGGGTGGAGTAAATCGATTTATCCAAACACATCCCTTGTAATTGGCAATCAATTCATTTGTATAGATTAAACTTCTGCTTTCTGCAAGAAGTCTGTCTTTAGGAGGATAAACGTCTCCTATTAGCCGACCAAACATACCTCAAGCAAAATGTGCTGTGCTGATTTGCTTTCTGCACTATGGCATGTGTATTGAATCACCCAATACCAGATTTGTGATTTATTTACTAATATATTTTCCCCACTTTTGATGGTTGTATAATGCTGTGAAGTAATTACGTTTACAGAACACGTAGACAGAATAATCACAGTCTGATATGTGCGAACGAAAATCGAACAACTGGCGTCGAGACCCGTTTTTTGTTATATCTCTGATCAAAATTGAGTGAGAGATGAAAAACAATGTTCAGCTATGAATATCGTTTGCCTTCATTTTCTCTCCGCAACTTCTCCCCCTCTCGTTTAAATATTGTTTTCAGAGAAGTCGGAGTTTAATCAAAAGAAGAGGTTCACAATTCTGTCACGGAATTAATCACGAATTTTGATTATTGCATGCTGTATATCGAGTAAGGAGCGATGGCGAAGAAATTTGGCGATACGGTGACTGGGAAATTTACATGTTCATTCGCTGAAGATGAAAGAAAAAATACCCTCAAATGCGAGCTTCTGTGTATTTCTATTAACAAAAATCCAGAAGATCATCACCCCTTGATATTTCACGAATCCAGGGACCAGCAAAAATGGGTATAAACCAAAACAATACATCCAAAGTTCTGATTTGTTTTGACTTCAGCAAAATGATTGTCTTTCGATTTATTTCCATAAATTTAGATCATGGGGCCTGCATTGCCATTTCTATTTTTTGTTTAAAGGTTGATATACATTAAAGTCTTCGAAATTCGATAATAAATTCTCGAAAAAGTTGTTGATTAAATTTTATTGATTAAGCGAATTTATGCATTTTTGTGAATGAAACCAGTATTTAAGGGTAACAACTTTCAATATATCACTCCTTGCGCTATCTTAGCACATGTTCTATGAAAAGTTACTATATTTAAATGTATTTTGTTTTCTAAATTTCTTATGTAATTCTTCTTTTAGAAATAAAACCTTCATATTTGTTTTTCGTTCTTTTTCATTTCTTTACATAAATCACGGTGGCAATATTTTGTCATCATAATAAAAATTCAATGAATCGATTTTGTTTAGCATTGTAGCAAAAACAAAGAACTCAGGCTAAATAACAACTTATATTGACCCCTACACAAAATCACGTTTAGGAACAATTTTTGGTCTGGCTTGCAGGTATAAAGTTAAATAATCTATTTTGACCTACGATACTATAGATGTTTGGGAGGGGGGTGCTGGGAGACCCTTGTTAGAGTTGAATGAAAACTTATTTTTAATTTCGACGGGTTCAATACATGTGTCACTCCCGGCATGATCAGAGAAATATGTTTTCCCATGGAGACACATATTCCCACAGAAATAGCAACATATCACAAAATACAATCTAGTATTTTTCTTCTAAAATCATGAAAAAGATGGAAGTTGCAACTGTTAATTATGCAACACCAAGGCTAAAAACACATAGTTTGCAAAATGGTAACCATATTTTCTGTTAGCAATAAGAATGACTCATTGAGGTACACATTGTAATCATTGATATTATATCGATTATATTGATCTTATTTGTTATGTTATCAAGTCGTTCGTGTTTCGTATGTATTCGTTATAACATGATTCCAATTGAATTTTTAAGAAGCAACATAACAATTTCTGATGATTCAGAGTTGACAAGTTTATTTGATATATGTAGTATATTGCATTGCACTTTGGTAAAATTAGATTATCAGAGTAATTAACCCATTCAATTTCAACGATCAAAGAATCAGGCTGGCCTATGATTTTATGATTTTTTTTTACTACCATGATCATAGGGGCACAGTGAGTGAATATCATTCATGATCACAATAATCTCTAAATTATATACATTAACTATATGTCCTTTCAATTTCATTGTGTTTTTTCCTTTTACTTTGTATAGAGGAGTCTCATATTTTGAGATGACAGTGATATTCTTCTAATATTACACACGAAATATTCAGTTAAAATCATAACTCATTAAAGTAAACAACTAGTTTTTATCAAACAAATTCTCAGTGAATAATGAAAAAATTTTCCATGGTTTTTAAATCCGTAAAAGGAAAATAATATTGATGTAATAACCATCAAAATATATTTACGTAATATCAGACAGTGGAAGTTTAGGAAAGTTTGGGGAACTACAGATCATCGATGATAAATTGAATGGAAAAGAATATGTAAAACATGTCTCATGTAAAAGTGTCAATAGCATTTAGTGTATCCAACAATTGAAAAATAATTCTTATTTTGCGTATTATCTTTAGTATTGATCAAAAATCAATGCTTTTTATTCATCATAAATTATGATACCAGAGTGTGAGATAGTTGTCCAACCAACTATTCGGAAGCAGAATCAACCTTTGTTTTATACAGAAACTTACAAAGCCCCTAAATTAAACACTTGTTTAAGTATCTTACATTCATGTAACACAGGTTGTCAATTTGATGTATCATAATTAATATTCGAAGGGTATTCTGCCAATGTTAATTACGCTAGAAAAATGTTAATCACACTAGAAATTCTGATAAACCATTATCATGATTATTAACCCCAAATATTGATGATATTTCAATAAAAACTGTCCTATACTACGGAATCTCCTTCCTTAAGTTCCTTGAGAAATGAAATCAAGCAGATTCCTAATTATCATTAGATTCTTCCATGATGACTATTGATCTCATCTCTTTTACTTAATTTGTTACTTTTAGGGTATTTGTCTTCGTTCAGTCGTTAATCATGTTCATTCAGTTTACTCATTACATGAATCTGTGTATTTGTGAGGGTTCTGCCTTGAAGGGCCAATTACCTATGTGGTTCCCTACCCTTCTAATTGTCATATAGCTGTCAAGCATTTTTTTCAATATGTTTTGTTTTTAAATATCATAATTATTAATGAAAAATGGTAAATTAACTTGTACTTGAAAATTGCTTAGAAGCTTAATGTGTTGAATGTTGATTTTTTAGTCTACTTCTCCTTCTCCCTTTTAATACATGTTATTGTACTTCTTGTTATTGTTCTCCTTTTTTCATATACATACCATTACTTCTTCTTCATCTTCTCCATTATCAATTTTTTCATGTTTTCCTTTTCCTTCTTATATCTTTTCTTTTTCTTCTTCTTCTCCTCCTCCTCATCGTTCTTATTTTTTCATTCTTTTATATTCACATTTTTTTTTCAATTTCTTTATGATTTTAATTCTTATTTCTTCTCCTTCCTCTTCTGCTTCTTCCTCCCCCTCATCCTCCTCTTCTTCTTCATCATCTTCTTCTTCATCTTCTTCTTTGTCTTCTTCTTCTTTTTCTTCTTCTTCTCTACATCCTCCTTCTTTCTAAACCACAAACAAAGCTAAAAATCAAAATACAAAATAATCTAACAAAGTGATTCGGCCCAAATCTTATTTACACGATAGTCGACAACAATGGTCGAAGGCAATATTCAAACTTTCCCATCACGTCGGCGCAAACAGTATCGTTGCAGATATCAATACAGTACATGTCACTTATGAAATTGGCTTAATGTTCGAATTCTACTGTAACATCTTCGTTGTCATACCATCTTTACATTCTGACACGGATGTGAGATTAGCTTTCTGTTTTCCCTCGAAATAGGCGCCTAAAACCATCGATTTCCCATGCACTTAATACCGATGACCCATCAAAAATATTCGAAGACAGAAATTTACGATGATGCAAAATCAATTTTCTTTCTCCAAGGGTGTCTTTTCATGGGATGGACAAATTCTATGAATTCCTAAGCAATAACAATTTCGTTGACCTGAATCGGTTTCATAGGATTATATTATTATTAATGGGAGACAGAAATAAACAATCAGACTGCGACATCTTTTTCGTCTATAATATTTCCAGCTGTAATGTCAATATAATCTCGGAAATAAGTTTAAGAATATTAATCATGTAAATAATAATCAAGTCAACAGTAGTAATATGCATCGGATTGTGGACAGAAACAATGAATATTGATTTGATGATTGAAATAAAAAAATATGACAATATGAAATACATCATATTTAGTGGGCTTATAAAAATGTTATCATTTCTTATAAATTTCTTATAAAAAGGTTCAGATTGATATAATAATTGAATAATTGTGAATTATAAATTGTAAAAACTAGTGTTTAAGAATCACACAAGGAGACTGTAAAATACATCGCAGAGTTCGTTTATAACACTGAGTAATGAAATATCAATCTACGGGTGTTTAAATAAGTATGTGTATTGCACTAACATAATTAATTTACTGCTAATATAAAAAAAAAACGAAAATGGTATGATTCCCTACACAAAGAATTATACTTTAAAATTGGTTTTTACTGTCAGCTATATACATTGTGTATCGCTGCGCTGAATTCATCAAATCCCTTTTTATGCTAAATAAAACTTGGTACTTGTAATTAAGTGAAAAGCTATTTAATTCTTCCAAACAACATCTTCTCCTCTTTACCTACACAGTAAAAACGCTGTGTAAAATTTTGTACAACGCTATTTAACTTTTCAGTAGTTGTTTAACAATTCGAACAACATTCATTTCTATAAAATTTAATATCAAACTAGGTGTTATAAGAAATTGAACACTCTTGTTGTCTGTTACACAACTACTGTAATATTAAAATGGTATAAACAGTGTTGTATAATAATTGCAAAAACGTTTTTTACTGCGCAGCTCACATGAAAAAAGTATACTTAGCTCAACACATAATTCACCGTAGGACTACCATATTACCCCCCCCCCCATCATCGTGATGCCTAATCGTCGCCTCTTTCCAATAAAACGATGAATTATATGCCAAGATACGTCTATTCATTTCACATGTTATTCTGGTACATGGAAGTCTGATATATACAGTGCGTCCAACAAAAACCGAAACCGAGATTTATCGATGATTTATCATAACTTAATCACAAATACAATTGACAAATGACCTATCGTTCTAAAGCTTAGAATCTCCTCTTTCATCTGAAATTACTGAGATTATTTCTCATTCAAGCATGAGTGAGCAAAACCAATTTGAAAAGGGGATACCAAAAAATAAATCGGCGGGCCGTTTCTAGGTTTAAAAAAGAAAACCACATTTTAAAAAAGTTCAATATCTGCTCTTTAATTTGATACCTCAATGTCAGAAAATTGTCAAGAAATAACAAAGTTCTGTTTATTTGAAATAAGGCTTGAATTTCAATAATTTCATAAAATGAAGAGGTTTTACAGGCTAGTGTTCAAACTCACTCGACACTCCGTTTTGTTGACGATCAGCCATGCATTAAGTCTTTTGTTACCGTGCGATAGCTTCTGTGGGAAACCGGTGAAAACACGTTTATTTAATGAAATTATGGAAATACAAGCATTGTTTCGAGGGATCATAACATCTTTACTTCTTAACCATTTTCTGTGATTAAGGTATCAAACAAAGGAGCAGATATTGAACTTTTTGTCATGTGATTTTCTTTTTGAAATTCAGATACCCCCGCCAAATGAGTTTTTGGCATCCTTTTTTCGAATTGTTTTTGCTCACTCATGCGTGAATGAGGAATAATCTAAGTAATATCAGATGAAAGAGGAGATTCTAAGCTTTACATTGGTAGGTCATTTGTATAGTTTTTGTATTTATGATTAAGTTATTATAAAACATCGCTAAATCTCGGTTTCGTTTTTTTTCTGGGACGCACTGTACAATGAGACTAAGAGCACACGAAATAGAAAAAAAATGTATCATAAGATAGCATTATTCACGGCAGGGTTCATGAAGACCCTTTTTGGTGAAGGAATATAGGCCTACGCCATTTTCGCGGGGCGCCGGGTTCGCTTATCATGTGACTCTACTCAAGTGTCTAATGAGCGCGCGGGGTATTCTTACTTTGCATGAGAAAGCAATGAAACGTTAAATAATCATCTACACAAAAACTTATTGTCTCAAAGCCTTTCAATATTCATTTAGCATCTTGTGAGGTGGTGAAATGAAGTTTCCAAGAGTTGCGAATTAGATTGTTCTCCTAAAAACTAAAAACAAAGGTATACTCTGTCTTCTCCTTACAACCTTCTTTTCCCTCTTGATTCTCTGAATACTACTTTAATCTCAAGAGGGTTTCTTTGATCAAACAAACCGCATTCCTCTGAGTTTTCTACATTTTTGTTCCCAAATCAAACAGGAGCACTTAAAACGATCCATTGCCAGCGGCCACCTTTACACCTGGAGCCGGAAAAAAAATCTGTTATCGCGACAAAAAATTAATGAGCGACAAGTGGCCGTATTCTCTCTATTTAACGCCTTAATACCATGCCGTCATACCAGCCCAGAGCGCATCTCTCAAAATGGCGACCAATGTGGCCAGGGCAGCAACTAGCACGGTATAAAAAAACATCCAAGATGCATCAGTGGATTAAAAGCATTTCATCGATTTCTTTCATTTTGGAATTGACTTTGTCAAAATGACGAAACCACTGCCTGTCTCCACTGTTCTTTGCCCCTGCGCGTAGTCAGTGTCAGCCCTTGAGTTGGAGTGCTTTACATTAGCTAGTGATACGTGGTTTGAGAGCGGCTCGAGAGAGTCTGTCGGGATTTGCTCATCGCCTGTTTCCCGCTATTTTCTGTATACACGGCTGCGCACGGTGCACGGGTGTCATGTCGCGTGCAGACCTATTCCCCTTTCAAGACATCGCGCTTTAAACAATGCCGACTCGTCAAAATGGCATTGCAAATACAGGTGCAGAAGGACAGTCGATTTGGAATAATTCGAAGATCCATCATGCCAATTTCTCAACATTTACAGACAAAATACTTCCTCTTCACTTTTCCTCAGGTAGTTCGGCGCCATTACATTCAATAAAGGAATAATGTCACTAACTCTTGGAATTGGCGTACGAAGCTTCTGTAGCTTATCAAATTAATTATATTAGTATATATTAATTAATGATTAATATATTTTATGATGTACCCCAATGGCGTACAAATGGAGGAGGCTTGAGGTCATGCCCCCCCCCAAAAAAAAAAGGTTTCAAGACCAAGAAAACAAGAAAGAAAGAAAGTGAAATATGACATTATTTTTCTGAATATTATGTCAAAATACAGTACTATCATAAAATTAGATTGCATTAAACATGTGAACAAATTTTTCGCTCACTTTGCTCACTTGCAGCTTTTTAAAAATATTGCTCCATCCGCCGTGACTGCCCCCTTAAAATGTTGGGCCCATTACGCTACAAATGCATGCTAGATATTAGACTGCGATAAGCCGATATGTGAGCTGTTATCCAACTTGAATTTTGAAAACGTATACGGTAGGGATTCTACATTATCATATCGTGTTCGATCTTAATACTAATAGTGAATTCTCTAAAAAAAAAAAAAAAATCGCCTAACATTAAATTGAAATATAGGCCTATATTATTTGGCATTTGAAATGAGAGGTCGAGGGGGGGAGAGAGAAAGATATGCACTAAGGCAGAAAGAGTGAATAGGGAGGGGATGGGAGGAGAGAAATTTTGATAGGCTTGATAAGTGAGGTCTTGAAATATAGAAATTTGGATAGAAATGTAAACGTTGAAAACTGATCGAGTCAAATCTAAAAAGAGTTACACGATTATTAAGCTAAGAGGCTCCTGGCTCTGCAGCGATATTCACTAATGGGCACTCGTGCACGAATCTTTGAGGATTTAGGAAGACTTTAACAAACCGGCGGGAAAAACGGTGCTGCATCACCGACCCTCTGACTATTAAGAGCTAAAAAGACAGTTACAAAATTGGCTCTGATCGATCGACTTGTTGGTACAGCTTGAAGCCAAGGATTATTGGTAATTGAATAGCAATAAGCTAGTACCATCTCCCACTCTCTCTGAGTTCATCATCGGAGACACTAACCACTCTCAAGCCAGGGCTTGCCCGTGGTATGGCGAGAGGCGATCCGCCAAGGGCTGACCACTCAGAATCACTCACTCTTCAATTACTACAAAACATTTTCATTAAACACGAATATTGTTTTATTTATTTGAGTTGTCTTCCATCTAATTTGTAATCTATCTTGGCTATACTTGATCAATTAACGGGACATTCTTTATTCAGCAGGCAGTGTCGTTTATCCTGCCCGTTTACTCATTCTTCAAGAAGCCATTTGACATCGATTTTAGGGCTCGAACTCCAGTGATGGCGGTAAACATTAACATCCAATTCCATCAAAGATTTTTTTTAAAGCAGAAGCAATCAAAGTGAATGAGA
The DNA here is from genome assembly GCF_018143015.1 of Lytechinus variegatus. Lineage (NCBI taxonomy): Eukaryota > Metazoa > Echinodermata > Echinoidea > Temnopleuroida > Toxopneustidae > Lytechinus > Lytechinus variegatus. The sequence continues at coordinate 23,280,178 of NC_054742.1, read as the reverse complement.
TGGAGATAGATAATGATGGATGTGACAAAAATTCTTGAAATTTAATCATCAGTATACATTCGTATATTCTGCATCCATAGATTCAGCTGCTTAGAGTGAAGCCTTGTAGATTATAGTACAGTGGAAGCTTTTTTATGATTTGTAATGTGAAATCTGTCTCAGTCTCTATTAGTATTCTGTAAAGCTAATTAATCAACAATGATGATATCATTTTCAAATAATCGATATTTCTTAGAATACTATGGACATATCCCCTAAATCTTAGACATGATACAGGAGTAATTAGCATATATATATTTTTTTCAAATAAAGATATCATTATTAAAATGGTTAAGTTTTTTCTGACAGACCAAAGTGGTGTGGTTGTTTAGCTGCTTAGATTAATATGGCCGTCAGTTTGAAAGATCGCTATTCATCCTCAAGTCGTTTTGAGTGATCAGTTGGTCACGGAGAGATATTTTAAAACATACTGACAAGTAATAAATTAATTGGCACGTTTGGGGTATATTATGAAAACTATTATACTTATTAGTAAAAAATACAGGAGTTTTGTCTTTTTACTTTCATATACAAATAAAAGAAAGGTTCATGGGCGAGACCATTGTAATTAATAAGTGCGATCCAATTAAAGTGACTTTGTTATAATTAATATTTTCAATATAAAATTTTATTAACATGAATATTCATATTCATCAAGTGTATACCTTGACTTTGTACTAATGTTAAAAAGGTGATGTCACTGACGGATTCCGCGACTCCTGAAGTATAATAGCTTTTTTTTTAAGGACAAGTCCACCCCAACAAAAACTTGATTTGAATAACAAGAGAAAAATTCAACAAGCATAACACCGAAAATTTCATCAAAATCGGATGTAAAATCAGAAAGTTATGACATTTTAAAGTTTCACTTCATTTCACAAAACAGTTATATGCACATCTCGGTCGGTATGCAAATGAGGAACTGATGACATCACTCACTCACTATTTCTTTTGTATTTTATTATATGAAATATGAAATATTTTTATTTTCTCGTCATTGTCATGTGAAATGAAGTTTCATTCCTCCCTGAACACTTGGAATTCCATTATTTTAACATTTTGTGCGTCGGGCAAGGAGGTCCTAATCATCAAATTCGTACAAATTGAAATATTGTGTAATTCAAACAATAAAAACAAAAGAAATAGTGAGTGAGTGACATCATCGACTCTCTCATTTGGATGTAACTGGCTCGTTCATATAACTATTTTGTTAAAAATAAGTGAAACTTTAAAATGTCATAACTTTCTTATTTTACATCCGATTTTTATGAAATTTTCAGCATTGTGCTTGTCTGATTTTTTTGCTATTGATTCAAATCATTTTTCTGAGGTGGACTTGACCTTTAAGTATTTTAGTTAGTACATGTCGGTATTTGATAAATACAAATCTTCCAAATTCATTAAATGCCCAGGTTTGAAATTGAACCAAATATTATTTGAACACTTTGATAGGGCGAAACAACTTGCGCAAGAAAAAAAAGTAGTAATAAAAAATAATATATCAGAAAAGGGGGGTAATCATGAAGAACATAAGAAAAAGACAGTCATTAAAATGTGAAATGAAACTATGATACTTGGGAATTGTTTTAGTTTTCCATTGTGAATATTTATATCATTACTATGGATTTAAGTGATTAAAGAAAAACCAAATTCTATCCTTTAAGCCATTTCCTTCAAATATATTTAAGTTCACTGAGGTATACATCACTATAATTAGGTAAGCATTCACATACTGTATCTGGGATTTTTACTTTCTCTATACACTGTTCCAAAAACTCATCAACCCATGGAATTGACCGTAAAAACATGCACCATGCATATTTTATATCTCAATCGCTCTTGGCATCTATACCATTTTGAATTACATTATTCGCTTTGCCTTGATATTTTCTTACACTATATTCTTATGTAAGCGTAATCATATGTTTTATATTCAAATTAAATGTTTATGAATTAAAATAAAATATTCATTCTCATTCAGGTCATTTCTACTTTCAGTTTCAGTTTATTTTACATTTAAGATAAATCGATTTTCATCATTTTATGTACGAAATCAAATACTAACATCGATACTGTAATGTAGTGTTTTAAAAGCTTTAGGTATATGCATCATGGAGGGTTTTTAAAATTAAAAAAATCAACACAAGAAGACAGTAAAAATGTAGGAATCTAGTAAAAATCTGTAAAAAAAAATGTATACACCATAAAGCTGATTTAAGGTATTAGACCACGCAGTCCGATACCAAACCCTGAAACTTGTTGAGATAGAAGCCAAAATCCACTTTTGATAGTATAGGTTAATAATGGTAATGACATAGTTCCTCCAAGATACATATTGATCAGGCGTTTTGGATGGCTTGACCGAACGTTCAACGGTTCTAAACAATTTAAGATACCAAATTCTAGAAGCGCTATCTCCGTTGAGAGAAGATCAAACAAACTTATACAGGTGGATTTTGGACATTTATATTGGAACACGGAACAATTCATATTGCCATTTAAAACAATTACTGCATGATATCATGGTTTCTTCTATTTTTCGCATTATTTGACCAAACAGTAATTTTTGTATCACTTCGAATATATCTGTCAATGTTTCATATACCACCCTATTATTATGTGTATTCATGTCTTTGTATGTATTCATTTTTATGCAAATCCCTATCACTCTTGGTAACTTGTTTACCAACTAATAAATAAATACATTATTTAATCATTAAGAATATACTGTAAAAGTGATCAAAATAAACAGTCTATGAATTAGACAGATAATGCCGATGGTGTACTGGTGGGCTTTTTAGGCGGTGACCACCCCCCCCAAGGATAATCTAATAACTACGCACAATGGGAGTATGGACTGAATTTCCAGTAATTAGTAAGTTTTCCTAAATGTTGTGCTCTTCTCATAAGATGAAAAATACTCAAATTGACGCTATACCGGCTTCTGTTTGCGCACGCGACACGATTATTCATTATATTGCCCCAAGCCCGTGCTGTATTAATTGGATGTAATTGGGTAATGGCGGGGGGCATGCGTGTTCTTAAAGAGGTTGAGTAAAGGAAAGAACGGAGGTGTTAATACAGATGACGGTGCAGAGGCCAAAACGACGGAAGATGCCTGAATAAACATGATGTTGTTTGCGCGCGCGACTGATAGCACTATTAACCCGTCTTCTTTTTTCCGGTATCGACAGATTGGCCCCCCCCCCCCTTGAAAACTTGAGAGGTGCATTTTAAGGGTGAGTTTTTAGTTATGGGGTGCATGCATAATGAATTACAGTAACTGGAAGAGCAAGAGAAGATGGAAGAGAAAGGGGGCAAAGAGAGAGAGAGAGAGCGAGAAAGAAAGAAAGAAAAGGAGAGGGAGAGAGAGGAAGAGAGGGGGAGGGGAAAGAGATATGGGTTAAAGGGGAATCCAACCCAAATAAAAACTTGCTTTTATAAGAAAAAGAAAAATCAGACAAGTCGATAGGTGAAAGTTTGATCAATATTGGACAAACAACAAAAAAGTTATGAATTTTTAAATGTTGTAAATATTGGTAATCACTATACCCATGGAGACTTCAAATTGGCCGCATATGGGATGTCATAGTGATGTAAGGCAAGGACTACTCTTCCATGTACTCCAATACATATTATGGCTAAAATGTCATTTTTCCAAAAAGTTTTATTTTAAATTGTATTTTTCGTTCATGAGGACATAAAACAATATACTGCCTGGATTATATTTAGATTACTGGCCCAGGGGAATGGGTACTTAGGAGAAAACCACAAATCCCTGATAATAAAGTACATGGCCTATGGGAAAGTTGTCCTTGCCCCTTGTCATAATTTACTTACCCAGTTGCCAATTTGAAATCTACATTCTATTAGTGATCTCAATTTTAAAGCAGCTATAACTTTCTTATTGCTTGTCCGATTTCTTTCAAACTTTCGCCATTCTATTTAATTTATTTTTCGCCTTCCCAACACAACATTTTATGGCCAAGGCTGGATTCCCCTTTAAGGATGAAGACACGAGGGATAGGAGAGGTATTAAATAAACACTCAACAATTCTATGATTTAAAAAAAAAGAGAGAAACACCATAAAGATTCTCATAGAATGGGCCAATGTTACCTTTAAATATGCAACTAGTCATATAGCCTCAATGTTTTTTTCCTGAATGATTGGGTGTGAATCAAAGATGACCACCATTTCCAAAAGTATTTTCTGTACACAAAGTTACAAAAATTATCTCAGTGGAGAAGCACTTTGCAGTCTGTTTACCCTGTCCCGTCCCCTTAAGCTATGTCAGTGAGGGGCCGTATGAAGGGAGGGGGTGAAAAAGGCATACAAATACAGCTCATTTCTATTTCTTTATGAAACATGATTATGATATTTTGAGTTTGTCTTATTTTTAGAAACACAACTTTTATTTAACTGTATAATCTTTCTAAGAAATTTCTGATCTACTGTAGTATAAAACATTAGGCCCTGGGAACGGTTTTTGAAGAGGGGTGCTGGTTCGGGAAAAAATGACAAGCAAACGAAAAAAAAAATCCTCGCTCCAAAATGAAGGTGATTTTTGTATTTTTTGTTTTTTACTTTTTACTTTTTTAGCACACCAACCTGATTTCAAGGGGTGCTGCCTATGGTGTGTAATATACGCAACGCTCCCCTAGACAAATCTTGGGGTGCTTTAACACCAGCAACCCTACTTCCCAGTGCCATAACGTGAAACACGCGCTAAAACTTTTCGATACTCGTGCAGTGCGTTGGCATTTTAGCAATCGATATTACAAAGTACACGTAAAATTCCGACATGTAAAAAATGCTCTCACCAACGTCCAACTTGGGTTTGTCTTACCAAAAGAACTTATTATGCCCCTTGGGAGAAACACAAGTCAGTATCCAAATCATATTAACAATCAATAAATAATATTAACTGTGTTTGGGGACAACTCGTGAGTCCAGCTCCGGTTTCTTCTGCAGTATTGATTCTCCAGTTAATAACGATTTTGGTAAACCCCACAGCTACATCTTATATTAAATGAGAAATTTTGTTATTACGATAAACATGTGTGATTTGGATTTAATAAGCCAGAGTGGACAAAATTTCATGGGTTCCTTTCATATATCAAGTCGATTTTCTTGGGGATATTATCTTTCACGTCATGGCTCAATTTACATCATTTTCCTGTTTAGCTTGTCAGCGTTACAGTATCCCCCCCCCCCTCCTGTCCTTTTCTATATCACCCTCTCTTACTTCCATGATAATTTTAAATAATGTATAGGACGAAAATTATGTAGGCCTGTAGGACGAAAAGTTTAACAAAAACAAGTTTGCATTTTCGCAGTTTTCATACATGTTCACCCTCTTGTTTTCTCCCATAATATACAAGGCGCTATATAGTTTGCCATCTTTGTGTAGGCCTTCTGCATGTTCTCAAAAACCTGGACCAACTGAGCTTCAGGGCGGTTTTTAAACCGTAACACATGAGGCTGCGATTTTTAAATGTACTTTCAAGATGATTTCATAAATCTTTATTAAACTTATTATTAAAACGACGCTATTGACACCGTCAGTTACATGGAAACCACCCTTCCTGGACAGCCCACATTGCTGTGCAAAGCATAATTCAAACAAATAGCAATCATTCTTGCCTCTCCAACTATATTTTCCGACATCGTCAACATAGTAGCTTAAATTTTGACACTCAATTTGTTTTCTTTATTAAAGGCTTTACTACTTCAAATCATTATAATCAAAATGGACAGCTAATGTCTGTATCCTGCCAACTTTTGCGAGAAGTAGCTTTTCAAGAGTTCGCCTGATTGATCGCCAACCCATCATTAAATTACCGTACTAAGAGATAATGCATATTTATCGAGATGTATGTTTCGCGGAGAAAAACCTCAATTCTAGTTATTCTAATTGTCTTAAGTCCATGCTTGGGTGACTCGAGATTGACTAAACGAATTTGAAGAAATCTTCTCAAGGCAGAAATTCGAAGGTTATGTCTACATAGCACCGCCACCTGTTTCAATATTTTCAAGCTTTTTTCTTCTCTTCCCTCAACGCCAAATGAAGGAATAGATCTTCAGTGCCTAGTGCTGCGGTATTGATTGGCTGTCCGAAGCGTAAACTTGTGTATTCATTTTTCGTTGACATTTGCTTGAGTCGCGCTGATGTTGGGCCAAGCGACTAACCGCCTCATTCTAAACCGCTTTAGTCAATCAAACTCAGTCAGTCGGTGTTGGAGCAAACCATTAGGGTCTGTTAGTTCAGGAGTATCGTGCCACAAACACAAGACTCTAAAAACTTTTGGCTACGCCACGGCTGGCAGCCGAGCCGAGACATGAGGAAATAGAGATGAGCCAATTTTAGCCAAAATGTAAAGTACTCCGTTTTTTCTTTTTCCAAATATTCCCGGTGTTTTATCACCAATAATGCAAACATTTCAAAGAATTGAATTGATTGGGGTCTGATTAAATCTATTGAATGAAACGGGAAAGAGAAAGAGATTGATTATGTCATGATGTTGAAGAGAAACACATAAAACAAAATGACGTTTAAGTCTTCCAAAATCATGGCAGAGAGCAAGAGAAGTTAACGATCACTTAAATATTATCCGTAGGCCTACGGGTCTATTTCAATCAGTCCTGGGATGGAAGGTCAAGTCCACCTCAGAATAATGTTGATTTGAATCAATAGAGAAAAATCAGACAGGCACAATTCTTAAAATTTCTTCAAAATCGGATGTAAAATGAGAAAGTTATGTCATTTCAATGTTTCGCTTATTTTAACAAAATAGTTATATGAACGAGCCAGTTAGATCCAAATGAGAGTCGATGATGTCACTCACTCACTATTTCTTTTGTTTTTTATTGTTTGAATTATACAATATTTCAATTTTTACGAATTTGATGAATAGGACCTCCTTGCCTGAAGCACAAAATGGTCGGATTAATGGAATTCTACGTGTTCAGGGAGGAATGAAACTTCATTTCACATGACAATGACGAGAAAATAAAAATATTTCATATTTCATATAATAAAATACAAAAGAAATAGTGATGTCATCAGTTCCCTCATTTGCATACCGACCGAGATGTGCATATAACTGTTTTGTGAAATGAAGCGAAACTTTAAAATGTCATAACTTTCTTATTTTACATCCGATTTTGATGAAATTTTCAGTGTTATGCTTGTTGAATTTTTCTCTTTTTATTCAAATCAAGTTTTTGTTGGGGTGGACTTGTCCTTTAATAAAATACTGATATGTGCTCATTCAGTCGTTAAGTCAAGTGTGTCACTAACTTTTTTTTTTTTAGAAAAACCGCTTCCTAACAATAGCTATTTTCCACGCTTGGTTTCAACTTGAATAATTAGTTCTATTCAAGGTTTGATGTGTTTTTTTTAGGGGGAACTTACTTTTGACAATTTTAATATTAGATCAATTAAAATCAATTCCTTGTTGATTTGTTTGTTATTGATTTTTGTTGTAAAGGGGGAGGGGTAAGAGCAGGAAAAGGGAGGGGGCTCCAGTAAAGTATTCTGTGAATATGACAATTTCACACAATTCTTGTTCCTGATGTTATAATTCAATATGTTCTTGATATCATCTCGTTATCCCATATAAATATAACTAAAGATAAATGGGCCCCTGCACACATGCAAATTCAGTGTACATATAATCTACTTTTAAATTCTGAATCTGTATTGAGGTTAGTTTACAACTCAACCCAAAAATGCCAAGAGTCCTGCCATATTTCTATTCATCACAATGTGATTTCCATTCATCCCACCTTCCTTGTTACATCATACTTATATTGTATTGCAGTCATCTCATCTCTCCACTAGCAACTAAATATTCACAAGTATTTTTCACCCATCTAATTTGCTGTTGATAACTCAACAATCACAATTTGGTTTACACTCATCTTTTTTTCTAGACTCAATATTTACAATGTCATTCACATCCACCACATCTATCTATATGGGTAAAATATGTTCATTAGGACTCAGCATTCACAACACTACTTGCACTGAACTAATCTTACATCATTTATCACCTCTCTTGTCGTAATCATTCCTCTTGATCTTTCTCTCACTTACATTTTCATGGGTTCTTCCTGCCGTCAATCTCTTATTTTCTTTAACAGGTGAAGACAAACACTAAATGACAAAGGAGGAAAACAAATAGAAATAATATTTACTGACCATTTCACATTTATAATGTATACTCATTTCACACAATATTCATACTTTACTTCATAACAGTACATTTTCACTTTAAATACTTTCTTGCTGAACAATGACAGCTGTTAGTACAAGTATTGAAAGGCAGTTGTGACTTGTGAAATGATTTTTGCTTGTTCGGTGCATACTAATGAAATGTTATTTTGATAGCCAATCAATGTAAATGTTTCTGGCACAATAACAGCTTACAATATCAATATTAAATATTGATTTTTAATCATCCCCCACACTGCATTTTATATAGAACTTCTAGTTCCTATCTGATGAGCTAAGTTTGAACTGGGGTCTCTTTACAGGTAAATGACCTGCATGGCCTATGACTTCGATACCAGAAGAAAATAACCAGATCATTGTAACTTGCACATGCAGACTTGGACCACATTTGAAGTTGATGTGTCAAACATTATGAAAATGGATACAGGAAAGACAAATGCCCCCAAATCATGCCTCTGTCAACCACCTAGTTTGGGTAGAATCATTAAAAAGAAACAGCTGCATACAACCTTTGAAATTTTGTGGACTGCACATTTCACTGCAGGTCGAGTACTAACAATTTTTACTATTTTTGCTTGTCAGAATTATCTTTTAACTGGGGAATTTTTCATGAATTACCATTTCACAGATTTGAATGAACTTCAGAATATTGTTGTTACTAGTAGTCTATCAAAAACATCAGCTAGGGCTGATAATCACTCCCATAACAACCCCCAAAACGATGTCCCAGTGATGACACATCTTGCCAAAAGGCAAATCACTCTAGGAACATATATGAAAAGTGCAGTGCATACGCAAATCAAACACAATCAATTGATTTCAATTTGTTTTGGGGATCTCTCCAGTGACAACTTCCACCTAATACCCCATCGATGAGCCACTACATTACCAAATGATATTGATCCCCATAACACTGACTTAATGGAATCAAGAGAGGCACCTTAAAATGAGGGGGGAAATTATTCTTCCCTTTCAGAAAAAAAATCTAACAACATTACAAGTATCATCACGAGGCACTTGTTTAAAAATAACAATAGTAGTAAGCATAGTTATGAAGAGTTTATTTATGATGTGGATAATATTGAACAGTTTCATCAGATTTTGAAGCAGTGTGTTTATTACATATCATCTACAATCTTAACTGATAATACAGGAGTAATCCGGGAGAAACAAAATCAAAACTATTTATCATTAGATTTATCAAAACTAAATAAAATCTTTTGGGCAGATTGTATTTGTACAATTATTTGTGACAATATATTAGCTTGTTTCATGCTAAGATAAAGAATCATTATATCTGGAGAAGTATTAAAATGAATGTATAATGAATTTGCCAGAATAATAGTTGATGTGGCTGGATATTTATCAGAGTATTGGCTGTTCTCTTATTAAAAGCCATAACAAAGATAACATCTGTGCTTCTTAAATTTTCATACAAAATTTTGGGTCAATAAAGAAAACAAATTTCAATTGATTTCCCATGCTTGGGAACATTAAGGCACAAAATGACTTTGAAATTGTACAGATAGGCACATAGTTCTGTTCATATCTACACTTAAGATCTAGATCCATAGATATTTAAATGATGGGCAAGCTTAGTATACAGGTAAAAAATAAATGCATAATACCTGTGACTTACATAAAATTGAATAAAATACAACTTGGACAGGATTTTGTGAGAGCATGGCTCTTAATGAGAGATTTTCATTGAATTAAGGCCACAAATACCACACCTGTACCTCAATAGAGAGGAACACAAAATTGTAACTCTTCAGAGCATTTTTTACCTTGGACTTATGCTAATTCATGTTAGTTACAATTAAATTGCATACTAGAATAACAGAATAACAAATAATGCACATCCAACTCTCAAAGAGTCCAATTTAATACAACACCCATAAGTGCACTACAATTGTCTTGTTAGGGTTAAGTGAACTTGTCATCCTATCGACATGTAAAGCCAAAAGCATGTTAATAAATATTTGTAAAGCATTGTGCATCATCTTACGCGTTTAACAATATTTTCATTTCATTAAGTCATTGTAGTGCACCCCTTTAATTTCATGTGGAATATTTTGTTAAATCTATACAAATATCTGTTGCTTCCTGAAAAAATACTATCAATGCCATTTGCACTTTCTTATGAAGATTCTCACACACATTAACAGAATGCTCTTGGCAAATACAATCAATTTTATTCATAAGGTTTACTTTGTGCCCCAAATAAAAGGTATATCTGTATATTCTGATGAACCACTATCAAAACTACTTAAAACGTTGATCAATAGTTTCCGTTACTTAGCGTACTTAATGAAATAAGCCTGGGGTCATAACTCAGTGTGTGCCGATGATGAACCCTCACAAAGTTCTGTAGAGAAAAAGAAAGACATTAGAAGTGAGCTTAATATCATCCAGGTACATGATAAAAATTTTTTTCATCTTCCAAAACAATTTTTTCAAGATAACCAATTGATTTTGATACTTTGTTACATAACAAAATTTGAAATGGATTTTTAAAAAATTGCTAGAGCTCTTCCGCAATTTGGTCAAAGATTCAATAAATATTGGACTCTCATTCTAACAATTAAATGTTCCAAAAGTGTAGTGATCATGATAAAATTTTTCCTTGATCAAATCAATATATGTAATCTTCTTCTGATAATAATGCTAATATCCCTAAGGTTAACAATCCAGCTCTAAACAAGCTGGTCTCACAGCAGGCCATGCATACTAGTACAGTTATTATTATTGTTCTCTATACTGATATGCTGAGCACTTTGAATCTTGACCAAACCTATTAACTGGCTTCAAAAGCTAACAATAGTTACTCTGGTCTGCACACTGTAATTCAAACTTTTGCCTAGTCAATTATCTAATTACATTTTTTTTTGCCATTTCCTGTTGTTTGTATCCCTTTGTACAACTCCAACAACTTTTTTTTTCAAAATCAAATGTCTTTTTGAAAATACTGATATGCTTTAGGAAGTGTTTTTCATTCTTCTACAATTCTCTTGATGAGATTAGAAACTGATTTGACCATATAATCCAGTCAACTGAAGTTATTTGATCCATATGAAAAGACATATCAACTTGAGAAATCTTGGTGAATTCCTTTGTATCAACTCAGATGTGCAAAAAGAATGCATGATTCTAGTCTTTTGTTTCAGAGTGCTGCAGTGACTCGTACACAACAAACATATTCTATTCATTCCAAAAGATGACATCACTTGTTAAACATAAATACTGTGTGGGATGACATCTTTATCTATTGCAATCAACTTTATCTGAAAAACATGCAACTAATTCTTAATAAACACCAATTACCGTTTGTCAAATATGAGATGGAACCTCAAATGTCACTTTCAAATTTATCAGACTAATGCAATGATCTTGGCACACACTTCACTTACGTGTAACACTGGAGCACAGTCTGGTTTCAATGTCCGTTGACTTTTCCCTGTACAATCGCAGCACTTCATCTTCGTACTCTTCAATAATATTTTCGCACTGGGAGGAAAGGGAGAGTGAAAACATTGAAAAACAATTTCTTACTCAACTACAGAGATGATTTTAAGGAAACCTCCATCTGGATTCTTGTTGGAAACAATATAATATGAAGGAAAAGAATGAAGTTGTTGCGGCACTAGCCAGCAAATGAAAGTAAATGAGAGAAATGGAAAGTGACAGGTAGGAGGAACCACTCTATTCCCAGGGGAGGATAAACAAGGGGGAAGGGGAGGGTCACAGGAGTGGTACATATTAGCACCAAGTCCTTGAGAATGAACTCACAACAGGAACCACCCCGTCAAGGGCATACACTGAGCTGTAGACATGATATCTTTCACCTTTCTTTAGGAACTCAGTCAAGTGATTCAAGCTAGTCCACAAAGAGTCCATGTTTGCCAATAAATTAGAACAATGACACTCTTAGGGGATAGGTAAATTGCACTTCCTAGAAAACGCACACAACATATGGAATCTATTTTTTACACAAGTTTAAAGATGCTATTGCTCTTTTACACATATTCACATTTCCTAATAGTACCTTACCATGTATCAATGCTTACTACAGACAGCATACTAATTTTACGTTTGAAATGTGTTTACTTCAGTGTGTAGTACTTCATTGAATTTCTTGCTTATCTATTTCAAGTAAATTTCCTTAAAATAATATTACACCAAAGTAAGGGTTACACATTAAGAGATTAAAAAGCAAACTTATGGAGAAAAGAGGCAGCGGATTTTCAGACGACAAGGTGGAAAGTATAAGGAGGAGAAAATTTTCATTATAATGTCACTAAATAGAAGAGTAATGCACAATTATGTCCCTCAGATATGTATTTGATTTCTATGACGGAGAAGAAAACATATTAATTAAAAGAAGCAAAAGTTTCAACTTTTCGTATATTGTTCCCCCACACATCTAGTGGCAGTTTCATCATGTATTCAATAGAGCATTCTCTTCACTGAAGAAATCAACATAGGAGCTTTAACAATACAAACTTGTAAGGTTATAAAAGGAGAGTACATCACATAATGCTGACTTTCTGCTTATTCCTGATAAATTTTGGAGGGGAATGACCACAGTTGAAACATTTTGGAACTGTGTGGGCGGTTGATGTCTGCGTTGTTGGTTAAAGTAAATTTCCTTTTCGAAATTAAACACTCGGCATTTGATACGGCAGCATAATACTCTCCATGTGCCCTGCTGCTGACTACAAAAGAAAGATACTTTCTGGGCAATTACTTCTCTAAAAATGATCAATTTCCTTCGGCAATACGATGAGTTTGTTGGAGATATGTCAAGCAACCTTTTCCTCTCCTGTGTTTTCACTGAGAGAGGTGGGTATTTTCAAAGGAACTGTAGAGTCAGGTGTCATTTTGTGGCAGACATGTTTTAGAGCTTGATCAAGACTATTCTTTGAGACAGTCATGATTTTATATACTGATAAGCTGTGTTTCTTCAATATATATCCTCACTCAATTTATATTGATGGGAAAATAATCACAACTATTCTTTGGATTTCTCAAAGTTAAACTACTTTCAGGTGGAAAGTAACGCGGAAAATGGAGTTATTGGTCAAGCAAGAAAAGTGGAAGGTGGCGATTTCACCTTTGACCTTCTGACCTCTAAATCAATAGAATTGCTGGGATCTATGCTAGTATCATATACACCAAATTAAATGAGCCGAGGTTAAGTCAAACTGAATTTATCATGTTTACAAGGGAAAATTAATGGACGGACAGGCGAACGGACACCGAGCGTGATACCATAATTCGTCCCATCCAGGACGGGTGTATAAAAAATGCTGAAATGCGAAAAGTGAAAATTGATGATGTCACACTTCGGTTATCTATATCTTAGACAAAATAAAGCATGGACCGATTGCTCCTAAAGCAAACATTGTGTCACCCTACAGACACCCTTGCTGTAATAACCATTTTAAATACATTAAACAAATAAATGAAGAAAAACAAGATGGTTCATGTACGAGTCTCGCCTGATTTGGCAATCAATAAAACATGCAATATGATCTTTAGACCCCCTAGATGAGTATAAACACAACTGATGCAGATATACAGAAATGAGAGCAAGTTGAAAAAAAATTTAAAAACGATGTACATGACCTCATATCATTTGCCCGTTTAACCCCTAGATGACCTTTGACACCACTTTCCTCAACAATATACATGTGGTATTACCCAATAATTATTTCATCAAGTGTGATCAAAATTTACACAAGAAAAAAGACATGAGAGAAAGTTGAGAATAAACTTTAAAAAAGGATGAACCTGACCTCATATCATTTTACCTTTTGGCACCTGGTCATTTTCAAACAAAAGTGGACATGGGGGTGAAAATTAAAACTTGCTAGAAATCATTAGGCTTCAATGTTTTTAGAAACTAGACATCTTAAAGTATATTTTTCCATTTCATTTACATAAAATTATTAATTATGTCTTGAGATACAGTGAATTTTATGCAAGGGAAATTAAATGTTACAAAATGTTGATTTTTGCATTAAAATTCACATATTGCCTATCACAATATAAAATTTGTATTAGAAGCACATTTGTTGGCAAGATACAAGCTGTGTATTGTATCTAACTCCTAAATAGCAAAAAAAAAAATCTTTGAAGTGTTTTTCTGAAAAAAATTGGGTTTCGAAGTTTTCAAAACTGGTTGTCGTGTCACTCACGTTTTAAATGCAAAAAGTTTTCTAGAGCTGTGTATTCTGAAAATTAATTTATCCCAGTACTGGAGCAAATACAGTTTATCTGTACCTTATTGTATATAAAGTAACTTGGTCCAATGTGTTAAGGTAAAGCTAAAATTAACTGTTAAAGTTGTGTCGTGTCACTCACAATGTCGTGTCACTCACGAAATGTCGTGTCACTCACGGTATTATATTGTGTATAAAAAAGGACATCCAGTAATTTTTGAAGCGTTTTACCAGGGATACAGTCAAAATGTTGTTCCTGACATCATTTAGGCCTATTTTAGTCTAATAATTTCCTCCATCTTCTTATTTTACTCCTTATGGAAATATTGAATTTGACATTGAGTTCATCTATTTTCTCTCCTCTCCGTGGTTGCCTTGGTTTAAAAATTCTGACAATTTTCCATTGGTGTGAAGACTCGGATCCTAATTCATATTTTGGTGAATGTACTGTGATTAAGAATATAACAACATAATCAATCAACACAAAATTATGAATGTATCAAGAGAAAAACCACAATACTTTAGCAATGGACATATTTACAATTATGCATAAAGGGTTGGTAATTGTGATGGTTCAAGTCATACCTAGGTATTACTTGAACATTCTCTGTCTCCATTTACAGAAATGAGCAGAAAGTTCACCTTTCTTTTCTTTGTTATACTCATAGCTAGAAAGGTCAGGGATCCTTTTTTGAAATTTGCAGAAATTTTAGTGGTAAAGTAGTGTACATGAGATATAAGCGATCACCATGAACACCAAACATTTTTTCAAATTCGGAAAAGAAAATAATTTTCTTTTCCTTCTGATTGATTAAATCAACCTTTTCATTTGCCACAAAGCTTGTATTCCAGGACATGAAATAAACAAATTTGCAAGAAAACATAAACATTTCAGGTGAGAATGTACTGAGATTTGATAGAACATTTTGGATATTGCTTGAAGCAGCTACATGCCAAGTTCAAAATCATTATTTGTTCGGCCACCATTCATACCGCTAGTGATTAACTACTATGTAGGGTATGAACAGCAAACTACCGTAAGCGGGCCAATGTGTGTTCAGAGCAGATTTGCATTTACACATATTCATTACAACAAAATGATGCATGTTCATGTAGGTCCCAACAAGTCCCAACCAAGACCGCATTTTGATTTGAGCAACTTTGGATGGGTTGCCATGTACCAGTAGATCAATTTTTTTTTTTGGGGGGGGGGGGTACCCTGATAAGAACAGAGCTGGACCTCGAGGGGAAAAAGCTATTGAGGTATACATGTAAAGGGAGCCTGGTTAGGATGCTGAATTGGATTTTAGTGTGACATCCAAGGGCTTAGAAAAGGAAAGGCTAATGACTTGTAGTTGTTATGTAATAGTAGCAGACTGCAAGAATCAGGTACTGACTGCGTCTTTCACCTTGTGGCTTTCCCTGGATTCCCGTGGTATGGTATATGATCAAATAATTAGCAATGAAAAGGCACAAGATTCCAGCTAAAAGCATAGCTCTGAATTTTGGTATAGTGCCTACATGTACTGCCTTGGGAGGGTCCACATACAAGCAGTGTTCAGGAGAAAACCTATGCTTGTTGAGTTGAATTCCCAAGTTTCTCAAGGATTTGCTGATAGTCCATCTGAAGTGTGCAGCAACGTGATTGTGGTTTGGTACCAAAAAAGACATTGAAACTGCCATGTCCTATTTGGACAATGCCTAAAATATTATTAAAGGAGGATAATATTGTAATCCAATATTTCAAGAAAAAGGAGTCATACATGACATCATTGGCTACCAGACCATGCCAGATGATGTGAGTGACTATTGAGAATACCTTTCTTACAGGGAAAAATTATTCCATCCCTTGTGGATGCTGAATTGTATTCCTCTGTAAACTTTCATATACAGATAGGGAGAAAGAGTTAAAGTTTTGAATGATATCAGGCCACAAAAAGAATGTTTGAGTTGATGTCAATGCCAAGACCTCATAACACCTCCTTCAAGGGCCCCCTCCTCCTCTAAAGAGGAGAGTGGTAGAAGCCCTAGTGTGACAATGTGGTATGGTATAGGGAATATGAGTTGATGGGCAAATATGACCATAAACCAAGATTAAAACATCAGGATGACATATTATGAACTTTAAAGAAAGCAGTTATTATGTAATTAAGCTTGTTTTTTGGTTAATGGTATTTTACTCTTCTACATCATGCAAAAAATACTTTCAATGTTGAGATAAATGTTGTATTTTTGCACTTGTCGTGTCACTCACGTTTTGGATGTCGTGTCACTCACGGTATATAGGAGGGTACCATTTTCCATAGAGAAGGTTTGATTGATTTTGACTATATGTGTTAGATAGGTACACTATTTATGTCCATTTACTGGTACTCACAGTACTCCATGACAACTACTTGGGCACGAATCCAACCATATGTGTTAGTGGTCAGAAACCCATGTCCAAAATTTGTCGTGTCACTCACGCACCGTTTTTTAATCATATCTACTAAACGAATTGTTGAATTCAAATCAAACTCGTAGTGGCCCATGCCAGTCCTACATTGTATATAATATAGTAGTCATGATTGATTCATAACCTTTGAGTTTGAAGATATGAGCCCTTAAACCTCTCCGATTGTCGTGTCACTCACGTTTGAAAATGACCACCTATATGATGCTTGACCCAATCATTCTAATGAGGTCACATGTGGTATTACTCAAGGATCATATATACCAAGTATTAACATAAATGATGAAATAATAAAGAAATGAGAGCAAGTTGAACAAAAACTTTTACATTTTCGAACGGACCGACAGGAAAAGTGATAATGGTCTCTGCCAAACTTTGTTCAGGTGAGACAATTAAACTATGCAAGACTTTTTGAGGAAAACGACCAGACCCTAAAAATAATTTTAGGTAGAAAAGTAATATAAATAAATATTTACATTGTACTTGACTTGCTTCATAGTACTAACTAGTTCCTAGTAGTAGTAATACAGATTTCTAAAACAACAGTTTTATTACAGGATGAACTTGCTCAAAATTGGACACCATGTAGAGTGACTTTATAATTACACTATGAGAAATGTCCAGTGTGTGATGTCTTTTGGTCCAAAACTAATTGCTCTATTTCCGATTTACTTTCTTTGGAATTTGTTTACATTTCCCACATTCAAAAATAAAACAAATGGCCTTAAAGTAATCATGATTTACAGACATCTGTTTCTGCATTAAAGAATCATCTGAAAAGTTTCTACTTTTAGGTATGATATCCTCTCTCATTATAAGTAATAAATATTTAGGGTAGTTCCATATGTATAATGATTTATTCATATTGCAGTTGAAGGTGCAATTACTACTTCTACACCATGAGCTCTAAATAATTATGAGTATCTCATCAACATTATCATGTGTGCACAATCATGCGGTAAACAAGTTGTGCTTTACAAACAATTCTCTTAAAGTCAGAACAATATTTTGATTTCATTGAATAAATGTGTCAAAATATGTTGGTTGCACTCTTTGAACAGCAATAACATGATAGTGGATTTACATTCTAAATCTGAGGTATTTGGAAGAAAGAAACTGTTCTTTGTGTATCTGAGCAATAGTGGGACCAACATTATTCATAAAAGAAATATTCAGAGATCAATAATTTTGACATAAGAAACAAAAATCATGAATCAATTACTCATAATACATTTTGTCCAGGAGTCAATTCACTCCTTTATTCCTTTATATTAGACATATTACATCGCCCTTGGAATAATTTCTCGGTCATCAAAATATTTGAGATAAAAATTAAGAACCCCCGAGTAATTTACAATTAGGTGATTGATTTAATGATGGTTTGAGATATCAGGGAAAACAGTGAAACCAAAAGCAAAAGATATTTAGTTTAAAAGGCCTTTTGAACAGTTTTGAACATCTATGAAATTAGTCTTGTGATAAAGCACATGTGCTTGTTTGGTGTTTTTTTTAATACTGTCTGTGTCCAAACAACTTCTAATCTAAATACGGGAGACAACTTACAGCTACTTTTAAAATTTTTCCTGTGACGACGTTGATAGATACATTTGTAAGTTCCATATCCTCCCCATTCCTTGCCTGGTATCTGACATAGGTTTTCTCATTGGTTTCTGGATCTATCCTTTCAGCATAGTCGGTCATTTTATCACAGACATTCTCCATCACCTCTGTAAGATGGGCCTCAGACCCAGCATATGGTATCTGTGAAGCACAAAAGGAGTGGGGGGATGTTATTTCTATCATATTTTTACATGCAAACTAGCACTTTCACATATAGAAACTTTTGGAATTGGTACGTTATGAGCTAAGGCATATAGCACACAGTTTTGGGGGGACAGGATCACAATCTTGCAAAAAAACATCAAAAGCTGTCATTTTTAAAGGCTTTAGAATACATTACATGCCAATGGATAATCTAAGAATAAATTATCATTGGTATTCACTTTATTTTGCTTTTATGCTCATTTTCATTTAAAAAAAGAATATGGAATCAGATTGAAGATAAAGTTGAAGGGCGATGAGGGTGTTGAGTATCTTTCAGAAAATGTGGTAAAATTTCACTTTTCAGTTACAAAAATTAACTTCCGCTGAACATCTGACTTTTTGAAACATTTATCATGCATCTATATCCTCTCAGTTTCATTCATTGGGAATACAATTTAGGTAAACAATAAAATGTCGGTTAAAAAAGGTAGATTATCCATAAGAATAAAAAAAAATCACATTCTTATGTTGCTTTCCTGTGATGTGCTCATGTCAACTACAATATAATGTTAGCAGCATAACATCATCTGAAATTTCCTTACATCGACATTCAGTCAAGTAAAGAAATATTTATAGTATTCTTAATAGTTTACAACCAAATCAAATCACTATCCAGGAAAGGGTATTTCATGCAAAGATGTGAAATGTGCATTTTCAGAAAGTTTTTTGGCTTTTAATCCCACAAGGTCAAATGCCTAACAAAATAGCAAAATTATTATATTTATTGTTATTAGTAGTAGTAAGTCTTCTTCAATACAGGGAAGCCTCATCAGTGACGCATACTGTTCTCCCAGAGGGCCCTGTAAAAAGTGTTGTTAAATAACAATTGATTGATTGACTTAGCCCTATTACATATAAAAATTTCACATGAAGGAAGGAGAATAAACATCTGTTAATAAATTACACCTTTTCTCCCACACTATAAAAGATTGAATAAAAAAAAATAAAGCTTATAAAGCTACAAAGATGACCGAATACATTGCATCAACCTCATGGAAGTGACAGTTCTGTCAAACTTTCAACATAAGAGCTAATTAAGAGGTGTTTTAAAAATTGGCATTTAATTTTCAATCATTTCAAGCCTCAATAAATTAGAAACTAAGAAATGCTAACAATACATATTCTGTAACTGAAAATCATTTGTACTTTAATTTACTCAGACACTAGATTTGGCTTATATACTGGGTGCAAGAGAAAACTTCTTTTATTTGTTGAATTGAAAATGTGAAATGACCTTGGTCTGTTTCTGTTTTCCTGTGGGGTCAATCCTGAAACTTCCAACAGTAATGGTCTGACGAGGGTCCTCTTGACTAATAGCATACTCCACCTCACTGATCAGTGCTCGGCAGGCTACATTTCAAACACATTAAAAATGAAAACAAAAACAGGAAAATTCCAATATTGATAATTAATCTTAATTATTGACAATGACACAGCTTTGTACTTGAGGTTCCAACAGTATTGAGGACATGTTTTTCATAACAGAAAATGTTTTTTGATTTTCAATAAAAGGTCTAAACATATATTTCCTTAATTGAAATGATTTTTGTATTTGTTTATTGGTCATATTCTCTAATGGAGGAATACATTTTGAAAATTAACAAGAAATAAATAGATTTTCAGCCTGTTGCCCCTATTCCAATATATCAGGACTCTGTCTTCTTACCTCCACAATATACATTAGAATCTATCTCTCTTCCTGCTTGAACACTGGAGTAAAAGGCTAGCACACAATAGGCCAAGGTGGTAGCTTTAAGAGGACAAATCCAATACATCTTGTTCATTTACAGGCATCTGAAGACAAAAGAATAATGAACGATTTGATCTAATCGTCTGAATGTTACATTTACACCTGAATTTAAAAGCATTGGAAACACCATCTTTTCAAACAAACTTCCTTGTACTCAGCCATAAGCTGATTTTTGAAGCCCCAACAACTAAGTAAGCATAAACTAAGCAATGATATTTTACAATGTCTTATACATTTTTTTTAATTGGGAATTCCCCTTCTCAACATCCTTTTTTTCCACTCTGTGCAAGCATATAGGCACCTGTTTGGCCATTTTATGCATTGAAGAGATCATCACTGATCTATTCATCATTTTTTTCAGGATCAACCACCTTGAAGCATGATATTCTATAGACCAGGAAAATGAATATCCATAGAATCAGATGGGTGCATAATTACCATGTTTTGAATAATTTGAGGGGTGTTTTAAAGTACACTTGTGGTACAACTGTGTTGCGAAAATCTGGTGTGTAATGATCCTGGGCTGTGCACTTTGTGTGCAGCCTCTGGGTTAGACATGCCCAAGGTTTTCCAGGTACTCCACAGATGGAGAGTAAATGTCGAGGCCCTGCCTAGCCAGGAGTCTCCTCGCGTAAAAATCATTCATGAATATTATACTTTTGAAAATAACCCTCTCTGACTCTTAAAAGGATGGTCCGGGCTGAAAATATTTATATCTACCGGTAAATAAATAGAGTAAAAATCACAGAGCAAAATGCCAAAAATTTCATCAAAATCGGATAACAAATAACAAAGTTATCAAATTTTAAAGTTTATCAATATTTTGTGAAAACAGTTATATGCACATTGTCATGAATATTTATTAGGTGGGCTGATGATGTCACATCTCCACTTTCCTTTTTCTTATGTTATTACATGAAATCATGTTTCATTTTTCATACATGTGTAAATGATGTGTCTCCATTATGATGAAATAAGTTGCGGCAATAAATAACTAATGCACTTAATCAGTTGTCAATCCAATTGTTTTAGCTCTTGGTAGAAAATTTTTGAATAAACCTTATTTCCTATGATAAAATACAAAAGAACAAGTGGGGATATGACATCATCAGTCCACCTAATAAATATTAGAGACCTTTCGTTTTCTGTGACGAGCCATGTGGACATACGAGATTAAGGAATTTTGGGAGCGCTGTGCATGCGCGAAGTAATCTGTGACGAGCCTTCTCGTTCACTGCCCAAATCTGTCACTCGTATTTGAGGGTTTTGACGTTCGGTGTCATAGTGCTCAAACGAGCGCTAGCGTACATGATGACGTCATCCAAGCTTAGCAAAAATGAATGAAGCCGCATCAACATTTGAGTTTCGTTGATTCAGTCAGCAGGGCTGGTAAACTGCAAATTACTGCTTGTTACCAGCTTTTCCATTACATTTAGTGAGTCCCGTTTTCAGACACTACATATCCGATGGGTAATTGATGTTCTATTTCCAAACAACTGTGTTTTTTTTGGCTTTTTGCACAAGAGTGCAAATGTTGCACCCACAGTCGCCCCACTGGTTCGTAGTGTTATGCTTAGCCTGATTCTCCGGCCGAGCATCGGCCCACGGCCCGCTCACCATCACGCTGGTATGTGCTGTGGCCTGGTACGGGTACGTCGACTTAAATCGAAACTGTTCTCATCAATGTACGAACGTGATACTGAACAAGCGGTGTCACCACTTCCGTTGAACTAGGACTGCGTTGCAGACAATCAAAAGCTTACTATTCATAAAGACATGCCTAGAACTGTTTTACCAGAATAATGCAAATCTTTAAAATTCAATAACTTTGTTAAGTGTTATTCAATTTTGATCAAATTTTCAGCATTTTGCTCTGTGAATTTTACTCTATTTATTGAGACAAATATTTTCAGCCTGGACGATCCCTTTAATTATAACTAAGCAGAAGCTTGTTTTCAATACCGGCTAAAAATTTTTTTGAAAAAAGTAGTTTCCCTTTTGAATATTGATGCTTTGAGGATAACATAATTGGCCTCCAAATTCAGAAAATCTGTGCAATTACATATGGCAACGTAAACAGTGGTGAGTTAAATGCCCTAGTTCTAACTACATATTTTATTAAATAATAACTGAATATCTATCTTGAAAAAGATTAAGATTGATTCCAATGTTTTTAAAGATTAAGTGACTGGTCATTTACATTGATATGTTGAGGGCTTGATCACTTATAGGGAAAGTGGAAATAATGGGGTAAAAGTTTAATTTAGACCTGGCTCAGCTCCATGGATAGTAAGCTCAGTTTAGTCTTTAGTGAATGATTTTTACTCTCTAGGAGCTTCCTGGCTAGTCTTGCCTCGCTCAAACAAGGGGAAGATCGGACACTTTGGCGATTTTTTACACACTTCCCCATTTCGCTCATGGGGAAGGGCGCCCAACAGCGTTGAGTAAGTAAACATTTGCACATCAGCACTCAGCTATGTATAAAACATATGGGGAAAATGAGAGAGAGGATTTTGGAGAGGGCAAAAGCCTGAAGCCAAGGGTAACACATGTGGATAATTCCATCTTTTTCTAGACAGCTGGCAGCCGTCTGTTTCGAGTTTTTTTTTTAACATTTTAATTTTTTGTTATTTCTCCTCGTACACAGACGGCTCGCTATCGTGCAGCCACTATTAGGGGATTAACAATGCAAAATCCCCCATACGGGGCTCATCTATTTTTGTCTTTATTTCAGAAAAATATAGAGAAAGAATTATACCAAAATAAATACTATTATTCCATTTTGGCCTAAAATGCAACAAAACAGAGAAAAATCAACTTCAAAGGGGGAAAAAACAGTGACTTACTTTGGCTGTTGCACAACTTCACTTCCCTGTTTTATCCAAACTTAATACATAAACATATGGCCATCGCACTGAGTCCCTGTACAGATCGAGCTAGAACTTCGGTCTCTGTATTTGGTAAGTGGAACCAATGGAGTTCAGCAGAACAACCAACAGTCACAGAGACCAAAGCTTTGTTTTAGTCTATCTTTTTCTTTCTCAGGTACCAGTATTCTGTGCCAGGGCGCTCTTCCTTCCCGGGCCTTTCATTGTGCGCTTGACTATATACTGTCCAGTCTAGACAGCTGGCAGCCGTCTCTTTCGAGGAGTTTTTAAACATTTTTATTTTTTAAATTTCTCCTCATACACAGACGGCTCGCTAGCGTGCCACTGCCATTACAGGAGTTACAATGCAAAATCCCCCCGACGGGGCCCATCGATTTTAGTCTTTATTTCATAAAAATATATAAAAAGAACTGTACCAAAATAAAGATTATTCTGTTTTGGCCTGAAATGCACCAATATTGGGAAGGGGAAAAAGTGACTTACTTCGGCTGTCGCGCAACTTCACTGCCCTTTTTTATCCAAACTTAATACATAACCATATGGCCATTGAGTCCCCTGTACAGATCGCGCTAGAACTAGAATAGATCTACCTCTGTCTCTGTATTTCGCTATTTGCAGTTTGGTGAGTGGAGCCAACGGAGTTCAGCAGAACAACCAACATAACAGAGACCGAAGCTTTATGTCCAGTCTTACCCTCACTTATATTACATGGTGTGTCACATTTTCAGCAGTGAAAAAGACTCAATAAATAAGCCGGGAGGCAAGGCAGCGTTACTGGCCTTTGCGACATTACTCGGATGCGGTCCCTGTACAATCTCAATAGTAAACAAGTTTATTCGTTCACATTACAAGTACATTCACAGTAATACAATTGACAGAATCAGTTCGCAAATTTCAGAAAACGAATGATTGTATTCAAATAATTTTACATTCCATGAAACACAATGAATTGAGATTCATGTAGGCATAGATTGCATGAATTGAGCAAAACTTTCATATGTAAACTCCACTTACCTACACGAAAAGGGTACGAAAAGGTGAGTTTTCTGGTCGATTGATGTGGTGACCTCTTCTGCTGCTGGTAAATTCGGTCGATAAACGTATCATCAAGGTACAAGTTTTTTGTCTTTAATTCAAGCTCTTGCATATACCCTTGCGTAGAACAGAATTAAAAGAAAGGGCTTTTACCAGTCTATCGTACTTCCCACCAATGATCTTCGTCCACGATGATTAAAGACGAGACCATAGAGATGATTGCTATTATGGACGACGGATCAGTGTTGAATTTGATATTTACAAAATTACCGTAAATAATAACAGTAGATCTATATAAACATAATATTGATTTAGTGGCGTACATGGGTGGGGGTGGGGGCACCCCCGGAAAAAAAACAGAAAAGAAAAGGACAGGGAAAATAAGGTAATATATATTTACAAAATTAAATTATATTCTAAAAACATCAAAACAACTTGGGACTTTTGAGAAAATGTTGCCTCCCATGCCATATTCTATGACTGCATTAATTTATTTGCATAATTCAAAAAAATATCAGCTACTGCATAATTTATGTGCCAATTTGCATCAAAGATTTTCTTCTACATTTATTGTGCGTGAAATCTATGATGAAAATATTCCGCATATATGGGGGGGGGGGTGCTATGCATGCATACCTTTTATCTTCTTCCACATGCAATATGAATTTCTAGGGGCATTAAAGTAATTGCAGGAAGTTAATGATTTATTTTGTTTGTTTATGTAAAGTTTTCAATCATTGTTATGATATATTGTACTTTTCATCTTCGCATAGGCCTACTTATTGTTAAAGCCATTGGAAACCAGATTGACTTCTTTGTATGCGTACATTGACCAAAATAATCTTGAAACTTGAAATTGGCACATTAACTGCAGTAGTACTGCAATACTTGCAGTACTAATAAAAGATCAATCGAAATAGATATGAGTTTCAAGATGACCTATCCGGAGGGCATATCATCAACATTTTTCCTCCGTAAAGTTGTTATATGTCAATCTGACAACTTTCCTTTTGATTTGCGGAAAAAGCACATTAAACCATAATATAACAGGGGCGGTGCCGAACAAAGTAGACTTGAATGGGTTGAGGGAGAAAGGGAAGATGGCACTTCCTCTTTTGAAGATGGTAATATTATGTTTACACAATATCTCCACTCTAAATAACGTAAGCGTTGTGGGACCCTGGACTGTAAAGTGGGGTTAACATGTTGTAAACTATTAATGGCCTGAAAAATGCACCACTGTACATTGCGTAACAGGGTGTGTTGAACCGCTGAAGCGAGACCAATGAAATTTTCATAGCAGTTAGATTATGAAATAAGCTTTCTATTCACTTTCTACCATATTTTGGAATTACTTCAGCCCTATGTCAGAGTGACATTTTGGGGACGCAATGAATATAGTTATGGCAATGAAGACGATACATATTTCATAAGAAGCGCGAGCGGAAAAAAAAGAGATTTAGAAAAAAAAACGGGTCACTCTATTCATGTTTTGTAAACCATGAAAAGGATAGGTAATTGGGTATCCTACATCAATAATGTGAGCGCGAAGCGCGATCAGATTTTTTTTGTTTGATATTCTAATATTCCGAAACTCCGGGATGATTTAAGAAATCCGTTTAAAAAAAAAAAAACAAGCTGCGTATCTCGACAGACATACGTGCGTGTGTATTAGATTAATACCAAATATCTGGGCATTCTAACTATATTTTTAGCATTAAAATCAGTAATGCGAGCGCGAAGCTCGAGCTGAATATAATTGATATTCCTATGTGAAAATTGATCAATTTCAAGCCTAATTCTAGCACTGTGTAGAAAAGTTGTGAAATGGATATTATTGATCGCTCTTAATAAATGATGATTTTTATTTCGACCTTGGACCAGGGCATTTTAAGGACATTTTGTTATCATATGAAAATGATGAATATCTTTCTATTCTGCTTCCAAAGCGCCAGATATTCCATAAAAAGAGAAAAATTCAACAAGCACAACACTGAAAATTTCATCAAAATCGGATGTAAAATAAGAAAGTTATGGCATTTTAAAGTTTCGCTTATTTTCAACAAAATAGTTATATGAACGAGCCAGTTACATCCAAATGAGAGAGTTGATGACATCACTCACTCACTATTTCTTTTGTATTTTATTATATGAAATATTAAATATTTTGATTTTCTCATCATTGTCATGTAAAATGAAGTTTCATTCCTTCCTAAACACGTGGAATTCCATTATTTTAACATTTTGTGCTTCAGGCAAGGAGGACCTAATTGTAAAATTCGTAAAAATTGAAATATTGTATAATTCAAACGATAAAAAACAAAAGAAATAGTGAGTGAGTGACATCATCGAGTCTCTCATTTGGATGTAACTGGCTCGTTCATACAACTATTTTGTTGAAAATAAGCGAAACTTTGAAATGTCATAACTTTCTTATTTTACATCCGATTTTGATGAAATTTTCAGCATTGTGCTTGTCTGATTTTTCTCTATTGATTGAAATCAACATTTTTCTGAGGAGGACTTGACCTTTAAGCAATATGTCGGCCTATCTCACCCAACACGCAATGCGAGCGCGAGCGAAAATATTATAAAGTGACTCCTCTTCCTCCTCTCTTTTCCCCTTCTTTTTTATCCCACCCCCCCCCTTTATTTTGCTCCGCCAAAAGGAGAGGGGCCTGGATCCGCTTATGTGAATTTGAAAAGAAAAAAAAAAAGAAGAGATTTCACTGGTGCCAAAAAATTGATAACTAGCCCCCCCCCCCCCAAAAAAAAAAAAGATTTCAACAAAAATGTAGGTCTTTTTCCACACATTCTTCTATATGACACACCTACCGGGTGCTGCCTATGGAAAATAATACATGCAGCACCCCCTGGGGAAAACTTTTCCCCGAGCACCCCCACTTCAGGGCCATGACTTCAGTTAGAGATTTACAGCCCAGCTCCATCCCATGAAGAAGAGTTTCTATATTCCTAGCCGAGGTCTAGGTTTTATATTTGTGAGGAACCCTGCTGTGAACAAAATAATGCAAGAACTGATAGGAACAGTGGTTTTCAGGTGCACAAACGACAGTTGGGTTGACATTTTTACACAATGAAATGAAGGAAAGAGGGTACAATCTTTTCAATGTTTTAAGCTGCCTTTATTTTCATTAAATACTTTTTCAATTCACATATCACATAAACTTATGCAAAAAGTGAACCTGAAATGAAATAAGTAATTATAAATGGACATTCAGATTCAGTTAAGAAAATCAGTTTTCAACGTCTTCTTAGACTCCTTACTATACTATATTAAAAAGTAATTGATCAATGAAATGATCTATATAAACAGTCTATAACACTTGAAACAGAGTGATACCTAATAAGCTTAAAAGATCACTTTATCTTACATTACAAAACTACATTAATAAATATATTAAAATCATATCTATCTACTTATTCATATAGAACAGACATTTTAAAGGCTGAAGCACCCTCTCACAATAAGATAATCCCCAACAATCAAGTCCTTTAAGAAGTCCCATAAAACTATCTTGTTCTAGGCAATTGCCTTCTTTTAATATGTCATTCTGATTTTTGTTTGTACAAATATGTTAACTGAAACTGTGAGCGTTTTGGCCCATTTGGGAAAAGCGCGTTATAAATATTGAGTATTATTATTATTATTATGTGTAAACATCGCGTCAACAACCAGATGCATCGACATGATTAGAGCTTCCTTTGATGCACAACTGAAAATGCAGAAAGTGGACATCGAGAAAGCTTTCAAAAAGGCAAAGATCACAACTGGCAGGAGGCTGTTTGAAGAGGAATTGGAGGAAGCAGAGTGGTTGGAAGAAGATGGAGGTAACACACATAATTATTATCATCATCATCAGCATCAGCATCATCATCATCATCATTTTTATCAAAAATATCTATTATTACAAATTCTACTAGCAGCAATAATTTTCAAAACATTCCTGTTATTTTCAAAATTACAGATCTGACTGACATCTCCCCATTGGATGAGAGCTTGCAGACGAAAAACTCCAGTGTATATACAGGTGATAAATATGAACTTCCATTCATATTACTATGCTGTGAGCATGTAATATCAAACCAGAACTGAAAAGGGAAACTGAACTCGCTCGGAGTGAATCTCTCTCTTTCTACATTTACTAGCAAGATTGGACTTAAAAAAGGGACATTTGCACTAATTTTTCAAACTATTACTAATAATTTGACCAACATGCATCTCAAAATATATAGTGAATACAAAATTGATTGCCAGCATGCAGTGACATGTTAGAAATATTACATATAAGATTGCATACCCCTGTTTGCTAAGTTGAATGCCATCTATTTGATTCATCTGATGGTAGTGTGGGCATATCTTACAGAGTATAACAATTTACAATGAATGCACTGATAGCGTCATTTTAACTTAATGATGCAATTTTTTTAAACATCAAGTCAAAGAGTGGTCTGTACTAGAGTATCTACATAATAGACTCTCTACTCTGTACATCCATAACTGGTAATGTATCCAAACTCAATTTCACAGGCAGCATTATGCACATCCGTTACTTGAAAATATTGTTTGATTTGTCCAATTCTGAAAAAGGGCCTTGAAAATATTTGTTTTAACATGGGCTCTGATCAGAAAAAATCAGAAAATGATATACAATTTCTCATCTGGAAGTCATTTCTATAAATGACTTAAAAACATAGAAAGGGGGATGTAATTTCTAATTCATTTATATCTTATTTTAATGAGTGTTTCTCATTGATTTTCTTTCAGAAGTATCAAGCAATACCACAATCACAGCAGGTATGTTTATATTTGAATATCTTTTACAAGATAAATAGTTTATTCTTCTAAGGGGTAATGATAAATAAAAAATGAATGAATAAACAAATAAATATATACAGATGTAAAGTCATCAATAAGCTAAACATATCATAAAAATATACAATGTTTACCCCCTGGAAATCTTTTCTTTATATAAGTTAAAAACATAGAAAGGGGGAGTGTGATTCCTCATTCATTTAATCAGTATTTGATGATTGTTCCTCATTGATTTTCTTTCAGCAAGATCAAGCAATTGCCCCTATTCCAGCAAGTGTTTTTCACAAGATAAATACTTGATTCTTGAAAATTTAACCCCTGAAGATTTTGTTTCAAGTAATGAAACAAAAACCAAATAAACTTCTATCTATAAACAAAATATTCTGAAACAAGAAAATGGAATACTGAAATTTGAGAGATGCTTTTCGCACAAATCAGTTCTTCTATGTTCGGCAATTGTGATTCCTTCACCCCTGAATGCAAAACCCACAAAAAAATGCATTAATTGGCAAAATTGAGATACACTTTAAGGGTGGGAAAATTAGTAATAGTACATTTCTTACAATGAGCATGCATGCTATTAGATTTCAGAAAAATATTATTTTTGAGGAAAGTCAATGAAAAAGCATAAATGTATGCCGTAACAATGACTTTTCATTAAAAATGAACAAAAGCATACAAATTATTTTATCAGGCTTAATGTCCTCAACCTCCCCCCTTCCAATAATAACTGCATATAAAGCAAGAAGACATTATGAAAATTTCCCACTTAGTCTCAAAATAATTGTAGTAATTGCATATTGACATACCTTGTTAGATTAGAAATCATTATTAGTTTTTAACTTTAAAACCTTATACATGTGAATAATTTCTTATAAGATTTTGATTACCAAATGGTGAATATTGATGATTCTTTCCGATATGCCCCTTGGAGTAACCCTTGTCTCTGATAATGTAAACAAGCACACCAAGACAAGATTTAATACAACAGAACACACCAACCAACAAATGAATTTCGTTCAGAGCTACATGTATGCTGCTTTGGACCAAATCCCATCATTTCACCTTGATGATAACTCTCATACAATTGAGCAAATGGAAGGAATTATTGAAGACATATTTCTACCAACAGTAGAAGACATTGAAATGCTCAGGTACATAAGCACATTCACAATTTTTCGTTTTATATTTGTATGAAGTAAACCAACAAATGCCTTGACTGTGAACTGATGTTCCCTCATCTTAAATCATGCAGACACTGTACACAGAACTAAGATGAGTAATAGTGTTTTGTGAAATTATTATTAAAAATCTTGTGTTTTCTTATATTCATTCTCCAAACTTTCTTTTATTTCTTTTCAGTCTACCCAACATCACTCTTTGTTTCCATCACCTTTCTTTCTTTCTTTTCTTTTTTCTTATTATATCATTATATCAACATTACAAATATATTAATGTTAACATAATATTAATTGCTCTCCCAGAATGGAGTACCTCATCTTAATCACAAGAATCTTGTCCTCTCACATAAACTACTTTCAAGGACATGGAGGTAGTTGATCATATTCCCCATCATTATACGTCTGAAAAAAAGAAACTACAGTAAGTATCATCAAGAGTTCTGAATTATTAATTCTGACATATATATTAGATCAGACATTGATATTGCACAAACTGTATGTAAAGAAGATGATAAATCTCTTAAATCCTTGAAAATCAATGTGCAGTACTGGTTTACCTTTGGTAATCTTAGTCCCATGTGTTTTATGAGGGAAAGTGTATATTTTTAATATAAAGGCAATATTGTGATTATTTATAAATCCATTTTTCCAATTTTCCTCCTAATATTCCAGAGAGACATGGCTCATATCGTGTACAGAGCATTTACTTCTTAATGTTATCGAGGTCATTATGTGTGTGCAAAATGTGCGGATCAAATAATTACATATTTGATGTCACATAAATGTCTGCTTCTCAACTTTGCTGCTCATATCTAAAGCATGTTGATTAAAACCCATTTTCCAACACAGGGCATCAGCCAACAAAACCAAAAACCAGGAAAGTTGTCCCTTTGTAAATAATCAGATATGCCTTGGTATTCGCTATTGTCCAAAAACATGGTATGTTCTCATTAAGATGCACATAATCACTAAGCGGCAGATCTCGTTTGATCAAAGAAGAGGGTGGATTTCTTGGTAAGAGAGGCCAGCGCCAACCGGGTTCAGCTTCGCGAAGAGCATATCCGGGTTGTCCGAGAGTGGCCTGTCCCAAGGACGAGGCGGGTGGAAGAGTTCCGGGGCCTTGCAAATTACCATCTGTCATTCAGCAAGGGATTCACTGGAATCATGGTCCCCCTGTACAGGATAATGTGCAAACAGCAATTCTGTTGGGGGTCGAACAGCAGCATTCCTTCGAGGAGATAAAACAGCGGCTGACAGAAGCACTTGTATTGACCGTGCCCAATAGGCAGGATATGTTTATCCTGGATATGGATGCTCCAAATGAGGATATAGGTGTAGAGCTTCTATAAGTGCAGGACGAGCAAGAGCGAATGGCGTCTTATGGCAGCTGTGCACTCATTGCAGAACAGCGGAGATACTGCGTGACCCGGAGGGAACTGCTGGCGGTGGTCAAGTTCATCCACCAGTACTGTCATTACCTATTAGGGAAGGCATTCCTGGTCCAGACAGACCACAGCAGCCCTCCGGCATATGGTAACCCTGAGCGAAGGCTTGACCACAACCATACACAAGAACAGGCACCCGCTGCAGTATTACAGGTTAGGGAAAACCTGAAAACAGCGACACAAGACATAAATTCCAGGCCTACTCAGAGGTTGATTGAAAACCATCTGATGGCTGCACCCGAAAATGTCAGGGCAGATATGAGCCCACTTGGCTTCTGACTTTATACAGGCTGAAATGCACAGGGTGTTCAGAGAAGAATATGGCAGGTGTGCATCCTCGATTACATACAAAATAGTATTCAAATGCTTAAGCACAAAATACACAAGCCAAAGAAAGACATGTGTGGTGTGTGCACAAACAAAACAAACATGAATCCACATAGTGCTGAAAGGGAATCTCTGGATGAGGCACACAAAAATACAGAGCAATAATTTAGAGAATTTGGAGAATTAAAAAAAAAGGAGTAGAGAGAAGTGCAAATGAATCCATATTCATATCCAGCTGCCATATTTGATCTCCAGCAAGTGTGGTGATTGGAATGGTACAACTTGACACTGTATGATTTGCATATAAAGGATGGCATCTGCTATTTTCCTAATGAAACCATAACAAAGAGGGGTTCATGCAACAAACACATATCTGCCTGATTATCTTCACGAGTTAGATATACCACTGGTATTAAGGAAGTTGCCCTATTCAGTGAACAAAACAAAAATTTGGTTCTACCTTTCATGGCTATCACTCTGAAGGAGTCAGTTAATATTAATGGCCTGAATTCATGAAGGTGGGCTTAAGTTATACAGGGGTATAGTTAACACATTGGTTAACTATACCCTGGGTATCAGCCTACCATGCTATTCACAAATGGAGGACTAACTAAAGCTATGGCTTAAATTCAAGTCCATGGATTAAATCATAAAAAGAAGCTAGCATACTACCATTACTGTACTAAGCATGCTCAGGGGCCCGTTTCAGAAAGAGTTGCGTTTAAACGCAAGTCAAAAAATCAATTGCAAGTCCCAAATGCGCGCTTTTGATTGGTTGAAAATCAAAATGCGCATGATTTTTAGAGTTGCGATTGATTGCAACTCTTTCTGCAATGGGCCCCAGTTGTGATATGATAGTCTGCTTGTAATGGAGTCTGGCAAAAACAGATTGCCAACTGGCACCACAGCGAGCAATCCTTTCTTTTGGAGCCGGTGCAGGATAGAGCACATGTATTCGCGATCAGATCAAATTATGCTCTTACTAACTAACAATAGAAAAAAACTTGCATGGGATGAGTTTTGCTCTTCCATTATTGGATAAGTAGACAACAGCTCAAATCAAGAATAAATGGGAACAGCTACAGTGCAAAGCCCCCCCCAAAAAAAAAAGAGTACGGTGAGTGGCAGAGGTGCACAATTACTTTGCATTGGGTAGTACACATAACTAAACAGTCATATTTTTAGAAGTCGAGAAACATCACGTGTACTAAGTGACAAAACTTAATGTTCTGAATGCGTTCTTAGAAAGGAATGTATTGACAAAATAGAGACACAATTGACAGAAATGTGCCATAAGCTGGAAAAAAAAATAAGCACATCAATGATGTGGGAGTTCATCCGGCATCTCGCAACGAAATTTAACATAATTTTAATTTCAGCCCAGTTGACACTGTAGTGAATTACATTGGTGACATAAATTGAGGATATAGAATTGAAATTGATGAAAAAATGACATAGAAGCATTTTTGTGATCTATGAATAAATTTCATATAATATTAAGCATAAATAATTTTCTAGTCAAAATTTCTAAACTGTGTAGAACCTTGGTAACCTCATTTAGCTCTCAGATTGAACAAAAATAATCACAATCAATCAACAAATAATAAGTATTTTTTGTGAGTTTTGAAAATATATCAATACATTAGCATATTTAATGAGTTTCAAAATTCTGTGAAGTTTTGAATCCCCCACCTAATGCTATCATATAAAGCAAACGGAATTGAAATCAGACTTGAAATGACAAAGAAGAAGCATTTTGAAATTCAGTCAACAAATAACGAAGAGGTATTTACCGTGATTTATGAATTTTGCATAAATTAGCATGAATAATTTTCTACTCAAAATTCAAAAATTCTGTGTAAAGTTTGGTGAACGACATAAAGCTCTACCAGATGGAAGTAAAAAATCAAAATCAGTCAGTAAATAACGAAGAAGCATTCTTTGTGAATTTAAAAAAATGTGCATAAATTAGCATATTAAATGAGTTTCAATATTCTGTGTAGAAGTTTTGAATCCCCCCCTAGTGCTATCATATAAAGCAAACAGAATTGAAATTGGACTTGAAATGGCGAAGAAGAAGCATTGTGAAATTGTGTACGGACAACGGACGCCACGGCACAGCATAAGCTCCTCTGGCTCTTTGGGCTGGATGAGCTAAAAATGCCAACTACAATGTTACTTACTGGCATGGTGTTATCATCCAATGCAAGAGTGAACAGCTACACAGGAATTGATTCTAAAGCAATCCCTGAATGTCTTCACTCATTTCTAGAGCCAAAGGCCCCTGCCTTGCACAATGGGAATAAATATATCCTTAATTATACAACTAGGTATCCAGAACCCCATATGGGGGAATAATTCAAATTCATGTAAGAAAATTGTCATTTTGATTACAAAAGTTGGTACCCATATTTGCATTGATTCTATTATACATTTATCTTTTATAGAGTCACATCTCGCTTATGGAACAGATGTGGGGGGAAGTACATAAAAAAAGTAGCCTGAATCGTATACATCTTTCTAAAAAAAAATGACAGTGCAATTACTTTTACTCACTGGTAAGCACATACTCAGCCTAAATTCATGTTTTAAAGATTTGATAACCAAAATCTGTATGTATCTTTATGTATGATCTGTGTAATAACATAAGGGAAGGTCAACAGGTTAACATTCCAAACAAAGAATAAATCAAGGGTAATTTTCACTTTCTTTTCTAGGTAGTGAATACCAGATGAAATCACACTGAATAAATCCAGAAAAAGTTTTAGGAGTTCTTTGTTATCATAATTCACATCACCTACTCTACAGTATGTAGATATTTATTGCAATTAAATACAATTCCATTTTTTACTGATATCCCTTTAATACAAGTACATTGCAATTTAATATTCATTATAATTTTTGTATTGCATTCTGCATTGGTAATAAAGTGAGCCAACAGAACACTCTTGATGAAAATTGGCATTAATTGAATATGTATTTAATTTCATAGCTTTGATTTTTCTCTCTGTGTAGGAAGCATCTCCTTCTTCTTCTTCTCTATAAGTACAGGCCATCGTCTGGCGTATTGTCGTACTGTAATTTATTTTTAATTTATATTTACGTATCTCATGATGAATGAAGACTGTGTAGAGTGATACATTGAGATAGAACTGCGCATATATGTGAGAGACAGAGAGTGAGTAAGAGTAGGTATTATTGCACCAATATCGTTGAATGATTTCATATAAATCTCTTTCAATGAAAACTATATGAGTAAAAGTCACAACAATTAGGGGAAGGCGGGGTAAGTTGTGACAGTTTTTGCTTTTTGCATGTTAGAATTGATATGATTAATAATCTTGTCGAAATTAGTTCCTTGCCTTGAAATCTAATTCTTCTGGAATATAATCCACCTATATATAACTTTCTATCCCCACACTGAAAGTCATCGTGACCTTTGAAAAAAAAGATGTCAAATGGCTCAACTTGCCCCATATATGGGGTAAGTTTGAGCCACCTTCTGGGGTAAGTTGAGCCACAAAAACTATGTACAAAATGTATGAGGGGAGAACCAGCATGTCAATTTTTTGTTTAAAGTCTTTTCACTTGCTAATTCTCTATAAATACTAACATCCTTTAAAAGGAAAAGAGCAGTCATGTAAATTTGCTCCTTTCAGCCAGCATTTCAATCATTTTTTATGGTTTGTTTGTTTTTTAAGATACATTACCATGGGAATTACCATGGCTCAACTTGCCCCATGCTGTTTGGCTCAACTTACCCCAGTCCGAACTTAGTGCGATAATTTTGTATCCACACATTTATTATGCATCCATCATATAAAAGACTATGACAAGAATGAAGATCCATACCTGGACTAATAATGTTGTTATCGTGTCTTTATTATATTTAAAGACGTGTGTGTTTATAAAGCACTTATCTAGTTCACACTCTTTTTTACTTTTTTGGCTGAAATTCATATTTTTCCCTCTAAAAAACTACTTTTTGTTTCAAAGTTGAAAACAATATGGTGGGGTTAGGGGTTATGCTATGGGTCATCAGTACATGACACCACCACAATGTCTGACTCATTCATTATTGGCCTGGGGGTGGTGGCTCAACTTGCCCCTATGCTCAACTTACCCCGCCTTCCCCTACTATCAAACTAACCTCGGGATTCAACTTGATTAAAAGTGAAGAAGAAATTTCAAGATGATTTCTGGCAAAATACAATTCAAGCAAATCACATATGGAATTAAAACAATGTTTTTCTCTATCTTCGCAATGCCACTGCATCGCCTTAGTAGCCACCATCAACTAGGCATAGCTCCATTACTCAAGGTATCTTGACATGGTTCATTGATGCTGCTCGCAAAATGCTCAGAACTGCTATCCAAGATTTCAACAGGAATCCTCACTCGATTCTTGGTGCAGTTGCATTCCTCCTTCTTTTTCTTCATCTTGCTGTCAGAGGCACAGTCAAGAGCTAATTCCGCACATTTCTGGCAGCAGGTGGTTAGTCCAGAGGTCCTACAGGATAGGCAGGAAAGGACTAGCTGATGACAGTGTTCACTGCTGCATGGTTGGTATTCATCCCAAGGCTTGGAACAGTGGAAACATTCTGTAAAGAAAATAAAAATCATAAAGTAATGTTAATTCAATTATCTGATTCTAACTTGACAGTACAAAAATGAAAGCACTATTTATGTTGTATTTTGCCCAAGAAAAGGTTTCCATGTCAATCGTTTGTCATATCTCTGATGATTTTTCACTTCTTCTCCTCCCTTACCCCCTCCTCATTCCCTCTTTCATCTCCTTTATGATTTAAATTAATTTCATTAACATCATCATTATCGATCTTAGTCGATCCTTTTCATTGGTGATCCTCCTGCATTATCAAATCAAAAGACCTCACCTGCCATGACATCCTGGTTTGTCTGAATAGCATAGCGGTTGTCAAAGACAAACAATTTTCCTCTGAAGAAGCCATCTGGATAGCGATCAAGATACTTGTGGATACCACCTTCAAGCTGGAGCACTTCTTTGCAGATTCCCTGTGAAGACAGTACACTTCATATCAAATATTCAGTAAATCTAACCTTTGTAATTCCTGTATCATACAGATGTAAGACAGTTGCATCAACCTAACCAACAAATAGTGATATAAATCTTCAAGTGTTCTGAACAATCAAAGAGAGCTATTCTTTATGCACAGTCATGGTACATAGTTGTCAAATTATGAATCATGGTTCAGTTAGTAGAATATAAAATCTCTTTTTGGATCCCATTTATAGTTTTGCAACTGTCCAGCAATCATACTTTCTTTCTTCTAACTTTGCTCCTATATATCAAAATTGACAAATTGATACCTTTGCTTTGCTTGACCTGACCCACATTTAAATCTCACTATCAGGCAAGAGAGATTCTGTCTTGTGATTTCCAAGGTAATATTGAAAAAAAATAATAAGACCCTTCTATACAATCCAATGTACAATCCTGGATGCCAAAAGCACATAAACATTTCCATTATCACCTTTCTATAGTGGTCTACTACAACACGTTCACGTTTGTAATGAATATTAAAAAGCAACTAAAAGCCTGATACCAAGATCACACTTTACTGTAAGCTGGCCAATGGGTTGACCAGTAAGGTTAAAGTCACTGGGTCTTAATAAAAAAATTGTCTCTGGTTATGTATGTAAATGTCATAAAAATAAAAAGAAATTTACAAGTGAATTTCATTATCACAATATTATAGATCAAATGATATTTTGAGTTGTAAGGGTTTATATTCTAACTACCTAATCACATTTGTAATCAAAATATCCAATCATAATTACCACTAACCTTTGATCTTAGATAGGCTGAACCCCTTTCACATCTGATACCTCCAGTGCAGTACATAAGGACCTTCTTGTCTGCAAACACTGCTTCATTCTTATCCACATACTCAGGCCAGTAGCTAAATTTTCGAATGTCTGGAGTGATTGCATCTGTGAAAGCACCCTATGGATACAAACAGATACTTATATTATATACTTCTCTTCTACATGATAACATCAATCATAAACAATTTTTAGTTCAAACACTTATATTTACTTTTATTAGTTAGAAAATGGTTACAAAATGTACTATGCAATTATGAAAAATAACTTTCAAAACTTACTAAGTGCATTATGTTGACTTATTATATGAACAAATCTTTCAGTTAGATTGATGATCACTTAAATGTACTGTGCAATTATGAAAAATAACTTTCAAAACTTACTATGTGCATTATGTTGACTTATTATATGAACAAATCTTTCAGTTAGATTGATGATCACTTAAGCTTTATTGTTAATCTATTCACTATTTGTTATGTACTTTTAAAAGTTTGTTTTTGTAAATTAAAATTTAGAAATCAATAAACTGAAACTAAAATGAAACAGACCTGAAACCAGTCTGAAGTAGAGATTCCATCACTAAGCTACAAAGTGGATATAATAAACCCAAAATGAATAAATCTATATGGTACAGAGTTATAATAGATACAGTAGTGCTTAAAGGTTTGTGAACCCAACCAGAAAAATGAACATATTTTAAAGTGTCCAAGTTCTGCCATGTTATAGATATTTAATTGTGAAGTCAGGTGATGAAATATTACTTATTCAATAAAGTTTGTTTCTCTGGGCTCGTCCGACATTGTAGGGTTGTTGGCTACATTCAACACATCAGCATGAAGTAGTGCATTTTGTGGTGGCGTTCACCAACTTTCTAGCACCACTGCATATCAAAAGAAGATTATACCACCATCTATACAAGTATAGAGAAGCTTAAACCTTGATCTTATCAATGTCCTGTTTACTCACATCTATGCTGTATCCATTTCTACATGACTTTGTGTGATTTTACTTGAACAATTTCTTAACTCACAATTCTACTTTCATAGAAATTCCTGCAGTCAATGAAGACTGTGTCTGTCTTTTTCCCACTTTCCTTGGCTTTTCTGTATTGCTGAACTTCTTCATGAAACTGGGCGGGGGTAAGGTGAGAACCTACATATAAGAGAGTAACAGGTATTCAACAACAAATCTTTAAGTTTGATAATCTGTTGCATGAAGGATAATTTAGGAAAGTATTTGTAAAAGTTCTACCAAGAGATCAAAATCCTTTTTATGAGAGAAAAATAAACAAAATAATACTAGTTGACAAATTCAAAAGAAAGAGACTGTAATTTTCTTAATAAATCATTTTTCACCAATATTTTGAGACAACTGATGCTTTCCTAAATTTTGCATTTTCACTGTTCAAATCTATTTGAAGCAATTTTTATGCTTTAGTAGTCCACATCATAATAAAAATTTGGCATACAAAAAAAATAATCAATTGCAAGTCACATATCACATTATTTGAAGAAATTAATGACTGTCACAGGAGATATACTGATTAATTTGATTAAAAACTGGAATACAACCCACCTGCCTCTTTGAAACTGATCAGCTTAGGATCTACACCCATTGGAACAATCTCTTGATGTAATGAGACAATTAGACCACCAGGAAAACTTTCATGACCTCCTTGACTTGTCTTTGGGGAATACACAAAATAGAATAAAGCCGCAATGTCATTGTTAGTAAAATAACATGAAATAATTGTAGATACGAAAGAAAGTCTGATTAATTTTCAATAGTTTATTTCATATATTCTAACTCTAGATACATTTTACAACTGGATGGATTGTCAACTTGAGATGAATTTGCCATCGCAAGACCAAAAATACATTACACAGATGTCATCCATTACACAAATGATCTGATGATGACATCTGTGTCTTTTGACCTCTCATCTTGTGACCCCTACACCTAAGCACATTATGCTCATTTGCTTACCCATATAAATACACCAAATATCAAAGTTGATCCCTAAAACTGTTCTTTAGAAATCACTAGAATTATGTAATTTCTGGTATAATATAACCTCGGTGACCTTTGACCTTGATACCCCCCCCCAAAAAAAAAGAATCCTGGACAGATGGCTGGACGTACAACCCCAAAACATAATGCCTCCAATTACTACCTGAAAAATAACATTTCATGTTTCAGAACTTCCTATATAAGTAAAATACTATATTAATTCAGAATTTTGCTATAAATGTTTCATCAATGCAAGTGCATGTGATACATGTAAAGAATATGTACCCTTAAGTTCCTTTAGAATATTTAGGAAGAATTTAAATACACATACCTTGAAATCTTCTTTCTTCATGTCTGTGAAGCATGGGTGTGACATGACTGCTTCAATGTACTTCTGAGTGTTAAATAATGCCCCACCAACTGTACCATTTAAACCTTCTCTAGCTATCCTGATCTGACAGATAAGATGAAGAAAAATTAGGTAAGCAAGTATAGATAATTAATAAACAGGTTTCACTCTTAAATGAAAAGATGAAATAAAAAAAAAAACTTCTGACCAAATACATTTTTATTTTACTTTGTACATTACATTTTAAAAATCAGTCATAAAAAATCTGACTTTGCAAAACAAAAACAATATATTATTTGGAAAGAAACATTTTTATGGACAATGCTTTTGACCAATCAACTGATTCAAAGAAAAAGGAATCACTGTTTGCAATAAAAAGTATACCTTTCCATTTAAATGTAGTCTCCTGCATAACTCTTTCTGCCATTCACATATATCAGGTGGATCTGTTAATTCAACATATTTGTAGAACAGAAGGACTTGGCCTTCTTGTGTCATGCTATTGTTGTCGGAATAGCTTCCTTCGTCTTCAGTATTCTTATAGCACTTTATTGGTAACCAGGGTCGCACTTCATCCTCAGAGTACGAGGGGAGTTTTTTTCTGCAATCACTATAAATGCCCTCACTTGCTTCCACATCGGGTGGACTGAAACCATGGTCTGGAATCTTGTTCTGATCAAAAGGCTTTCCTGATCTACATGTCCGATAATGCTCTTCCAGTCCCTCTCCTGCTGATGCACTTTCAAACATATCTTCAGAACTGCTGAATGTAGATTTGCCTCTTATCAGAGCTTTTAGAGCAGCCAATGTCTTGCTCTGAATCTCTTCCCCATGTTCAATGGATGTGTGCTTGTTGATATCAATGGCACTCCTGAAAGAGAGATTGCAACATTTCCATTCTGGTGGATGGTCATTCACTTGCTTGGTTGATACAGTCTCAGCAAATACCTGAATGACATAGAAAACATAAAACAATGATCAAATATTCATACAAATTGAAAAGAATACTGTTATGCAACAAAAAATATACTGTAAGCTCAGTCATTTTGGGTGACTGACCCACTTTATGAAACAAGAGTGTCACCATGGGCGGAAATCTGTCCCGAAAGGTAGGGGGGACAACAGGGGCTGATTCAGCCTTCGCCAATGGGGGGGGTGAAAACATTTTCAGCCATATGTTAATCCCTGATCGACCGCTCGAAGGTAATTTTTGTCTGAAGGAGTAGTCCTCATAGTAATTTTTGTCTGAAGGAGTAGTCCTCATGGTCACTTTCTAGCTTTATTCTTATAAATCAAAATAAATATCATTGTGCTTATTTATATGATACGAGCGCGAAGCGCGAGCAATTTTTTTGGGAAAATTTATGTATTTTTTCTCCTAAAATTTGAACATTGTTGAAGACTGCTTATAGTTACCCATGAAGACGTTACATATTTCAACAATCAAATAATGCGAGCGCAAAGCGCGAGCTGAAATTTTTACCTAGAGACTGGAAATTCTATGCACTTTTTGTAACTTGAACATATAATAGGTATAAAACTAAACAATTGATGCGAACGCAAAGCACCAGCAGAAAGTTTTGAGATTTAGTTTTAGACCTGAGAACGAGACACTCTATGGGCTATTCCATGGTTACTCACGTTACATTTGGAGACACCTTGACTCATACTTGGAGCTGTAACTCCATTATTATTGACAGGAACTAAACATCTCCTTATCACAACAAAGTACACAGTCTGACTATCCTTTGTATAAAAAAAAACTTTGGAAATTTCATTATGTTCCTGGCAAATCTTTGGAATGTGTCGGTTACTCACGTTACATGATTTGGACATGCATAAAATGAAAAGTCGACATAAGTGAAAAGTCTCCTCATACAAGGCTTTTATGAAAGTTGATTATATCCATTTCAAAGAAGTATATTAGGGAGACAAACTTTGTACATAATTAAAAAAATAAAGAACACATGGTTTTTACTTGGAGTGCAGATAATATGGTTACTCACGTTACATTTTGTCCATGTATGGTTAACAACACAAATGTCATTAAAAATTCAATAATGTGTGTAAAATTCATTGCTAGGAACATCAAAAAGAGATTTTGTACCAAAAATTAGAACAATTGGAGCTTTATTAGGGAGTAAGAGGGAAAAGTATGATTTTGCTTACTAATTATGCATAAATTAGCATAATCGCTTAATACCAATTTGCATGAAATAAATTACTGTTTAGTATTGTAGATTATGTCCAAGACAACCAGCGTGCAAATTTTCGGCGTGATCGTGCGGACAATGGCCGAGATCTCAAGGGGGGACTGGGAGGCCCCACCCACCCCCCCCCCCCCCCGGCCATATTAACTCCCAAAATACCCCAGCCTAGATAGGGTTACAGGTAAGGACATTCAATGTGTTGTTCGAACACTCTTTAAAGTTTGGTTAATCGAAACCAAGTCTTACTAATGCACTCTCACATTGTGAATACTTCTACTAATTTTCAATTTTTTGTGTGATTGTATGACCACTGATATTTTGATGAACAGAGAGTCACATCAAAGAGGTGTACCCTCATTTTGCGTTTAATTAATCAATAATAACTTCACAACTCACCATGAGACTTAAAACTTGACATCCCACAGCAAATGTAACCCAACTGCATAATTTTTACTGGTTACTCACATTACATGATGGTTACTCACGTTACAGTTTTTCTTCTTCATTTTTATAAAAAATTGTACTTCTTAAAGGACAAGTCCACCCCAACAAAAACTTAATTTGAATAAAAAGAGAAAAAATCAACAAGCATAACACTGAAAATCTCGTCAAAATCGGATGTAAAATAAGAAAGTTACGCGTATTTTCAACAAAATAGTTATATGAATGAGCCAGTTAAATCCAAATGAGAGAGTTGATGACATCACGCACTCACTATTTCTTTTGTATTTCATTATATGAAATATGAAATATTTTTATTTTCTCGTCATTGTCATGTGAAATGAAGTTTCATTCCTCCTTGAACACGTCGAATTCCATTATTTTAACATTTTGTGCTTCAGGCATGGAGGTCCTAATCGTCAAATTCGTAAAAATTGAAATATTGTATAATTTAAACAATAAAAAACAAAAGAAATAGTGAGTGAGTGACATCATCGACTCTCTCATTTGGATGTAACTGGCTCGTTCATATAACTATTTTGTTGAAAATAAGTGAAACTTTGAAAATGTCATAACTTTTTTATTTTGCATCCGATTTTGATAAAATTTTCAGCATTGTGCTTGTCAGATTTTTCTCTATTGATTCAAATCAACATTTTTCTGAGGTGGACTTGACCTTTAATGATTTTGATAGTCATCACTGTGTCAAAGATTGTTTGAAGGAAGAGAATTTAAAATCCCACCAATTAACTGTGAAGAATTTTTCTCTCAGAAAACAAAGTCAGTTTTTTGGTTACTCACGTTACATCACCTGAGCAGGTTGCAATATTCATTTTTTAATGAGTACTACAAATTTACTTGAAAAGCTGTTGTGTATTTTAGGTAATTTGACTCTTCTAAACTTCAGAAATATATAAAGTGGTATGTTGTTGCAGTAACAAAATGGTAATAAGGCATATTTCATATTTCACTATTTTTCTTGTATTTTGGTACAGAATGGAAGACACAACTTTTGACCATTTTTTCCAAAATATACATATAAAAATAA
This sequence comes from Lytechinus variegatus, assembly GCF_018143015.1. Lineage (NCBI taxonomy): Eukaryota > Metazoa > Echinodermata > Echinoidea > Temnopleuroida > Toxopneustidae > Lytechinus > Lytechinus variegatus. The sequence goes on along the minus strand of NC_054742.1, from coordinate 23,236,018 downwards.
ACTTTCTATTTCTTGCTCCTGAAACTATCATGCATGAAGGACTTAAAGTATTAAAAAATTCAAGGAAATATTGAATTTGAATTTTTAAGCTCATGTCCACCAACCTGTGGAATTGCCCCTATTCATGTTTTGTGAATCATGAAAAGGATGAGTAATTGGTGATCTTTCTTACACCCGGTCCTTACATTAATAAAGCAAATGCAGCCAGAAAATGTTCATATACGTTTAATTTGAATTGATCGATCAAGGACTGCTTGCACTTAGCCATGAAGACGTTACGTATTTCAACAATCATAGCGCGAATTGCGAGCTGAAAATTTTTGATATTTTTTTCAAAAAGAATCAAAATTTTTTTCAATTTTTGTAATCGTGAACAGGGTAACTATATAACTAAACAATTGATGCAGAAAAATTCGAGATTTAGCCCTAAAAACGGGACACTCATGTTTTGTAAATCATGAAAAGGATGAGTAATAGGGGATCTTTATTACATTAATAATGCGAGCACAAAGCACGAGCAGAAAATTTTTGATAATGTGATCTGAAACTGATGATGATTTTAATAGAGAACAAATTGAATATCTGAATAAACATGAGCCTGTTTCAGATTTAGACCTAGATTCTCGGCATTTTACACATCTATCAGCGAGGCGCGAGCTTAAACTATTTGATATTCCGATCTGAAAAAAGAGTCAATATCAGCTGTATATTTCAAGCACTTTGTAGGAAAATTGTGAGGTGGATATGGATCACACTTAATAAAGAGCTGATATTTTTTATTCTTATTTGAGTTTTAACATAGGACCGGGACATCCTTAGGACAAGTCATATAAAATGATGACTATCTTCCTATTCCTCTTGCTAAGCGCGATATGAAACAAAAGGGACAATTTAATCATTAAATTGATATCTTATCTATTAATGCGGGCGAGAAATCTGACAATATTATGGCCTGAAAACTGGACATTTCAAGCACTTTTGTAATTAGGAATAGAATGCATCAGTTAAAATATTTTTAACCATCAATACAAGCGCAAATCGCGAGCCAAAATCTTTGATAAACTGTCGTGAAAATCACTATTGAGACATACATACATGTAAATCGCCAATCAAAATGCGAGTAGCACTATCTGCTACATTTTGACAATCAGACTTGAAAAGGGATATTATCAAACTAAATGGAATACACAAAAATAATAGGTACTGAATAAATTGAATTTTGTGACCGCTCAGTGCTAGGAGAAAATGTCAATATTCATACCATAAAGCTGTAACTTTTACAGATCACAAGTTTTTTTAAGAATGAACACGGATGATTATCAGTCCGGGATGAAAAATTGAACATGTTCAATTTTTCTCCCGGACATGCGGGTACATCAAGGATGGCGCCGGATGAGTAGCCGGAGTGTACACGGTAGTCCCGGACTGTACACGGATGACCCCGGATTGACAATCCGGGATGATCCGTGTTGCTTCCGTGAAGGTGTAAAAGGGGCTTTACAATATACATGAATACTAGTAATTGGCAAAGGGTTTGTTGGCAGTTTTGATAAGGGATTTTTTCTCTTGGATTTTTAAATATTTGAATGAAAAATCCCAGAGGGGAATTTTCTCTACTCACTGGGAATTCCCTATGGAACATTCCTTCATAGGCCTATGTATGATAGAATTAAGTTCAGATACATGATTTATTTTTAATTGTCCATTTTTACTGGATTTTAATTACAAAATATGTGGTTAAGAACAATATTAGGGGTGAAATGTATAACATCAATATTGATGTCATTGTAAGAGTAAGGGGGGGGATAATTACCCTTTTTTTCGAAGGAACTTTTAAAAAATAAAAAAAATCAAATAAATCCGATTTTTTTTATTTAAAAAAAAAAAAAAAAAAAATCACCAACCCTGCTCTTATGTCCACGTTTTATGAACTAGACCAATACACTAACAGACATATGATGGTAATTCAACAAAAAAAAACATGGCCAAAATTCATTGACCTTACATGACCTTTGACCTTGATCATGTGACCTGAAACTCACACAGGATGTTCAGTGATACTTGATTACTCTTACATGTATGTCCAAGTTTCATGAATCAGATCCATAAACTTTAAAAGTTATGATGGTAATTCAACAGATACAGCCAAATTCAGCCAAAGTTCATTTCAGCCAAAGTTCATTGACCCTAAATGACCTTTGACCTTGGTCATGTGACGTGAAACTCATGCAGGATGTTCAGTGACACTTGATTAACCTTATGTCCAAGTTTAATGAACTAGGTCCATATATTTTCTAAGTTATGATGACATTTCAAAAACTTAACCTTAGGCTAAGATTTTGATGTTGATTACCCCAACATGGTCTAAGTTTATTGACCCTAAATGACCTTTGACCTTGGTCATGTGACATGAAGCTCAAGCAGGATATTCATTAATAGTTGATCAAACTTATGGCCAGGTTTCATGAACTAGGTCTATATGCTTTCTAAGTTATAATGTTATTTCAAAATCTTATCCTTAGGTTAGGATTTGATGTTGATGCCGCCGTCGTCGGAAAAGCAGCGCCTATAGTCTCACTCTGCTATGCAGGTGAGACAAAAATATGTCAGCGAACCTTTGACCTTTTGACCTCAAAATCATTAGGCTTCATGGGATCCATGCTCGTATCATACACACCAAATTATATGAGCCTAAGTTACATTAAGTGAAACTGAGGTTATTGTGTTTACAAGGACTTCAAAAGGATAAGATGAAAATATGTCACCGTGACTTTGACCTTTTGACCCCAAAATCGATAAACTTCCTGGGATTCGTGTTAGTATCATACATACCAAATTATATGAGCCTAGGTTAAGTGAAACTGAAGTTATTGCGTTTACAAGGACTGCAGAAGGGTATATGAAAATATGCTTTGTGACCTTGACCTTTTGACCTCAAAATCAAAAAATTTGAATAAATACATGCACCATTTCAAATAGTGTGTGCGAGGGGCAAATATACTTTTAGTTTTAGCCCATTTACCATGTTAACATAAATTTGGGCTCAAAACCCTAAACAAAACAAGTATTTTGGACTTCGGAGCAACATACAGTTGTCTCCAAAAATACTTGGTTTATGTAGCAATGGCATCCTGTCCCGTCCCTGGCTCCATACAGGACAAGTCCACCCCAACAAAAAATTGATTTTAATAAAAAGATAAAAATCTAGCAAGCATAAACTGAAATTCAAGCAAGCATATCAAAAACTGAAATTCATCAGAATTGGATGAAAATCTAAAAGTTTCGCTTGATTTCACAAAACAGTTATAAACATATGTACAGTACATGTACACATCCTGGTCAGTATGCAAATAAGTAGACCAAAAGCTTCAGTCTCTGTATTTTGGTTGTTCCGCTGAACTGCGTTGGCTCACTGTAAAATGTCAGAAATTGTTAAATAAATCCCCAGAAACGACGATTATTCCTGATAGCAAATAAGGAGACTGATGACGCCATCCACTCACTCTTTCTTTTGTATTTTATTATCTGAAATATGAAATATTCTAATTTTCTCCTTAGTGTCAAGTGATACAAGGATTAATTTCTCCCTGAACATGTGGAATTAGAATTGTTTAATACTATATGATTCAGTCAAGTAACTTCACTGAATCATAAAGTCAAGTTGGTCATTGTCAAATCTGTAAAAAATGAAAAAAATATTTCATAATTCAAACAATTAAAAACAAAAGAAATAGTGAGTGATGGACATCATCGACTGTCTCATTTGCATGTCAGTTTGTCATTGAGTTGTGCATACATGTATCACTGTTTTGTGAAAAATATGCGAAACTTAAAAATGTCATAACTTTCTTATTTTACATCCATTTGGTCAAATCTGTAAAAAATGAAATAAATATTTTATAATTCAAACAATTAAAAACAAAAGAAATAGTGAGTGATGGACATCATCGACTGTCTCATTTGCATGTCAGTTTGTCACTGATTTGTGCATACATGTATCACTTTTTTCGTGAAAAATATGCGAAACTTAAAATGACATAACTTTCTTATTTTAGATCCAATTTTGATGAAATTTTCAGTGTTATGCTAGTTTTTTTCTCTATTTATTCAAATCAACATTATTCTGGGGTGGACTTGTCCTTTATAAAACTAAAGTAAGCACATCAGTGATTCTGATACATGTATGACATCAATCTCCCGGAGACTCCTCAGCTCCTGTCTAATGCTCTTGGCTATCTCGAGAGATCCGAGTCTGAGAAAAATCAGAAAATATTTTTCAAAAACCCTCCAAATATATTTACATGAAAAAGACATGATGAATGAAGTCTACCAGTACTAAATAATTAATACGAACCTTCTTTCTTGTTATTCTCTTCATGCGAATCGTCAGTGTTACATCCTGGTCCATGATCACATCAGTTTCCTAATCCTAGAGACTGAGTAGAGACTAAGTAAAGTAACACTAAGTAACAGAATTAGAATTTCTAATATACAAAAGCCCTATACAAATTCACTCGATTTGTGCGTGTAGGATCTCGGACGCATGGCGCTACTACCGCTTCGTTGCATTTTATGGAACGCTTTAATAGGATACCGGGGGTGTTTCAACTTGTTGAAATTCTCTGTATAAATGTTTTCAGTGGAAAGTAAATACATGCTTGTTTTTATTTATTCTACATTCTGTTCATGATATATAGTTCTAGACCTACTTAAAATGCATTCTTTTTAATTCAAACAAGTTGTACATGTTATAATATAAATAATTTTTAAAGGAACAATTGGCTTGCTATACCTGTACATACCTATTTGGCATTACGATCCACGCTTCATATTCGTCGATAAGGCCCAGGCTCAATCAAACCTTAATAGACCTTATCGCAAATAGCGTCTGTCGCGTGAGGGCGTCTGTCATCGCAGAGGATCACGGGATGCGAAAGGGGGCAAACGCAGAATCGGCTTTTGGGAAGCCATACAACGCCATATGTTTTGTGCAGTGTCACTCAAAATCCAGGCTTTTTAAAAAGTCTGATTTCTTCGTATTTAAATTACTTTGGATACTTGAATGTGGATTTATAGAACAATCTATGTATCATGATTGCCCAGTGAAAGTATGAACTCAATACTCACCATATTTTCGAAGTTTTATGGGGCTAAACTTGGGAAGATTTTGTGGGAAAAGTGAGACGGTGATTGCGGGTCAATGCCGATCGACTTTAGAAAAGAGCAATAAGTCGGCGATCCCAATTATAGATAGCAAATTTTTCCATTAAAGAATATTCATGAGAATCATAATGTAGACCATTCTCCATATAATTTAGCGATATAGTTTTGTTATTTTGGGGCAAATATAGTCCTCCTTCAAACTCGGGCTCTTTAGTTTGATCATACAAAATCTAAAGTATATAAAAAATAAGCTTTATATATATATATATATATATATATATATATATATATATATATATATATATATATATATATATACTTATTTATTTATATCATATACATAATGAAGGACATATACAAATGACATGCAGATTAAATAAATCCCTGAATTTGAAACATCCCTCCAACTCTCTGTAATTTTATTTTGTCTGAAACTTAGTAGATGATGGATATATAATTCATATAAATGATATATATTTCATTCTTTTGATAAAAAAAATCTTATTTCAACATTTACATCTTCAATTTATTTCATCGCATTCAGTCACTTCTCATACAGATCACCTTCCTCATTAATTTCTTTTTGTATCTTATTTTTCTCTTAATATTATTTTCATCTATTCTCATTTTTTTTCTCATTATTTAATTCATTATTTTGTCTAAGCATGCCAATGATTAAACTTCAGAATGTCCGACCACGATCCTGAATAATATGCAACTATTATGTAGCCTACTCTGTGGAGAGAAAAAGAAAACACAGCTCGGTTTTTAGGCCTACTGAATAAAATCATGATTGAGATAATTATTTATGATTCTTGACTATCGATTGATATTACAAACATACATAACTAGAATAAAGTAATCAAATGTACTGCAGAGTTTGTTTTATTGATCATCATTTTATTTTTGCTTGGAATTAGGGACCAGTTTCCTCCACTGCCTCGCCGACGTACACTGTCCCCAGGGCCGAGAGTGCATGCCCACTGTCCGTGCATGCAAGCACACTGCACAGCAGCTGCGCAGCTCAAAACACGCACAGACAGTGCGCGAAAATGAAAGAAAATTATACTTTTCTTCATAAAATCTGTGGTAATTCTTGCAGCTATAGACAGCACATCTATCCCTGCCACCCATGATTAAGAAGAAAAGTGATGTTAGACTCTGGAACAAATATGACGAGGCGTTTACTGGAAGTTAGCAAAATGTTGGCTGCGGGCGTCGATCGTATTTTGATACACTATGGAAATCGTACACTTTATTGTCGGCTGCTTGCGCTCGCATGGTCGCATCTGGACAACAGCGGCGCTATTGCCCCCTTTGCGATCCCATGATCCTTTGCGTGAATCTATTTGCGATAAGGTCTATCATGTAAATGTGGTCTTCAGATCTAGTATTATCTTCAGAAGACAGCAAATCGTCCACAAATCCTCAATCTGCCCTGCCTTGTCCGAGTAACCATATTGGGAGCATGGATCCTTCGCAGGAATTGGTCAACATTGGGGAGAGAAATTTTCATGGTATGTGTGACGGAGCCTCGGAGGATCGCAAACCCTCGCTTAACTCCGGGAGCTCGAGCAGCTCGCTCGGGCCCCGCGCCGCCGCGCCTGGTGCCAGCTGAGCAAGCTATTGGCTGGCTTGGCTTGCTACTGTACTGGTACATGTTATACCAAGGTGTTTTTTTTTTTTACCTGATTGGCTAAGATTAGTAAGAAAGCACGAATGACTGTCAGCAATGTACCGTAGGTACCGGTATGTGAAAAAAAATGAAAATCATCAAAATAGTAATAAATTTGGTGTCATTTGAAAGCTCTTACCTTTGCCAAACGGGCTTTGCCTTGGCTTTCTTATGATACCAAGTCAAGTGGCAAGTCTCCATGAACTTTAATTTTCATCAACTTTCAAGGAATTATAAAGTTATTTCAGTTTAAGTTGCAATTATTCATCAAAATGTGTAAGCTTCAGTTCAGTCTACATGTATGTGTATTTGGTTGTCACGCTGAACTGCATTGGCTCCACTCACCGATTCATAGAGTCTAAACTGAAGAGCTTTGCCTAGAGGCCCGTACATAAAGACGATGTTTTATACCACTTTGCAGTAACGTTCAAGATCTAACATTCGGCGGAAACCCGATTTTAGGATTGTTTTTTGTACATAAAATGGGCGGATCCAGCTCCTGCCAATTATAAGGTGGCCCAAATTTTTTTTCACCCATATTTACCCGGTCGGCGGCACAAAGTTGATTTTTGTTTTATTCTTTGAAGGGGTTGTATCAGTGGCGGAATGAGCAAAAAAGTTTGAGGGAGCTCAATACGTATACGGCTTATCGCATAATAAGATGTGAGCAAGCGAAAATTTTAATTACAAAAATTAAAGTTTGTGATAGATTTTGACATAACTTTGAAAAAATATAGTCCTAGGCTATATTTCACACATATCTGTTTCCTTTTCTCCCCATTTTCTTGGTCTTGAAAATTTTTTTTGGGGGGGGAGCAAAACACCCATGTCCGAACAGTCAATTCTTAGCTTTATTTTTGTAAAACAACATTAAAAAATGTAATGATCTCAGGAGCCCTATTTGAAAAGTGCAAGCTGAAAATTTTTTAATTTTCATTATTTTGTCCTGAAAATTGAATATTCTGGGCAAGGTTTGTGAACCTGAACAAGATGAGTAAGTAACTAGATAATTACGGCGAGCGCGAGTAGAAATTTTTTATTTAGGTTCTAGCTTGATCGAAAAGGGACCTGTAAAGGACGATTCACAGTTAGCCATTAAGATGATCCATATTTCAACATTTAGATAATGAGAGCGTGAAGCGCGAGCTGAAAATTTGAGATTTCAGACCTAAAAATGAGACACTTTATTCATGTTTTGTAAATCATGAAAAAGGATGGGTAAATTGGTATCTTCCTACATTAATAATGCTAGCGCAAACTGGATAATTTTAGCATGTATTGAATAAAGATCAAGCTGCGTATCTCAAACATGTGTGTGTATTTCAGTTAGACAGAATCTGGGCATTCTGAATACTTTTTAACATGAAAATCAATGATGCGAAGCGCGAGCAGAAAAAATTTGATATTCCAGTATGAAAAGGGTGAATTTAAGCAATATCTAAATGTGTAGTGAGATTGACTATTTGTGTGGTGTGGCGGGTCAATTTGACGCTTCGTTGGTTTCCGGTTTGGTCTCGTTCGGTGTCTGCACTTTGAAATCAGTTCTGACCTTTTGTTAAGTGAATTTCTGTTTATTATGGATACTTTTTCCTCCAGGCAAAGGTTGCACAAGCCACTTTTTCTTTGGTTTGAATTGGACTTTTTTTTTATGTCCCAAGTTAGCATAGATTCAATGTTCTTTTCTTTCAGATTCCATATATATAAATATGTATAAATATATATAAATGTATGTATATATATGCATATATATGTAATAATATTCCGCATTTCTATAGCGCTTAATACATCGGAACGACATCTCTAAGCGCTTTACAGACATTATTATTACCCCGGTCATCGGATCCTTGCATGCCCGCATACAATGTATGCACCTTCCCCACTCCCTGGGGAGCATTCCAACAAGCGTTCCAAGACTCAATCGCTAGGCATACTACATGGGCTTTCGCATCCTACCAGGTACCCATTTAACACCTGGGTGGAGAGTGGCATAGTGTGGATTAGTGTCCTTGCCAAAGGACACTAGGCCATGGTGGGATTCGAACATACAACCATCTGATTACAAGGCGAGAGTCAGAACCGCTACACCACGACGCTTCCACATATATAATATATGATATAATGTCTATAATATATATTTCTCTACATCTGTGTTTAAGGCAATTTTTTTTGTCTTCCAATGTTCGTAATGCGCCTTAATGCCCTCTACCTTTGTCTAGGTATGTTGCAAAAAAATAAATCTCAGAAATAAGGTGTTTTCTTCATGGCATCATTTAGGGCTCATCAAGACCTTTAATTTAACACCTCATTTATCTCAATAGCCCCAGAAATAAGAAAGTTCTTGTAGTTTTAAGGTCATATTAATCGCCTATTCAGTTCTTATGTATTCCTTTGTTTTTTAAGCCAAAAGTTGTGATCTTAACTGGGACCAAGGTGCACTAATAGAAAATGGCAATGCGCATGCATTTACATATGGAAGTGCCCCAAAACACTCCCAAAAATAACAGACGCCGCCGAAACAGGGACATAAAAAAACACACTTGGCGTCAGTAGATTTCATTAAAATTTCACCACAATATAGTTAAAATGTTGCTCTATCCGTATGAATACCTTTTAAAGTGGTATGAAACCTGTAAATGTGAATAGCAAGAGGTTGAAAGCAAGGCCAAAGTTCCAGTAGCACACAGAGTCCCAAGATCGCCGAATGATTTTTTTTTCAAGTCTAGAGAGCTGCTATAAACATTCAACTACGTAAAAACAATGATGCCATGGGCAATAACCTTTCCTTGCACATGCAAAAACAATACAAAGCAATGCCCCCAGTCGCCCTGCAATTCTAGCCAGCACACTCAATGCCTCATTCAGAATGCACCTAGAGGGCGCTTTTGCAACATACCTACTTTGTCTTTACGTCTACATGTGTATTATGTTGGAAAAAACCCATTCATAGACTTCGCCCTTTCATAGGAAGTGTGCATATATATATATATATACATATACATAAATATATTGCTTGTTTTTATATCCAACAGAATCTTTACTGATACAGAAAAACAAGCCTTTCAAGGTGGGGCCTTCATCAGGTATGTTTCAGCTTTGTATTAATACCATATTAATTTTATTCTGTTCCTTTATTGAAATATCTCATAAGACCTTTTACAAATTTAATCAATATACTTTAGCTCTTTAATTTCAGATTTTAAATGTTGGTTTGAAATTGATTGCTGCAACATTCTGAAAAGCCAATAGCTTGCTATATTCATGAATAGTTGGCAGCAGAGCAGTAATACTTATAATTACATTCAGGTCACTGTACTTGTGTATACATTAGTGCTGTTATGATCGATAGCCTCTTTATCGCTAGTCCTGTTGATAAACACGTTTGCCACTTAACATATATCGATATCCTCTCTCTCCTTGTCGACAATACCCGCTAATATGTAGGGACAGTGAATTTTCGTGATCACGGAAAACGGACAGAATTCACAGAAACAACCTTTTGAAATGGATAGTGGCTTTTCAAATGGAAAATCACAGAAAACATTTATCCTCTAAATGCACATAACAGCAACAGAAATTACTCCAACATGTCAATAAAATCCTTACTGGCCACAAAACACGTTTTCATTTTGCTACAATCATGACAATCCAAATATAGTGACCCAAGTCCACTCCATCACTCGAATGTATCAAAAACATCCCAAGCGCAAGCTCAATTTATCAACCATTACAAGTACCAACCAACGTAGAAGCGTTCAGCAACACAGCTGTGTGTGGTTGCCCTCTACATTCGAAGATGTAACAGCACCATATCATGGTATCCTCAAATCCAAATTTGGTGAATAGGCGAAAGTAAGGCCTAAGTCGTTGACTGCTCAGAATGATGTCCAAAAATCCCCCAAATCGATAAAATTTCATCCAACCCTAAAATAATGCTAATAACGTGAAAGGTGAGGATGTATTCATGCTAAATGTTTCTTAAATATGTACTTGTTGAGATTCGATGAACACAGATTTTAATGCATCGTTAGTACAGTGGCAGATACAAATTTTAAACAGCGCGAGTACTGTAACATCGCTAATCAATGCAATGCGTACATCGATTTTCTATGTAATAAACAGAATTTTCACTTATATAGTATTAACAAAATGTTCTTTTGTCGATAGTTGTCAATATTGGTAAGATATTTCTGATATATCGACAGAATTTTCTTACTGATACCAGCACTATTATTTTGTAAAATTCAGTTTTGGTTATTTACAGAATGAAACATGCATGTAACATCAGCCAAATGTTATTCATGACAATATAATGGCGTTTGATTACCGTTTACCGGTAAATCAATATTAGGAAATGTGTTCTTAATGAGATAGATATATTGTATGGTTAATCAAGCAATTTGTGTTATTTTCATATCTTTCTGTGATGACACAAGCATATTAAAGATTAATGTTCATGAGTGCCTTCATACAAATTTTTTTGTTAGATGAGATGGTATCCTTAATCTATTACATGTGTACTCAATGAAAAACCAGAATGAAATAGCCAGGATCCTCAAGGCATTTATAAGTTGTGCTCTAGTGATCACAGATAGGTATAAAAATGACAAATTTGCCTAATTTTGTCATAAATCAACTATATCTGTTCATATATATGAATGAACACGATTTCTGTTGATTATTAGTAAATTAATTGTCTTGTCTTGAATGAGATATAGTTCCCTTGATGTTACAAACCTGTATCATAAAAACTTGCAAAAATACATAACGCTGGGTTGAATAAGTTGGGTTTCAGGTGGTGATGTTTTTATTCAATAGTTTAGCTTTGATTTTCTAATGCATTTTCAAATGGAAAAATCATTTTATTTTTAAATTATTTAAGTTTTAGTTTTATCATGTCTGAAGGAACATCAGAAATTAGAAAAGGACCTCATTGAAATAATGTTATGAGGCCTGAATGAGAATAAGTAGTAAATTGTATAAATTTCTCAGAATGACACAGGTAAAATTTCGAAATACAAAGCTATTGCATGTAGGCACCTCAGCTATCAATTCAATTATGAACTTTGTTATAATCAAGAATATTTTCTCTGGTGTAATACATTGATACTGCAGTACTGGACAGAGTGAAATCATTTTTACCACAAATGGAAGTGGCCAACAAGCAGCTTGAAGAGAAGATTGCAGATGGTAAAACAGTGGATCTAGACATTGAAAATGTTGATAACTGTGAAGGACCTATTATCGAAATGGTAAATACTCTGTTATCTCATTGAAAACATTATTGCACTCTGTGTTTAGACAGTGTAATTTATTATAAAGTAAGGCATATTTTTAAATAGTCACTGAAATTTAAAAGCACCAGTCAAAAATTTAGTGTTTAAAGCCAATTAAATGAGATGAATGAAAAAAAAAATCACCTTTGTAGGTAAATATATATAAAATTGGAAATTATGATAGAAATTAATATAGCACTAAATATGCATTTCTATTTATCCCTTTATTTTACTGTATTGTTTTGTCATTTTAGTTTAATATGGAAAAAATGAATGTACTACTATTACTTATTTCATGATACAGAATAATGAAAAATTATGTTTTGGGGGAGTGATATTATACAATTATCTATCGTAGGATTCCTCACAAAAAGTCACATATTCACATTTTGCATTGGGTCAGTGAGCTCAATAAACTAAATATTAGAAAAGTAGAAAATCCATTCATTTCACTAGAAAATTTAAATCAGTGTACTTTTTCATAAAAATCCATCTCTGTATGAAAATAAGTGGTAGTAATTGCATCATGGTTGAGTCAACACAATATCAAAATATTGAGAAAAAAATGCTATTTGCTGATACATCGATATATGAAATGACTAGTATGTAAATTACCCAGATTGTGATTTTCTAAAGTGATTTCACTTCCACTGCATGCCCACATATGCTTGACTTGAGGCAAGTTGAGGGATGAATCGGATGCTCATAGAGAAGTTGGCCATGTTGTGTATGAACAAATTAATTTTCAGCATGATGGTTCATTATTATGTTGTGGTACATTGAAAAGGAGAAGTTGCCTTGTTTTGTGCGAGGTATATGGTAATTTTTCCTCTAAAAATGTTCTCCCCTTTACTTCTCTAGAATCTTGCCTTGTGTGCACATGATGAAAATTCTGATGAGGAAGAAAGTGAAGAAGATGAAAGTGATAGTGATGCAGACATCCAAGTTGAATTAGAACATACCAAATTGAAATATGAAGACAAATCCCTCTTAAAACTAAAAATACCAGGAAGAGGAAAGAAGCCTAAAGATGGAAGGACATTGATTGAAATGATGCCAGGAGAGTCAACCGATACCAAAGATTGTTTTGAAAAAGACAAGACATAGCATGATGGAAATTAAAGATGTAATTGAAACTTTGAAGAGTGGAGAGGCAGCTCAGTTGAAGCACTGTGCAGCCTGTAAATTCAAGGAACAAATGTACGAAATCCACTAAATGCCAACCTGTCTGATATAAAAATCTTCTGAACATAGTGTTCTGGCTTTTCAGGTTGAAGCCTTTTCAAATTTATCAAGATCATGAGTGTTACAGGAGTAAAATGTCCATACATGGTGTTTCATAGCACTGAAAGAGTAAGGTGTATGATTGGAAGATTTATCAATTATTGTATCCTGATGAAAGCTTCTTCAGCTCTCAATGGCATCTGTCTTCCAGAACATACTGGTTTATACTGGAAGTGATTTAATTTCTAGTCAATTGCAAAAGTAAATAGAATGTATCTCTTAATCATTGGCCAAGATCTATGGTCTTTTCAAAAAGAAAGATTTTTGTAAGTTATTGTTTTAGTTTTACATTTGTAGCTTCAATTTTGTAGAGGGAATTTCTGGTAGAAATTAAGACCAAGGAACTCTTAAGAACAACATCTCAGGCGATGGTTGAATTCAGTAGGTGAAATCCCTCAGGTACATGAATCTTCAAGTTTGAATTATTGTAATTTGTGAGTGTAGATATGGATAAGTCAAATATATTGGTTCCTTGAATCAGTATTGGAATTGCAAGTTCCAGATGATACTGCCAAACCAAATTTTCTTTGGACCACATAAATCTGTTTAAATTACATGTGTATAAATGCATTCTTTGCATACTGTGGTCTGAAAGTTGCTTCAATTAGCTGATTATCAGACTTAATATTGGTCAACTTACTTTAACTGTAATTCATATAGGTACAAATAATTTTCCACCAATTAACAAACAAGTATACAGCAAATAACTTAATACCAACAAAATCACCTCTCTCCTATTCACTTTCATTATTTTTGTCACCAAAATAATAATTTATAAGGTCTGTACACATATTTGGTTTACAGAGTCCATTGTATATCTTTTCTTATTAAAGGTCAAGCCCACCCCAGAAAATTGTTGATTTGATTCGATCGAGAAAAATCAAACAAACGACGCTGCAAATTTCATCGAAATTTGATGTAAAATAAGAAAGTTATGACATTTTTAAGTTTCGCTTATTTTTCACAAAACAGTGATATGCACAACTCAACGATATGCAAATGAGAGAGTTGATGATGTCCATCACTCACTATTTCTTTTGTTTTTTATGGTTTGAATCATACAATATTTCAATTTTTTACAAATTTGACAATAAGGACCAACTTAACTTAACCTTAAACTGTTAGAATAATGGTAATTCCACATGTTCAGGGAGAAATAAAACTTTGTTTTACTTGACAAGGAGAAAATTTGATTGATATTTCATATAATACAATACAATAGAAATAGTGAGTGGGTGATGTCATCAGTCTGCCAATTTGAATACTGACCAGGATGTGCTTTGTGAAATTAAACGAAACTTTAAAATGTCATAACTTTCTTATTTTACATCCGATTTTGATGAAATTTTTAGTGTTATGCTGGTTAGATTTTTCTCCTTTTTTTCAAATCAACTTTTCGTTGGGGGTGGACTTGTCCTTTAAAGCTGCTACACATTTTCCCCTCAACTTACAAATATCACATTATTAAATCAAGCAAATTTGTGTTGAATGTTGGATTAAAAAGATACCATACATGTATTCCAGATACACTCCCCTCCAAAAGTTTGGGAACACCTGCATTCAGTGTGTGTTTTTCTATATACTTGGTAGACTTTGTTGATATTCGGGCTCATAGCACAGTTGAATTTTTGTTTTAAAGTGAATATTATACTGCAGTGTAAATTTTGTTATTGATTCAAACAAATTTATACTCTTAAATGGCTGGCTACCAGTCAAGATGGCATTCTCTCAAAATGCTAACTTATTTTATAACATGCAGTTATTGCAGTTATTCAGAGCTTTTACACTAATACATGTGCAACTTCATTCATTTTTCCTTTTCCTAGTCAGAAGTCAGACACAAAAATAAAATTTAACAATACTCAGTGTTCCACTGATATGGAAAAAAATTAAATAAATTTTATTGTATAAACGTAACAGACAATAAATCATATATTTCTTTTAAATAACCACAATAACAATCAAAAGGGCGTCAGTTTTTTTTTCTTGATCATGGAATCTCATTTATTTACTGGTTACTGGGGCGGCCAATCCATGATTTCCAGGACTTGTTTCTCTTCCTTTTTCTTCAAGTAGTCTTTGCATATACTTGACGTGTGTTTTGGGTCATTGTCTAGCTGGAAAGCGAATCCTTCTCCGATCAGGCGTTTCCCAGAAGGGATGGCCTTCCGTTGTAGGATTGAATGATAGCAGTGCTCGTTGAGGATACCCTCTACTCTGTGCAAGCTACCTACCTTTCCTGCACCACAGTGACCCCAAACCATGACATTACCACCACCATGTTTCAGTTGGCTTGATGCACTGGGGTAGCATCTTTTCTCCCTTTCTCCGTCTCACATAGGTACATCGCTTGCTGCCAAACACCTCGAACTTTGATTCGTCACACCAAAAAACCTTCTGCCACTGCTCCAAAGACCAGTCTTTATGCTTGCTAGCACAAGCAAGCCTTATCTTCCAGTTCTTTTCTTTGAGGAGTGGTTTCCTTGAAGCCACATGGCCCATCAGCCCTGCTCCACAGAGACGCGTCTTCTAACAGTTGAAGAACATACAGGCATCTCACGGGTGTTGTTGAGGTCAGCTGTAATCTGTGGGCAAGTCAGGCAACGGTTGCGTAGACTGCTCACCCGAATGTATTAATCTCAGCAGGACATGTTGTTTTGGCCTACCACTTCGTCTACTGTCCCTATTAGACCCAGTGGCCTCTTTGCATTTCAGGCTGTAGTGAACAGCATGGATACTGGCTATTTCTCGCATCGAGTAGCCTTCTTTCCTCAAAACTACAATTGACTGACGTGTTTCCAAAGAAAGCTGTCTTGTCTTAGCCATTTTAATTTTGTGACTGACTTCTGACTAAGAAAAACTGAATAGGCAAAATGAATGAAGGTGCACTGGAATAAGTGTAAAAAACTCTCAATAACTTTTGAGTTCATGAATTTCGAATTGCACTGATGTCAACTCCACTTTCATGCATTTTCTTTAAAGGATTAGGAATTTGTCAAGTTCAGATGTCAGTTTTCCAGGATAAAGATGCAGATTTCCATAAATTAACTGTCTTATGAACAATACTGAGCAACAAATTCTGAGGACATCACAAAATAATGGGAAATATTTCAGAATAGAACCCCAAACAGAACAATGTTAAAAGAAGTTAGCATTTTTTAGAGAATGCCATCTTGACTGGTAGCCTGCCCACCTTGGCAGTTGGCAGCTGCACATCTCCTAAGAGCTTTTAATTTGTTTGAATCAATGATAAAATGTACAGTAAAGTCTATCAAAGTTTGAAAAAAACATACACTGAAGGCAGGTGTTCCCAAACTTTTGCAGATACATGTAAAATATGACATTGATTGAAGTGACAGCCATGCAGTCTGAAACACCACAGACTTGTTCTTTGGAATGAAGTTGGTATTGAATACCCTTGTTCTGACAAAAATGATAGCAATGATTGTTGACTATTGAGATAATTGGCAAGTTCATCTCTCTCGCCTTCTTTCCTTTTAATAGCAGAAAATATACTGACCTAGTTCTGAAACCAAAGAAATAATATAATGCCTAAATTTACGTTTATTTAAAAAAACCTTTAAAATTTACTCTTATGTGTTTAGATTAACGAAATCACAATCACATTAGAAATATTGTCTTTATAAGACTAAAGACAATTGTAGTTTTGTCTGATGTGGTTAGGAGAGTGCAAATGATTTAATGAGAGAAATGCTATAT
The DNA here is from genome assembly GCF_018143015.1 of Lytechinus variegatus. NCBI lineage: Eukaryota > Metazoa > Echinodermata > Echinoidea > Temnopleuroida > Toxopneustidae > Lytechinus > Lytechinus variegatus. The sequence goes on along the minus strand of NC_054742.1, from coordinate 23,218,903 downwards.
GCTGATAATGCCTTTGGTTGAGGAGTGAGAAATGGAGGGGCAAAGGGAGAATTTATGGAAATGGAGAAAAAAATGATATCAGAAAGGAGCTGGAGGGATGGTACAAGTGAATGTTTTGTGATGAGGATTAGTGATTGAACCTTTACGAAAGCTTTTTACTGGCTTCATGTGCAATAGAGAGAGAAGAAAATAAGTGTGTCTTAACCTTTGAAATTATTTTTGAAACATAATTTAAAGGCAATGGCATAATGATTTGCGTCCACTTTCTCATCCGTTTCCAGCAAAGTTGACTTGCGTCTTGAATATACATTGGCACAAAATTTCATTTGTCATAGGAACCAGTAGTACCTTTGCCCAAATTCATGTGTTTCTCTCTGTGACCAATCATGGTAGTATGAATTTGCTGAACTGGAACACAATTCTTATATTAAATGATTAGATTTAGGCATTTAGATTCATCTCATATTGGTCAAGGAAACATGCTTATAATTGGAATAGACACAGAGGACAAAGAAGAATACTTTACAGGCACTCTGGTATTTATTTGTCTATAATCACTATTCATTTTGGCCCAGTATCACTGATATTAAGTTAATTCTGATTTTCCACCGATAGTCTCCCTGTTCATCTCAGGAAGTGATGATCCTCCTTCCATGTCATAATGCAAAATAAGTGCTCTCTGAATCATCATACCAGTTGTTATTATCTTCCTTGGTAAAAGACGATTCTACTTCAATCGGTGATAAGAGTAAAGCTCCTTGATTCACAAAGGTTACAAGATGCTGTTCCCATTGTACATTGACATTTCTTCCACTTCATTAATTAAAGTTTCCTATTTCGTAGCATCATCAACTATTGAGCCATTCTGCTTTCCATTCTCCACTCTGGTATTTCTTCCAGTTCATCTCGTACAGTGATGGTCCTCGTTTCATAATGACGGCACTGCCTAGGCATTCATCACCATGGTAGAACACAGCAAACTAAAATAAATATGAGAACAAGATTGAAAGTCATGTGAGGGTCAAAATATCTTAAGTAAACCTGGGTGCTGTTTTTTCCCAGATGATTTCATGAAAAGTTTTCTTGATTACGATGATCGAATGAAGAAATTACCATCCTGGAACAACAAATGTGCCCAACAACTTTGTTTTAATCCACAGACAAAAAGCTCAAAAGAAGCCCATTGTATTTACATGTACATGTCTTGACACAATATGATTGACATATAAATCAGGAAGCTAGCCCAAATAGTGTGTGTGTAATAAACAGACATTATGCATTGCTGCTATTATCCCTTTTACCTGCCATATACTGTAGGGGAGAAATTACATGAATTATTGAACGGACATGCACTCAAATATGCATGTACATGGCTAAGTCATATCTTCAGATTTGTGCATATTGAACAATGAGAGTTTAAGAAAATGTACATACCTGACCTGGTGTTAGAGCCCTCATTGGTTTACTGAGAGAAACAATAACAGAGCCCATGGAACTCAAAGTCAAAGTACATTTTGCTGAAAGACAAAAAATTAGACCATGGTTACTTATATTCTTGAAAACATGTACTTTTAAAATATTGACACAATGAAAATATTCAGCAGATGCTAAGGATTACTAGATAAATAATTTCATTTTTCAATTTATGGAGATATGTAAGACATGAACACGTGCATTGGTACCTCTGTTCGACACACATGTACTGGTATTTCAATATCTGTTAACTGGTTTACAGGTGGTACTTACTGAGACCATGGACATGCTGGAATCTGAAATCACAATCCATCATCTGGTCCTCTATTAATTCTCTTGGTGGCTGGTGGATCCAATGGACTGGTCCAGTCATAAAGGTTTCATGAAACAAGGCAGGGTGGTGGGTACTAGGTGCCTTAATGATATAGAAATTAGAGTAATTGAATAAGATATTACAGATTAGCATGAAGGTTAAAATGCAGGGTTGGGTATACTACACAACTGAAAAGTTGGTGTCTGCTCAAAAGACCATGTTACAGTTTTAACTTAAACTACTTTGGCATCTCCAAACCAATGCAAACTTGTGTATTCTCATTATCACACTTCAATTTTGTATCCACCTTTAACTATGAACAAAGTATCAAAGCTACCTTGGACCAAACTCATGGCCCTAGCTGCACTAGCCGAAACCCATTAAAAGAAAGGTATAGTTGACCATTACTGTAAAAGGGAATGGAAACCAGGTTGTCAAAAGAAAAAACAAAATTGCCACAGTTTGTAATTATTGAATTCGGAAAAACTTACCACAAAGATAGTGTTATTTTCAGCATCTTTGTCTACCACAAACCATCTTTCCTTCATGCCACCAATGTTGGCTCCTTGACCAAGAGTGAATAAGAAATGACCTGTTGATGTAAGCAGATATATCACCAAGATGTATGAACTGCATGGATTTTCTTATATTATCATCACCTATATTTCTATTCCATGGCATTTTTCTTCTGGGAGTATTATAAGAAATATGAATATCAATATTGAAATCAATTTTAACAAAGCAAGATTTAGAAGATATTGGCATATAAGGGGCAAACATTACATACACAGAATAGTGTAAGCTACATACAAATGTAGAATGTGAAATCACTCTACTACTTTCCGAAACATATTCAGAATGATAGGACCCCCCCCAAAAAAAAAGCTCCCTATTTTACAAATAAGTCTGTATCCATGGGCTACCTTGAATAAAATTTACTTTGAGAACTTATAACAAAAACTTTACAAAGCTGTTTTGAAATGGAATGTTGATTTACCTTGGTGTTCACCTACTACTGTGTCATTCTCTACAGAAATAAAAGTTCCTTGTTTGGGTTCAAGATACTGTCAAGATTACAAATGGATGCCAATTAATCAAGGAGCAATCATTATATACAGTATGTAGTAAAAATACCTTTAAAAAATACATGTAATTAGAAATGAAGGTGAAGGTTTGAGAAAAATCCATAAAAGATTAAGAAAGTTATTAGAATTCAATTTTTTTTTAATTGTGATGTCATACATGAGCAGCTACCCTTTATGTTATGTAATATAAATACCCGGTACATGAATCTCCATTTTTTAATTTATGGTTCATGATGATGAATACATATTTTTGTTCAAGAGTGGTTTTAAAATGATTTCTGTCTGTTGATATTTTGAAGGTACAATTAAAAAAAAATTACAATTTTTTGAAAAAAGTGACATTTGATTATTTAGAATTTACTTAACATGGAAAGCTGGTCGCATGTGACATCACAAATGAAAAAAATCATTCTATAAAATTGTTAATCTTTGATGAATTTCCATAAAATATTCACCAATATTTCTTATCATTTTTTCTGCTATTTTTACAATTTCTTTGTAAAGGTGAACTTGCCCTTAAAAGTGTTCCTATATATTACTTGACTTCTATGTGAATATTGAATTTTTCCATCACAGCACCATGCATGAGCAAGCATACATTGCAGATAAAAGTTTTAATATGAAATATGAAAATCATGAAAGGGCTTGCATGGTTAATGCAAAATATTTAAAAAGTACGCTTGTGAAAAGATAATTTCCAGCATTTTTCAGGTATTTCTGAACTACATAAAACAAATGGAAAATACTACATTGCATGAATCGCCAGCAGACACTGCCTATTCAAATAAAATTTCCACACATAATATAGATAGAAAAAATATCTGTATTCATGATATGGCTATTCCAGGCCTGGATATTCTTTGAATTTTGTCTTTATGAGAGCTTACTCATGCATAATCTAATCTAACACAAAAGTTAACTTTAGTGTAGGACCACTGGGATGCAGGGATTTAGATTAAAACATGAACATAAAATGACACCACTTTGATAAAAACAACTGACCAAATTATTGGCAGTTTTAAAACTTCAGGCTCCTAAAGTTTGAAACATCTAATAAACATTACACCGTTATCTTCAAATCGATTGACTTGATAATTATTGCGTATCAAAAACAAGTTACAAAAGTATTATACATACCTCCTTAATGAAAGTTTGAAAATGCCTTCTTCCAATGAAGCATATCCCCATACTCTGTAATGGAATTACATGATAGCCAAGTTATATCTACAGTTACATTGTTAATACAGTCAAATAAATGATAACTTTCTCATGCTTTCCCTATTCTTCCCTTTTCAGCAATATATGATGTTACTGATTGCACAATATATACATTTAATATCAAACATAAACTATACTGAAAACCTAAACAAGTGGAATGCCTCTGGCCGTCTCACCTGCATCACGCGGTTCAATATAGCAGCAGTGCTCACTTTGAATACTACTCTAACTCGCACAAGATGTTCAGTGATACATGGTTACTCTTATTTCCCTTTTTTATGAACTAGACCAATAAACTTACAGAGATATGATGGTTATTCAACAAAAAACCCCAACATGGCCAAAGTTCATTGACCTTACATGACCTTTGACCTTGATCATGTGACCTGAAACTCGAACAGGATGTTCAGTGATACTTGATTACTCTTATGTACAAGTTTCATGAATCAGATCCATAAACTTTCAAAGTTATGATGGTAATTCAACAGATACACCCAATTCGGCCAAAGTTCATTGACCTTTGACCTTGGTCATGTGACCTGAAACGCGCACAGGATGTTCAGTGATACTTGATTACTCTAATGTCCAAGTTTAATGAACTAGACCAATAAACTTTCAAAGTTATGATGGTAATTCAACAGATACCCCCGATTCGGCCAAAGTTCATTGACCCGAAATGACCTTTGACCTTAATCATGAGACCTGAAACTTGCACAAAATTTTCAGTGATGCTTGATTACTATTATGTCCAAGTTTCCTAAATGACCTTTGACCTTGGTCATGTGACGTGAAACTCATGCAGGATGTTCAGTGATACTTGATTAATCTTATGTCCAAGTTTCATGAACTAGGTCCATATATTTTCTAAGTTATGATGACATTTCAAAAACTTAACCTCAGGTTAAGATTTCGATGTTGATTCCTCCAACATGGTCTAAGTTCATTGACCCTAAATGACCTTTGACCTTGGTCATGTGACATGAAACTCTAATAGGATGTTCAGTAATACTTGATTAACCTTATGGCCAAGTTTTATTAACTAGGTCCATATACTTTCTAAGTTATGACATCATTTCAAAAACTTAACCTCAGGTTAAGATTTGATGTTGACGCCGCCGCCGTCCGAAAAGCGGCGCCTATAGTCTCACTTTGCTTCGCAGGTGAGACAAAAAAATGGCAATTTGAAAACAATCCTGCAATTCAGGACAGGACTAAAAAAAATCAATTTTATATTTTAATAACATGTGTCTTGTTTACAACAAAAAGTAATTTACCCCTCTTTTTTTGGGGGGGGGTGGGGGCGTTTCATTTGTTATATGAGTTTTGCAAAGTTGAATAACGAAACAAATGTTTTACTTTGGATATTCTTAAACATGTCTCTCACTAAAACTGAAGCTGCTAATCCAATTGAAATTTGGGGAGATCGGCTTTCTGGGATCCATGCTAGTATCATACACTTCAAATTATAGGAGCCTAGGTTAAGTTAAACTAAAGTTATCGCATTTACAAGGACTTCAGAAGGGAATTAGATGAAAACCTGTCACTGTGACCTTGAACTTTTGACCTAAAAATCAATAGGCTTCCTGGGATCCATGCTAGTATCATACACACCAAATTATATGAGCCTAGGTTGAGTTAAACCAAAGTTATCGTGTTTACAAGGACTTCAGAAGGGTAAGATTTCATTGAAATATATAAACAATTTGATGCAGAAGTACATGAAATTGCGGATACACTTAATTGTATGTAAATCAAACGCACACAAATATGCAGAATTCTACTACACAGTCGGCTTACATGAGTGGCTGTATTAATAGAAAACAAGAGTTCGACGAATCAAAATACCGGTACACATCTTTATTATATATTTTGAACTTAGAGCAAATAGGCTAAAACTATGTAATATTACAGTTGAAAATAGTTTTAGTAGAATTCTAAATTGACCATGCAGTGTTCCAACTTACCCCATACCATGTTCCAACTTACCCCGTATATGGGGTAATTTGGAACGCTTGCAATGGTCTTGTTTAAAGTGAATTTTTTCAATACCATCATAGAGTTAAAAATTTTATGGGGTACATTTGAAGCCCTTAGATATATGCTTTACACGGATATATTTATTGTTTCTAAAATAAAATCTATTTGGATATTACAGCCATTTTTGTCAAAAATGTTTCAACTATCCCAAATCTCCCCTAAAGATCAACTAGAACCAAACATTGCTGATTACCTCTTTCCTCTGTGCTGCCCTCTTCAGTCCAACTTCATTAGCAATGCGCTTTACTATGTCCTTGGTTAGATGACCCAAAGGGAAGAGAGTTTTTCCTAATGCTTTCTGTGTGATTTGTGAAAGGAAGAAAGTCTGGTCTTTCCAGCTATCGAGCGCTTTCAAAAGTTTCACTCCTGCAAGGGAAAAACAGATGTCACCTAGGATAAATTATGTATTTTATATTTTTGTTGGTATGGCCATTTTTCTCTGCACTTTTTCATTTCATCAGGTGGAGAGAAAAAATGAAATAGGGGATGCATGCAATGATCTCATGTTCACACTGTTTTAATAATTTACTAGTGAAGAACAAAATTGTCAAATTGATTTATCTTTCATGGTAAATGGCACTGATATGTAAACTAATTACAGGCTAAGGCTGCACATTATGACAACATAGACCATAATACTGAAACTTCAATGAATGAATGAATGAAAAATGTATGTCCATTTTTCCCAGATAATTGTTTGACACACAAAAAATACAAAGTCAAAAGATACCTCTAGCAGCAGAATTCTTGTCATACAGAAACTGTTCCCCTATACTCGTTTGAGCATAATGGCCCGTTGCTAATCCATCGGCATCATACTTCGTCATTGCATGGTCTAGAAATTTGTCAAACTTGATGTATTTATTGCATAAAATATCAGGATTTGGTGTGAACCCCTGTTGGTATTGCTTTAAGAAATCACTGGATTGGGTGAGATTAAGATGAACACTTTCATTTTAAACAAGCCACTTCAAAAATTTCTCTGCTTATTTCTGCCCAAAAATAATTTCTAATTTTAAACAAACATCACAATCATGAATTAAACAGAAAGTGGAACGCCTCTTGGCAGTCTTGCCTGCAGTATGCGATTCCATGTAGCAGCAGTGCTGACTTTGAAAGCAGCTTTTGAATAATTATTCACAAAATAAAACATTCATTCATATGATAATAAGATACTATGTCCATTGACCAAAAATGACCTATGACCATGATCATGTGACCTAAGACGTGTGCAATTCAATCATTCATACTTGATTACCCAAGATAGTATAGGTCTAGATGTTTCATGAAAATGAACAAGATCCATAAACTTTCTAAGTTATGATGCCAATTCAAAAATACCCCTAACATGGCCAAAGTTCATTGACCTTAAATGACCTTTGATCTTGGTCAAATGACCTGAAACACGCACAAGATATTCAGAAATACATGGTTGTTCTTAAGTACAAGTTTCATGAACTAGATCCATTGATAATAAAGTTATGACAAATCCACAAATACCCCCAACATTACCAAAACTCATTGACCCTAGATGACCTTTGGCCTTGGTCATGTAACTTGAAACTAGCACAGGATATTCAGAGATACCTGATAGCTCTTATGTCCAAGTTTAATGAACTAGATCCATAAAATTTCAAAGTTATGATGACAATTCATCAAATACCCCCAACATGGATGGCCAGTTTGACTTAAAGTGACCTTGGCTTTGACCTTGGTCATGTGACCTGAATTTGTAAGTTGTGATGACATTTCAAAAGCTTAACCTTGGTTAAGATTTCAATGTTGACAACGCCACTGCTGTCTGAAAAACAGCGCCTTCTCTGCTATGCAGGCAAGACAAAGAAAAAAAATGTGTTCTCAATATCATTGGTTCCTCTTTGCTTATCCTGTCACTAAGGTTGCCTGAAAGAATTCGAAATTTTACTGCCGTTATTTCTTTAAATTAGAGAGTATAAGTTGCAGCTGCATTGCTGAAGCAAGGGTACATAAAATCATTATTACAATTACTATTAATATCCGTCAGAATTCTTATAAATACAAAGTATCATGATCATCAAGATTACATGTGTCCTTCCTTACCTAAACACATCATGCCAGTATTCCTGAACAAAATTGACCTGATGGAAGGGAATCTGAAGAATGTCACAAGCATTTTGGGCGTCCTCACAATCTCTGTCTGCTGTACACATCCCGGTCTCATCCAACACATCCCAGTTACGCATGAATAAACCTGTCACTCTGAACCCTGGACCCAAAAATGCAGCAGAATCAATGGACATAATTTGATTCAACTAAAGGGCAAATTATGATATGGGATATCAGTGTTAAATGATGTTGAAGAGAATCAATGGATTCAAAATGTTAGAATTTGTTCCACATGTATAATAAGAAGGAATTGTTGTTTAATTACTACCTTTTTGAGGCAATGAGGGAAGCTGCACAGTTAACTTTGTAGAATCTTTAACCAGTGGAATTCCTCTGGCTGTCTCACCTGCATCACGCGATTCAATATTGCAGCAGTTACAATTAAATAATCATTCACAAAAAACACCATTCATATAATGATACAATACTTCATTCATTGACATTTGACCTTTATAATCATGTGACCTAAAACATGTCAGTGATACTTTATTACCCCTATGTCCACATTTTATACACTATATCTATAAAATTGGAAAGTTATCACAGCAATCTAATAATTATCTCTAAAATGGCCAAAGTTCAATGACCTTAAATGACCTTTGACACTGGTCATGTGACGTGAAACTCTCATGAGATGTTCAGTGATACTTGATGACTCTTATGTCATGTTTTATGAACTAGACCGACATACAGAATTATGATGGTAATTCAACAAATACCCATAACATGGCCAAAGTCCATTGACCTTTGACCTTGGTCATGTGACCTGAAACTCACACAAGATGTTCAGTGATACTCGGTAACTCTTATGTCCATGTTTGATGAACTAGACCAATACACTTACAGAGATATGATTGTAATTCAACAAATACCCCAGCATGGCCAAAGTTTGTTGACCTTATATAACCTTTGACAGGTCTTGGTCATGTGACCTGAAACTCGGACAGGATGTTCAAAGATACTTGATCACTCGTATAGCCAAGTTTCATAAATCAGATCCATAAACTTTTAAAGTTATGATGGTAATTCAACAGACACCCCATTTGGCCAAAGTTCATTGACACTTGACGCTGGTCATGTGACCTGAAATTCGCACAGGATGTTCAGTGATACTTGATTACTATTATGTCCAAGTTTCATGAATCAGATCTATAAACATTCAAAGTTATGATGGTATTTCAAGAGATATCCCATTTGGCTAAAGTTCATTGACCCTAAATGACCTTTAACCTTCGCCATGTGATGTGAAACTCAAGCAGTATGTTCAGTAATACGTTATGGCCAAGTTTCATGAACTAGGTCCATATACTTTCTAAGTTATGCTGTCATTTCAAAAACTTAACCTTTGGTTAAGATTTGGTTTTGACGCCGCCGCCGTTGGAAAAGCTGCGCCTATAGTTTCACTCTGCTATGCAGGTGAGACAAATGGTACTACTCCTCACTAGACCTGCCAAATTATAGAGTACCGAAGTGAAGCGATGATGTCACAAAAAAAGTTTTCAGCATTCAGCGTTTTTGATACCATATTTTGTTAGAGCATGATGAAAACCCCCCACTACCAAAATTTGATGGGAATCAGTCAATGGGGGCCTCAGATATGACTTCACGAATACATAATTAACATTAGAACCAGGCCAATTATAAACCATGTACACTGATTTCAATGGGGCTATGTATTCATGATCGAGGTCATATATTGGGGCCCCATGGACCGATTCCCACCAAATTTGGTTGTGGGTTTTACTCATCACTCTCTACCAAAATATGGTATCAACAAGAGCACATAATACACCTGCCTGTAACACAGAAAATGGAGTTTTTGCTCTAGCAAGAAAAGTGGAAGGTGGCTACTTCACCTTTGACCTTCTGACCTCAAAATCAACAGAATTGCTGGGATCTACATATATGCTAGTATCATACACACTAAATTATATGAGCCTATGTGAAGTTCAACTAAAGTTATCACGTTAACAAGGACTTCAGAAGGGCAAGATGAAACATGTTAGTGTGACCTTGACCTTTAACTTTTTGACCTCGAAATCGTTAGGCTTCTTGGGATCCATGCTAGTATCATACACTCCAAATTATATGAGACGAGGTTAAGTTAAGCTGAAGTTATCACGTTTACAAAGACTGCACGTCTAGGACGGCATATAAATAAGCTGATATGCAAAAGTGAAAATTGATAAGGTCACACTAAGGTACTCTATACAGTGCGTATAAAAAAAATGGGATAGTAAATATAGTTCTTAAAGGTCTATATAGCTATAAAAAATTTGTTTCAAATTATGATATCTATATTTTGATGCTCTGAAATCTTATCTTTGAAATGCCATTTAAAAAAATGAATTTTGTTTTTCTAGTTTTTTATGAATTCTTGTTTAAAAATGAAATTGATAGCATAGAAATGTCGGTAATGAAGTTATATATCTCATTTACTAGACCAAAAGCTTCAGTCTCTGTATTTTGGCTGTTCCGCTGAACTGCACTCACCAATACATGGGGATGATAGTAAAATGTCGGAAATTGTTGAATAAATCCCCAGAAAAGACCGTTATTCCTGTCTACTCATTTACATGATTTAGGGCTAGATCTTTTTAAAAGGAAAATTGTAGAAATCTCAGGGGCTAGTTTCAGGTTTTTTTGGCTGTACATGCAGATGAATGGGCTGGAATTCCTGCCCCTGGCTAATAAAATAAAAAGAAACAGAGAGTGGGTGACGTCATTGGTCCCCTCATTTGCATACAAAACAGGATACTGTAGGCCTATTGTGAAATTAAAGGGGAATGAAACCTTTGGAAAAAATAGGCTTGTGTAGAAACAGAAAAATCAAAGAATAAGAATAAAGAAAGTTTGAGAAAAATCAGACAAATGAGAAAGTTATGAGCATTTGAATATTGCAATCACTAATGCTATGGAGATCCTCCTATTGGCAATGCGACAAGGATGTGTGATGTCATTGATGAACAACTTTCCCTTTGGTTGACTATAAAATACCATCAAAATGTCTCTTTTTGCTTTTTCTTATGATGATACAAACTCTTTATCCATGATGTATTCTTAAAAAATATGTATTACATGCCCTCATGTAGAAAGAACACATGATCTATGGATAGATGTGATAAAAGAGGCAATTCAAGTGAAATATATACTAAAGTAATGGGGAGAGTTGTTCACAAGTGACATCAAACATCTTTGTCGCATTGCCAATTTGGTATCTCCATAGCATTAGTGATTGCATATTCAGATGCACATAACTTTCTCATTATTAGTCCAATTTTTCTCAAACTTTTGTTGATTTGTTTCTTTAATTTTTCTGTTTTCACACAAGCTATCTTGTTCCAATGGTTTCATTCTCCTTTAAGCAAAATATTATTAAAATAGAACTTTCTTATTTTACATCCGATTTTGATCAAATTTTCAGTGTTATGCCTGTTTTGAATATTTCTCTTTCTATTCAAATCAGCTTTTTGTTGGGGGTGGACTTGTCCTTTAACTGAAGTTTTAGTTAGGAGATCTACCTTTGCTTTTCAGGATCCAAGCAGCTACACTGCTGTCTACACCTCCAGACATAGCACACACTATATGCTTGGCCTTGGCCATGTTTTTGACGATGGGATCAGCCCCGTCCACGATCGATGAAGCAGAACGAGCTCACTCGCGTAGCTCGATGACTGGACCACTGCCAGCTAGTACACTGCATGCACTGGCACTGCTCGGTCTCGGGAGCTCGCGAGCCGGACAGCTAGCCGCCGCGCCCCGCTCCCGGACTACTCACTCTGCTGCTGCACATCCAACGGTCCAAGAACAGCCGAGTCTGTCTGACTTCAATCTTTAGTCTAGAAACGTCTTGTTCCGAGTTAGCTAGCTAACCTCGCGTGGATATTTGGTGTAAGCGTCCCACTTCGGAGCTTAAAGCTCTGCTGTTGTGCTATTTTTTCTTAATTTCGAGAAACTAACAATATCAAATTATGCATTTAGGCCTATGCCCGTATGCCAATAGATGACTTACGTTACGTGACGCCGGTACATGCTGCCAGCTGTTGTTGCTAACATTTAATTTTATTCATAGGATAATTGAACGAGCGGCCAAAGTTCTTTTCTTTTTTTTTTTTAAGAAAACATTTTGGCTGGTAAATTTATTTGGGTACTTTTTCTATTAAACCTCTACCCGAGTTTAAACTGTGAGGAAAAATTTCGACATTACTATTGGTATCAATTTTACCCCTTTCTTCCTCCTAACAGTTTTTTTTTTTTTGGGGGGGGGGTCAGTCATTTCTTTCCCAATAAGCATGACAAGGATCGAAGTTCGTAATTTTGTCCAGGATCAGGGGAGCGTTTCATCAACATTTTTGTCTGACACTGAGATGTCAGATCTGACAACTTTACTTGATATTGATTGGCTAAGAAGCAGAGGTGTTACTATGATACTAAGTCAAGAATAGAAACGATATTCCGTCTTCAAAAAAAGGCACTTCGCATCTGTACACAAAGTTTGGCATTGACTAATCCAATATTTCACAACTTAAAGACATTGAAAATCGAGGATATTAACACATACCAAATAGCCATATTTATGTTAAATTTTCCACAAATAAGCCATTCCAATTCCATTTCGCAATTTTTTTATCTATAACAAAGTCATACATACTTATCCAACGCGCCAACGCGTCATTCAACAGAATATCCATTTAACAAACCCAAGAATCTTACTCACTCATAAAACAATTCGCCACCATGGTCCAGATATTTGGAATGCCTTGCCACATAACATCAATCAGTCCGCGTCTCTCAATTTTTTTTTAAGCTTCTTTGAAAAAGTTTCTTATTTCTAAGTATTCTTAAATTATCACCTGCACTCACCCACTAGCACTCACTCGCACTTTTAAAAAAAAACTTCATCTTGTCTCTCCCCATTAAATATCTAAACTTTTATACTTTCTCTTTTGTGACATCATTTTATCGAATTCTATTTATAACCTATTACGGTTCCCATGTAGCCCTCCCTCATGGCTGCTATTGTTTCAAGCAGTTACCTGCCTATTATAGCTGGCCCCTGCATTTTTACCCACTTACTATTTTACGCGCTTCATTTATGTATTTTTCAGCCTTATTCATTATTTATATTTTCGATTGTCACACAAAAATGTACTCATTTATGTCATTGTTATTGTATCATTCTATTTTCATTTGTTGATTTATGAATAAAATGCAGAAACTCCTGCAAATCATAACTGTCGGATAAAATGGGACTTGTCGGATAAAACGTCCGACAACTCCTTTCATGAAACGCTCCCCAGGGGCAGGGCTCAAGTTCATTTTTAAGCTATAGCTCTTCTTGTCATTCTTCTCTTAAGATCAGAAAGGACTTGCTGGCATGAGCTTTACAAGAGACCCCACTATCATCATCAGGACGGATCCAGGATATGTAAAAAATAATAATAGTATTGCTTCTATAGCGCATTTCAGTGTTCAGAAAAAAGTGATTATTGAGCCCCCCCCCCAAAAAAAAAAAAAACACCTAAGAAGGTCTGATCACTCTCAATTAATGGTGACATAGGCGGCGGAAGCGGGGGGGACAGGGGGGACGTGTCCCCCCCTAAATTTGTTGTCGATGACCTTTTTTTTTTTTTTTTTTTTTTTTTTTTTTTTTTTTTTTACTTTTCAATTTATTTTCCTACGTCCCCCCCAAAATTTTTGGGTTGAGAACCTTTTTTTTTTGCTTGTCAAAAATTTTGTGGTTGTCCCCTCCTAAAATTTTTTGCTTCCGCCGCCAATGAATGGTGATTTATGTCGCATTGCCTTTTTGTGTAATTCATCTTGCTTAATATGGGGAGCTTCAAATATAAAATTCAATATACAAAACATATTTCTCGGAAATCGAACTCTCATTATTTTGTTTAATCTTCAAATTAATTGTTAAAAAGTCCTCTGTAAAAATTGTTGTTTTATGGTCTGAAAATTAACATTTTCTACTCGCGCTACACGCTCGAAAAAATTGATTTGTCTTATTGTACCTAAATCCTGTATTCCATAAATTTCTCAAAATATCCCTTTTCAGGTCGGATTGTCAAAATGTATATCAGTATTAACGCTGCACACTGGCATTTGGTGAGATATACTTTTCGGCTCTCCCCTGAATTTGTGCTCGCATTGATTGTTGAAAATATATTAACTCGTGCATCTTATTTATAATTACAAAAGTGTTTTAAATGTCCAGTTTGAGGGCCATGATATTAACAGATTTCCCGCTCTTATTAGGCCTATTAGATTTTATAGAATAATAATTTAATAATCAAATTGTCCCTCTTTTCAGAATGGAATATCGACAATTTTTATCTCGCGCTTAAGAAGAGAATAGCTAGGAAGACAGGCATCATTTTCGTACGGTAACATAATGTTCTTAGAATGTCCCGGTCCTATATGCCAATTTCATGATTAAAAAAAGATATTTAGAATGCCTATAGATTCTAGGTCGAAATCTGAAACACGGTTGCGCATGTTTATTCGCAGCTTGTTTTCCGGATCACTTTCATGACTTTAGGCCTATCCAGTTTCAGATCACAATATCAAATTTTTTCTGCTCGCGCTTTTCGCTCGCATTATTTATTTTAGCAAGATTTCCGATTAGGCTTACTCATTCTTCTTATGATGTATAAAATATAAATGGAGTGTCACATTTTTTGTCTCACCTGCATAGCTGAGTGAAACGATAGGTGCTGCTTTTCCGACGGCGGCGGCGCGCCGTCAACATCAAATCTTAACCGAAGGTTTTTTTAAATGAAAGCATAACTTAGCTTAAATATGCATGGACCTACAGTGGCGTAACTACGGGGGGGGGGCATGTGCCCCCCCCCCCAATCGGCTGGCCAAAAAAAAAACGGGGAAAAGGAGAAAAAGAGGTAAAAAGGAAGAGAAAAGTAGTGGGGGAAAGAAGAAATTGTTGTTTATCATAGTGTTATATTATATTATGTTATATAACATAAGAAGCATTTTTTTTTCACAACTTTATGAAACATTATTTGCTTAATTGTGTCTTCATTGTTCCTGGTGCTCGCATATATTTTATAACGAGATATGTAGACCTGCTGTACTAAAGCCTCCCGTTTTCAAATCAATATACAACAAAATAATATATTTCCTCGCAATTAGAGTTATTATTGTTTTAAGTAGTGATATGTTCTTCTTTTTTCATGACTACTGAAAGTTATTGCCCTATTTTAAGGTCTTAATATAAAAAAACTTCCCGTCCGTGCTAATGTTCGCATTCACTCTAAAAAATGAAGTGCTAATTTAGCTCTTAAAGAGCGTGTATAGTGACTGCACTTCGGAGTGCTGATTTGTCTAGTTCAAATTTGAATTAGACAAATCAGCACTCCGAAGTGCAGTCACTATACACGCTCTTTAAGAGCTAAATTAGCACTTCATTTTTTAGAGTGTTAGTGGATTGGTGAGATTTCTGCTCTTCATGAACTCCTAAAATCAGTCCTTAAAATGTCAATTTTTCTGATCTGAATATCAAAAAATTTTAGCTCGCGCTTCGCGCTCGCATCATTTGGTTAGTGAAATACGTGGGGTCTTAGTGAATTCCTACAAACAAGCCTTGGAATGCCCCTCTTCATGTCTGAATTTCCTAGATTTTCAGCTCGCGTTTCGCGCTTGCAGTATTTCATTAGTGAGATGCGTATGATAATCATGATTACAATGACTTCAAAAGTGCTCCATGTGTTTAGATGTAATTCTAACAAAATCAGCAAGCGCTTGGCACTCGCATTGGATGACTATGGTGAGATATGTATACTCTGACTTAATGGATTCGTATAACTATAGTCCTTAAAATATCCATGTTTGTGGTTAATTATATACAAAAATTTCAGCTCGCGCTTCGCGCTCGCATAATTTGGTTAGTCAAATACGTAGGGTCTTAGCGAATTCCTACAAACAACCCTTAGAATGCTCCTCTTCAGGTCTATATTTCCTAAATTTTCAGCTCGCGCTTTTGCGCTTGCAGTATTTGATTAGTAAGATGCGTATGATAATCATGATTACATGACTACAAAAGGTGCTTCATGACTGTGTTTAGATGTAATTCTAACAAAATCAGCAAAGGATGGCAATAGCATAAGATGACTATGGTGAGATATTTATACTCTTAATGGATTCTAAAATATAATCCTTAAAATTTCCTTGTTTAGGGTCAGTATATACAAAAAATTTAGCTCGCGCTTCGCGCTCGCATTGTTTGTTTAGCGAGACAGTTAAGTATCATGATTACAAAACAATTCAATTTTTAGCCCTCAATATCAAAAATTTTCAGCTCGCGCTTCGCGCTCGCATTATTTAATTAGGTCAGTATACCTGACAACTGAGCGCGCTCCCTAAGTGACCCGAAATTTTTGCTGGTGCCCCCCCCCCCTATGCCGTGACCCACGGTACGCCACTGTGGACCTATATAGTTCATGAAACTTGAACATATCAAGGTTGATCAAGTATTACTGAACATCGTGCCTGAGTTGGTATGACCAAGATCAAAGGTCAATTAGGGTCAATGAACTTTGACCAAGTTGAGTGATATTTGTTGAATTACCATAGCATTGAAAGTTTCTGGATCTGATTCATTCAACTTAGAAATAAGAGTAATCAAGTATAACTGAACATCCTGTGCGAGTTTTAGGTCACACGACCAAGGTCAAAGGTGATATAAGGTGCAGTGGACCATGTGGGGAGTATTTGTTGAAGGGATTTACCTGTGGAGGACTGTTTGCAGTTACCCATGAAGATGATATTTCAAATAATGCGAGCGCGAAGCGCGAGCTGAATATTTTTGACATTCCGACCTAACAAAAAAAATTGGTCATTTTAAGCACATTCGTAATCATGCATGAGAGGGATAAGTAGGCCCTATGTAATTGATCCGAGCTCGAAGCCCTAACTGATATTTTTTAATCATTATTTCAACCTAGGACGGGGACATTCTAAGAACATTTTTTTATCACATGTATGAAAATGGTGACTATCTTCCTAATATTCCTAAACGTGAGATGAAACTTGTCGATATTCCATTCCGAAAAAGGACCAAAGTAGATATTAGGAATTCATGAAAACCTTATTTTCTTTTTCATTAATCTACATGTAATATGCTTAATGAGAGTGTTGAATTTAGGCTTGAAAACCTGATATTTTAAGCAGTTTGTATTCATGAATAGGCCGCATATAGATTTAAACATTTTCACATTAATGGAGCGCAAATCGCATGCAAACCGATTTTTTTTTAATCCACTCAGAATTTAAAGTATAGCTTCTTGAATTGACATAATATGCGAGCGCGCAGCGTTTGCATAATATAGCCGCCTTATATAGGCCTATACGTTTTGACAATCACTTCTGAAAAATCGACATTCCATTTTCAAATAGCACTTGAAAAAAAAATCAATTTGTAAAATGAATAATATAATGAAAGCTCGATATCCGACAACCGCGTTGCCCTGAGGATTTAATTTGGGAGGGGGTTGTAAAAGTGCACTCCCTATACCCTATAGGGGGTGGGTGTAGGCATGGGGAGTTTCCCTTTCCCGCGCGAAGCTTTCGATGTTTCATGAAAAGGAACCGGCTCTCTTGTCTCTATAGTACCTATATATCAGCTCCAATTCAGTTGAATTTATTGTGATTTTGAACCTTGTTTCCAAAAGTGATTGTGAACCACAAAAAGGGATGAAATTAAGGAAATCAAAATAATTACACCGGGGGAAGCGCGGAACCTAAAGCGCTTTAACTTTTTTTTTGTTGAAAGAAAAAGGGTCCCGGGAAAGGGGTAAAATATATAACTTCATATACTTCGGCCTAACCTGTAATTCCATGCCCTTTAACTTTAACGGGCAATAAACCCCATATAATAGTCCTATATAGCCAACCGCGTAGCCAAGATTTAATTTTGGAGGGGCGGTGATGCACGCGAAGTGTGGCAACACTTATACAGAACGCGCTCCCTATAGGGGGTGGGTGCAGGGAGGGGGAGTTTCCCCCTCCCGCGCGAAGCTTTCGGAGTTTCATAAATTAAAATGACTATAGGAGCCGTCTCTCTTGTCTCTAGTACCTATATCAGCTCCAATTCAGTTGACTATATTGTGATTTTGAACCTTGTTTTCAAAAGTTATTGTGAACGCATGAAAAAGGGATAAAATGGACGAATTTGAAATAATAATTACCCCGCGCGAAGCGCGGAAGCTTGAGCGTTTTATCAAGTTTTTTTTTCCAAAGAAAAGGGTCCCGAGATAAGGGTTCTCTAAGTTAAAATGAATGCTTCCCTTGAAAAGATCAGATTTGATTACAAACAATTATATCTTAAACTCGCAAAACATGAGGAGAAGAAGGGTAATACCCTTTTTAGACAGGCTAAAATTTCCTTAACCCCGTACTATTGGTGGGGCTAGATGGCAATTTAGCCCCACCTATAGTACGGGGTTAAGCTTAGCCCACTTTCGTTTTACACAGCGTTTTTGCAAAGTGGGCTAACCCCACCTATAGTACGGGATTATTTGGCCCTGCAAAAAAGCAGGGTTATCCCA